>NC_139725.1:16551949-17172783 GCF_964211835.1 Anser anser | reverse complement strand
TGAGCTTAGACAATCGCCTGTAGCTGGTTCATCCCTTGTCCTGCTGAGCTGTGCTGAGTTGTCTTTTGGTGGTGACTTCGACCTGCTGCCCTACTTCTGAAGTAAGAAAGCCTTTAAGTAATTAATCACTCCTAGAATTTTTATTTTCAGGTCACTGAGATGAGATCAGCATGAGAGGAGATCGTGGACTGCTGGATATTGAGGGTTTCAGGCATCTTCCTCTTCCAGTCACTGCGTATGGTAGCTGAGCCATGGGGTAAGCCAGTCTGAAAGCCCTTTGCCATGTTATGGGATCCAAGTACCCCCTTAAACAGAAGTGAAGTGCTTCACCTTCACCAAATGGACCGTGACATATCCAAAGGGAAAGGGGGAAGAAGTGAGGGGGGGGGAGGGAGAGGTAAGATTTAGGTGGCGTTAAGGCTGTGACATCTCTAACAAAAGCTTGGAGCTGTTGCTCTTAAACATGAAATGTTGGCATGAACCAAGCACGTGCTGCAGTCTCTGGAGAGTAACTGACTTCCCACCGCCAGCCAAGCAGAGAGAGGCCTGCAAAGGGCCCCAAGAGGCGGTGGGGAGCCTTCCCTCTTCTGCTAGGGAAATGTCACTGGGTCTGTCTGCCCCCATCTCCATTTAGTCTGAGAGTTTAATGAAGGAGGCCCTGAGGAATCTTGTCATACTTGGGCCCATGGCTAGATCTCTGTCAGCTTCATTTTGCATTGCCCTGTGGTGAAGACCTGGTGCTTCAGCACGTGCTCAGCCTGAGGACTGGGGTCTGCCCTTGCAGTCCTTTTACATCTGCTTACGGGACTGCTGGGCAGTGCCCTGCTGTTGGAAGGTAACTCAAGCAGATAAAGGCCATCACTGAACTTTTCTGGGATGTTCTCACAGCCCAACGTCTGCCAATGGTTCTATGGCAACAGGGGATGAGGCAGTCTTGTATGGATTTTGTACCCTCGTGTATGACAGGTTTTGTCCTCTGGCTTGTGGCAATGGAGCTGGTCTGGGCTCCTGCACTGCTGTGACTTGACCAGCTTCTTGGTTCTCCTGTCCCACCAGAGGTACCCTGCCTGTCGTGTCTTTAGGTGGCCGGTGGGAAGAAGGAAGCAAGTGTCATCTCTTCAGAGGCAGCAGGTTGAAGAAGTCTCTCCCAGCAGTACATCAGCTATGGCTTGGTAGCACCAGACATCCCTGGGGGTTGAGGCACCGCTTACCCCGTCTTAATGCAGTGATTTTTCATAGTCAGTGGCCCGTGCAGATAGAAGTAGTAGCATTCTTCTCTGTAAGAAGCCTGGGTTCAGGCTGATTATCAGCGTGTTAGTTACGACGTGTTTGTGTTTTTCAAGTGTCTTGTTTTATCCGGTAGGAAATTATAGCTTCGGCTGTAGTCTGGTGAGTCTAGGAGTCACAGCCTAAGGAAGAACCTTTCAAATCCAGGATCTAAAACTATAAAACATCTGGGATGGTTACTGCTGAGTTAATGGCCCAGTGAAGAAACAAATCACTGTATGCCACTTCATGCTTCTCATCTGCCTGATCTCTGTTTTTCCCCGGCAGTCATGCTGCCCTCACTAATCAAATGCAATCCAATATAATCAAATGCAATGCAATAGTCTCCTTTTCCTTCTCTGGCTGGGTTTATTTTTCATCCTGTGCTACAGAACAAGGGGGCACATAGACATGAAGCTGAATTCATTGCTCTCCATCTGGGTCAGCAAGAAATGACTCGGATCTTTTCCTAGATCAATGAATTGCCATCATGTCCCCCGCAACCTTGCACTCCCTGGTAGAGACAAGAAAAATGATCCTTCGTCTTCTGTGTGGCACTGGTACTGTGGCTGAAAAACGCTCCCCTTTTTATGCCTGCGTATTTTATGGCATTGTGCGTTTTTCTACATGGGCTGTGTGACGGCCCTCTCGTTAATCAAATGTGTGCCCGCCTGTGAACCGCCAGCCCGGAGCAGTCTCTGCTAGGTTTGACCCCACTGAAGGTGGGATAGAGGGGCTGGTGATTCTGCGATGGTGTCCAGTAGTAACATCGTGTTTCTTTGGGAGCTGAACACTTGGATAAATAAGTGAATCCATTGAGAATTAGCCGGGTTATTTTACAGCCTGTCTTTGAAACGTGTGAAGCATTTATTTTTCTTTGGTCTGCAAGTCGAGCAGTGATTCTCAGTTAAAGGTAAAAGAGGAGGGGAAAGAATCGAGAAATTGGCATTGGGGTGCTTTTAGGCAGGTCTCTGAAAAACGTCAAAGAATAGCACTTTGTTATTTTCCAGTTGATGATGTTGGTTCCAAGGCTATTAATTTTTGAATGTTGAATGCCCTGCTAAATACACCCACCCCACAAATGAGGCAGCTAATGAAACAAACAGATGGCGATCTGAATAGAGTAAAAGTACATAATAAAGATGTGCTTTGAAATAGCCAGACAGAGCAAATTATGCAGGAGGTTGGGAGAAGGAAGGTGATGGAAAACTGAGAACAAACCACCACCACTCTTCGTGTTATTCACCAAATGGACCAGCATGCAAGTGGGAAGGTGTTTGATAATCTTTCATAATCTGATATTCAAAAAGAGACATTTTGTTCTGTCCTGAAAATGTTGGGGTGATAGATAGGGAAATAGAGGCTTGTCCAAGCACGGGGGTCAGGCAGTGTCTGTGTATCTCGTTGCTGTCCTGGGGGCTGTGTGTATTAGCAATGACATTTGTTTACTTTCTCTTTTGAGCATTGCCTGGGGGGAAAAAAAATTGTTTGCCTCTATTGCTAAACTAATGCAATTTGAAATTTGTGCTAGAGATTCTGGGAGGCCTGGAGCAAATGCTAAAACTGTGACCCTCTGAATATTAGACTGCGTTATAGCAAGCAGAATACCTTTCTCCCGGAGTCAAGAAGAGGGCTGGGAGAGCATGGCCCCTGGGCTGGCTGCCTCATTCACTCCCCTCTCCTACTCCCTCCGCACCATCTCTGGGCTGCCCCTGCTCCGTGCCAGCAGGCAGGCTGGTGCTGCAACGTGCTGGCCTTCCAGCTCTACTTTCTGGAGACCGCAGAGTGCTTTATGAGCTATGTATTAAGATTTATAAGCCTCTGTGAGGAGGCAGAATGACAAGAAGAAATAATTTACTTACTTCCAAGTCCAGACTTTAAAGCAGGTAGTGGACTGTGCCCTAAGGTTGCAGGACGTGGCAGTGGGGAAGCCCGTGAGGGATGCTCTTGCTGCTCATCGCAGGGGTTGTGCTCCTGGAGCAATGGAGCACCTCCCCTTTATGGCCACTTTCCTAGCTCACTGCAGCCCGCTTTGCTGGCCCGTACCACGGTGCTGGAGGCAGTTACTGAGCTGCTGGGCACTTTGGGAAGTTACAAGCGATTCACTCGGACTACGATGAAATTCCTCAGGGTGGGAAGAGGAGAGGTGACACCGTTGTTTCAGGCGTAGCTACTAAGGCTGGGAGGGAAAGAATGAGATTTAGAAGTATGTTTAGCTGCAGATTAACCCCCTCCCTCATCTGCACTCAGCTACATGGAGGGTGACAAGCAAATCAATAGCCAAGACAAGCACATCTCCAAAGCTTTGTTATTTCAGCATCTGACATTGTGATACATCCAGTAAAAATTAATTGTTCTCTTCTGTTGGCTGTAGTCTCTGCAGCACCCTCATTAGCACACAGCCAAATTTTTCTTTGTTCTGTTCTGCTGGACTAGAAATCTGTTTTGTTTGCTTGGCTTTTGTTTGCTGTGAACAAAAGGCTTCCTTGTGTCTGTGGTGCCTCGTTGCACCCTGAAGGGTGGAGGAAGGCAGAGCCCTGTTCAGCACCTCCATAACCATCAAAGGACAGTTTTGCAGCCTGCCTGGAAGCATCACCTTGCACCTTCCCTTGCTCTGTGGCAAGTTCCCTGGTTTCCTCCTGCACCCTTTTCTCTGATCGTTAAAATTGTTAGGATCACGTCTCCCACAGCAGAAATAAATAGGAGCCCCGGCTGCCCTGATGGCCCAGCTTGCTGCAACTCAATTCTGTGCCAAAACAACTGTGACAGCTGCTCACTCTGGCAGAGAAACTTCAGTATCACGTTGTGCTTTCTGCTAGGTTTAGTGAATAATAAATATGTAACTTAAGAGCAAATTCCGCTTGTCCTCCGCACACGCATCCACTGCTCTCTCTGGAGAGAACTGAAACAACAAGCTAGCCGTGGCTTGAAATCACACAGACTGCTGTGCAGTCCCTTACAGAGAACTAAAGCATTTCAGCTTCTGTGAAAGCAAGGAAGAAGTGACGGGTCCAGCTTTTATCCTGGCGTATCTCACAGGCAGAGAGAGGAGCCACAGCCTGAGCTGCGGGAGCAGGACAGGACCAGTGGATCCTGGCTGGCATTTCAGATGCCCGCGTTGTCTGTGTGCCCCTTGGAGAAGAGGGATCACAACAGGAGATCTCCCAAAGCACCCACGGGATTTGGAATTGCAAAGTGTGTTCCAAAGGGTGCTGCTGCCCTGTGCACGCTGAATACACCAGTGCTAAGGCTCTGCCTTCCTACAGGCTGTGTAAAAACTTAGGTTGCCTGCCGTGGTTTTGAGGACAAAAGCTGGGATATCGAGCACCGGGATATCTGAATGTCTAGGCCAAAACACAATTAAGACACGGTTGTTTTTCATTACAAGGAATTAGCTTTTTGCTGATCTGTGCATCGTGAGCCCAATACTGCTGACAGAGACAAGAGAGCTTGCTTTTAGCTAAAGCGAGGTCTCCGACTTACCCCTGCTTTCGCTGCCTGCCATGTGCAGCGCCGTGGGAGCTGAGGCATCCAAGTAGCCGTCAATTAGTAAGAAGTATTGCTACCTTTTTGGAAACAATAGGGAATCATCACAATAATGCCTAAAAGTGAATTTTGCTATGCTTTAGAAGACAATTGGTTCACCAGCTCTGAGTATGGTAAAACCTCCAGATAATGTTATTTGAGGCTGGTTTTATTGCCTAGGCAATAGAGGTTTGGGTGTGGTGCAATGGCTTTTAACCTCTTCATTTAAGCTTGTCTTGCTTAGACAAACCTTTTTGTGGTCTTCCAGAGCCTTTGCAAAGGGATGGGGCCAGGCAGAAGGACTCCAGGACGGCTAAGACCTCTCCAGTCTTCCAGAAGCGTTCCTGCACAGCTCCCCAAGGATGCGTGGCTGCCCTCTGGGATTGCAGGTGAGAAGGAGCCTCTGCGGTGCAGAGAGGAGTGCTGCTAAAAACCTTTTGCTGAGGTGGAGGCTTGGGGGATGTCCATAGGACAGGTGCAGTGGGCCTGGGAGCTGAGCTGGAGTCGAGGAAGGCGGTAAAGCTGTGGCCAATGTAAATCACTCAGTTTCTGAGTGTCCTCTCTGTAAAACCTTCTCATCTCAGTGCCTTTGAGAGGAGGTGTCTGTTAACAATTACATGGCACACAGGTTAAAACGTGATGGTTTGTGCGGGTAAACCCTGCTGTGTGTTTGGAGAGGCTGGACAAGAAACACTTGGGGCTGTATCCTAACGCTAACCCTTGGGAGGCTGCAGTTCGTTCAGTGTCAAAGTGGAGGGAGCGTTGTTAATCAGGTGGGTATGACCGGTTGTATTTCACAGTGCCCTTTCAAGCAGCCTTGGACGCTGTGAGGGGAGGCATGAGAGGAAACTTCAAACACGTAAAAGGCTGCTGAAAAGAGGGAGAGGATCATTTGTTCTCCCACTGCCTGGATGGGACAAGTAGAAATTGGCTAAAAATTCAGATCCAGGCTGGCGACCGGGGAACATAACTTTGTTTAATAATAATAATTAAAAAAGTAGAGGGGCACAGGGTTGGGAAGTGTTTAATACCAGCGCAGAGAAAGAGGCGTCAGAAATGACCTTTTATCAGTCTCCTGCTGGAGGTGGTCTGTGGAGACCATTGGCCCAGCTTTCTGCCAGCTTTGATGTGGAGAGATGAGAGATCACGCTCATCCACTGACCCTGTCCTCGTGGTACATTTGCTGTGGAGTCATTTGTGGAGAGACTTTCGTGCTTAGGTGCTGTTTTGCTGTTCTTTCTAAACTTTCCCTTGCTTCATGCCTTTCGGCTTATGGTGTGGAAAAAACAGAGAACTCTCTCTAAGCAACCTTTCAGTAACTTTGAGCAGTTTCTAGCCTGGCCTCATGACACACAGGCAGCTGTTTATTTATAAAGGAAGTTATGCAGACATGGCAAGGAGTTGGCCATTGACCCTTGCAAAGTGTTGTAATAAACTGGTGATGGAAGAAGGATAGGAAAAAATCAAAGCAAATCTTTACATCAAAGGCAGAGAGAGGAGCTGCAATTAACATGGTCAGATGTGGGAGATTCAGCAGGGGAGAGAGCCGGTACCAGAATCTGCACTGATGTCCCCCCTGTCCAGACCCTATCAATCTTGCCAGGGAATTTGACAGGCGAGGAAAGTCAAAGAGCAGCTGAGGGATTCTGAAATCAAAGGACTTTGAAAGCTGGATCAGAGAATGGAGCGCGATTTTCCCATCTGCTTTGAATTTATTGTTGCTAATGAGGAAGCAGCCTCTGGTCTGAGTGAGCATGTTGGACCAGAGGGGTCACTCGACATTTCCATCACATTCAAAGGAGGGTATCGGGGGACTTCTTCCTCCAAGTTAACCCTTTCACTGTTAAGCACGTACAAACGAGCAATGTAGAGTGAGATGGCAAAAGGGGAAAAACATGTTTACTACTTTGGATTCCCAAACCACAGGGTCCTGTTTGGGTGCCTGACCGGTGGGAGCTCCTGCAGGTGGAGCTGAAAACCCCAGCATCAGTCCCTCCTGCTCATCAACTCAGAAGCGTATCTGTTCCTTCTGCTCTGTTGCTGATGTTTGCCATGTTCAGTCTTTTTCTGCAGAGCCAAAATTACAGGGCTGTGAATCCAAGACCTGCAAGTACCTTTGCTCTGTAACGTGTAATTTATGCACAAAGCTGGAAATGGTTGAGCCGACCACGTACTTGCATCCAGGCTCCACATCCCCTTCAGGTCAGGTGCTGTCCCGGTGAGCACAATGTGTGTGACCGGGGCAGACCTCTCTCCTCCACCCCCCCCCCCCCCCCCCGCTGTGTTTTCTAAGCAACAGGGACCGCACAGTGTGTGGGTGCAGGAGCAGATGAGAAAATTGGCTGATGAGCCTGAGGCGAGTGTTGGAGCTAATCGTGAGGCCTTTCGCATGCCATGAGAGTTAATCTTGAAATTGGCTGTTTTACATACCAGACGCTGACCTCTCCATCCCCAGATTCCCCAAAACCTTTCTGTGCTTCCTGGCCTTTGCTGCCCACTCATGCTGCTGCCATCACATTTGATGTTCTCTGGCTCCCCCTGATAAAGCTGAAGGCACCAAAAGCCGCGGGGATCTGCTCGCAGAGGTGGTGATCCTTGCCCTGGGCTGAGCCAGTTGTCGCTCCGGGCTGCCACTCACCTGCAGGGCAGGAGCGCTGGCGGAGACTCTCAGAGCTGCAGATCTTCAGCAGGGGACAGAGCGTGCAAGGCAAAATGTTGGTACGAGAGCTGACTCCCTGGCATACTCTAGGAGCTTGTTCATGCAAGCTGAGGAGCTTTTGTTGCAACAGGGGCTCGGTGGCATGCAAGCAAACTCCATCTCGTCTTCTGAGCGCTGCAGAGCTCTGAGCCCAGCTGGCTGCTGGGATGGATGGTGGTTGCAAACATTAGTTCAGGGTTTGAATTTGGGAAACTTGCAGAGTGGGTGCCTGGGTGCTTTGAGTGGGTTCACCTCCTGTGAATCCTTTTCTATTAAAACACGTTAAAACATAGCACGCGGTGAGGCAGATCAGCCCCAGCCATTCAGGAGACACAGCATGGCCTTACCTGGCACTTCCAACCCAACCAGGTCCTGTCTGAACGAGGCATGTCAGAGGCAGTTCATTTTGAGAGACAAAAGTGGTTTCCCAGGTTTCTAATTCTCTCTGGCTCCCTCTTCTGAAAACACTGTGGGTTACTTTTCATTACTTTTCTTTGTCTTACAGAAAGAATTGTTGGGTACTGTTGTTTCTGCTTTAGTTCTTTGTCTCCCTTACGCCATGCCGCTGCAGTGTTGTGCTTATCAAACATACAAAACGTGCTGGTGTGATTGCTTACTTAACTGTGGTGGGCTGACTGGCTGAACCAGGAGATTTTCATGAGCTTAAAGCTCATTACTCTGACATTACTGACATTACTCTTTAAGGAATCATTCACGAGCAGTCTCAGTTTGCAATCAAACTAAGGTGCGTGACAGTGTCTGCTGTGCCCTTTCCTTCTTACTGCTCTTCTGAAAGACTTTCCCTTTCCTGAGGTATTTCTTCCCTGGTTGTCTCCTTGACTGTCAGGGTATGTGGTTTTAGGGTGATCCATCATCCAGGTTCAGCAGTGCTGTGCTGGGTCTCTTAACAGTGCTGCTGAGGCTAGATCAGTGGATTGTGATCATGTAGGAAATACCAAACAGAAAAAGGTCCCAGAGTGGATGCAGGATGCTGGGGCCATTGGTTGCTGTGATATTTAGGATTATATTTTCAAGTGAAATGTTGGGAATTAGCGAGACTATGAGTTTTCAAGGACATTGTATCCACTGGGAATGTTTAAACCCAGAAATATACAGTCGATAACGTAACAGGATTAAAGCTTGTTGCATCAGAATCAGCACAATTTTGTTGCCAACTAATAGCTAGGCACAAAAGCCCTTATGCAGCAGTTAATGGTCTTATCTGGAGACCTTCCTGCTTACAGCCCACTAAATTGCAAATACCGACCGATGATCTAAAGAACTGCTCGCTGTCAAAAGCTCATCTCTGAGCTGCCACCCAGCTCGTGCTGCTGCTGTACCAGCTGGAGACAGAGCTGTCTGAAGCAGGCACCGAAACCCATGGGCGCAGACGCATCCTCTGCATGCGCCTAGCACTGCGTGCCTCGGGGGGATCTGACCTTTCGGGGGCAGGCTAGAATTAGTGGGTATATTTTTAATACTAGCTGTGTTTTTTCTGGCGATCTATAGGTATCGATCCTCGAAGCCAAAGGTTTGTCTAAGTCTAATTTTGGTCAGGTGCTAGCAGTCTATGAATGTGCTTTGAAATGGCAGCGTGGTGTAGGCCAAATCTCAGCCTTCGTGCCCTCGCTGGGCTGACTGCCTGATGTCTTCTGTCTCGTTGCTCACAAAGTGTAGTAAAATTGATCCTTCCCCTTCATCCCTCCCTCTCTTTTTTTCTTTAACGCTCCTAGAGCCAAATAAAAGGAAAGCTGTGGTAATCAGAGCAGCGCTTGTGCTGTCGCTCCCTTACTGCCGAGAGCCCCATGCTGACCGCAGTCATGGCACAGACGTGCAAGGCTGGGATTGACATCAACGAGTCCCTGGTCCCGGTGGCAGGACTGCCCTCAGAGCAGGCTCCAAACTGCCATGAATGTGCTAGCAACGTGGCAGGGGGCAGCCGGGGAGGCGGCTTGGGCTTTTCTGTGATGTGCTTGGGGCTCCTGGTGGAGCGCTCCCGAGAACGTGAGGGGAGGACGAGAGGCAGAAGCAGTCTGAGGAGCCGTATCAAGGTTTTAAAAGAGCTTGTGACATTTTCTGCCCAAGTTGAGACACAATAGATCTCGAGGGGATAGTAATGGACCCGTAAACCTCTTCGTGGGCCAGCCCTAATAAAGGACAACACCTGAGCATAACTGGTTCATCACAGGCCTTTCTCCGTCAGGTGTGGGATTTCCAAACATCGTAAATGTGGTAATAAAAGTGGGTTAATAAGGCAATAAATGGCAATCATGAAGTCCCTGGTTGACTTCAGAAAAAAAAAAAAAAAAGAATCTGTATTTCTGTTTCACCTAGAATGGCTGAGACCCTGTGAGGTCCCTGCCCTTCTCCACCACTGAGGTGCTGCTGGATCTGCAGGCTCTGCAGGCCCTTCCCAAAGGCCTGCTGAGGCTATACCCCCCTCCAGGACAGATTAATCCTGTAGCAAATCCCACAGCAAAGGGCAGGAAACCAGGCAGCTCCAACCGAACCACCCTGGGCAACAGGGACCTAGCTGTGTAGATGAGATTTCTGTCCGTGAGTCAATCTTGGACCATCCAGGCTCAGAGCACTCGGAGGCACCACAGCCCCCGCTGCTCTGCAGGGGCACATGCATCACAGGCAGGAGTACCAGGAGAATTCAAATACACAAAATTTCTTACAACCCAGCCAATTCATCTCCCCAGTCACAGATGAGTGAAAGGAGAGGCAAGGCCAAAGCACAAAAAGCACTGGAGGTAGGGAGAAGAGCAGAGGCTGTATTCAGGAGAACCATCTCGATGGTTGCTGCTTGCAGAAAGCAGCTGCCAGCTTACCTGGAAGGTCTGAAATTGAGATGAGGCAAACGGGGCCTCTTCCGAAACAAACAAATGTGCTGCTCCTTCACTGTGGCCTCTATTCACAGCTTCCTTCTGAAGCTTTTCCATATGAATGAGGTGGAAGGACAAACTTGTAAAGTGGGTCAGGGAGAGGTGAAGACTTGCTCTCAGCTATAAACCCCAGCAGGACACGACTCCTTTGAAGAGCATTGTAATAATGATTTAGGTTTAAGTTCAGGAGTCAAAGCCTGTTGTATTTTCAAAACTGTGTGGTGCTGTGCTTCTAAGGAACCGGAGAGAGTGAGAAATTCTGCACAACACTGTTTTCTTTGTAGGCAGCAGAAAATAATTTCTGCTGCCTGCGCTGTCATAGGGAACACAATGCTCTGGCATTGACATCTTTTTCTTGGCAGTATGCTCAGCACTCTTGTAAGTCCCTTTGCCTACACACTTCTAGAGGCTTAATACCAAGCGGATTGGTTAATTATCCCATCTCCCCTAAAATAGGTGTGACTGGCTTTCTACCTGCTGGGCAGGAGACAGAGAGATCAGGTGAGCTGTGGCAGAGACAGGCACGCAGCTCAGAAGTCTGCACTTCCACTTCCACCAAGGCTGCCCTCTGCAGTTTTCCTGAGGCTCCGGAGGTGACATCAAGTCCCCCAGTCCTGCATGAAGGCCAGGCCCAGCATTGCACGCCGCTGATGTGCCTGGGGAGCTGCAGCTCCTCCCCTGGGCCCATTTTGTTCCCTCATCCAGAGCTGCAGGAGGCGTGCAGAGCCCTGGGCAAAACCAAGCTGAGGGCCAGAGCTGCACCCGTGCCCGCCATCAGAAGCACCCTATGCTAGATAGTGCTCCCTCCCCAAACCCCTGCTAATGTTAAGCTGCCTCTGCTTAATGATGAGGATGATTAGTGACCAGTATTTTGTATGCAGTCATCATCCCCAAAGCTATTTCCCTCTCTTTGGAGAATTACCAATAAATTGAATTCATCACCTGAAAGTCGAGTTCATTTTCAGTCACTAGCAGACTTCATAGCTCTTTTCATTGCTTCAGTGGAGGCATTAAGAGAGTCTGTGTATTTTTTTTTTTTATTTTGAATGTTGGTACTTTGCATTTATTATTATTGAATTCTTGAAATAGGATGATGTCCTTTCACTGCCAGAGTGCGGTCTGCTCTGGAGTGGAGTATGCCAGTGCATTTTGATAGAGAATGATTTGTTGGAGATGTTGAGGAAGAAGTTTTAACCAAAAATGCTACAAAAATTACTTCTCTTGTTGGGAATAGTCCTGGGACCCCTTCTGATCCTGCAGGCTGGGTGAGCCCAGAGGGAGGGTTATCACAAGCATCTGAAGTTCCAACCAAAGGGCTCCATGCCTCTGAAAATGGGACTGCTGCTCCGTGAGCCGTCTCTGGAGACTCAATCCATCCATTACACTGCATAGATCTGTCTTACTTATCTAGCAAAAGATAAAAGACCACTGCTGTGTCAAGCAACTAGAAAGCCTGAAATCTGATCCTGAAATAACTGAACTGTCTTGTTGATGCATCACAAACAACAGACAAGATCCTTGTTGTTATTGATGGGAGTACTGGGGGCAGCAGCGGCACGCTATGAAGACAAGGTCTCTGCCTCAGAGAACCTGCAGTCTAAAGAGGTGCTGGGCAAACTGGGACAAAAAAAGAGAATGACAGGTGCATGTTGATTAGATTTTTTACTTAGGTTTGCTTTCCTTTCTTTCTTTCTTTCTTTCTTTCTTTCTTTCTTTCTTTCTTTCTTTCTTTCTTTCTTTCTTTCTTTCTTTCTTTCTTTCTTTTCTTTCTTTCTTTCTTTCTTTCTTTCTTTCTTTTTAGGCATAGGAAAGGTTTTTAATTTGTTTCTTCCCTGAGGACAAGGTAAAAAAGTGGACAGCTTTCATTTCACTTCGAGGGTCTTTGCTTTCCTGGGAGCTGTTACCACACCCACAAGGGCAGCTTTGAACATGTCTATTTTAGTGCCTTTCGTATTAGCCAGGAACTTCTAAGTTGGCACCAAAATGAGAAATGAGGTCACTGGAAAGCAATGGATAGAAACTGTAAATAAGATTGCTTACAGGGCTGATGTTGCAGACGAGTGATGGTGATGTTTGAAGTTTACCATCTGTGCCCAGGAAGAGGAAAGCATTCCGAGAGACAGATGGTCAAGTGCGCTTTCATGCTGTCCTTTTCAGAGAGGGGGAAAAAAAAAGTTGTCTTTAAATCCACGTTTCAACTTTGTGTTATGCAGTGCACTCAGTCATGATTTTGTGTTTCTTTTATTTCATTCTGATCTTCTGATTATTTTTTTGTCAGCAGACACGTCTTTACAAAGGCGCTCAGCTGTCTGTTGACATCCAAGTCAAACTTTCTAGATTTTCCATGACTTTCTGCCTTTCTGGTTTAGCAGAGCATGGACTAACAGTGACTGTTATTAGTGGATTTCCCCCCCAAAAATAATCAAAAGTAAGGGTCATGTGTCTTTGTGGACAGATAAATGAGGTAACTGCAGAAACAGGCTTGGGAATGAGGCTCTGAGGCCTAAATCCCACAAAGTGCTAAGGAACCAGAGTACTTCTGACAGTGCGTAACACGCTGATTCTGCTCGTAAATCTGCAAGTGAACTTTATTATCCAGGCTGAGCCCTGCTGCTATGCAGAGCAGAGGCACGGCTCAGCAAGTCTTGCTGACTTGTATAGTGCTTTGTGTGGAAGCAGCGATGAAATTTGCCTCAAGTCTTCCTGGTACAGAATGGGGCCTTGGACACCTCTGGAGCTACAGGCACCGATACAGTTGTAAAGATGTCAGCGTTTTCCAATTAGCCTGATTCCCTGTCAGTGCAAAGGCCAGGCGCTGGTGTACTTCAGCCTTCTCATTTAGGTTTCTTATCTCATTCTTACAGCATGGTCCAGAGTGTCAAAGCAAATTTGATATTTATTTTTTTGTAAGAAACTAGAAAGCCTGCTGTAAGGCCCAGATTTTCAATGTAAAGTTTTGTCTGCATCTTATTTGCATGGCTGAGTTATAACACTCTAAATTACAAACAGAAGCACTGGCAGACTCTAGCTAACAGCTCTAATGGATGCTATTATATTTCTGCTGCTAGCTGGCACTGAACCTTCACTATCTCATCAGCATAAAGGGACGCTGTCAACTTGAAAAATCATGTCTTCCTTGGAGGGGAAAAAAAGCTATACCTACAATTGTTCCAAGCCTTTGCAACAGCAGTAACTAGGAGAGAAAAAGGAGGGGAATGAGATTCGAGTTAATTATCTCTGCTCAGTGCGTTTACTTGGGGCATTTGACAGCACTTTGTGGTGAGTCAGTGTTGCTGGTGTGCTTTAGCACCTCCTCTCCAACCAGCAAGACGATGCCTTTTGGGGAGGGGGATGCTGTTGTCCCCGGCCTTGTGTTAACAACAGCAAAAGCGAGCTGACATCAGGAAAATGTGCCCGTACACAGAGAACAGACATCAGCTATGTAGGATGCCGGTCATTGTGCTCAGTACAGGGTTCAAAAATGGTTTGCAACATGCTTGGGTGAGAAGGAACTCTCCCCCACAGCCCCTCATCTGACCTCCTTCTCCAGACATGGTTTTTGCAGCACTCTCTTTGCTGCCGTTTAACGACAAAACTGGCATGGTTTGAGGCGGGCCAGTTCTGAAATATTCCAAGTTCTTGGCGTCTCTTTAGATACAACACTTATCTTTTCCTTGTGATCCCAAACCTGTCCCTGGAGGAATTTGCATCTAACCTGGCTTTAAAAAAAAAAAAAGAAAAAAAAAAGGAAGGATTCATGCTTCTTTGTGACCAAATGACTGGTGTGCTGCAGGGAACCATCGGCTACTACCATCCCTGCCGGCATCCCGTGAAGTGTGCTCTGCTGCCTCCCCCCGCAGCTGTGTTAGCAGATGACAGACCTTTTGCTAACCTGTGCCTGATATCCCCGTCGCCTCTGTTTTGCTGCTGGAGTAAATGGCTCTGTCGGGGATATTGCAGGCACCGATTGCTCCCAGCCCAGGCTGCTGCTGCCTGCGGGAACCGCTGTGGGACGGCGAGGGGAGACCAAGCTCGCCATCTGCTGGGGAAAAGGCACATATGCGTCCAGGAAAGTTTTGTGTCTTTCCTTCCTTTCATTCTCGCTTTTCTTTGTCAAAGGCTGACTGTAGGAGAAGGTGGTTCTCAAACATTTAAAATGGCAAGCGCTGCTTAGTGACTGCCCTGTGGAGCACAGGGAAATTACAAAAGCTACAGCAGATGATCTAGTTGCTGGCTAGTCACAGTAAAACAAAAAACACCTTAGCTTTCATTGTTGTGTGTCGCTTCAAAAACTGGTGCCTACCACGAGGCTTGGAAGGGTATTTATGGATTTTTGGGTGTAACTCCAAAATTCATGAGCATGTTCTCATCAGGCTTGCTACAAAAGACCCTTTGCTGGGGTTTGCGAGGTTTTACTCACCAACGTTGTAATGCAGGTGTAGTGCTCACACGCAGGGGCCCTATGGATGAAAACCTTAGAGCTGTTTGAAAATGCGGGGCAGGATTACTGGATGCTGGGGGGGGGGAATGCAGGTCTCAGACTGTAATGCTGCAGGACTGTGCTAGTGCAGTGATGCTCCCGACGTGGGTGTTGGAAAGTGGCGAACCAACTGGAGACTAAATTACATAACCTCTTAATCGAGTTACATCTCGAAGGTGACAGTTATTCAATCAAGCAAGGCCCAAATGTCCCAATCATTATTAACCGTTTATATTAAAAATAGAAAAGTCAGCAACAGGCACAAGGGCTGTGTACATGGGGGGGGGGGGGGGAATACAAAGATTAGTGCAATTACTCTGTCACAAAATTTTCTGACTTTCTGAGTTTCTGACTAAGGGGTCGAGAAGTTAGAAAAGGAACTGGGGAGGTGGGATTTCCAGTGCTGCTACTGATTTACTACAACCTTGCGCACCTACGTTTACCCCTCTACAGCTTAGTGAGATTAATCTTTTAAGGAATATGTGCTAAAGATTAGCATAATCTTTAACCAGGTTACTTTTGTAGGGTTTTTGCTGTTGTTTTTACTGAAATATTCTTTAGCCTGTAAACAAAATTATTAGGACTCAGAATTACTAGTCATAAAGCAGCTGAGGAAATGATGCTACTAAATATGTTGTTCCTAATACCAAGAACTGACATTACGCACAGCTTCTGTGATATTTGAAAGAGAGAGTTCATTTAACAAGAGATCTCTCGCAGATTTGCTATCAAAAAGGCCTGTTTCAGCCCTTATCTGGTCAAAAGGCCTGTCATATATTGTTAAATATAAACTATTATCTCCAGTGAAATAATGAGATACCAAACGTGTTGTGAAACTAACATATTTCACTTAGGACAAAAATCCAAACGTGTCATTGTGTTACCAGTAATGTTTCTGAGTGAAAGAGTAACACCTCAGTTAAATACAAAGCAAACACTTTGTATAGGTGATAGTTTTGGACGAGCTTAAACATGCAAATTTCATACATGGAACCCAAAATTTAAATGCAGAGTAACTATTATAGCTTTACCAAACTATCGTGAGTCTTGTAAATTCCTCTGCTACTTTAAAACAATGTTTAAAGAGCGTTATGATTCCTAGCTTCCACAACTGAAGGCCTTTCTCTTAAGTTCTTCATGCTTTCACCCACATCATCTATAGAATTTTTAGCCTGAATGCCCTAATGTATAAATTTCCTTTCTGTCACTTTGTGATAAGAAGAAAGGAAATTTCATTTTATGGAAGTAGAATTTCATGTTTTAATGCTTTTCCAACACTTTGATACAGCTAGGTCCAACACAATGTCTGAATTTAAATTGTAATATCATAATTCAATGTGCATACTTGTATTTTACAAACAAATTTTTCACTAAAAGAAATTTGCTTAGAGATAACTCATTTTTACTTTGCTTGGTGTAGCTAAGTTTTCACTTGACAAACAGTGTATGTGTAGGTGGTGTTTTCTACTTATCAAATAATACTGGAGTTTTTAAGCTCCACTTCACAATGAGAGCTTGGGTTTTCCTGGGAGGAGGAGTTCACTCAGGTGATTCACTTATGACAGCTCCATTCTTTATTAATGCCTTTGGACCAGACTTCTCCAGAAATGAACAACTGTGGTGACCCCATCCAAGGGAGATGCAAAGTGTAAGTAAAGAATGGCCACTGTGATGCTGAAAGGCACAGAAAATAGAGCCTACGATGCTTAGTTGTCACAAGTGCAGGGGAATTTCACTGCTATCTCTAGGCATAAGGGAAAAAGGGAAAGCTGGAAGAGAACTAAGCTAAAGAGGAAAGTGTTGGCACAGGAATAAGCTGGTAATGAACTCATAGTGAACACATTTAGACTAGCTTTCCAACCATCAGCAGTATGTGGAGGGAGGCTAAAAAACTGATTTTAGGAGAGCAATCATGTTATGGAAAAAATCAAATAATTGCCTGGAAGAGCAGGCATGCTATTTTCTCTCCGTGAAACAGTCTCCATAGCTAGGACTTTAGGAACATTTAATGAAGTACTCTTGCTGGTTGGGTAATGACAGTCCTACTCAGCCTCTCTTGCTTTAAACAGCTTTTTCTGAGTGGTAAGTCTCAGCTCTTCTTGGCAAATGTGCTAAGAACCAACAAGAAAATGCCTAACACTTCATGCAAAGATTTGAAGGGAAGCTCTCTTGTAGCCTCCTACCTCTTGAGCTAGAAAATACTGGCATCTCCTTGCAGAATGACTTGAGATATACCTCTTGAAGTCGTTAGATGTTTGGCATACCTCTGATTCAGCGGGAAACCTCCTTTATTAAATCTCCATGAGCACTTTTTAGCTACCTGCAGATAGGGCTACTCCGACACTGGGACAGCCTCTTCAGTTCTAAGGCTTTTCCTCACAGCTATTCTGTAGTTGTGTAATGGGTTCATATGAGGACTCTGCACCTATCAGTTCTTCATTTCATTAGTCCTTACAATATTTTGGCTTTAACTTCAAGATTTACCTCAAAGTTTTCCTCTGTGTATTGACCTCCTCTGTTCCTCTAATATTATGAGTCCTTCATCTCATTATTCACCTCCTCAGTTGTTCCTACCTTCTAAAATCAACAGCATGATATATTTGAGACTTTTAAGGTTAGGCTGGAAAGCAACGAAACTTCCTCAGATTGAAGAAGTCGGTTATAAACATTATCCATAGCTTGAAACTTGTGGAACAGATTCTTGAGTATCTGTCTTCTGCCTTTGGATTTCCCTATTAAATAGGAAGTTTACTGGGTTATCTTGACAGTGCAAGTATTATGATCTTCACTAAGTGGACCCTAACACAGGGCTTGTCATACAGCTTGATGCACAAGCTGTATTACCTCAATCTTTTAAAAGCATGGATTTTATTTACATCTATATTCTAGCCTGCATGGAGATGTATAAAAATAATTAACAAAGCACCGTAGCTTATGTACACATCCCACTTGATTTCATGTTTGCAAACACAAGAGATAATATTTTGTCTTGAAGGAGAGCCAAATGTTTTATGAAAGGTGGGACTTCACCATAAACAAAGCATTTGGATACAGTGTTCCAGTTCAGTGCCTTATAGAAGATCATCAGAGAGATGAGTCCTAATTTTGTTCATTTTCTGTGCTTACTTCCCCATACAACGCACGTATCTGTAAAGGGTTAGGTCAGTGTCATCACCTGTACCTAGCATAGAGCTGGTACCTGTGCTAAAATGTGCCCTGAGACGTTACTAAAATGGGATAGGAGACAGTTTAAAAGATGAATCTATTCGAACGGGAAATAAAGAGCCCCTCTTCAGCAACAAAAGTGAACATCCATTACATCAGCCTAGAAACTAGGCACCATCACAAAAAGGCCGAGGTAATCCAGGACAACATCT
Source organism: Anser anser (assembly GCF_964211835.1). Lineage (NCBI taxonomy): Eukaryota > Metazoa > Chordata > Aves > Anseriformes > Anatidae > Anser > Anser anser. The sequence continues at coordinate 17,154,549 of NC_139725.1, read as the reverse complement.
CTCTTACACAGAAAAGGACTCCAAAAATCAATTAGCAGTTCACTTTTTAATTGAAGGGAGATTTATACAAACAAACATCAGAACACTTTGGGGAAATATAAGCACCAATTGCCATAGAAAGATTTCCTACACCACAGACAAAGGCCATCAATTCTTTACTTTCCCTGTCTGTTTTCTTCTGCAGGGAAAGCAAAGCCCAAAGTCTAATAAACCCAAACATGAATTATCTGAACTCCTTTATTCTTTTCAGACAGGAGGAAATTACTTGCTGCTAAAGATGTACAGACTAGTCATTTTGCAAATGGTGCTATGAAGCTGATCAGAAGGGAATGTGTTGTAGCATAATTGCCCTATTTCAAAGCATTATCCTGTAATAACAGTCTGCAGCATGGCTGTGCTTCATTGAAAGGGAGAGAGTGCTACATCTAGCATGCACCTCAGTGCATGCACATTCCAGAGGGAAGTACCCTCCTTGTCTGCTAATGCTGGAAGGCAGCCCATTAACCAGCTTGAGCCTTTTAGATCCTAATTTCAGGGCAGGGAGATAGCACTTGCTTCATTGGTTGCAGCTATTTGCTATTTCCAATTATGACCCTTGCGATTAAACCAAGCTCTGAGCCCTTAAATCCTTTTCCAAAATACAGACCAATTTTTGTTCAACAACAGTATGAAAACACTTCCTGGCACCAGGCCAAAGGAATGTTTAAGAGTTAGCTTTTCAAAAGCTATCTTATTAACTCAAAAAAGAAATATTCTTAATTTTGTTTGGTTAAACCATAAACCATGTTATACAAGGCTGCAACTTAGGAAAGCTGTAGGTGTAGAATACTTCCCTTCCTGGTTGCTGGAATTCATGTCCTTGGGTATTCATTTGTTTGCAACAGCGGAAAGTTGGTCCCGGATCCTTCCTAGACCTTCTAACATAGTGTCCAATGTTTCTTTACTCAGTTCCACAGTCAGTGCAGAAACAACAGGACTATTTCCACATAAGGCAGCATCTTCCTGAATCTGAAAACAGGAATGGAGTTGTTAGGTGTATGAAAAATCCACTGATGTCTTTTCCAGCGCCACTAGGAAAGTCGGTGCTTAATGGACAGATTAAGAAAAAACTTGGCATCCAGCTCCATCCTGAAGCCCAGAACCCATTTCCTTGCTGTGTGCCTTTACCAGTGAAGTGCACTCCCTTTAACAGAGTGCCAGTAAGCACACAGAGCCGTAAATGTGGGGGAATTCTGAAGAGACTCATGGCAGGAAGCCGCATCCCTATCAGAAGCATCTTAGCAGATACCCCACACAACAAGTAATCACATCCCACACACAGAAATTAGATTGTTCCTCCTCCTCTGAAGCCTACCCACCCCATTTTTACTGGTTTGGGGGAATCAAGAGTTCTGTAGAATATGAGCAGTAAGCTTGGCTATAGTCCCCGAATGACAGATGTGGACAGTGATAGAAATTATTAGTAATCAGAAGACATCTCCCAACTACTGTAGTCAGCTAAACATATTGCTGAGTGACTTAGAACTAGAGGCCAATGGCTTCTCTGTAATTTATCTTTCTTTCCATAGAGAACAATGGTGACTAGGCACAAGTATGCTGCTTTCTCTCATCATCATGCAAAGAAATCAGTACAAGAAGATGGCTTTCATCTTAGAGATCACTTCCAGGTTCTGTTGTATGTCAAAATCATCTCTGAGAAAGCCTGTTAATTTCTCAGAGCCTCTCTGCTCCCACCCTTCAGGCAGTAAGCAATCACCAGATGCCTGTCCAAACTATTTTGTGCTGCCACTGGTAAATCAGGTGTTAGACACGGTTATTTTGGTCCTGTACAGGTACTGACATTACCTTTAACTGCAGCAGGCAAGTAGGGACTGCCATTCTGTTGATTGTGTCTGACGATGTCTTGATGTCCACCCTCCAGTCCATGTCAACCAGCCGAGGCAAGGAGACTAAGGCATTAAAAAACAGGGATCAATTAGGCCTGGCAGCACACGGTGACTCCAAAACCCATGACTGTCACCATATACAAGCCTCTCCACTAACAGAATCGTGCCGGCCCTGTGAAAAATGTACAGTTTTAGTGCTACTACCTGGCTTCACGTTATTTTTATGTTGTAATAAGCCAGTCAATAAGGCCTCCACATGACACTTGAATAACAAACAGGGTTCTCCATCATCACAAGCAAGGATGCTAAAATGCAAGACAAGCACAGCTAAATTCAAAGCAGCTAAGAGAAGGGGAGCAATAAGATATCTTCACCTCATACCCTGCCTGCAAGATTCAGTGTTTAAGCATGAGTTACTCTGGGACCTACTATACTCTGTTCTGTAACTGGCAAGAAAGTACATAGGAATCCTAAAAAAACAAGCAATACAGAACTGGGAAACCAGAATCTTCACACATCCTGCCCACTTGTTAAAAATACTGAAGATGTAATTTCAGTTTTATCCTAGTTAGATCTCGCATAAGAGAAATCATTCAGGAGTCTGATGCAGTATTGACATCCATAGTTCTGGGGCTGGAAATTCCATCAGCCTTCCAATGGGAAGGAACAGGTCCAACTTGGTTGCCCTGCCAAGAAACTTGTGCAGCTATCCCTTGCTGAGAAGAGATGGGGATAGTCACTTGTGATGGCACGTACTGAATGGAGTACTGCACGTTGCACTGTGGACCCCTGTCATTTCCACTTTGGAGCTGTTGCATTTATAAGACACAGAACACCTCTCACATCTTTTTCAACTCAATTTTCTGGTAAAAGCTGAGCTACGCTTCTTGTGTTCAGAAGTGCAGCATCCAATTTCCTGCGAAAACCAGTAAATTCTCACTAGAACAAAGTCTACGCTAGGGACGTGGGAACAATGACAAACCCTCTCAGTTTGAAAAAGGCATTTGCAGCTAGCAGGCCTAACTACTTTGTCAGAGCTATGTCAGAACAAATGAGAACCAGGCACACGAGGAAACATTGTTCCCGTGTAGCTCAGGCTTTTGAAATGAGTCTGAAAGAAAGGTAGGACCAACCCCATAAAAGATCTGTATAGAGATGATAGTTTAAGAATAAACTCAGTTTAAAATCTCAGTTGTGGCGCTTGGTAAGTTTGAGCATCTTTGCAAAGCCTTGGCAAATAACTGCTGGCAATCAGGTTTGATATCTATTTAAGGGTATCAGAGGTGGATGAAGAAGCAAAGACTAAACCTGCATTGAGTGCTGCAGAAAGAACTGTCACAACAGGCAACTACAGCCTGTCTGGATTCTGCATGCCACAAGGTGCCTAGTTTCCTCCCCAGGGGCTGATCCCATCTGATCACTAGCTTTCCTTCTGATTCCTGGTGCTCAGAGGAATTTCTCTTTATCTGGGGAAAGGTTCCTCCTCCCCTCAGAACTCCAGGGGGCACTGCAGAATTGGCTGCCTTGCTCTTGTATTTGGAAGAAATTCCAGTTTACAGTCCATCAGGGCCGGCACTTGGCAGTATTTGCAACAACATAAAATGCATCTGTTTAGTCTTGTATGTTAATTTGCAAAGATTGATTGCTGGCAGCTTGGAGGGACAGGAAACCATCCACATTTTTAGATTAACACAGAACAACCAGTTGGAATGTCAGTTCTTTAAAACACTGCCTTGGCCCCTGTGTAATATGTGTTGGATATTTCATGAATATAACATAATCCATCATTGCTTAAAAAAAAAAAAAATCAATCTCATTACAACAGGGCTAAATATTCATCTAATAAATACAAAAACGTGCATCTCAGAGCAAAGCTCCAAGAGCCATACACCCAGCCTTGCTTCTCCTTTGTGAAGGCCTAGCTAGTGTGTCACTGTCATATCATGCTTGTTCTCATTTCCTCTAAGGCATGATAGTGTTAAGGATACAGGAAAAAGCACTGCGTGTCTTGGTAACGCCAGAACAATGTTTAGACTAAGCAACTGCAGTATTTACTGTATTAGCATTATGCAATAGCTTCCTCCCCCTCCCTATTTTTCTACCATTTATGCTATTAAGATTTTTGAGGGACAGTGGTTTTCCGGGTCTTGCTATACTGTTTACTTCTTGGACATTATCTTCTCTGCAGGCCAAGAGGATCTATGCAGACCTCAGAGTATTCTTATTATGAATCAGCTCTCATTTCTAAGTGCTACAGCTTAAAAGAAAAACTCTTAAGGGAAAAAACAAACCAGTATAGCTGTGTGGAACACTTAACCAGAATGTAACTCACTGGCTGATGCTACTGATAACATTTGCACTGCTTAACTACATCACGCTTCAGAAAGGTGAGGAAAAAGCAAGTTATGAGTACGTGCCACATCTGGAGAGATGTGCGGAAGAGAAAGAATGCACAGAAGTGACTAAATGTGCACAGATAAGGCATTCCCCAATATGTACGTATGCTTTGCAGCTCATAGTTGTTAACTATGGACATCATTTAAAGATCTGAATGGGGAGGTTAGAGTGCTTCATATTCAGAAGTTTGGCAAATAGTTGCCATGTCCACACTGCATTCTGCAATGTAGCAACAGATTGAGCATTAAATGAAATTGCTTGAGGACTGGAAACAATTTAGCACAGTAGCACAGAACTGAATACAAACTTACTGGCCTCTCCTAAGCTCTATGATGCTCCAAGCATACAGCTTCATCTAAGGCAAACAGCAGTATCTTTTGTGCTACGCTGCACTGAAACATGCTGCGATGCTCTATTCTAAACTCCAAGCTCTCTCAAATGATCTCAGGAGCATTAATTACATCCGGATGTGAGATACTACTTACTCTGACTTGCTTGTGCCTCATTCCTCCAAGCAGAGCTGTGAAAAGAAGAAAAAAAATGGTATCAGCAACACTTTAAAAAAAATAAAAAATAAAGGTAGCAAAAGCATTCAGGGTGGTTTGTCTCTGATAGGAACGCTCCTGTAACCAGGGCTCCAGCAGTCAGCAGAGCCCCCAGATCTGCAGGGCTGCTCTCCAGCCTCCCGTCCCCAAGTCTGTACACATAGCCAGGGCTGCCCTGTCCCTTTTTGTTAAGACAAACGTGGTTTTACGTTATGTGAATTAGGTCCACACCCATTCCAAAAGCCTTGGGAAAGCCCTCCGTGCACACTGCAGCACTGTTTGCCATTCCATGCAGGTGATGTACTTCGTTCAACTCGGCTCATCCCGGGCGGTGCGATTAAGCCCGCAGCATACACAAGACTGCCAGAACCAAAACTCTGAATGCTGCCAACTACCCACGTACCAAACCACACAAACACACTTTAACTTTCCAACCGAAAGCAGATGGCAGGTGGGTAACACTCACATATTCTCCAAGATTATCTTAGTTAAAAGGTTTTTCAGGTTTTGGTGAAAGTTTTCTGGAAAGAGAGCGAGGATATCTTCTGCCCTTGTCAAGCCGCGGTACACGACGTGCCTGGTGAGGCTGTGCAAGGCGGACACCAGCTGTAGGAAAGGAAGATGGGAAAAGGACTCCGCAGGGCTGAAAAGCATCGCGTACGGCATGGGACGGGACTCATTGCCCTGACAAGACACAGCTCCTGCCAGGATACCTGTGCAGCTGGGGCACTGCATGCCCCGACAGAGGGCAGGAACCAGAGCCTTTGCAGGTCGGGAGCCCCACTGCTCTCCCGTCCCACGAGGAGCCCCCTGCCCCTCACGCACGCCCCCTCCGCATCCCTTTACCGCCGGACCCCGGGCGGAGGATCGCCTTCACCCAGCGCCTCTCGCTAGGGGCTCCTACCTGCGCGGCCTCCTCGGGGTCGGCGGCGATGGCGGGGCAGGCGCGCTGCGCCAGCGGGCCGAGGCCGGCGGGCGGGCTGGAGAAGCACTCCTGGCACAGCTGCCGCACGGCCTCCTTCGACGGCGCCTGCCGGGGAGCAAAGCGGGACGCGCTCAGCCGCGGCCCGGCAGGAAGCGGCCCCCGCCGCCGGGCTGGGCGCCGCCTCCCCCGGCAGCAGCGGCAGCGCGGCGGCCCCGCGGCCCGCTCACCTTCAGCAGGCTCTGCAGGGCGGCGAACTCCCCCTCGCGCAGCGCCGCCATCTTGGCGCCCTCGGCGGGGGCGGACGCCGCGCCTCCCCTCCCCTCCCGCCCCGCCGCCATCTTGTTGGGGCGGTGCGGGGCGGTGCGGGGCGGTGGGGCCGGGCACGCCGGGCGCTGTAGTCCGGCCGCCGGGGCCGGAAACCCGCAGTAACAAGTGCAGGGGCTGTGCTTTTCCTGGGGTTTCTTGCGTGCTTTGACGCACCCAGGCTAAAAGTGAAAGCTGTGAAATATTTAAGCCTCAGCTCCACGTCCGTAAAACAAGCTGCTGCGACAATTATTGGAGCTAAAATGCAGGATAATGTTTTGCACCAAATTAGCATGCATCCTGTGTAAAATTTTACAGACGCACGCAACTACAGTGCCCTTTTTGAAATACATGAAGTGATACTTTGTTTCACCATTCAGTGCAATGAAGAGTGAAACCAGACACAGAGCTTAAGCCATGTGTAGCAGCTTAAACTCCCTTACCACAAGGGTAGGGGTGACACCGAGAGGTGCCAGCAAGCTTCACGCCCATCTCCTTGGCTGACTGCAGGCCGCTTGCACTCTGAACTCATGGTGTTGCTCCATGCTGAGAGAGGAAATGACTTGGGACAGCAGTGGGAGGATGGCATTGTGGAGGCCCAGGCGAGGTGCCTGTGGAGTGCTGCCGTGCAGCTCCAAGGAGCAAGAGCTTGCGCTGAGGGGACCGGCCTCCGTTCTTCGAGTGCCTGCAAGCATTTGGCCAAAGTCTGCTCTGGAGCATGTGCAAGGTAGGATGTGTAGCATGTGAATGGTGCATGAGTTGGGCTTGAGATCAGAGCCTCAGGTACCTGACAGTGCAGTCATGACCTGTGTCAACAGTGAGATCGCTGGGGTAAGAGTAAGCCCTAAATATTCTGCTTCTCCCTCTCTGATTTAATCAATTTTTTACTGTCAGTGCAAATCCCTTTGTTGGATGCAGAGTTTAGCAGTAAACACTCTATTTTCAGCCAGTGGGAACTGGAGGCAAAAGATTTATCATGGCATTGCTACAATGATATGGACCATTACCTTAGTAAACTGTGTACGTTTTACGCTTTGTAAAAGATATTCAAATAAATCCTCTTTCCGAGAGAGAAATTGTCTCTGTTTTGTCTTGTATAATTCACAGCACATCTGGTACCAGGATATCTGTGTAATCTATGGGCTTTCTCATCACCTTTTCTGTCAAAACATCTTCATTTTCGTTTGCATTGTTCTCCTGTAGGCAGAATAATACATGGTAAGAAATGCTAATGGGATGTCATTTGCATTGGGCTCCACAGGTTTGTCAAAGAAAAGGGATTCCTCTCGCAGAGGAACTTATTTTACTTTCTCATGCTGGGAAACCTTCAAGGGCAGAAGAATCTAAAGGGAAAGTATTTTATTTTCTATCATTTTTCATGAGGAACAGGAAATGAGTCTCAGGGGGAACAGTTTTGGGGGTATGAGTTTACCATCTGTAGCCTCTTCAAATTACTTAGTATGATTGACCAGTTCAGAGAGCTGCAATATACTTGTGCTGCTTTCTCTAGCACTGTGTTACCAATAAGTTTAACCCAGTGCAGGCAGTACATTATGGAAGGCTGAAGGTCTGCCATATGGAGTCTTCTTGATGGAGATGCCTTCCTGGGAGAACCGATGTGCTGCTGAATTTAGGTGGTAGGACTACGTGGGCAGTGAGTCTTGTGGATGCCATTTGCTTATCCAGGTGGTAGAACTATATAGCTCCTTACTCTGATCGGAAAAGGAAAACTAGCTACACAGGATCAGATTACAGGAACTGTGTGACATTGTCTATTCCTTCCCAAGAGGAAGAACCTGAAAGATTTGATGATGGTCCTTCTTCCACTGGTGCCACAGCTATCATTTCCCACCTACACAAATACAGCAGTATCTGCAAGCTATACATTAGAACAGACCAGAAGGTGAAGGGAAGGAGCTCCTAGTTTTTGTTTGCAAAATTTAAGGTTTGCCAAGTAAGCAATCTAAACAATTGCATCGCAAAGGAAAAAAATGTAGCAGTGGTTAGAGGTCAGGATTTAAGAGCCGGGAAACTGGAATCGTGTCTTTCTGATTCTGCTTCAGCTTTCACATGAAGCTAGGTAGCTTCATTTTTGTCACCTGAATGACAGGAAGGTAATGTAACTTCTGTGTCACATAAAGCCCTGCATTAACAAATGTGGGCATTTATTAACATCAGCAGTGAATTTAGAGGTTGTGAAAGCATAAACTGAATGAAAGTGATATAAAAAGAAAGGCAGCACTATGTTACAATCTCTGGGCAAATAAGCCTAAAGGGAAACAGAACTGAATACAGGATATCACTTAATATTGTAATTGTATCAATGATCTCTTAAATTCTTCCTGCTTGTTTTGTTTACAAACCCATAAAACTAGCATTTTCTACAATCAGAGGTAAGCAGAATTTTTCTAACTGTTAAAGCTTCTGAAATGCCATTTCCAGCTGAGGAAGACAGTCACTAAGTTTTGGCAGGGCTCTTCTAAAGCAATCACTTTAAAACACTTACATGAAAGTCAGATTGATTTTACTGCCTAGTTAAAGACTTAATTGTACAGAATAACTTTGTCAGACAAATAGGTGGAGGGCTGCAAAGGGCGGCTGGGGGCGGGGAGCAGAGGGAGTAGATAACTATTATTGCTGTGAAGAAGTATGTGGCAAGGGAGAACATTTACCTGTGAGTCACATATTCAGAACAAAGATATTGCCTGCCAGTGAACACTGCTGGCATCATGTTGGATTTGTTCTCCAGTCCACCTCCTATTGTTGTCATTTCCTCGCTGTGGGAACCTTCTAATTATGAGGAAATAATGACAGGTTTGATTTAATATCAAAATCAAAGTGCTCCTTGTGTAGCACATGGGTGGTCAGAAGCCAACAGAAGTGCTTAGTAAACATGCTTTATCTGAGGATGAGTAGATTTTTGTTTCGGTTTGGTTTGGTTTTGTCACCGTTTTTCCTTCCTTTGCTACTGTCTGTAGCTGTCCGCAAGGACCAAACCTCCAAAGTCAGATTTCCTGAAGCAGTAGAGGGTGAAGGGTGAGGTTGCATCATGTAAGAAAAGCTGGTCCTGTGATCAGTGTGCTTATCACGAAGTTTTTGAGAAACACCAGCTCAGTTATCTGCTCTGCCAGAGGCAATTCTCTCTGAGTTTGAAAAAAACATCAGTTAAAGCAATGAGGCAGATTGGATGACCTTCCTAGATCTTCTCACAGCCCTTTTTTTCCATGATTTCATGTCTGCATCACCCAGTGGGACCCAGCTGAGAGCTCTGAGGCTGCCGGTGCTGTAGCACAGCACTCTGTGCAGGAATTGGCTTGGATCTCAGGCTGCTGTTTGTCCAGTCACTGAGTCTGAAAACTAAGCTCTGCTTCTGTGTAGGGCAAATTCACTTGTGCCTAGGCCTGGGTGATACAGCTGTAGTGCTGACTGATTTGGAGCTCTCTTGGTTGAGCCAGCCAGTGTACCTACAAATTGTCCTCCTTCAAATAGTGCAGATATATCCATACAAAAAATTATGCAGGCAACAACAGTTCAGGGGACTGGATAATCAAGCAGCCTGTGAGCCTCGTAGACACTGGTGATAACTTTCCGAATTCAACATCTCCCAAATGTGGGGATGTGGGCGTATGGGTATACATACTTGTTACTTGCTGCTAGTGTAACCTCTATTCCCAGACATGTTAAAAAGAAACAGGAAAAAAAAAGCAACAACAAACAAAAACATTTCAGAACTGGTAATTCATATGGGGAGAGAGGATTGGTGACCTTTTTGGCTGGGAATGACTTGAATGAGAAGGGAGGTGAGGTGGGAAAGGATGAATTTGGAAGGGTAGGTGGGAGGTTTCTGGTGGGAATTGGAGACCTCCTGGGGCTTGGAGTAGGAGAATAGTTATTCATTTGCCTTTTCACTTAAAATAGCAAATTATCTTTGTTTTCTGTATCTACTGCTACCTGGCTAGCAGGCTTCATGGTCATGAGAGTCTTTGAGTCCTCAAAAATTCATGTGGTTGTAAGAGCAACATGGGTAATTACATGGGGCAAGAAACAGCCACGGGGAATTGCCTTGTTATCAGAAGCATATGCAGCTCTCTCCACTGGTCTCTGAGGTATTTAAATATCTCTGAGGTAATTAAATATTCCTACCTGGAAAATACTGGGAGGGAAGTTGCCTGTCTGCCCTTTGCCTTTTTTTTTTTTTTTTTTTTTTATGGAGAGAAACTGCTGACCTGTTTTTTTCAGAAAGAGAGAGAAAGGAGGGGGAACTAACGGGAAGAACTGGGTATATCTCACATATGAAGCACTGCAAGAACTATGTGTATTTCACATCCAAAGTATTTCTCTTCTACAGAAGTCAACTATGGTGACAGAATAAATTCCATGAAACCGCAAGACAAAATCAAGAGATGGAAAACTGAATGGAAGAATTTCAGTAAGTCAGTGTAAAACATGCTTTGTATTTTTAGACATAGCTATATAACTCCAATGACAGATAAACATTTTGCAAAAATGTCATCTTTGTTATAGTCCATCAACTAGAGCGAGCACCCAAAATAAATGTATCTGAGAGGGAATATGTTGGGAGGAAAAAGTCAGTCTTGCTGTTCCTAACAAGGTAAAAAATAGACATAATAAAGCAAGCAAATAACTTGACAAAACCCATTTCTGCCAGCTTTTTTTTCTTCTCTTTCTTTTCTTTTTTTTTTTTTTTTCTTTCCCTTAGGATGTAAAAAAGGAAAGGAATAAATTTAGCTTCCTTACAATTTTTGGTTGTAGAACTTTAACCTTTTACACTCCAGGAAAAGATGCTGACAGTTCTAGCTCACTTTGGCTGTTCAAGGCTCCCTCAGAGAGAAATCCTTGGGATAATAAGGTTCTGATGGGAAGAACCGTTAGGCTTTTCCCTGCAGTTGTAGCCTATATTCACTGGAGCATCTGCTGCAGAACAATGGTTTCTTCTTTGTGGGCTTTCTGCTGCAAGGCAGGGCTGTGCTGTGTAACCGCACCCTGCTGGGTGTGTGCAATTTCTCTGCTGCAGGGAAAAGTGAAGCTGTTCTCCTGCCTTGCCTAAGAAGAGCTCCATAGTAGGTGATTCTGGATTACAGAGCAAGTGAGATAAAGTGTGAGAGACATCTTTTCCTTAGTTACTTCTGCATTATTTGTGTTTTTAACAGTGTTTCTTTAGCAACAAATGAGCAAATAATAGGAAAGAAATTTTCACAGAGCATGCATGCATACTTGGGCTTACTAGTACTAGCTGCCTGCTTGTCATCATATTCTCCAAACAGGACTTTCCTGAAATGTCTCCAACTTTCTAAAGTTCCATTTATACCATCTTATATTTTGATGGACATGTTAGCCTTTCCATTGCAGGGCTATGACAGAAGTTTCTTTTACAGTTGTTGTTACTGGGAATCATGCTTAGATGTTTTACTGGTAGGGCAAATTTCCCCCTAGATGTCTGGCTACATCTATATTAGTAAACTAAACAGTGACAAAGAACATTCCTGAGGCCATTACTGTTAAATTTCTCGTGCTGTTCTTGGCATTGTTTCCCCTCGTACTAACTGTCACTCTCCCAAGCAGCTCCAGGGTATGGGTCAGGAGTTAGCACGGACTAGGAAGTAACCCCAGTGAGCAGTATGCATATGGCCACCCAGCCAAAGAGGCTGAGAGCCACACTGATGAAAACTGTCCCATGTCAGTTGGTCTCTGCAACAGAAACCACTCCAGAGCATGTTTAATTTACTAGCAGTAAGATTATTTTACTAGCACAAATTGAACTTTCACATACTTATCTTCACTTCTTTTGCTCCAGTTGCAATGAGCTTTCCAGAAGACTTGGTCTGTGTTTAGTCCACCTAACCCACTACATGAATATCAGTCAACAGAAGCTACAACAGTCCTCCTAAGCTCTTGTGCCTAAGGGCAGAGAGAGACTGGAAAACATAAGCAGGCACGAAAGGTTAAAATCCAGGACTTTAATCCTCAGATTATGAAACCCATGTTATTTTAGGCATGTTGGCAGAGCCCTGTAGGGGAGCCCAACAGTGCAGTGTGAGGCATTTTTTCTACCCATGGGTTATCAGCCTGCAGGCTGACTACATGGATTAAAAATAAAATAAAATAAAGTAAAGTAAAGTAAAGTAAAATAAAAATGGTCTTGTATCAAAAAAAAAAGGAAAAAGAAAAAGAGAAAAAGAAAAAGGGGGCTTTGCTTGTACCTTTTTCTTTTACTTACATTCATGTCACAAGCTTAGAAGCTGGTACAACATCAGCAGCATCCTAATACCCATAAGAAAAATCATATTCTTAGTAATAAAATTGCTTATCCTTTTCTAAATTGGAAGAGAGAGGTCTTAGCTTTTAAATTAATGCAGCAGAGGCATGGCATCATGTATATGTCAGTTGAACTGGAGGTAGACTACATGGTGACCAAGAGAAAACCTCTGTTCCCCAGACAGAAGGCAAATAAGTCCTGCAGAATTTCACAGCACAGGATTTTAGGATGGCCACCTATCTGCCTGTCAGCAGTTACCAGCTCACAGAAGAGTCATCAGGAGAAATGCCTGTTTGTGCGGCATCCACTGCAGTGTAGGCTGACACAGCTTCAGGACACCTTTGTCACCAGCAAAAGGACTTGAGGGAATGGCCTGGAACTGTGACAGGGGAGGGTCGGGGTGGGTGTTAGGAAAAAGTTCTTCACCGAGAGGGTGGTTGGGCACTGGGACAGGCTCCCCAAGAAAGCTGTAACAGCACCAAGCCTGCTGGAGTTCAAGAAGCATTTGGACAATGCTCTCAGACACATGGTCTGATTTTTGGGTGGTCCTGTGTAGAGCAAGGAGTTGGACTCTGATTCTTGTGTGTCCCTTCCAACTTGGGATGTTCTGTGATTCTGAAGCTGGACAGGAGATATTGCATGGGGGTATCTGAGCATCAGGCATACCTTCCCTGCTGGCAATGCTTCTGCAGTAATAGCTGTTTCCTATAGAGGGTGAGAGGTTTGGAGTTATAATTTCTCAGGACACTACAGCAAGATTTGTTACAGCTTGCTTGCCAAAGTCCTTAGATTTCTCCTAGGTAAATGACACACAAAACTAATTGTATCTACTTCTGTGAAAAATTTTGAGATTTAAAGATAGAAAACAACAGGCAAGTACTAAGTATGGCTGTCTTTTTGAAACAAAGCAGTTAAAAATATTGAAAAGTTATGCAAATAAGGCTACTCGACAGCAATCTTTGAATGTACATTGATTTAAAAACCTTTGCAGGCACAAAACCAAGGATCTTGTATTTAGCATTTTGACACATATTTCTTCAATTCAGAGACATTGATTGGTCTGCATGATTCAGGAAAAAATCTGTATTGATCACTGCACCTGACAGATAACCCTTGCCTTAAGGACTTGTCTATGTTAGACTCTTTTCCTCTTGAAATTTCCACTATTTATTTCTGTTGGTGAATCCAGATTTTGTGAGCGTAAGAGTAGGGTAGAACCATTGGAGGCACATAGTTGGCATTAGCAGTGTTGGCCTGACTCTGCATGGCTTTGTGCCCTGTGCATTGTCAGAGTCTGCCATTTGTTCCAGTGGCTAAAAGCGGTCCAAGTAGTGTAGAACCGAGATCTTTCCTGGTCGCGCTGATGTGGCATTTGGCTCCAGCTCTGCACACTAGATAGCTGTCATCTTGGCAGATTTTGAATGTTCTTATGAATTTTTTAGGGATGGACTAAAACCACATGGTTATTACTCAGGTTTGTACTCCTCAGAGTCAGTTCTCAATCATCTTTTTCAGATGACAGTATTCCTTCTTCCCTGGCCTCTCTGCTGAAGCAGCTAGTGCCTTCCCAGTTTCAGTTGCTGATACTTGAGACTCTTCAGATGGGACTGCTAATTAGAGGATGAGACCACTGCTGACAGATGTGATCTGTAAAGCTCTGTGCTAACAGATACTCTCCATGTGCTGTGTAAGTGTGTGGACACTTATCTGTATTAAAACTGGAAACTGAGCAGCTTAACACTGTTGTGAAGAAGCCACTGCACGTTAGTCGTTCATCTAAGGTATTTTCTCCCCCCTGCTGCAATACAGTCCCTATGAAATTTGACAGACAGGTCAGACTGTGTCAGTTCTTGAGATCTATGAATGTGTTCAAACAGCAAAGTATCATAAGAGCTAAAGGAAGCTGAACATTTTGCAGCAGAAAGCATTTGGCCAACCATAATACCAAGCCTTTACAACTTTCTTTATCCAAGATCTCCTCCAGACTTAACAACTATCCATTAATGCTCACAAAACTCCTGGGAGAAAATTTCATGCAACATATGTTACAGCAGTGGAGCTTATTTTGCTTTTTTAAAGCTAATTAAAGCATTCTTTGAAACATTTTCCCCGAGGTGTTTGCAACCCCGACAGTGTAGCAGAGTCAGAACTGGCAAGACAGAAGGAGCAAACCACCAGGGACAAAAGTGAGACATTTAATCTCTCTTGTAAAAACAAAGAAGCAAACAAACCACAGAGCTGGCAAAGGATAAATACAAAGTTTAAAATTCATGGAAGGGGACATTTCTCTCCTTTTAAATGTATTAGCCTGTTGATGTCGCTCAGCGTGACTTGGCCATGCTGAGGTTGGGCGGTGAAGCAAAAGCCAACACCAGTATGGGCTCCCAGCCTCCCCCTTTAATGTGGCCACTGCCCCACCCTGCCAGTCCCAGTATGGAGGAGAAGGCAGAAAGGGAAAGGCTCAAACCTGTCAAAGTTCATTGGTTAGCTGCAGCTGCCAGCAGCTGCCAGAAAGGGCTCCTTCAAGGCTGATATGTAAAACAGCAAAACTCAAACGTGCTTTTCAGTTGCATGGTTTCTTTCTTCCAACAGAGGCACTTACCTTCAGCAGGCAAGTGGCTAGTAGGTCCTATCACTGGAAAACATTGCTAGCAGGAGAGTAGTTTCCGTGTAGACAGTCCCAGCCACTCTGGGGACCTCTAGCCAGTTTAGGCTTCAGAACTGAGTGAAACATCAAGGACTGACTCTGAGAATGCAGCGATGCCAGTATCAACAAACAGACTGTAGAAATATTTCATCAGTTTAAAATTCTGTATTCATTACAAAGTCTTGCTACAGCACAGCCCTTTGGAGTCAGCTGCAGGCACAAACCAAGGTTATGGTAATACAACCTGTAATCTCTGCTTAACCATTTTTATTCTGCTCAAGTTTCTTGCTTTCCTCCCACTTTTCCAGTCTAAACCCCACTTGATCACTGTCTTCTGCATTGCCTGCCTTAACCACTGGATGCCAGGGGGCCTCCCAGCAGGGAGCCTCTCATGCACCGACTCATCCTCCTGTGATGGGAATGCTGCCTGCAGGTAAGCAAAGGCTTGTGAATACACCAGTGCAGTTTTCTTCAAAGCAAGATGTAGGGCGTAGAGAGCACAGAACTACTCGTTTTTGTAACGTGAATCGCTTGTAAATTTGCAGGGCACTGTACAAAATGCTCCAAGGAAGAGGCCAGTGTTCAACCACTTCATCTAGATGTGGTTGTGCTCAGCTTGTGCTTGTGATAAATGCAGGCTGTTAGGTGCACTGTGGGCAGTGGCAGAGAGAGCTGGCCTCACACACTTATAAGCTTCAAGAAATTGGCTGGTCTTGTGGCTTAGACTGCCTGCAGGGCTGTGAGGTAATGACAGCTGTAAAGTTGTGATCTTGGCTGCAACAAGAACCCCATCAGCTCATTTTGTATCAGAACAGGTGACAGAAGAGTCACCATTACTTTAAATTGCATCTTGGTAAGGAAAAGGATTCATATCCCGTTATTAAGGAGTCAATCAGGCCCCTTTGGTTGCAATTCCTGCCTTTTATTGATTTCAAATTGCAATTACAGAGGGCTTATTTTTGTCTAATGAGTTGGAATTGTCTTTTTGTTCTGTGTTAATATACCAACTAGTTCAAAGAAGTCCAAGTTTAAGCAATAAGAAATAATAATCAAGAAACACATAAAACCTCAATTTATTTCAATAATACCTTCATCACACATATGAAACAACAGCAACAAAAAAGAAAACAATCAAAAAGAAGTTTCTTTCTCTAATTGTTTTGGGTGGCTTAAAACCCAGACAAGATGAGGTACACCCCATACTCTCAGAAAAATCTCTGTAGAAATGCCTCAAAACAGAAAAGAAGTAAATACTAAGAAACCAGAATATAAATGATATCCTTCTTTCTTCTGCTCTACCTCATCACAACCACATTCTTAAACTGCCAAGGCGTCATAAGGGTAAATGTCAAGATAAATGCTGTAAAAATGTCCTTCCCTCTGTTATTAACATCACCATGGACTATTAAAATTAAAGGGCACTTTAAAACATAATTGATTTTTCATTATTTATCTGCTATTGCTTAGGTGTGGGTAGTGAATCCCCAGAGGGGGTGTTTCATATATACTAGATATATCAGATATTTCACCTCTGGCCTTTTAGAAATAGCACAAATGTAGTTGTGTTTGTGCACCTACAATTTCAGGACATGAGCCAGCCTCTAGCAGATGAGACTACAAAAAGAAGCTTCCTGTAAGCAGTCTATTTGTTATTGTCTTCTGCCAATTTTTATATATTTTTCTAAAATATCTATTAGTGACCATGGTGTCACTAGCGCTGTGATGAATGCTGTGGATTACTGTCCACTCTGTCATGGAAACTCCTAGCTCAAGTTATCCTGGGGCAAGAGCTGACCTTGAGCTTCTTGAACCTGCCATGGCTGGCCAGTTGTGTCTACAGCCTTTGGGTTTATGCCTGTTTGCACACATACGCTGGGAATAAGGGCTGAATAAGGACCGTGGCAGTATGAAACAGAATGGTTTTAGTGTAGTCAAAAGAAGAAATAATTCCATTTCCTTACTTGGTACGTACCATAAATTAGGAGCACATTGTTTGCTGTGATAGCTCTATAATTTTGTGCTTATATTTCTGTTCACCTCAGAACAGCAGAAATTATCTGATTACTTTAAGACTTCAGATTATGTTAATGCGAAACATTATGCCACAAACAAATTGAATTCACCTAGCTCTCTGCTGGCCTCTTACCAATAGGATAAAAAATATGAAATAGTACAAAATAATTATCTTTCTTTTAAGGAAAGCTCTTCGAGTGGGTCATGTGAGGTACATAGAAAGAGTCTTCACCCCCAGCCCACAACATGTACTACACAGTAAATGAAGCATGTTTAACAGAAATTAGTGCCAACTTTCACCAGAAGAAATACCTGTTACCATTGTGTATGCATTTGTTGTACCTCACAGTCCTCATTGCCAAAAATGTGGTTTGGATGGAAACATAATGAGCTACATTTGAAAGCACGGGAGCCCTGAAACTTGCATTTCTTTTGCCAGCATTATGCCTGCATTGGGACTGTTTTAGTCGAAAACAGGCTGGGGTTTTTGGCGAGCGTTCTGCAACAGGAAACACCAAGCAGAACAGCCAACAGACAGCTAAAATACCAGCACAAGTGCCCCCAGGGCCAGCAGGGCGTGAGCTCTGCCCTGGAGAGCACAGTGTGGTGGAGGAGAGCTTCTGTGTGTGAACTGCCCTTGGCAATGCAACACAGGGCTGCTGTACCACAGCTTGGGTAGCTGAGGCAGAAATAACCCTGTTGACTTTTCCTGGGTCATGGAGAAACCTGGTAGCAGACAGAAGAATAATATTTGATTTTTTTTTTCCTGGCCCCACGGGGGCTACACTTTTACTAAGCAAACACAAAGCTAGATTTGCCCCAAATGTAAAGTATTTCATTTCACTTCAGTCTCTGACAGCTTTTGATGTCCATTTTGCTATTCCTCTGCAGGAACCACTACAAGTTCTCTCCTGCTTAAGAAAAGGAGCAGACTGGGAACAACCAGGTAGACTAAGATACACCTAAGTGTATTTTCTGAACTGGAGGACGCTGGCTCTACAATGGCTACAGGCACTGAGTAATGAGAATGATTAGTGCTGTTGGAGCTGAAAACAGATAAAACTGTTTCCCACATGTTCTTTCATGATGCTTCAGGCAGCGCTGTCCCGGGTTGCACAGCAGGGCCAGGGCCGTGCCCAGCAGCTCTGCCTCTCCAAGGACGGAAGGATGTGCCAGGTGGGTGCCAGCTCCCCAGGGGGATGCAGGATGGCAGCTGTGGCACTGCAAGGGTGTGAGGTGCCAACCAAGGCATGGGGTGGCAGGAGGGGGCCATCGGTGGTGTCACTTTCCCACTCTGTGTGAGGTTGAGCAGGGCTGCTTTGTCGGAGGGCAGGGCTGCAGCAAAGCAGGTGCCGGGGCCGAGGGGCATGTCACCGTGCTGGCCAAGGGGGAGAGAGCAAGCTGGTGGAGATGGGAGCTGTCACTGATGGCTTATTTTTTGAAAGCATAAATTTTTTGCTTTGTTTACTAAGTCCCCATTGGTTCTCATTGATTTAATGTTATGTAATTGTTTATTTATTTATTTTTATTCAGAATGTGTTATGGATATGGCTATTTGTGGTGTTTTCCTCTCAGTATAAGGACCATGCAGAATGGAGCTTGCAAAAAAACCCATTCTGTTAGGGCATGCTATCTGTAGTCCTGACACCTCAGATAGGTAGTTTGATGTGGTAGCCTGGATCTTTTGCCATGCCAAGCAGAGCACCTAAGTATTAGTGTGCTTGTTGTTTTGTTTCCTGTGAAATGGTACATCCGGCAAACAATCTGACTTCATTCCTCTTCCCCACAATGACAGCATTGTGCACTTGAATGAAGCCACAAGTCAGCGTCAACAATGGGATTCATGCCTCGTGGTACCAGAGATTGCATTGAAGGGGTACTGATGAGTGTCACAGCCTTAAGAATGGTGCAGCTGAACCTAGAATTTTGTTGTTGCTGTTACTGTTTTTTGTTAATCCTTTTTTTTTTTTTAATGCCTGTTGTTTAAACCAAACTCCCCAATATTTCTCTGTAAAAACCATCTGCTTACAAGGTTATAAAATTACCTTAGCTGAAGGGTAAACCCAGTGCCTGTGAGTCTAGCATCGTCTCTCGGAAGTCATTCCTTGGCTTATAGCTACTGGTGTTGCCCTGTCACCAGGTACTTGGTTGCTTTTACCAAGGCCATGTATCCTCACTGTGAAAGATTGTATTGGCAGAGCAGTCACTGCCTGGGAGCAGGAGTTCAGAGAAGACAGCTGCAGACACGGCTTCATTGGTAGAGTGTTTCTCTGGTTTTGTGTCAGCTCAGGAAGAGGATTTATTCATGCAACAGAAAGGCTGGACATTGGTAGCTGACATTTATAGTTTCAGTGTGTCTGTTTAGAAACCTGTGATTACACCAGGCAATATAAATATAGCAGAGCAAACCAGGTCTTAACGGGCTCTCCAGGTTTGCCTGTAACTCTTCACGCCAGTGCTACATGGGAGCACTACTGCCTGAATCCTCATGTTGTCACGATACTCTGCCAATATAGAGTGATGTAATGTTATGCAACTTCATTATACAGTAGCACAAATACCATGGAGCTGTAGCAATGCTTCCAAGAAAAATTCCTTCCACCAGGAAACATAACGCTTAAATCAACACAAGCCCAGGTTTTTGGTATTAAGTCAACTTAGTGACACCAGCTATTCTGAATCAGCGTGTCTGGAAGTGATGCAGGGTGAATTCTCATATCCTCAGATACAAACCATTACAGTTTAGACAAGTACAATTACTTAGTCCTTCAGGAGATGCGCCCAGAGGCAGGAGCTTATAACCAATCTGAAAACAGCAGAACTAAGTATGTCAGTCATTTATGCCTTTTCTCTACATTGTGGTTGTAATCTATAGAGAATTAGGGTAAATGTGGGACAGAATATCAGAAATCCCGTTGCAGCAGTCCTGCCAGAACTACTTATGATTTGTCCTCATTAGTGTGAGAGATCTCATGTCTCCTGGTCATCTCCATTTCCTGTTTTTTTGTTTTGCTTCTCGGGCTGATTTTGGAGTGCATGGAACAGATTATGTTGCAGCGAAACTAAACTGGAAAGTGTTCTCAAGAAGTGCACTTAATGTACTCTGACCTCAATAGGTACTCAGCCCAGGAGACCCAGATGAAGATGGTTTGAATTAAAGAAACCTTCAATAAGTATAGTGTGGATGTCAGATCCTCAGCATCAACTCTAGCTCCGCAGATTCTTGGTCTACTGAACTTTACAATGCAGATGTAACCTCATCTGATTTTCAACAGGAGGTGTGAGAGCCTGCAGCTGGCCTCTGAAAATCAGGCTTCTAATTTTTGTTCGTCCTGCCCATATATGAAATGGACTGAGTGAAATTTTTGTTCCTCCATTTAGTCATCAATGAGGTAGTGTGTACACTGCAAATGCCATGTCATTGCTGTAAATGTAGAGAACGTTGATTCTGATAACAGTGAGGAAAAGGTGTCATAATAACACTTTTTATTTTATAGCCCCAGAAATATTTTGCAACATATATAACTGGTAAACACTTGCAGTTGTTGCAGCCACTTCTGGAGTGGAACATGTCAGGTGATTTATAGCACACAAAATTACGCTATACTTGTAGGAAGAGAGAGGAAAAAAAGCAATTGCATAAGAAATCCTACCTCCTAGGTAAAATCATTATATTGCAATCCAAATTGGATTTAGTCTAGCATTGGCCTCTGCTTTTATAGTAAGAGCCAGTGTGAATTTTTGAGTACTCAGGATCCTCCCTGCTATGTTTAATTGGGAAATATAGTGTGGAAATTAGCTAACTCAGTAAATTGAAGCAGGGGGCAGAACTAGAAAAAATTGTGCAGTAAGCAAAAATCCATGGTATTTTTCCTGTCTGCCTTTCTAAAAATAAAGAAATAATCATTTGAGATACTAGTTAATGTATGGACTTACATTAATAGGTAAATATTAAACAGCATGTGAAGAAAGTGGGATGTTAATTAGTTATTAAATATATTATTAAATATGCTGCATTTCAGCAGTTCATTTTTTTTTGTTGTTTTTTTCTTATTAAGCAGAAGGAAACAGGAAGCATAACTCTTTTGGTATCACCGCTGTTTTGAGTTTGATTCAACTAGGAAAGAAAAGTCTGGAGTAAAAAAAAATAATAAAAAAAATAAAAAGAAAAGCCCTCTTTCCTTCCTGGAACAGGAAATATAAAAATAGAAATAGTCTACTTCCAAATCCTACGAAAAGAGGTGAAAATATCTCTTTTTTTGCCAAAAGGATTCTACCTTAGTTCTGACAAGGCAAGTATAGTGACCTAATCAGTTTCAGCTATAAATAATGCTTATTTGCTTTTTTTTTTTTTAAAGTGACATAGCAAACACTAAAGCGCACAGAGATCCTAACTACCTTGATTTTCAAGATTGCTGGCACATGCTCTAAAACAGTGTCTATCAGTCTGTGAACGCTGGACCACCATCCCTCCGTAAGATATTTGAGTAGTCAGTGGAATGCTTGCTGACTTCCACCTACTGAAAGCCAGTTTGCATTATCAGTACTCCAGTTAAAGCATCTACAACTACAACATGTAAATTTTTTTTCTAAAATAATAGCATTTTATTAAATAGATGTCAAACACATTATTTATTAATCTCCTGATTGCTAAATACCAGCAGCATAGAAAATGTTACAGAGGTTTCCTGTCCCCCCCTTGTTATATTTTTCCAGAAAATTAGTTGGGCTGTTAATTACAAAAGGTTGAGAACTGCTTTTCTTATGGTCCAGGCTTGGGCTCCGGTATTGATTCTGAGTTAGAAACTTCCTGTCCCAACTCTCTCTGTTCTCGTGGCCAGCTTACATAAAGCCATAGTTTGAAAAATGGATGCCTTAGATTTTCAGATGTCCAAGAGAAGCTTCATTTTCAGAACCAGACAGATTTCTAATCCAAATAGGTATGCCTCAAATACTGTGCAGTTCAAAACCCAAGCATCTTGGGACTCAAATTCTAAAATTCTTCTTCCCTTGGAGTCATGAGATTCCCCATGTTTGTAAAACCATTCCTATTTCTCAAGATAAAGGAGCAGGAGAGGATTTTTGAATTTTTTAGGTCTGGTACATGTCTTGACTAAAGAAGCAGTCAGGTTTATGGGGGCTTGAGGAAAAGATGAACCTCTCCCAAATGCTAAGGCCAACTCTCCTCTCAACTAGTGCAGGAACATTTCTTCCAGAATACTTTCTTGGTTGCATTCAGCAGCATGCATTCATCTGTTGCAAATACAATCTACATGATTAGCTGGAACTGAGTCACCCCCAGACTAGGGCACAGGATACAGGAGGATTTTATTACAAGTTAGGTTTCCTGGAGGGAAGTCCAGTTAAAGAGGAGGCTCACATTCTCCCCAGTCTATTGTTCAGTCAGACTCGGACCCTGGCCTTTTCTGTTTATTTATCCAAACAGCCCACCGCCTTGCATGGCGTTCTGTATGTGTACAGTAAACACTGGAAGCTCACTGTAGTGGTAATAACATGTTGCAACTATAAGCATCCACATCTTCCTAGGGTCAGCTGCTAATCTGGGCTCCTTCTGCCCTCTCTTCCCTGTTGCCAGGCTCACGCAAGAAGGTACGTGCATACAGCCTGTATCCTGTGCGCACAGGCTTTCTTTCCCCTGAGCACTGCTGCCTACTGGAACTTTCATCAGATGAAAAAAATACCTTTCTGTCAGCAAAATGTCTCTTACAGCGGTAAGGGAGGTGACAGAAGAATTCATTGCTCAAGCTTCTGTATTTATTGCAGAATTTTTGGGGTTAATTTTATGATTTGTATGTATAAAGAAGGGGACAATATGGAATTGGATTATGGTCAGTTAGAATCAACTTCACCGTCTTTGCAGTTCAGGCTGTGACTACATATTTGGCGACAACATTTCTTATCTCATCTTAACCCAGTTATTTCCTTTTGCCTCCTCCCAGAATCAGGTGCCATCATTGTGCCATGGAATTTTCCTCAGCAAGACATCTGCCCTTCACAGACTTGGACAATACGGACGTGGAAATAAATTCAAATATGTCTGCAATGGTAAAGAAGGAGTGAATGAAGAGCAAAGAACATCCCTTGCTAGCTTTAATTTGGCTAACACAGGTAAAAATAGTGATGGAGATCCTTTCTGGTCATTAATATGCTACATTGCCAAGTAACTAAACACAAGGTACCTGGGGTCCCGGATAGCCTGCCTGAGCTGAGAATTGTGCAGTCAGATAGGTTGCCAATTTTCAGTTGCTTGTAATGACAGCAAAATTAGACTAACCAAGAATCTCTGTCATTGATAGAACTACTCATTTATAAACAGGCTGATCATTCGTGGTGAAAGTCGATCTGTCTGATGACATGTAACTGCATACCTTTGACTTTTGCCTTTCACTTCAAAAATCCTGTGTAGGCCGGAACATCACCTCTTTCTCACAGAGCAACCCCATGCACTAGATAAAGCCTGACACAGTATCTCTTCACTAGGCATGTTCCCAGGTGCAGGTGAACATCAGTCTGTTGCCCTTTACATATGTGCCCTACTTGATAGACGTAGTGACCTGTGATGTAGCGCTAGCCCAGGCATTGCATTACTGAAGTCTCATTAAAGGTATTTTTTCCACAGTTCAGGACTGTGCCTTTCCTTAGCTGTGACCTCAGCAGATGCACTTTGTGTTGCAGAAAGAGGATGTGAGAGAGGACACGTGCTCAGGGCACAGTACACTTGGCACTGGTGAGTGATAATCCAGAGTAAATTACTGTCTAATTGAACTGGTTTTGCCTTTTGTATTTCACACATTTCAGCAAGGTGTGCAAATGGTGGGGAAGGGAGGCCGTTTTATTTGTTGTATTTTTTTGGTTGCAAAGCCTGATTGTTGGCCTTATGTCTGTTCTAGTGAATTGCCACTGCACATACACACACACACACACAAACTTGGATTTCCTTTATGAATAGCTGAAATTCCAGTCTTGCCTGGCACAAGGGTAAGTTTCACATAAAGAACAGCCTCTGTGGAGAGTTTTTGAAAATAAATCAAAAACCTGAGAGACTGAGAAAAATTCTGAGAATTGGAGATGTGACAAACCGCATTGCCCAGCTTCTTATTGGCACGGTTAGGATACGACTCTCATCTACACAAATGTACAGTCCTAGACAAATTCCACAGCTGGTACTCAAACACCCAAGTAAGCTCTCTGCAGGAGAGCATGTCTGTACACACAGCCATTTGGCCACCGTACAGTACTGCTCATATGCAGTACGAATACGTGCATATGGGCTTCTCTAGTTCAATACATTCATCCTTGCAATCACAAGCTGTGTTCCACAAGCACACAGGCCCTGCTAGCTTACAGAGTTCTCATACGCAGAAGATTGATGCACATTCTGCACCTTCATTTAAGTGAAGTAACTCTTTTTTCATGTTATATCCTTTCTCCCCTACACATACTACCCATCTCAGCTACACTGGTATAGCTTATAGCTTTTTGCTGCGAAAGAGCTATCTCATACCAATAGATAATTTGGGATCAGAGGTGTCTGATAACATGGAGGAATATTCCTTGGAGCTGTCCTTCACTTGACCATCCCTGTAGTTATCACAAGCCGTGTATATTCTGGGTATTTGCATCTTATTCCGTGTATTCAAATGCAGTCCGTCATTCAAATCCCTCCGTTTGTGCACCAAGCCTTCTCAGCCTCTCTGCTTTAAACTTAAAATATAGCTTCACTCATCACTTCTACGCCACTCTAGAGTATCTATATACATAGAGTTTAACTGGTCAAGAAAAGGGGGTATAGTTGCAGAGTTACAACACACTAACTCTGATAGTCCCTTTCTCTTTGAGTTGCTAAGGGTTTTCTTCTTCCCTTTTGTGCCCCACCACAGCATTCTCCCCCACAGCATGACCCCCTTCCTGGACAGACAAACTAAGATCCTTTAGTTACTAAAGGCATTGTCCAGTTTAGCTCGAGTAGTACTGCTAAGTCTGGAAGAAAGAACCTGGCATTTGCAGTGGGAGTCAAGAGTAGAAGAGTAAATAAGCACTGAACTGAAAACCAGTAAATTCAGACTGTGGCACCTGGCTGGGTTTTGTAGTTCCTCCCATTATCAAGCAAGTTCCAGTCATCCCTGGGAGGTGGGGATGATTTGTCAGTGACTGTGCTAGTTCAGCAGCACATGCCACGTGACAACAGATGAGAAACCTGCTCAGAGTGGAAAAGGCATGTCTGCCCATCATCCCACCGGTTGTGGGAAGGCTAAAATACAAACATCAGAGCCACTCTGATCACTTCTGGTGCAACACATGATTTCTTCTTGGCCTCTGACTAAACTGCTCCTTGTGCCAGTCAGCTCAGGAGGTGGATGTGTCCTTCTGCTGTGTTCACACAGAATCATTGACTTCAGCTGGCTCTGAGAGCTACACTAAAGCACAGCGATGGTGCTGAATGCATTTAGACATTTTAAGGAAGAAAATCTGTATTTCTGACTGAGCGATCTACCCACAGTAAGTGGCTTTCACCACATCGGAATGCTTCTGTCTCAGCCATTTTATACCCACAGAGCATAGCATGGTCAGCAAGCAAGATGTGGCAAGTAAAAAAAAGACAAACCAAAAACCAACAGATGAATCACAGCAAAGCAGGGATGAATACAGGAAGGCATCTTAGAAGCCTCTTGTTACTAGAACTGTGTGATTTGGCATTTGTTCACCAGTAAGAGTCATATAACACCTAGTGATTCACTTGTTTTGCCATAAGAAAGATGCCTTATACCACATGCCTTATACCATGTGCATACTCTTGGGTGTGCAGCTCTGAAAGAGAATATAACCTCAAGCTGCTGCCAGCAGACAGCTGATACATGAAATGTCAGAACCCTTCACAGCTGGTACCCGAGCCATTGGCCACCTTGCCAAAATTACTTGCTGCAGTGACCTCTATACTGTCACAACTGGCATGTCCTGAATGACCTGAAAGTGGCCCCATAAAGCAGGCTCACAAGCAGGTAGTGCTAGCAGCAGAGAAACTTGTGTCGCTGCTTTCTGGGGTCTTCCTTGCTCTAAGGGCACACGCTGAGGATCTCAGCTCTCCTGGGCTCTTAGGCTGGTATCACTCACCAGCTCTGACTAATTTTACAGGAAAATAGTTGATTTGGACTGGGTAAAAGTGAGGTATGGGACCTCCACAAAGAGTTCTCAGGGAGGCAGGCAGAGACACTGTTACAAGCTTGGTTCCTCTTTGCCAGCTTTGTCAGAAGGCAGAGGAAGGAGAGAGTGTGCAGAACAGCGGTGACTTTCTTCGGCAGGGGCTGAGAGCTGTGGTGATAAGTAGAGAACTATCCAAGAGAGGGATGGAAAGTAAAAGGTATCACACTTGAAGTGAGAGGCTAGGGCAATGATGTTTGTAGCAGTACTCTGCGTGGGTATGAGTGAAGACCCGTATCATTTTTGAAAGCTGAAGGAGGAGGTATCACAGTAATTTTGATATGAAGTGACAAGTCAGGCCAAGATGCATTGCTCTGTGAATAAATAAGGACATTATTTGAAAGAAACCACACAAAGTATCAGGAAAATGTAGGCATTGCTCGAATATGAGAATCTAGAGAGGAAAGGTCTGAAATAAGGGGGCAGAAGGGTCATATCTTATATATATATATATATATTATTATAGACTAGAAAAAGTAGAGAGTACAGCCATGCACTGGAAATTAATTTTTTTGGTGTGTGAAATTACTTGGAGACAAGATGAAGGAAGAGTGACCAAAACAAAAGACCCTCCTTCAGGAAGATAAAATGATGAAGCAATTAAGGAGACAGAACATGCAGGACAAAAGGATTTTACAAGAGGACAGCAGTGTGTTTCAAAAATGGCTGATGCTTCAGAGGTGATGGGAGCTGGACTGAGGATTGACTGAAACATGGCATTTTGAAAATTTTACATACCACTCAGGTCTAGGGTATAGAAACTAGATTTTTGAGAGGATTTAGGGTGGATGTGTAGGATTCTAAGTACTTAATTT
Organism: Anser anser; assembly: GCF_964211835.1. Classification (NCBI taxonomy): domain Eukaryota; kingdom Metazoa; phylum Chordata; class Aves; order Anseriformes; family Anatidae; genus Anser; species Anser anser. The sequence continues at coordinate 17,127,522 of NC_139725.1, read as the reverse complement.
AAACATTTAGTTTACTAATTTTGGGGATGAAAGCCAAGAGGGAGATGGAGGTGCTGAAGAGACAAAATCGGGAGTGGGGTGGGAAAAATTAAAGCAGGAAGATGGAAAGAAGGGTTTGTTCTGCTTGCTTGTCCTCTTTGGAAATTTATATTATGATTTCTAACAGAGGTCAGTATGAAGAAGGCTTGTTGCCACTCTTTTTGCCTGACTATGATTCATGGTATGACTGTAAAGCATCACACACAAACATGCTTTAGTTCTTTTCTTCATTTAGATCTTCTCTCCCCGAGGGCTGGTTTGTTTGTCTTCTCTGTCGGAGGTTTGCCACTGACGTGACAAACAGCACTCTACAGAAGAGTAAGCTTTAGAAACACAGAAATTGGAGATGGAAAATTCCTCTGTAAAAGATCAACTAGCCCACTGTGCTTGGTAAGCCAAGGCATAAACACTAGCATTGTGCTTATTTAAAATACCACAAGAAGAAGTGTTCCTGAACAACTACTCTACCAGGTAGTGGATCTTATAGCCAAGTCATTGTAACAGTACTTATCCTAATCTTTGGTGTCTCATTTCATCCTCTTTTCTTCTTCTTCACAATAACAGTGCTCTTACTTCTGCAAACTCCCACAGTGCCTTATCCCACTTCTGATTTTTGTAGCATTGTGTCCTATAGCTCGTGCACAGCACAATCAGATGTGTTTAGCTCTTTCGGCTCATATGACAATGTCTGTAAATCAGTCCTTATCACTTCTACTTTCTAAAAATGTGTTCCTTTATATTTGTAAATGTCCTTCTGATGAGATGTTCAGAACTGAATGCAATATTCCAGGGGATTATACTATAATACCACTAACACAGGCCTTTGTTACAGTTTTTGTTTATGAAGCATACTGCCCATTGTGTTCTTTTGTTATTTCTGTTCACCCCCAATCCACCCATCATCTCATATTACAGGCATGCCTAATTTACTGTCTGCTGTCCTGCTATTCTAGGTCACTTTCGGTGTTACAGCTTCTGAGAATCCTCCTTCCCAATGAATAGTTGTGATTTGAACTATTTCTCTCCAGATGTAATAGAGATGCATTTTTTTTTCTTCTGTGGAATTACATATTGTTTGCTGAATCTCATTTGTGCCAGAGCTTTGAATTGTAAAATTAGTAGAATAATGTACTCTCAACCCTGCGCCTTGGAGATGTTTCCCTCCCTTTTCCTCACCAAGTTTGAAACCATAAAAATTAATATTAAGAAAGAACTAAAAAAAAAAAAATGATCTTTTTGCATGAGTTCTTTGAGCTTCATAGCATCTCTGGTACATGGAATTTCCTCTCTGCTGCTCAAAGAGAAAGGTGAAACAATTTTTAAAACTATTTCCACAATGTCACTGCAAGCACTGCTGAACTCATTGTCCTCACAGTGACTGAGCTGGGATAGGAGGTTGCTGTTCCCAGAGTATCCCCAGCCATCTGCCCCACACTCCTTGCTAGAATCTGCAAGTTAACCACAAGTGTAGCTACTCCCTAACCCTCTTCTATCAAAACTACCCACTTCAGTGGAAGTCAATTTTTTATTGCTTGCTTACGTGCTCTCTGTCTCACTTGCTCATTTGACAGCTAGAGCAAATGCGTGCTGTCCAAGCAGATGGAAAGGGAAAGAGATCTTTGGTGGCTAGAATAAGAGCAAACTGAATGATGGCAACCACTTAACCTGGTTCAGATGCTGCCCTCAGACCCTTGAAAATTAGTGCCAGAATTAGGAATGTTCTTCAGACATTATGACTCTCCTCATTGCCCTGCTAGACCACCCTGTGTTTTTTTCCCCAGAACTCACTTCTGGGAAGCATATCATCCTGAAGACCTGTCAGATCACACACACAAAGCGATGGCTATATGCCGTGGATTCTTCCCATCATCAAGTGCATTATAAAGCAAGCCAATTAAAGGTCACATCTGTTAGTCACAACTTTTGTGGTTTGGCTCTTATTGAACACCAAACTGTGTGAGAGCAGGAGGTGTGTGTGCTCGAGGCTGTCTTGCTATCAAGTGTGCTGCAGAGAGGATGTGTGGTGTCAAGGCAGAGTGTCAAAAAAAACAAAATTAAGGCTGTAGCTATTTTTCATATATCCGTTCAATCTGAATGTTAGTAGCAACATCTTTGATGTTGTCAGTTCGCTTGCTTTTCAGTTCTTTAGGATGATGCTGTAGACTTGAGCAAGGCCAAAGAGAAAATTCCTTGCACACAAAGCAAAGAGCAGTTCATTCACACTTCTTCGTGGCTCCAATGCTAAGAACAGACATTTGTAAATTATCACTTATCTGTGGGAAGCGAGGACCTTTCTTCAGAAACCATATTGTTTTCTTTTTGGTCTCACCAAAGCTAAAAGAGAGAATTGAGGTACTGAAGGTCATTTTCCTCACCTGTCAGTCTAGCAGATAGCTCTTTTCTCATCAGATCCCTTCCATTGCAACTCTGTCTCACTCAGGTAAGCTTTAGGGCAGGAGTTACTTAACTTTAGAAGTTAGGTGTGTTGTTTTGGGCAGCAGCTTTCATAACCAGCTGAGGCAGAGAGATGTTTCCAGAGGGCAGTTCTTCTTAACCTAACATAGCTGTCTGACCTACGTGAGGTGAACTACCTCTGGACATGCCTCTTTCCTCACTAAAGGAGCCCAGACAAGTAGATTACAAGAGGTTTTGTATTCTCTTAGATAGATAAAGTTGGGTAAGATGAATCCCAGTGTAAGTCTTTTATCTTTCTCTTCTGTGCTAACATTTCTAATTATCTTTCTTGTCTGCCCTTGCTGTGTATTAAAGTCTACCCAGTACATATGCTCCTGCGTAAGTGACGATGGCTGTCTCCTTTACACAGAGGCCTCGCTGCTTCCTAAAGAGTAAACTAAAGTGGCTCCCACCTTCTTCCTGTTGTGGTGGCAGGGATCGTTTCAGCTCTTTTCTCCGTCTTCTCCCACAAGCGGGAGTCCAGCCATGCAACAGGATGGTCACAGCAAGTCTGTGTTGCGGCAATGATGTCTCCTGGTGGTAGTCTTGAAGCTAGAGCCCCAGGGGTCTGGTGAAGAGCTTTCCCCTCCTAAACTTGGGGTCTCAGACCTCTGCACATTCAGGTGTTCATCCCACACCTGAAATGTATTTTCACGTTTTGATTCATAACCATGTGAGTTTAAACCTGGGGAAAGATGCTGGATTGTATGCTTTTTTGCCCTTTTTTTTTCTTCTTTTTTTGTCCCCTAAAAAAAACAACCAACCAACCAAAAAAAAAAAACCACAGAGATTTTGCTATGCTCACATAATGTCAGAATCTGAGATCTGTCCCAGGGTCTGTACTGGTTTTACCTGAATGTTTATTTCTCACACAACTTGCCTGTTTTTTCTTGCAGTGTTTCTCTCAGATGGAGCACACCACTGACCAGGTATGTGAGGTTACCGTTTGCTTCATGTGTAAATTCTTTAGGATCTTTGCTGGCCCATGGAGAAGAGTTCAGCTGTGACAAACCACACCCTTGCTTCTCCAGTCTCAGAGCAGCCGTCACTTCCCAGCCCTGTCACGAGCCACAGATAGGAGACCACCACTCAAACTCCACTTATGCAACACTGTCTCTGAAAAATTAGTGATTGTTGGCTTGAAAAGCAGATACAGAATGAACGACAATGTGTGCTTTTAGTTGCTGGTAGATTATCAGATGCACTAAATCTTTAAGTGCTGGATAGATACCAGCTGTCATCATATGCCTCATCGCTCTGGGGCTGGAAGCATGTTTTTGTATGTGCTCATATAGCTTGTCATAAGGCAAATTCCAAGTTTTCATGTTCATAAGAATACATCCTATTTGTGCAACTCTGGCAGTACTAGTGGGCGGTACGTAAGGTTCGCAGTGCCTCAGTGACTCTGTTTTACACATCTGGAGATGGAAAAGGAGGAACAGCCTCATGAGAACACCACTCCTACAAGGACGTGTGGTGAGTGGTGTCATCTGAGCTCCCTACTTCTACTTCCAGAACGACTCAGAGCATCAGAGGATCCCAGCATGGGCTCGTGGGTTAACCCGGTGCTTCCAGAGTAGCACCAGCTTTTCTGATGTTCAGACCAGACCCAGCCCTGTTGTAAAATCATGATTTGAAGACATAAAACTGTCTGCAAAAATGGTGCATTGGGTTGCCAGGCATCAGCAACACTGCGCGCTAATTCACATAATCCTTTTAAGCACTCGGAGCAAATGACACCGTCTTACAGATTCGGTCTGCCCCCTTCAAGCACTCCAAATCCCAGCACCTTAACCCAAGGAGCAGCTCTCCAAAAGTCGCCGTGACTGCCCGAGTTATGCATTCGATGCAACTGCTTGCTGCTTGCACCTACTCGTGCCTTTTCTTTAATCTCGTGAACTTTTCAGCAGTTTCCTGAGCGATACCTGCTGCAGACGGCGACGGCTGAGCAGCACGCACCGCACGGGGCTGCAGGAGGAACCCCAAAAGGTAAGGCGAACCCCCAGCAAGCTCCAGACAGCACAACCACTTCGCCCTCGCCGCGAACGTTTCAGCCCGCAGGGAGCAGATGCGGCTCGCTGCGGGGCCAAGCTCCCGGCCGGCGGCTGCGGCATCCCCCGGCCCCTCGGTGCGCCCCGCCGGGCCCGGCACGGGCCCCCAGCTCCCCCGGCCCTTCCCTCCCCGATTTCTTTCCCTCGAGGGCTGAGGAATCCAAACTCCGGGGTCGGAGCCCGGGGAGGGGGGGGGGGGGGGGAGCCGCTGCCGCAGCCCCCCTTGGGGGTGCCCGACCCTGCTCGGCCCGGCCCGGCCGCCTTTTGTCTGGGCGGGGAGGAGCCAGCAGAAGGCAGATCGTAAAAAAAAAAAAAAAAAAAAAAAAAGGGCTGGCCGGGAGCCAGGAAGTGTAAAAATCCTGGCCGGTTGGTGGCAAATTTCGCCAGATCGCGGCGAAGATCGCAGCGCGTCCTTCAGCCCGCGGCGGGCGCGGAGCGGGGCGGAGAGGTGCGGAGCAGCAGCGGGGAGCAGCACGGAGCAGCACGGAGCAGCACGGAGCAGCACGGAGCAGCACGGAGCAGCGCCCTTCGCTGCCGCCCGCCCCGCAGAGCGGCGGGGTGAGTGCGGGGGACGCCCCCGGGGTCCCTGCGGAGCGGGGAGCGGGGGCAGCGCGGCCACGGGGAGGGGGGGGGGGTTCGTGCCGGGGGGACCCGCGGGAGGCGGCCGGGCCGAGCCCAGCCGTGCCGCCGGGGCAAGTTCTCCATTTAAAAATATTAAAAATAGCCCCTCCGGCTCCATGGAGCTGCCGAGTGAGTCATTTCCAAACCGAATGTCTCAGTCGCAGCCTTCCCCGCGGGAGACACAATAATTCTGAAACCGGGGGTGAAGGGAAAGAGAGTTTTTCCCTCCCCTCTTTTGCTAAATAGATTGAATTAACACGTAGCCGCTGCAGGAGAAGACAAAAGCCGTGAGCAGCGGGCTGCCTGTTAGAAAAAAGTGAAGCATAGCTCCATCCTTTTCTCCCTTCCCTCGGGCCTCTCCCTGGTGGTGATGCCACCCGCATTTCCCTGAGAAGCACAGGGAGCCTCTGTGCCCAGGGCTGTCCGTTTTCGTGGACGAAATCTACTTTCCGTTTCTTCGGCTGTCAAACCCGTCCCCGTCCCCTTTGCTGCGGGATGTCAGCTGCAGCCAAGGGTCCTGCCAGCAGTGACCCCAGCCGACGCCGCTCCTGGCTGTCCGTGCTGAAAGAATAGTCCAAAGCAGGGCTATTTTTTTCTGCCTTTTCCAGTCATATGATGATTTGTTCATGTAAGCAGGCTGTCTCGAGCAGAGGGACTTTTTGTTTGTCAGCAACAAGTGCTGAACGTATTTATAGGCGATGCTGCAATTCTGTGGTATGAGAGGTTTCAGTTATGCAGAACTCGAAGGTACCTGGATCAGAGTGCAAGAGCTGTTTACATCTTTCATACAGCGCTGTGTGCATGCATATTTGAAGTATACACCCATAGCTCTTATTTCACGGTGAGGCAGCATGTCCTAGATACAGAAGCTGATGTGTAGGCTATGTAGTATTGTCTTGTTTTGTTTTTCTAAAACAGAAGCTACAGTCCAACTGTGCAGTAGTCCCTAATGGTACAGACAGACCATGGGAGACAAGACGCTGTGCTGTCCTGATAAAACGGCTTTCCTTAAACTCGGAAGCCACCTAGCTAGGGGTAAAGTCCTGTCCTCTGACCCCTGTGAAGAACTTTGTGAGTGCTTTGGCAACAAAAAATGACCTAGAGCTGAAAATATGTACAGTAAGATATGCCAGCTATTTTGCAGCCATGTGAAAGATGTTAGGTTCGAGAATACGATCTGTGGCAGTAACCCAAATCTAATGCCATTGCTGTGTTGGTAAGTAGAGAACTGTGATGCAAAAGCACTTTGCTTTCTTTTTTTGCTCATTAGATTCAATTTCTTTTATTAATGCTATTTGTATGTCTCACAGCCAGGAGAGACCACTATGATTGACTGACTTGTCACACAGGGTGCAGAGCGCTCAAGGATTCCCGCAGCAGGTCTGCGACTTTTTGTTCAGCTGTAACGTGCAGGAGAATCATCACCTTAAAAGTGCAACCAAATCACTAAACTGAAGGATGTAAATACAATTATTTTGTGTTCCAAAACACAAGAAAAAGCAGACTTAACAGCCCATGTAAATGAAAATTTCACAGTAATCCAAGACAAGGTATGCTCATGATACGCAGTTCATAGTCAACATATGGCATTGTTGCTAAGATTTTAGTGCCATGCACTTTGATAACGTAGTGGAGGGAGGAAAACGCTTGGGCTTGAGTCAAAAATCAGCTGCTTTTTGTGAAGCAGCAGGTAAAGCTTGGGAGAAACCTTTCTAGAGGTGGATTATTCTGTATTTGTCTATAATGGGGCTGTTCTGAATCTCTGATTGAAATAGCTGTCCGGTCAGGTATGGCACGTTGCACTGATGGGACTGCAGTGCCGAAGGTGGGCAGGGGAGTTCAAGCACACAAGCCCGTATTGAAATCTTTTTTTTCTATGTCAGTTTAGTAGTGTTTCCTTCTCGTAGTTTTACAGCAGACTTCAGGTGACAGTTTAGCTGTGTATCACATTTGTCTTCAGCCTTCAAGATAAAATTCTCTGTAATTATTTTCATGCAGTATGTTTATGGACTGTTTGATGTCAGCTCAGACTCTGATAAGACTTCCAAGGTTCACTTTTAAAGCTCAGCTGGAGCACAGGTAGCATCTACCGACTCCTCAGTTCCTTCTGGAAGAATTTCCAGCAATGAAAGACACAGAATAGGTGAGACAGATGGCATTTTATTTGAGAAATAAATAGATGTAGCTTCCATTCTTCTGGAAAGAATGGAGGGATGGGACTTGAATAGATCATCAAAGGCTTAGATATAGCAGGCAAATACGCTCTGGAAGGGTATCTTTTAAAACTCATTTTCTAGGCATCTGTAGTTTTTGTGTTCTTTATTTCCCCCCATTTCTCTCTCTCTCTCTCTCTCTCTCTCTTTCTGTAATGTATGGCCTTTTGTATCCACTGTTTCTGCTGATGTGAATTCAAGCATAAATATACATTGACTAACTATGTTCTGGGTTCCAGGGCTTATTCAGTAGGGCGTAACAACCCATTCTTACTCCGTGAGATAGGGCTAAGTGTAACTCAGAGGAAGGAAGATTGTGCTGAAGATTTTTGCAAAAGCCGTGTGATACAAGACCTGGCTGAGGGTGGGCTATAATGTGAAATCAGGCTACTTGACTGCCGTGTTTTGTAGTCCTAGGGTTAAAAATATGGGGTGTACTTCTGTTTCTAATAACAACAGTAGGAACTCTGGAAAAAAAAAAAAGAAAAAAAAAGGAAAAAGCATGAAGTGCAAGAAAGCACGGGGAAGATAGATTGTCATTCTACTAGCAGCATAGACAGTTCCTAAAGTAATTGCAGTTGCTGATGTTTTGTTTGGTCTTAAAGAGGTGTATCTTGCCAGCTTCCTGATTAACATTCCTAGAAAATTAAACATGCCATTACATTTAGACTGATACAACTTTTTGCTTCCCCTGAGAACCTGTGTTCTCCCCTCCGCCTCATCTTTTCAAAATGAGTGACCTTCTGCTTGGTGTCTTTAGGAAAGCATTGCTGTGGCTCTCCTTTGTCTGTTCTCCTCTAGTAACTTTATGAATTACTGAATTTTGCTGCGTTTGACCAAAGAAGGAAAAGTCTAAAAGGATAATGTTCCTCTGAGCTTTGTGAAAGTGTTTTTAGAGCCTGTGCTGAAGGAAGGGCTCCGGGGAGGGTTATCCCCTCCTGCACATGTGAAACCCAGGAGGGAGCGTGATGTGGGAGATCAGGCCTGTTTTAGTTCTGCTGCTCATGTAACTGGTGAATATGAACAGTTTATTTGTTGAACAGCTACATTTTTCATTCCCACAACAGCCCAAAGCTTCTCCATATGGTGAGCAAAACTGCTATAGTCTCTACAGACTGCCAATGTACTTTGTAGTTTGTTTTGAAATAGTTAATACAAGTATTTCCTGATTTTTGCAGCAGATGCTACTGGGGAGTTATTGGAAACAGGTTGAAGCTGCTAAAAGTTAATTTCTAGGTTTGAAAACACATTTGTCAATTCAATCTTAAAGCCTTTTCTACAGCAAAAAGCCTGATAGCTTGCTCATACTGTTGTCATTCAAGTGATACATTCCTGGCCTGCTGTGCTCCAGGAGGGATGCACTTACTAGTGCATCCACCAAATGCTATTCCCGACAGTGGAAGGAAATAACTATTTATGTGTGTGTCATCCTTTTTTCCTGGTATAAATGTTTTCATGCTGTTGCTTGTTCCAGTGTAGCTGTGCTCATTAAAAGTCATTCTGGTAATCAGCAGAGTTTAAGGCTTCTAGGCCTAGCAATAAAACAGGCCATTGAACTTGCAGGCAGCTTTGGGGACTGAGCAACTTGGAGTACTATTTTCCTATTAAATCGGTTATGTTTTTTAGAGTGTAATAGCATGAGTAATATATATAGTATAGAACTGGAGAAAAAACAATGGTGAATTTAACTCTTGTGTTGGAAGCTGGCTACATCGTTATGGGTGAAGCTCTGCAGAGGGATGCAGATAACCTTTCCGTTGATCAGGAAATGGTGATACATCTCCATTTGTTCCCTCTTATCCCTTCCTCCTCTCTTGTGGATGTGGTTCTTATTTAACGAAACACATGAGTGGATTTTTTCAGTCCCAATTCAGTCCATCAGTTTTATCATTCTGAAACTGCTACATTTCTGCTTCTTGCCTTCCCTAGCTAGGTCTTTGGCATGGTTGTTACTTCCACGGGGAGTACAATAGTTTTCAACCAGATTAAGTCACTTGTTCATGCATCTAATTCAAATTTGTATCTAACTTCACACTGATCAGCTAAGTGATTCTTATGAGGTGTTCTTTTCTATTTTCCACCCAAGCATTTCAAAGCGTTTTATGAATATGTGGAGCCTTTTAACAGCCTTAACAATTTTCTCCATTTCCGAATGTGAGTTCAAAGAATTAACTAAGGTTTCTAAGATAATACAGAAAACCTGTGATAGAGAACTAAGTACCTTTGTTGTCCTAAATGCTACTCCTATGTTATAAGATGCTTCTTTTTCTGTAAGTTCTTTCCTATGACTTGATCTCTTTAGTTCACGTTATACTGGCTTGTTCTGTGCCAGTCCTGTTTTCATATATATTTTTGTAAGAAATTGTACTATCGTTTGTATAGATTTGAATTTGTTTTATTTCTAACAGTCCATCAACTCTAAAGGGGCTGCAATGGTCTCTGAATTACAGAGGAGCTTCTCAGACTGTGGTGGGCTCTAAGCAAAGGTTTTTCCCCCTCCTCTTCTCATATATTTCCTTCACTCTAACCAGAGTTTCACTTTGAGTTTCAGGTTTGCTTTAACCTCAAGAACTCAAAGCACAACTAAGTGGAAACCACGGAGTTTCTTTTCAAATGCTACATGGCTCTGGTACCAAAGCCAAGTTAGAGAGGTCTTTCTGTTAGGGAATTTGTTTGGGATATGTAATGAAAAACGGCATGATGTGGCTCCAGTTGGAGGAAGGAAATACGCAGAAGGAGGCAGGGACCCTGGGCTCATTTGTGAGAGGTGGGTGTGTAATAGGAGGATAGGGAAAGGGAGATCTTGTTTTGGGCAGTTAAAGAGTAGCAACAAAATTGCGGCTACATGGGTACATACCAGAGGTCAACAAACTATTGGGAGGGGTGTATTCCCATATTCTGCAGTTGCCACTTTTATTTATTTTTTTTTAACATACTTTATCTCCATACTTAAAATCTATCAGGGTTAATTAAGGATAGGTGAGCACAGTAGAACACCTCCAGACTCTTTATAGGGCACCAAGTTGCTGCCTTCATGGTGGGTGGCCCAGCAGAAAAAAAAAAATAAATTAAAAATTGACACCTTTTGGTATAGAGCCAGCTGCAGAAAGAAGAGGTAGATCAGGTGATTCCTCGTTCTTTACAACAGTGTGGAATCCTTTGAAAAGTTTCATTAAAGGAGCTTAGAGGTATATGTTTTTTTGGTGAATAGGATCCTGGCTTGGGAGGTGGAAGACCTGGGTGAGTCATTTCACTGGCTTTGCAGCTTCATTTCCTCAGCCAGAAAATGGAGATAATGATTTTTACTCTCCTTATTAATAATCCTCCTAGAGCTCTCGATGAAAGGAGCGTTTTGCAGGGCTGAGTGACCCATCCACCCGGGGCTGAGCCTGCCTGGGCTGCCTCGGGGCTTTCCCATGGCGCGGCGTGGGGCGGGCAGGCATCCCCGCGGCGCTTGGCACTGCGCGCACTGGGGCCAGCCGGGGCTGCGAGGCCGTGCGCTGGGGCTGCAGGTAGTGCGCTTTGGCTGGCTGAGGTCCTGCCTTTGCCAGCTGGCGTGGAGTGTGCTCCGAGAGCTTGAGGAACCGACCGGTGCTCCCTGCGGGACAGCAGCTCGGGCACAGCCCGGTGAGATGCTGGTGGAGCACTTGGCTTCTTCCCGCCCCGAGTGTGCCTGCGGTCTGCGATCCTCGATCACAGCTTAACGACAGAGTTTCTGCTTGGTGAAGTTCTGAGCTGGGCTTGGCACTGGGATCTCAGAAACAGGTAGCATTAACATATGGGTGGAAAAAAGCTGTCTTCTAAAGGCTGTAACTGGAGTCAGTCCTGCTGACGAGATTGCCATACCTGAAGGCTGGCCTTGCACCCTTCCATTTACCTCTCTGAACTGGGAATGTCTCTTAGCAGGGGCTGTGCTCCCACTGCTGGCATGAGCACATCTGACGATACTTTGCTGCGTATGTGAGGGGCTGCTAATATGACAAATTATCCACACTTTGCCTTGTTGTTTTGGAATTGATCCAAAACACGAACGCCAACATTTAGATTCTTATTGCTTTTGATGGGCTGTGGGTTAAGCACTAACATTTTCATGAATCAGATTTCCAAAGGCGTAAAGGCATGCTGAGGATGTAGGAAAGACTGTGCCTTGAGACTGGGACCCAGCCTGCCTTCAAACAAATTTTTAGACTCTTAGTAACCTCTGACACATATAAGATACATCTTCTGATCAGTGCTGTCCAGAAGGAAATTTGTTAGTTATGGAGTAAATCTTGATTTGATCATCTCTCTTTCTGAAAAGCAAGACTTTTTTTTTTTTTTAAATTAAGAATCTGAGCAACTGGGGGCTCTAAGAGGAACCAAATGTGTTGCAGATTTAACGGTAGCAAATGCTGTCTGTTTTCTTAGTTCTTAGTTTCTAAGTTCATGCATGTGTGTGTGTAGTTGTGACGAATTAAAAGCCTTGAAGTTACAGGTTGTGCCCTGCTTTTCCACTTCTCACTATGGCTGTGTAACAAATAAATGAGGGATTTTTGTCAGAAGTAATGTTGTCCTGAGATGTTGTCAGTTGAACTGAAAAAAGGATTTTGCCAATCACATAGTTTGTTAAGGATTTGTGGGGCTGGAGGGAGAAGCAGCTAATAAGAATCTAGATACTCTTCTGTGTATTTTTGTGTCTGAAGTGGGGTGAAACTGCTCATGATGGATCTTTAGGTCTAATATGGGCAGATTTTTCTTAAAATTATGCTTCTTCCATGCCCAAAGTCATTACAAAAAATTCTGGCACATGTTGCAGTATCCAGACTCATAGGCCATCAATGTCGCAATTGCACAAAGCGTATAAAGGAGAAGAAAATGGGCGAACCTCTACCTTTCTTCATGAAGGGGGCGAGTTTTCTACCATTAAAAAAATTCAAATGGCACGACATCACTTATACCCGGATAACCCCTCATCCTTTGTTGCGGTATTTCAGGAGATCTGGGAAATGCTTCTTTGGATGAATAGAGCCTCCTGTAATTCCCCCCTCTCCCCTTCCCTCCCTTGCCATCTGGTTTCGACCTGCGGCTTTTTGGTGTGAATGTGAAGTAGCATTGGTGCAAGTTACCCTCTAAGAAAAAGAAGAGTTGTAGTTCTTGCTGTCCCATCACTTCCATTAGCGGCTGTTGCTCTAAGAACTGCAGAGAAGGCATCAAAGGAAATTTAAAATGGCCTGTTCCTTTGTTAAGTCTTGGTTACCAGGGGCTTTTGGTTCTTTGGCCCAGGATTACCAAGAAGATTCATAATTTGGAGGAAGCGCTGCCAACCTATTCTTTGGGTTATACTTTTTTTTGGTTAGAGAGAGAACTAGGTGTATTGCCTGATCTTGCTTTTCCTCCAGACAGACACTGGTGTTTTGGTCTGTTGGAAGGAAAAAGTCTTTTCATTAAACTTTTTAAAAATGATTTCTCTGTTTGTTTTCATGGCTAGCAGGAAACAAATTACAAAAATTCCTAGTTTGATGACTAATGTTTTTATATATGTCTATATCTATCTGTGTGAGTGTGTGTGTTGGAAAAAGATTTGTCTCCTTGTTTGATTCCTCTATTGAAAGATTCAAATTAATTCTCAAAGTGTTTACTCAGATGTGATGAATTAAAAGTGGATAAAATTACATTGTTGTCAGATTGCCTCATAGTCCTGCTCTCTCCCTCAGTTTTGAACACTGACATCCAGCTCTGAGTTATTTGCTCACTCCAAGACCTGGGTTTTACACAGTTGACATCTGCCTTGTTAGAGATCTAGCGGGTTTTGATAGCTGAGTTTTGAGCTGACAATCACAGATAAGTGAAAAAGAGACCAGGGGTAGGACAGCTGGAAGAGAAGGAAGAGCAATACATCTTTCTCTGATTTACGACAAACTCCTTGCCAAAAAAGACTTTCAGGATCATTGAGTGAGAGGAGGAGAGTGGGGAATCCCTTATCAGCTGGCAAGCAGTCTGAAATGCCCTGATGCCACCTGAAGTGCTGCCCCAGCAGCTGGGGCATGTGGCAGTGAGAGGTTATCTTGGTACGTTTGTGTCTCTTACACAGTCGCTGCACTTTTGTCTCCAGGTTTTTGTGCCTTTTATAATCAGTGGTGAGAGGTAGTGCTGCTTGGTGGCTACAACAACTGGCATCCTGGTGTCTCCTTTCTCACAGTGGAAGTGATCCTGGTGTCTCCCTTCTCTCTTCTTCTTCTTTAATAATTGCATCTCTAAAGCTTTTTCTAGTTCTGTGGTAGATAAATAGTAGGACCGTGATTATTAGATGCAGGTTTTATTTTATAATCTTCTAAACCACTTTAATCTTGGGAAGAGGAGATGTGAGGGAGTTTGGACTGAAGGCCTCTAGGAGAACAATAACCGTTTCTGAATATTTTTGCATAATTCTTTGAGAGTTTTCAGGGCAAACTGGAGAGGACAATTTTTCCTTGATGTACTTAGCACTTTGCCCAATAATGTTCATTCCCACTAGATGAAATAGCCCAAATACCACAAGAGCTTATTGCTAACCTGCATTAATGCTTCACTTGCCACAAGGCAAGTTTTCTCTCAGCAAAAAGGAAGAAAAAACCCAACAAACTATTGAATGCACAACACGGACGTTACCAACAAACTGCTAATGGAACTTCCCTGCAAAAATGAAGCAGCATTTACAAGGGTGCCTTGTTCTTGGGAAAACTTTGAGTGGAAACTAGTTGCTGAGAAAGGAAAATCTGGTCTGATGGAAGCGTGGGCGGGCGATGGAGTACTTCTGCAGCGATTGCAGAGAAGCTACTTGAGGCTGGGGTCTGGTTCGGGGGCTTTGTTGTATGTTCAGATGCCTGCAAAATGCAAACATGTTGTGCCAAAAGTCTGTTTTCTAGTAAGCACTCTCTTACCTCTGGCTTTAGGAAGTTCTGAAAATAGTTCAGGCAGGCTCTGGGCATGGGGAGAGGACAGTTCTTCTCACAGACCTTGGCATTTCAGTTCTGGTAACAGGACTGTCAGTTATATTTGGATACCATTTGGCTAGCTGGCATCCAGAGGAACAGTTTACTATGCCTGCTATCTAACAGTTGCCATTTTAGGTAAGATAGATTTGTATCTTTGAATCCTGAAGAAATTAAATTCAGACTTTGGATCTGGCCTAATGCTGAAGATTTTTTCTTACATTCCTGATGAGAAACTGAAATAAAGCTGACTTGACAGTAACACGGGATTGCAAACTGCGAGGCTGGGAGAAAAATGGGGAAGAGGGACGTCTTATCTGCTCCTCACAGACAAGAGCTTGTTATTATCTGTCCGGGTGACTTTAGCAGAGGTTAAGGAAAACAACGTGTATGTTTCCGTGAGCAGAGGCAAGCACGTTCCCTTGGTAAGAAGTGTTCAGGAAATTTGTCGGGGGGCCCCGTGTTTTGCTGTTGTGGAGTCAGTCTCGTAAATCCATAGACCAAGCTCAGGAGAGACCTTCGTGATGGCATTGTTTCACCTCTGCACAGATGTGCCAAAGAATTTCCTGTGCAGAAGTTAAATATCTGTATGTTTAGGCACGAGGTCTGTTCTCCTGATTTACACTTCTGAATTTAAACTTGCAACCTTGCAACTTAGTCTAACTGAAATTAATAGAAAGGCAGCTTTATAAAATGCTTTCATTGCTGGGGATAAGGGTGCTTGTATGCAGTTACAGCCTCTGGAGTAGTGAGAGGAGGATTGAGGGCTAACACAGGCATCTTAACCACTGCTTTCTAGCCCTGCTAAATGTCTATGCCTGGTCTAAAGTAACAAATATCTTACTATACAGCTCTGAAAATATATATGCTGTTTTCCCTGTATAAAAAATGATTGAAATAGAAATTTTACTGCACTGCTGGGAGAAGTCAGCTGCCACTCTTTCAGCTCTTCACGCTGTCAGCTTTGGGACTTCAAGATGACAAATACTGGCACGATTACTTGTTTTGCAACAGAAGCATCCCTTACAGTGACTCTTTGCCTCCCAGTCACCTCTTGGTGAGTTATGAGAGAAGTCTGCCCTCGGCTCTCCAAGGTGCTGTAGCTTTTTTCCTCTGACAATTTCTGATGTGGTTAGAATTGCCAATAGAGACATTGCTAGCAGATTGAAAATGTGTAGGCAATGTGAAATGAACTGAATATTATTTCAAAATGCACACAGAAGGCGGTGCTGATTTAGTTGTATTATTTTATATTTGTTCTTAGTCTGTAGACGTTATGGTGGGTTTCTTGTTGCTGTTGTTTGTTTTTCTAATTGGAAGAGAGCATCCACCAAGTCTGCAGCTTGCTGCCCTTTCAAGCAACACCTGTCAGGGCTCTGTTTTCTTCATGAAAGTCTGTCTGGGCTTTGTCATCTTGTGAGACAGCAAAGAGTTGTCTAAACTTCTACCCAAACCGTAGTCAGCTTGTGGGGGATAACAAGTGTATTTATTTCTTGAATAATACCAAGAACAACAGTACCTCACGTTCCAGCGCCTAACAAGTGAGGTGTTTGCTCTCTGTTTTCTCCTGTAACATCCCCAGCGGCGGGGCCTGTGGTGGCCGTGGCCAGGCTGAGGGCTTGCTCGGGCTTCACAGCGGGTGATCAGAACCAACGAGGCGATGTGGAGGCAGGGGTGGTGAGGTGAGCTCAGCACAGCATGGGGCTGGCCTGGCCACGTGGGAAGAAAGCTGTTCTTTTACATGTAAAACGGTTGATTACAGTTTGTGGAGTGCAAAAAAAATTTCTGAAGCTGAGCACTAGCTAAATTAGAAGCACTATGCAGATACACAACATGCCTTTAGCTGATCGTATCTCTTTTCCCCCCTGTGCTGAAGATGTAGTGGAAAAGAGAAGATTTTGCTTTACATCTTCCATGTGCAGTTCAGTTACACAACTCTTTTTCTGTCTCTCTCTTTTCTCCCACATCTTCATTCTTCAAACTGCCAGCTGCATCTACTGCTTGTATTCGTCTGAAGTGGGAAGATTTTGAAGTGCAGAAGCTTTGCCAGAGTTTTTGTGTGGTTTTTATCCAAGTTCATTCTAACTTGTTCTGTTTCTGTGGTTTACTTGGGGCTACGTATTCATCTATATGGAGATGATGATCAGAGGGGAAAGTACGGGTATTTCGTATTTGGCCAGCAACTACTTCTCGTTTTATAGAGAACTAAACAAACAAAACAGTCCTGCTTACCCTCAAAATATCTGGTTGTCAGACCTCTTTCACAGAAGCTCCTTGCGGTATCTTTTGGTAAAGGACTGATAATGAGTGGGTTTTATTCCCTTGCACAACCCTTCTCAAAAACCATAGTGTTTGTCTTTTCATCTTTTCTTCTGTCGTTCATCTTTTGTCCCTTTCTTCTTTCTGATGACATAGATTTCTTTCTCTCCAGTTTCTCTAGTTTTATACTGGCCAAACGGCTGATTGTATTTAAAGGTATTTGTAAAGTGCCTCTGGCTGAAGAGTTTAGGCACCTCTGCTAATAGAAGTGGGAAGAGAGACCACGCTTGTTTTTCTGGCTGGCTATGTTGGGTTGTTCTTTAAGGGGCAAGATGGGAAAGGGAGCTGCTGTTGAGGAGCTCCTGAAGATTTGCCCAAGTCTGCTGTTAGGATATTTTCACTCCTCCCTTTTCTGTCTTGCTCTTTTCCTTTCTCTTCACTTCGCAGGACTGCTTCAATTCTTGCAGTGCAAGTCCATGTCACAACCTGACGTGGTGGTGAACTGCTAGTCTGAGGCTGATTCTTTGTGTTAGTTGCAGGCTGAGTCCTTGGATTTGACGACTTGTTGATGCCAGTGAGATTCACACTTGGACCTTCAAGAGGAGAGACTTTCTAACAGCCCTGCTCCATTCCACCTGACCCTATGACTGGGGGGTTCACCATAGCTCCATCCTTTGCTCTCCAGTTCCACAAGATGGGTTCGTTCAGAAGGCCACGACCTCGCTTCATGAGCTCCCCTGTCCTCAGTGACCTGCCACGTTTCCAGGCAGCCCGGCAGGCTCTGCAGCTCAGCTCCAACTCGGCGTGGAACAGGTGAGCAGCACCCGCTCATGACAAGCCCTCTCTGTGCAGCAGCCCCTCCGTAGTGACTGTGCGTGGCTGGTCTTTGTACTTCAGAACATTTATGGCCAAGCTTATTTGTTTATAAGCATGCATGAGTTTCTGACATGCCCAAGCTTTGACAGCATTTAAAACCTCTGTAGAGGTGACAAGTTAGACCTAGTAGCTTTTAGTCAGCCTTGGTTTTGGCCAGTGTTTTTCGGAGGTATTGTCTTGAAGTAAAACAGAATTGCTCTGTGTTAACAGTTCCTTTTTTTTCGTTACCTTTTAGGCGAGCACATTGTTATTAATGTAACAGAGGTCAGTTTCTTAATGCAAAGCAGGAATTTACTTGCATATTATGAAGCTTTTATTACAGTCCAGTTCTTCCGGGCAGGTACTAAGCTTGTGGCTTCTACTTCTGCCAGCATTTCATACAGACAGTCCAATCCTGTCTGCAGTGCATGTCATGCAGCAATGGCCACTGGAGAAATGATGTGTAGGGTGAAGCGTGAGATGTCCTGAGCTGATCTAATGGCCTGCTGTTACCAAAGGTGGATGTTCTCAGCTTTCCCTCTGCTACTTTGCAGCAGCTCTGTGCTCTGCAGAGCCCTTTCTCTTGCTGACCTAACTCAGCTTAATAATGTTGCACAGAAGAAGCCCAGCAAAAGCACCACATAGTTGGTGACCTGAGGTCAGTGAAGCGTACAAGTGCCATAATTTGCTCACAAAAGGAAAGGCCTATCAAGAGAATGACACCTCCTCTTGTTGGGTGTGGCAAGTTTTGAGACCTGGCAAGCCATCCTGTATACTGTCACTTCATCACTTCCTTTGCACCGATCAGAGAAGTATTAGTTAGAAGATCCTCCAACAGCTGTTGCCACACCTTACAAGCATTAGCAGGGCTTAAAATTGTGTCTGACTGAAGTGATGCTGGCTGCAGAATGTGCTCCAGCACAGCCAGGATCCTGCCAAATGCTGCAGGCCGGGTGGCTGTGGCTCAGCTAGTCCTGCCAGCATTGCTGGATAATGCAGTGTGATGTGCTTGGCAAATATTGACAAAAATCTATGTCTTCTCGTAGCCACTAGCCTGCAGCACCTAGCAGAGATCTCCTAAATGTTCATTTTGAAGATATGTTTTGTGTGAACATGTTCTTTGTGAACGGTGTCCCTATAATGACTTTCCCTTGCTTACCGTAGGCACAGTTTAAGGTTGGTTCTGCTCTGTCTCCCGTGAGAGATGTAGGTAAATAAGAGTGATGATTTCCAGGGGAGAAAAAGTGGAAGTATTTAAGTGCAATTAACCTCTCCACCTCGTTATAACCACTCAGCTTTTGGCGGCTAGCTCACGTTGCTCTCTGTGTTAAATCATACTGGCAGCTATTATTTATGGATATTGTACTGTCTCATTTCTTTTTTGGCAGCGTTCAAACAGCAGTGATAAATGTGTTCAAAGGGGGAGGCTTGCAGAACAACGAACTTTACACCCTCAATGAAAATATCAGGTAGGTTGCTGAGATGTATGGAAGATGGATTTTTGTTGCTGCTTGTTCAGTATTTGCTTGGTTTTGTTTCCTACAGAACTGTAGTTAGAGGACATTGCTGGGAGGAATAGGGGTGGGAGCAAAGTTAGGCACAGCTTGAGAGTTTTGAGCTATCTTCCCTCTTTTTTGCCATTGGGTGGTGTGAACAGCATGGGGCTTTTGGGTGATGTTTCTCTGGCTTATGTGGATGCGTAGCTTTGACAAGTAGAGGGTATGTATTGACTTGGATTGTAAGGGTCTTGCCCCTTCCTAGGGAGTTTTCCTGTTCCGTCTTTTTTTCCCCCACATTTTTATCAGGACATTCATAATGGTAGTAGCAAGTGTTTTTTGTTTTTTTTTTTTTTTTTCTCTAAAGCCAGATTTCTCAGAACCACGGAGCATTTAAAAAGAAAGTAAAACACAGCATTTCATATAAAATCTTAATCTTCATATGATGATTGCCGAGCGAGACCTGAAAATACGAACCCTAAAGATTAAAAAACTAGAATTCTAACAAACAGTTTCTAAGACTGACGATAAAAGTATCATTTTTTATTTTAGGCAGCTCTCATGGTTATCTGTGGTTTCATTCTGATTGTTTGGAAACTTTACTTAGCAATAGACAGGATTGTAGAGCAGATAAAGAGCAATCTATTCTTGTGCTGGTTCCAAGTGGTGCTCAGAGGAATATTGACAGAGGTCGTGAGTGTAGTCCGTCCTTCCTGTCTCTTTCCCACTACATCCATACTCATCCATCATGAATGTTGTCATCTAGGTCTCAACTTCCACGTTTGTATGCTTGCCCTATCCCTATTGCATTTTAGCTGTGTGCCAAGTTAAAGTTTAAGTGTCTATTAGGGCCAAGCACTTACTCAGCAGCAAACTACCCCTTTCCCTACTTTCAACATAAATGCAGCTTGCAGGGCATGAGACTCTGTCCTACTTGACCTGGTCCCAAAGGTGAAAGCTTTCTAAAATTCCTTTTGACAGCTGAGTAAGGGCAGTGTCTTGTGCCCTTACTTAGCAGTATTTAAGTGTGTTCAAAGCAGAAGTCCTCAAGTTAGATTTAAGTACTTGCAGCAGTCTAAATTCTCCATGGGATGAAGATTTCTGTATGTGAAAGGAAAAACAAATGTCGTAAGGCTTTGGAAACACCCTAACCCACAGCCCACTGGCAGACATGGGGACTGGCTTTGGGTTTTGTGGCTCATCTCCCAGGCTGCTGCCCGCTGCGGTGGCTGCAGCCTGCTTTCCCACCCTGGTGCAAGCAGGTGCTCCTTCCCAGCCTCGTGGGGAGGAGGTATGCCGGAGAGAAATAGCTCGTTGGCTGGGCTTGGTCCCTGTGGTTGGACCTTGCTGTGTCTGTGTTGGTCGCTGAAGTCAGTCTGCACTGTCAAGAGCTGGGTGAAGAGCAGGAAGTTCTTTGTGAAATGTGAGTGCTTTGCGAGCACTTCTGGTGGTGGGACGGGAAATTGGGTTTTCCACACACAGGCACTCACAGGCTGCACTTGGAAGCACTCACCTTGAAATACATGATTGATGTTCCTACAGGTGCTCTGCGCACTGCTTACGTCTCAAAATGTCATTCTCTAAATAGGCTGCATACACATCCAAGTAGCTTATTAGTCCCACACTAAGGAGCAACGGACGTGCATCTGCATGCATGTTTGTGCGCACAGCTGCAGCTTCGCACCTGTGGTTCTTGATATAGCTCCCAACAAAATGTCGGTGCTGGGCGTGCAAGGTGAGCTGCTAGCCTGACACTGGGCAAGGAGCCAAACCTGTCAGCCTGCTCTTTTGTGCCATTAGATTGAGCTGCTGCGTCTTCCTCCTTTGTATTCCTCTACTCGGATCATTAGTGGAAGTTAGCAAATGCAGTACTTTAGTAGTCACAGACTCTGCACAGTGCTTAATTGCTTGACAGTGGAACACAGGAGGGTTTTCAAGTCATAATGACAGGCCCAGAGACGAGCAGGTGGTAACATTTTGCTTTGGATCGCTGCCACAAAGTTTTTATCTTGCTGTGATTTGATATCATCTCACTGGATACTTTTTTTTTTTTTTTTTCTCCACTGCTCTGAAAGCTGGTTGTGACAGCAAGAGGAAATGTCAGAAATGCCATCAGGACATGGGATTTCAGGAACGAAGGGGTGACCTTGCCATGGTTAGGGGGAGACTCCCCCAGGTTCTCTCTGGAGCACAAGCCTATGGTTGCAGGTGCAGATGATCTTCCTGAGGGAGCCAAAGTCCTGCCAGGGTCTGCGAATTAGCTGATCAAAAGCCCTCAGGAGTCTGCTGAAGCCAGTAGAAGAGAGTCTCACAAACAGGCCCTCAAAGATTTATCTGGTTTATCCATCTCATAGAGATAGAAATGTGCTTTAGGATGGGTGGGGTGAATATAACTGATCTGAGAGAGAAAGGGTAGAGGTATGTTTACATCTGAATAATAAAGAAGTTTTGCAAAATGTTTGAGGAGGAAGGTCAGTGTCAGGAGCTACTTTCACAAAAGGCTAGAAAAAAGAGCTGTAGTTTGTTAGTAAGACCCCAGCCCGAGAACTGGATGGTCCCTGACTCAAATACTATTTTTGAGCACTCTTGGTAATACTTCACTTTGGTGAAAAGTGAAACTCCTAAACCAGCAGAAAAAGCAATGTTTTGCAGAGGGAAATGTTGAGCACCTTTTAAATTTTAGGCAGAATTTACTGCTGCAAAATTTACCATCACAGTTACTGAAAGCTGAAAGTTGATATGCTCTGAACTTTGTGAGTTTTTTTTTTTAATGCTTCTTCTGATTTAAAACAAACCTGTTTTTCATAGCAGATTTTTGAGCTATAAATATATATAGGAATTAAAAACCTTTATCATAGACTGATTTAAAATCCAACAGTTTTTAATCAGAAATACTTGTTAGGAGTGCCTTCTGCTTGCATGTACATAAAACAGATTTTGTTAAATTTCTAGAACTCTTTTCTTGAAAATTGTGCCTTTCTTAAAAAGTATTTTTTAACGCAGTAGTCATGGGGAAGCCACAGCTTCTGCTTGCATTGTTTACTTTGTTGCTCCTCTCCTTATCTGCCCACCTTCTACTTCCAAGAGAAAAGGAAGTATTACATTGGGGAGATATGCTATTTTCAATAAAACGAAAGGTTGCTTTGTTTAAAGGAAAAACCAGAAGAAATGATGAATTTCAAACTAAATGAGAACTTGAAGTTATCATCCTAGCCTTTTGTGGATTTGGAGGTGTCAGTGGGTTTTTTTGCTTGTTCTAAATGCATGGCTTATAAATAGAAGACTTCAGGGACACGATTTCATTTCTTCATAATTTTACAACAGCTTTTGTAAGCATTAGCAGAATATATACTTAGATGTAAAAGAAATCTAAATGTGGCCAAAATGACACATTCATGTATATTCATGTATCTTTGGTATGGCTGGTAGTAAAGCGGGGATATACCTGTTAGAAACGACCAGCAATGGCTGTTACTTCATGGATGTGTTCCTTCTGTCTACAGACGGCTGCTGAAGAGTGAACTGGGATCCTTCATCACTGATTACTTTCAGGTAGTATTACACGATTTACTTGCTTACTTTAAGATTTGGTCTCTTCAGCTTTTTAGCATACAGAACTCCTTGTTACAAGCATGTAGCCTACAAGTTTCATTTCTGTTTTTCCGCAGAAGGTCCTGGAGGTCCTGAATTTTTTTAACATGGACCATATAGCCCTGAGGGTAACTGTATTTACGGGTGCATATGCTAAATTAGGAATAATCTTCCTTTACACTAAAGAAAGGTTGCTAACAGCCTGCCATGGTCAAGAAGGAATTCGCTTATTTTTTTTTTTAAGGATGGGATGCCTATTCCTAGTTTCTTTCACTCTATTTCTATAGTGTAGAGAATTTTGGAGTAGGTTTTCTGAAACAGGGGCCAGGAAAGGGGAAGAGAACAGATAAACGGCTTTCTGTTTTGGGGGGGGGGGACGGAAGGAAGTCCCTATCAGCAGGAAATCAACCTGGTTACTGTTTGCCTTTTAGTCCTATAAATATAGACGCAATCTATGAAAAAGCAAAAGATGAAGGATGAGGGAAGACCTAATCGATCACAAATCTGTTATTGCCTTTTCCTGATACTGTCCGGATAGACAGAAGTTCACGTGCAACCACATGAAAGCGTGTGTAAGATGATTTTGAGAGAATGCTGATGGCTTTCAGTATTGCAAGTTGTTCAGTTGATTAAAAAAAAGAAGAAGGAGGCTTCTGAAAACAAGAGGGATTTTTGTGTCAGTTTTATTCCCTTTGAGTAAGAGAGAGAGAATTTCAGTACTTTCTGAAGTGGCTGACACCGCTGTGTAGCGTGCCAATAGTTTAGAAAGGGGAAAAAAAAAGACTTGTGTTGTTTCCTATCAGTATTAGATTACTTGATTTAAAAAAATCCCCCCACACTGTGCTGTCAAGTGAGAAACAAACTCCTGCCCTGGGGGTAGTTACGTTTCGCTTCTTTAGGCCCTATCTGCACAAGTCATTTACTGGAAAGAGGCAGCTTCTGGTGGGACATTTCCTAGAATGGGAGCGCAGCAGAAAGGTGGTGAGCCCGTGGTACAAGCCTATAGTACAGCAGGCTGAAGTGGAAAGCTGCTGTTGCTCCAGCAAGCTTGAATACGTTTGAAATTTTGCACCTAAATATATGTGGCAATTTGAAATCTGAAAATGCTTCATCAGGCACTGAGGTACTGTGGTGTTAGGCAAGGCGTGGAGGTCTGGAATAAGCAGAAAATTTCCAGAGACAGCTTTGTGCGTCTTTAAGACTGAGCAGAGCACAGGGCCGTGCATGTTCCTGAGGGACGCAAGGTGCTGACGCACGACTGTTATCTGGTTTTGAAGATTCAGTGCATACTGGAGAAGGCCTGGGTGGCTTCCAGCACTGACCAGATGCAGCTGCATTGTGTTGCTGTGCAAGACGGGCCCAGGATGCCTGGGGACTGGACGGCTCTGAGCGCTGGGGTTTGGATGAGTTGTTCTCTTCCTTCAGCTTACAGATCTCCAGCCTGTTCTGATCATGCCAGAGCCAGTGGCGTTAACTGATGCTCCTTAGATCTCTTAGTTGTAGAGCTAAGGACTGAAGAGACTGCTTGCTGCTGGGGGCCACGCTGCTGGACCTGCTTTGTGTTGCTGTTAGCAAGCAGAAGGCACCTGAGCTTGTCCTGGGAGAAGGAGCTTATCACCAGCACTGTTTCCTGCAAAAGCAGGAGTAAAAAAAGTGCTCTTTCGCCCCAATGGCAGGGCTGTATTACTTCATTGGAAGGCCACAATCACAATGTATGTACTCAGCACTATGCTGTTGCAGTGGCCTTTGCCTTAGAGAGCTTGCAGTGCAAGGGTTTGGCTGCAGTCTGTTCTGAATTTGTTTTTCTGTCAGTCTGTCTGCTCACACTTGTGGAAATACCTCAGCCTATATGTAGTAGTTCAGCTGCAGCTGCTGTTCTCCCACTGAAGTCACTGGGACTAAAATTTATTTTTGGGGGGATTTTTTTAACTCAACTTTAAAAGAAGTAACTTGGCAGCCATCTGACTTAGCCTGAAGTAAAACTCTCAGTACTGGCAAGACATGAGACAAACAATGTAAGATAAAGGCTATTGTAGGAAATGAGCTTTTTTCCCCGCTCTGAGCTAAGATGCAGGCATATTTCTGATTTTAGATTGACAGCATGTGCCAGTGGTAAAAGTTACCATTCCCTCCTGAATGTCTTTACTAAAAATCCTAGGGCTGTGGAATGAAGAAAGACTATTCATGTGCTAAAGAAGAGCTGACAAAACCATTTCATTTGTCTGTGGATTCTGTTTCACTGTTGATGCCAGCTGATTTAAAGATATATTGCTCCACCAAATGAGCAGAGTTGAATCAGCCTGTTTATTTGGCTGAAAACGAAGGAAAAGGGGGAAAAAAAGGAAATATATATTTTTTTTCTGTTGGGTCAGCTACCTCATTTTGGCTCCTTCTGACATGAGGGAGGTGATGGGAGCAGGTGACCAGGGTGGGGTGAGGAGTGAAGTGCATCTTTTGGCAGGAACTTCCTCCTACATCTCTTAAAGCCTGTCGAGAAACTGTCCTGAGATCCAAATTTACTCTTCTCTTAGGTTGAAATGAACCCTGAAAGATCTGCTCTCATGTGTAACCAGGCAGTTTTAAATATTCTAGCAGCAATTCGAACATCTAATTGGATCATGTAATATTTGGATACAACAAAACGACTTAAATATTTTCCATTTCTTATGCCACAGCACTTGTAATGGAAGCCACTAAGCTCATTTTTGTACAACGCATTTTCCATTGTTTTAGAGTCCTGGCTCTTACATAAGGTATATTTTATACCCATATGAACACTTTTTTTTTTTTTTCTTTTCCTAACCATTGATATTTAAGACTGAAATGGAGCAAAGGTTTTTTTTTAGTGAGACAAACTGCTTTGGGGATCAATTTGAACTGATTGCTCACAAGCCATTTTCTCCAGTGCCCGTGGAAATTACCAATTTTTAGCTCCTGAAGTTGCTAAAGGAATGTTTAGGAATCTGCTGGGGTTTAAGAAGTTGTTCTCTGTGACCAAACCTTCATCGTACCAGAGTCTGGTTTGTATTTGAAAGAGAAATGTAACTCCTACAAGGGTTCTGGTGGAAACTCAGATGTTTCCTTCTCAAGGAGATTTGTGTTTATAAATCTGCTGCTTTAGCAACCCTGTTAGATATACAAGCCATATCCTTGGATCAGAGTCTGAGTGTAAATGCCAGATAGCTGGGGCTCAGCACACTCGGTATTTGTTGCAGATCTGCCTTAACACAGTGCTCCCACGCTCCAGGCTTTCCAGTACTGCATTCGCCCGTGTCCTGATGCAATGGTTTCCTGCTGCTGCCAAGGGGCACTTCGCACCCTCTCCTCTCTCTGCCCTGCTCAGTAACGCAGCGGGGCACCATCTGCTCCCGCGGCTGGGTTAGCTGGCTGGCGGGTCAGTAAGCTGAGCCGCAGCAGGGAGGAGTCCCGTGGTAAGTGGCTGGGATTTGGAGGAACGTGGTGTACTGGGGACTGGGGCTTCTCTGGGGCAGCTGTAAGATTTTTCAGGTAGGCTCCCTTCGTTTTCCTCCTGTCTGACCCTCGTGGCTGTGAAGAAGATTTCTGACATATAAAATTAGCGAGCATTGGTAAATTGATGCGTTATCTTCCTGATTCTGCACACAGCCTGAACCGGCACCTTTGGAGAGGATCAACTGTTTCTTTTCACTCTCTGGGGCTTGTTAATCTTGAAACTCGCAGAGGAAAATGGAAATGTTAGCCATTTCACAGCTAACTGCTTTAGCAGAACCGCCTGGTTTGTTCACGTTAACTCCAAGCTGTCTCCCCCCAAAGCAGAGGGACCCCATCCCTGCCAGGGGCTGCACGTGTGGGCCAGGAGCCTGACGATCCATTGCCAGAGCGGGCAGCTGAAGGAGGCAAGTTGGATGTGTTTGCTCATTTGCTTCAATGAGAGCTTTGGCGTCTCAGAAACAGAAGTGAAGCTATTACATAATTTCCAGCCTGTTGCAGTGGAGGGCCCCAGGAGGCAAGAAGTCTTGACTCAGAGTTAGGCCTGGCTTTCTGTTTACATGCAAAACCATATTAACCACAGTGTACAAGACTCATGTCACTGGGGTGTCAAAGTCAGAATAACAAGACCAGAGCGGATAACTGCAAAAGCAAGCGGCAACAGCCACGGCACAAGCCCTGACCCGAGCCAAAATCGATTTTCTATCCCCTGCCTTAGCGCCATTAGAAGTGCGGCTGGCAGGGCTTCCCGGGTAGTCAGCAAGGAGCTCCTCTGGCTCCTGTGCTAGGTGGCCCCTTCTTAACCCCCTGCTGCATCCCTTCCCAGGACTCTAGCCCGGCCGATGTCTCTTGATGCTTTTTCTCCCTTGAAAGCCTGCTTTTTAAAGTCGTGCTAGCAGCAGCAAACATCGTGAGTCCCTCTTTCTCGCCCAGTCAAACAGAAAGCTGGCATGCGTGACATTTCTCTTCCTGGCGCCAGGCTCCTATTTCTGCCCGTTTCACGGTAAGGTGAGGGAAGTTGTGCGGGTGTTGAAGTGACTGTGGCTGCTCGGTGTTTGTCCGGCGAGCGCCAGCGGCTGGAGCCCCTGCGCGAGGGAAGGAGGGACCTTCAGCCTGGCGTGGTTTGCGGAGCTCAGCCGTGTGCCTGCCAGGGGCTGTTGGGTCAGGCTGCTCTTTGCTATTGTCTCTCTCTCTGCTCGCTGGCTGGGAACCCCTGTTCAGGCAGGTCTGCTAATTGCTTCTGCTTCGCCTGGCGCTTTCGAGGACGGAACTCGCATGGAGCAGCTCCAGAGGCTCCGTAGCGACTGTCCAGCTTTCTTAGCAGCTCGTCCCCTTACCGTGAGCCCAGCAGAAGACCTGATCCTGGGTGGCACTGGCAGGAGATGCACCTGCCTTCAGGCTTCGTGCACCTCTGCTCCGTGGACGTGCATGATTCATTGGGTGTTTCATACGAAACTTCCTGCGGGGCTGCACACAGGGCTGTCCCGCAGCGGGGCTCCGTGCAGAGCCATGCTTGCGGCGCCCCAGCTGCGTGGGCACGGGCATGGGATTTTCCTGTAGCCACTGCCAGAGCGGAGACGTTGTGGTCTAGGTTGCAGCAGTGCTGCCCACTCGTCTGCCTGGTCTGCTCTCCTTCTTACTCCCTCTGCTTCACTTTCTCTTTTTACGTGGGGTTTCTCTTTCAATCTGTATTTTGAGCACGGCTATCTCTAGAGTCTTTTTTAGGACATTATATCATTTTTCTCTTACAATTTATTCTCTATGTAGGATCAAAATGACCTCCCTGTTTCTATCATCATTTTCGCCTCTTTTTAGAAAGAACAAATGGGGGCATGCTTCAGGTATGAAATTCTGTGGCTCACAGAGGTTTGCTTTTCTTAAACACTGTAAAAAAAACTAGGTATGTGCTTGTGTGCTACTGGCAATAACTGGTTAGAAAATACCAAGCAAATATGTTTGGATTATACTTTTTTCTCAAATTAATGTCAGAGCATCCAAGAAAGAGTGGCAGTGTGCCTGTAGAGCCTCTAGAAGTGTAGTTTAATGGTAGATTACATAGCCCCAGTTGGTTCAAAGCAGGAGTTTGCATTTCAGAAATGGTGAAATGTTTAGATTATAAACCTTTTTTTTTTTTTTTCCAACCAGCAAAATTAGGTCAATTATTTTGAGTTTGCTCTGGACCAGCGTACTTGTGTTCTAAGCTTTTGTTTCTGATTAATGAATTAGTATTAATTTGTTAATATTAATGTGGCTTTTAAAAGTCATACTGGCCATCTTCAGCTTGGAGAGCTGAAAGGAAAATAAAATTTGTCTGTAATTAAACGGGCGTCCAAGTAAACCTTTCTCCCCCCAGGCATGGTGGCTTATTGGGGAATAGTAATATTTTGTTGATTTGGGAGAACTCTGTTTTGCCTCGCTAAGGCTGCTAGTCACGGTGCTCAGACAAGACGTGACATCTCCTGTGACAGGTTAAGCTTCCTTGATGTTTTCTGTGGAGCTCTTGTCGAAACCTACTCGGCTGCTGTTGACCACCTTCTGCTCGAGTACGCCGCCCGCAGCAGAGCAAGGCACACTAGCGGCAGGACCGCTGCCCAGAACAGATCCTGCTGGCTCTGCAAAAAGGCTTTGTTTTAGCCACATTTACGAGCGGTGGACCTGAAACAGCTATTGTGGTTTTCTGCACTTCGTGAAAACGGGCGGCTTTCAACCTGTACGATTTCACCAGTTCACTTTTACCGGCTGCAGAACGCCTCTCTCCAAATGCATCAGCTGCTGCGCTTCCTTGCGGGGGTCAGCTCGGGGCTTTGCTTTGCAGGGCAGGCGCTGCAGCAGGAGCAGCGGTGGGTCTGCGGCACCCAGAAAGAGCACACAGCAGGGCTGGGGCTTCGTGGTGGGGAGCCAGGGAAAGCTGATTTGGGAAGGGAGGGAATAACTGCTTAGTTAGCCCGTAATTGCGTAGAGACGGGAGGTGGCAGCTGAACTTTTTCAGATAAATGCATCCTTCAAGCTTGCATGGTGCACCTCTTAACCTGGTCCTGCTTGTCAATGTAACATTTATTTTTCCTCTGAGCTCTGTGCCCCTGTATTGCCTCTGGCAACTGGGGATAAAGCAGTAATGAGACACGTACCTAGACAAAGTCTGGTGCAGGCCTCCACTGTGGCTGCGTTTATTGAATTGTATTGATTAGTCAGCAAACCGTGTAGGATTTCTTCATGAAAAAACCTGTCTTGCTTGATTCAAGGGGGTAGTATTTGGACTGAATCCATTATTAAGCCTGTGACTTCAGTAGAAAAGACAAAGAAATAGCATTTCCAGAAAATTTTCAGATGGGGAGAAGGGAAATGATTTTTTTTGTAGTTGATTTTTTTTTTTAAAGTTTCCCTCTTCCATAGGAAAAGGGAAAATGTGAGAGGATGATTGAAACATCTGCAGTAACTGTATGCTGTGGAACTCAACTTTTTCTTAGAAACCCTAAGAATGAGATTATGCAACCCATTTAGCACATGAAAAAAATGAGAGAGATTTTATTAAAACCATTATAAATTTTTTGCATTGGGATAATGATTAATATATCTTTTTTTTAATTGATAAAACCGTGCTGCCCCTGAAGGTATACAGATGTTTTACAGCTCTGCCAGCAGATACACAAAAATGACTCTGAAAGTAGAAAGCATCAGTAACACAAACTTATGACCAAAGTAGCTGGAAAATTGTGTCTACAGTGCTCAGAAAGAGTATGTAAATTGAAACCTAATGTTCTAGTGCAAATAGAGAAGGCATTCATATTTCTCGAGACACACACAGGAAAATAAGTGTGACATCCTCATATATATTTATATATACCGTTTTATCATGTAATAGTTTAAAATGCCACATTATTAAAGACTAACTGTAAATTTTCCCTGCAGTATATAAGATCTGTAATTACCTAGAGCTATAGGTTGGAAAATAAAGGCTTGAAATACTTTATTAATAAACAGAAAGCATTTGGAAGAATTAAAATGCAATATCACTCCAAGCATTACCTTATAGTTCAGGCAGAAAAACGTTTACAGTGTAAGTGGCTCTCATTTTTTCTTTTTTCCCCATAATTTTTTTCATTCCAGATTTCTTCCTCCCTCCTTTTTCACATTTTTTCTTTTTTTCCTGGAAAGTCTTCTAAGGCCATTTTGTGTGTGTGTGTCCAGAGCCCGACACAAGTAGTTGACACGTAGTCAATTATTTCTGCCAAAGCAATCTAAAATTTGAATGGAGAGCCCGACAATTTTCGCCTCTCTCTCCAAAGCCCTTATTTCTGCTAGAGAAAATTTGCAAAATAGTTACCTTCCTTTAGCTGGTGCAACGTTTGGAAGTGCTGCAATTGTTTTCACTGCGTGAACATCTTTATCCCCCTGCTGCTGGTGTCACCGCCCAGGAGGCAAGCTTTTCCCAGCCACCTTCTCTCTGCAGCTTGCCCCATCCTTTGGCAGCCCCTTGCTCCCCGCTCTGGTGGGAACTCGGGCTTTCCATTTCTCTCAACCCTAACACTCACCCCAGCCCAAGAGTGAGCCTTAGTCAAGGTTCCCAGCCACTGCCCAGATGAAACGTTTCTCACCGACAAGTTCCCCTTGCTCCCCGCAGTTTCCTTTGGCAGCCCGTTGTCACCTCGGTGATGATGACTAAATCAGAAAATAGGCATCTGCAGGGAAAAAAAAACAAAAAGAGTTTCAATCTGCGGATATCGAAAGTCCAGAAAAGTAGGCTTTTATTTATTTATTTTCAGAAGTTTCCACTGGGCAGGTGGGCACCTCTGCGTGGACGTGGCACCAGAGACCAGAGCCTGCCCTCCTCAACTGGAAGCCACGCATGGTCTGAGACTTGGAAGCAGCTGCCTTGCTGTCTGTAGCACTACCAGAGTGCTGTGTTGGCAGCCACTGCATTTTAACCGCGGTTAATGAGAGTCATTTGTACACTATTTGTGAGCAGGTTCAGAAGGTTGCATGCAAAAGTCCTTTGGGCTCCTGTCTCCATGTAGTCGCCTGTGTGCAGAATGGCAATTTTAGCGTGTTCCCGTGCCAGACAGGACTGCTCAGGTCAGCTCTGATTCCTGTGCTGGAATCACTGGTGTTGGTGGATAGGAGACTATGGAAATTTTTAGTAGTTTGACTGTACTGCACGGATAGGATTGCTTTTGCACTTGTGCCAGCATTAGGGAAGGTCAAAGTCTTGTGACTTGGATGGGCAATTCAAATACAGCTTCATCCTGTGTGATGACCCTAAAGTGCTCTGGTTTTGTTGTGTAACTAATTTAAAAGGAACCTAAATTCTACGTTACTTTGGGAATAAGAATGTTCTAAATATTTTTGGTTTCGAATTCCAAAAAAAAGAGGACTCCTGCTAGCAGGGCTAAATTAGCTTAAAACAAGCACGACCATTAAATGCTTCCCTCTTGGATGCACTGTATGGTATTTAACCATCACTGCTACTAACAGAGTTTACCACTGGTAGAATGGGTGGTCATTCCTCCCTGTGTCGTGTCTCAACTCTGGATTCACATAAGGGGATTCCCAACCAACACAGTGCATCTGGAGATGTTTCCTTACTGGTAGGATGTATGGGAGTGTCTCTTCAGTCCATTAGCCTCAATCTATTTGCAAAAGACTTTTGATTAGACAAATTACTTAAAGAAGAGCCCTTCCTTTTCTACACATTTCAATGATACCTGATGCTAACAAGTAGGACTTGTAAGTGGAAAGTTTTTTGCTTGTTCTGGAAGCACAAGCAGAGAATATCACAGAGCAATGTTTCTTTTTTTTAATTATTTTTTCCCCCTTCAGCAGTATCCCAGTTTCGTGTAGTTTCTTGTTGTAGGGAGGATGCAGAGGCGTGCTGCTCTCTGCTTGGGCTGACTGGTGCTGCGACCTGCTTGCGTATATCATGACTGAACCAGGCTGGTACGTGGTTGCAATGGGAAGCAGCTCTAACGCCCAGAGCAGCAGCACAAGGGCAGGTTTGTGATATTGCAGCTGTCAGGAGGCTGCAGCACTATGGCAGAATATTGTAAAGGCAACGTCCATGGGGATTGAAAACAGATGTGCCTTGCTTCTAGGCTGATAAGGGGGTTGAGAGGTGCAACTTTGACCAGGTTAGCCATTAAGAATAAAAGCCGGAGGATGAACATGAGGGAGCAAGAGACCTCTGAATATTGTGTGTTACCCTGATATTGAATCCTTTCAAAGGCTTTATTTTCTATCAGTATGATCTCTGTGGTGGGACTGAACCTTCTGGGATGCAGTAATAGCATGTTACCCTTCTGCAGCTCCTTTCTCTAGGATTCTCAAAGCATTTCAGAATAACTGATTTTCCTCATGCTTTTGGGAGAACAAAAAGGTGGGTATCGGTTTTTTTTTTGCACCAATTTTATGTTTGGGGAAATGGGACCTGAATGCCTATCGGACATTTAGAATTACAGATATTAATTAATTAATATCTTGTTCTGTCTGATCCATGATAGTTAAGACTATTTAGAAAGACTGTAGCTCCTGCCTCTTTCTTCTGCAGCTTGACACTGCACCCTGAGATGATGCAACTGCTCAATATAGGAAAAAAAAAGAAAAAGGAAAAAAAAAAGAAAAAAGAAAAAAGCCTCAGAAAGGGAATAAGTAGGGAAAGACAGAAAGATATGGGAGCTGAATTGGCTTACTGTGCGGGCAAGCAGTGAGCTAGTGGAAAGGAAGAAGAAAGTGGGACTTTATGGTAGCATTTGGCCTTTTGATCACCTCTGTCGTATGGCTGAGATGTAGCTAATGTGGCTGCACTCTTAGGTTAAGAACCATTTTATTTTTTTCACTCCCTCTCCATGACCCAGGACAGGGTCTTTCCTCCCACTTTTGGCAAACAGTGTGCAAAACACACAGTGAGACCAGGTCTGGTGGCGGTGCTGGGAGCAAGAACCGTGGCATGACTAATCGTTGGATAACTGCATGTAAAGTGATAACATCTGAAGAAAACACATATTCCTCCATGTTTATTTTAAATCTTGGAAAAGGCAAATGCATGTCTCTCTCTTCTCTCTTGGCAGAACCAGCTCCTTGCGAAAGGCTTGCTGTTTATAGAGGAGAAGGTTAAGCTGTGTGAAGGCAAGTATAGAAAGAAACCCATTTTGGAGTGGGCTCTTGGAACACCCTTTTGAGTCACGCTTTGATGTTTGGCCAGAGATGATTTGCATGGCTGAAATGCCTGCAGCCCTTTCTGGTACTGCCTGAGAGGGTCACACAACCTCTTGGGGGCCAGGTTGCACTGCA
This sequence comes from Anser anser, assembly GCF_964211835.1. Taxonomy (NCBI): domain Eukaryota; kingdom Metazoa; phylum Chordata; class Aves; order Anseriformes; family Anatidae; genus Anser; species Anser anser. The sequence goes on along the minus strand of NC_139725.1, from coordinate 17,094,241 downwards.
GTCTGTGCTGCTTATGGGTGGTGGGCTGTTAGAATAACCGTGTGGCTGAAGCCACATCAGCCATGGCTTCACCACAAGAGCAGGAGTGTGGGTCCTGAGTGGCATCTGAACCTGAGCTCAAAGCAGTTCTAGGCTGGACATGTATCCTGTTGCAAAACTGTGCTGAGAGCCTTCTGCCTGTTATTTCTCATCGTGATTCGCAGCTCTGCAGTCCGGCTGTTTGCACTCTTGGAAGCATGATTTTGGTTACGGCAATACTGTGTCATTATGCTTTTGAGAGCTGAACCAACAGGTCTTGTGTAAATGTAAAGAAAAAAACGGTCACTTGGATGGGAATGAAATCCTTCAGTAAAGAAGCCAACCACAGATGAAGTTCTGTTCAAACCACTGGGGCACAGACGCTTGTTACCACAGAGCCTGTGGACCAAGGCCAGCTTGGAGCAGCGACTCTCGGGGGTGGCTGTGGGGGGAGTTAGTCATGTTATGAATGGCTTGCTCAAGCACAGAGTGCTGCTCAGAGCACGGCTTTATTCAAAACCAGGCTGCCGTCTGATTTGACCCAGTTTTGTAGCCTGTAGGGAAGATCCCTTGCTAATCGTCAACCTGCCGTATCTGGGTCATTAAATGCCAATAGACGCTTATAATCTCGTGTCATTATTGGTGCTGGATTACTCCACCCTGTTCTTCATCGAGTGAGTTCTCCATTTGGCCAGCACACTGTGGGACTGGACCTTGGAGCTGTGCGGTTGCCAGCCTCCTGCTTGGTGTGTGCTTCTTGGCACAGACTCTGTAATGAAGGGAAGAAAGGCAGATTTGTACATTTTCATGAACATGGGTGCCTGTCCTGCTGCTGCCAGCTCCTCGGAAAAGACACCATGCAGCATATAATAGGTTTTGTTTTATGTGTATTAATATAAAATTATTCCAATTTCTGCTTTAGCATGAAGAACATTGAGGTCCAGCCTGCAATAAGCTGAGAGCAGCCCAGAAGTAGTTTGCAGCTGCTCAGGTAGATTGGGTAGGATAAGATTTCCCAGGCAGACAGCAAAACCCCCTTCCTATGCCTCGTTTTTTCCCCCAGTTTGAAGTGAAACTGGAGCCACTTTACCTGTGCAAGCTGGCATCTCTGCAGGAGATGACTCTTGTCACCTTTCTTTCACAGCACGTAGGCTTGTTCCAGGTCTTGCGGTCTCAGCAACAAGAACTTGTACGTGCCTCTCAGCTTGTGCTCTCTTCCTGGAAAATTTCTCCCGTCCCAGTACTCAATGATGGAATCGTGTTCCTGCTGCAGGGCATGGCAATGTTTCACTGTGTCTGTTTTTCAAATCTCATCCTCTTATTTTAATACAATTTTTCTTGATACAGTCTCAGAATCTCTTTCAATGCCTGTAGGATTATGATTTCTTGAAGAAACAAACCATTCTCTGTTTCCCTTCAGAAGGAAAAGGAATCTGTGCCATTTCATTTCTAGCTCCACATACCAAAGCATTACAGTCGTGGGGAAGAGACAGAAGAGGGAGAAGTTTAAGAATTCAATTCATCTGTTTCCTGTTGTCTTTTTCATTTACGGTTGGCAGTTTCTGGCAGTGGGTAGCTGTTACGGGGGTGTTGGGTAGGTGCTTGTGTGCCTGGAGCTCCAGTTTTGAAGCTGGTGTCGTATCTGAGAGATGCTTCCCTCTCAGCCCTCCTGCAGTCAGTGAGGTCTCTGCTTGAAAGGAAACATCTGCAGAACCTGGTCCTGCTGCCTCTGCCCTCTGGCTGTGTTGTACACAACATGACCCATTGTCAACCACACTGAAAGCCCACGTGGAAGTCTCCAGATGGGGAAAACACCAGCGTATAGCGATAAGGCTCCCTTGAGTTGCAGTTTTATGTGTTCCAGTTCCTCATGTAAGCTTGAGGCTGAGACTCCAAAGCTGCCTTGAGCAGCTGCTTCCCTTGCTGCTCCTTGAGTCCTGCCTACTTGTGAGCCCCATCTGAGGCTCTGTGAAAGGTATCCTGGAAAATGATTTTGTCAGAAAACTTACGTTGTTAAATGTGGGTCTGTATTTGCACCTGAAATTTCTGGGGGTTTTATATAAAACTTGAAAAAACATTGCAAAACTTTGTCCTTTGGGGTTGGAAAAATCCCCTAAAAAGCTCAGAGTTTTTTTGGGCCTAAATGCTGAGAAACATAGAGCTCTGTAAGTCAAGCCTAGGAGAATAATTTAAAACGTCTATTCAAACTATTATGTTCAGTAAAGCATTTTTTGTTAATAATAGGCTTTTGACCACAGTTGTATTCTTATTATGGGAGTCACGAGTTGCATAACTTAGTCTGCCTTCATTTTAAATATCCACTTATGTTTGGGGATGTTTGTTGGAGTCGGATTCACATGAGGGGTAACCACAAGTGGATTTCACTTGGGAGCCTTCCAAATTGCCACGTTAGAGAGGAGAAGCCCTGAGAGGAGCACGGTGGCTTTGTGGCTTGTCAGAGCTGTGGGTGAACAGCCTGCAGGAGTTCATGACTTCTGTGTCTGTGCTTGAGGCTGCTGAGATGGTGGAGAGGGGTCAGCTCTTATGAATGGTCTGACTCGGTTGCTGCAGGACAGCTAATGCTGGCTTTCATACGCAGCTCTTAGCATGCAGCCGTGCTCCCCTGCTAGTTTAGTAATTAGCTAATTTGGTAATTTAGAACAGTGAGACTACCCAGTCCTTTGCTGAGGAGGTAAAGCCCCCTCCCGAAGTCATTCTTCACACTTTTGTTGGAGCTGGTCTCATGTTTTGCTCAGAGCTGTCCTCTTTGCAGTAAGTGACAGAGCAATCCATGGTTGCAGCCTGGTGTCTCTGCCAGTTAAGGCAAAGCTTTGCCAGGTTACGTCCACTTTCTGGGAAGAAACTGGGAACATGAAGGGTGGGTTTGTATCTCTTACCTGGGGACACATGGAGTAGTGGGAAAATTCAACTTGATTGTAGTGTCCCTTTTTCTAAAGCTCTTTCTTACTCTCAATCTCTGTTTGTGTAGGTGAGGATCGCATTGATATCCTGTCTGAAATTTGGGATCACTACTTTACAGAGACTCTTCCAACACTCCAGGCAATATTCTACCCTGTCCAGGTAATCTCAATTAAAATTCAGTCTTCAGGTGAAGCAATATAAGTACAGTGTCTCCTAACAGCGCATCAAAACTTCTGTTTCAGCAGTACTGTTTGTCTGGTGGCTATACAGGCCTCAAAACCTTTAAACTACACCTGGGAGGAAGCAGAGTTTGCACAAGTTATCTGAGAAGGACTGCTAAAACCAGCCAGGCCTTCTGAGCTGAGTTTATTCCCATATGTCTATCCACTCTCTGTTCTTAGCTAAGGTTGTACACCGAAATTATTGGACTGTACTTTGTCTAGACTGAAGCTCTGGACCATTTGCAATTGTAAGTTCTTCCATTTTTAAATCTCTGGAGCTCTGTTGGTGCACCTGACAACACTGTAAACTTGTATTCAGATTTCTTCCTCTGAATACTAGAACAGAAACCAGTGTGTCTGACTTGTCCAAACTACTTTTGGAGGGCTTATATCCAAGTTGTGCCTTTTGAAAAGCCTCTTTTTTTTTTTTTTTTTTTTAATCTTTAATATAGGGGCAAGTAAGCTTCTGGGTAGAGGACAAATGAACAACTTTATGTAAGACCCATTTACACTGGATGTTTTACAGCTGATTATTCCATTGGAATTGTTGAGCTGTGTCAGTTTTTCCTGTAGTTTTGATCAGGGTTTCCATACAAGCAGTCTGAATACCTCCCCAGTCTATTTTGATCTTCTGTCCCATCAGAGGAGAAGCAAAAACGTACTTCATGAGTAGACTGACATTCTGAGAAATGCTAGCTGCCTCATCCTGACTTATGCCTGTTCCATGAGATGTGCTTTCTGGAGTCTTTTTTTATTTGTTTATAATATTATTTTCCCCTTGTATTGTTTGAAAGGCAGCATGTAAAGCTCAGAGGTTGCCCTTTTTCTCTAATCCTATTAAAGCTGGCATTTCCTAAAAGAGCAAAGGACTTCTGTAAAGACAGACACTAACCTTTTTACTGTGTTTATTTTTATTCTTTCCTTGCTGCAGATGCTTAAAGGTAGGTGTTTGGCAGCTCAGACTGCACAATTATAATATCCTCCATTTTTTTCTCCTTTTGCAACTAACTCTCAGTCATAGAGTGACCTAATCTATTTATGTAGGGGTTTGTCTGCACTGCAGCTATCCGTGCACTGTAGAAACAGCTGAGCTAACTGTGCGTGATGTCTGCAGATGCTATTAATTCTTCCACTTATCAGAAAAATCTCCTCCGGTGCTATTAAATGTCTCTAATAAGAATCTGAACAAAAACTACTGCACGGTTGGTGCAGCTTTTGGAAGTAGCTTGGTGGTGGTGGTGATGAAACCGTGACTATGGGATGCTGAGATTCTCTGAAATCTTAACTTTCTTACTGCATCTATGTTGTCACAAAATCTGAGTCCAAACTATTTTATAGAAGCTGTGAAGTTAAGGACGTATTGTTATTTTATAAATGAGGAACTGAAAGGTTACAGACCACATATTTAAAGCTTTGCAAGCATCTAAGTCCTACACAAATGTATGGATTTAAACACCCTAAATAAATACATCTAAGAATCTGACTCAAAGTAAGCTGCCTTAGGCTACAACAAAGGGAATTGCCGGTGCCACGAGAAACTGAATCATGATTGCTCTTATTCCAGAGCAGTGCCCTGATAACAAGGTTGGCCTTTTCCTACAAATAAGAAACTGTATGTGCCTATTTATCTGGTGCATCAGGAAATGTTAAAAAGAGGTCATCTAGCAAATCCCTTTCACCAAGCTGCAGTTCTCCATGAGCTACTCTGGTAGCTGAGGAAGCCTTTGCGTTGTTGGTTCCCCATCACCTGTGACTCCTTTGTTGTAAATGCCAACGCCAATGTAAGCATTTTGTTGTGTCTTCTGTGATCCCAGCAACTCTCCATTCAGAATGAAAGTAAGTCAGCCAAACTTGTGAGTCTGTTACCAATGGTAGTAACTAGAAGTAACTTCCTATCTCAGCTAAGTTTAAACCTGAGGCTCAGAGCTGTTGCAGAAATATGACCTTTAAGCAGCCAAGTTGGTTAAATTGCTGTACAGAGGGAAACTATGTAAACAGGTCACTGACTTTTATATAGTTTCAGCTGTTGATGTAACTACCTGGTGTGGAAAAAGAATAGCAAGTCTTGTTTTGTTTGGCACAGCGAGATGTTTGCATTTTGAAATGGGATACGAACTTAATGGGACTAAACTGCCTGATATAAATAAAGTGTGCAGCTGCTGAAATACAGTTCAGAGAGATGAACCAGTCCTTTCTACACCTTGATGATTTTAAACATGCAGCGATGGTTTAAACAGCAAAGTGCTTTTACTGTGGCCAAGCTGCCTGCCAGACCACTTGCTTTAGGTCATATTTACATATTGATGATGCTGTTAATTATGACATTAAACCCATTATGAATTAATGATTAACTGGTGTTAATTCCTTCCAGCTAAATATTTGCCTCGATAGTTGTGTTATGGAGACTATAAAATGGCTCCAAAAAGGAGTGCAGGGCACAGATTAACAGGCTGGAGAGAACTAGGAAAACTCTTCAGGCTGGAAAGTGCTGGGCAGGGCTGGGAGGAAAATTTCTGTGTTAAGTGGGACAAGAGGAAATCATATGTACGTTAAGCCTTACAGAAGGAAAGACAAACACCAGAATGACCAATGGAGTCCAACAATGTCTAAGTGCGCTAAGAAAAACTACAACGTCTTCATCTGTTAACCCTGCTCACTTGTGTTGTTGATGCTAAAGGCCACAGAACATCTTGTGGTGGAAATTAAATCTGTTGCTTTCATTATCTGTCCATTTTTTATTTTATTTTTTTTAAATTTTGTTGGTACAAGCAGTCCAATTAGCTTTGTTCTAGCCTAAATCCTAACATCTGCAGTGGACTGCATTCTGGATTTTTGTCTTATCAACAAGGTCTAAAGTGCAGATGTTGAACAGAAAGAGGATCCAATACAGACCAGAGGTAGGCTTGGTTAAGGAATATTCTGTACCAACCTTTCTTTGCCAAATCTTTTGTGGTTTCTCAGCTCCAGTTGTCAAATGTACCAGCTGCATCTGTCTTCAGATGTTTGTGACCAGATCTGCTGTCAGTTGGGTTTCATGAATATGCAGCATTTTGCTGAAATACAAGTCCCTGTTTGGCTTCACTCCAAACCTAGTGGTTGGAGTTCCAACTCCAAACCTCAGATGAGGTGTTACCCCTTTCAGAATTTATGTGGGACAGAGACTGAGTGGGAAGCTACCAAAGAGTGCCAAAAGTCCTCACACTGAGCAGCTGAGGTGCTTCACCACAGCAGCGATGGGCAGGATAGGCCCTTTCTGTCTGTGTGCATGTATGTATTGGTGTGGTGCTCCCATGGCCCTTTACTAACTCTTGGGTTTTTGCGTACTGTGTTTTTCAGGGTCAGGAGTTGACTATCCGTCAGATTGCTCTTCTTGGCTTCAGAGACTTGGTGTTGCTAAAAGTGAAGTTGGAAGAAATTCTTCCTCTGGTCCAGTCAAAGCTCCCAGCTTCCATTGTCCAGATGCTGTTAATTCTGCAGGTGAGGAGCCTCTCGATTTCTTCATCTGACTCCACTAGCGATTCTTGTCCTCACCTTGCTGAAACAAATCTTGGAATGGAGAATGGGGAAGGCAGAGGGTGTAATGAATGGGAAATTGTGTGCTTATTTTGGAATCGTAAACGTAGAAATGAGAGCTAAATTTGAGTAGTTAATGCCCTGAACTTTCCTGGAAATGGGTAAGGATATTTCTGAGAGGGACAGGTTCTGCTCTTTTGTGTTTGCATTTTCCTTGGTACCTTGTCTCCCCAGCTAGGAACAGTCCCACAACTCTTATTTCCACATCGCCATCTACCAGCTTCTCTGAATGCCTCTTTGTGCCCCAGTTCTCTTGGTTTGTCAGCTTTGTAATGACCCGGTGAGTCTTACTCAAAGTCATGTAAGGGTAACATTGGCTTTTCGTGTTTGAATTTCAGAGTGTCCATGAGCCCACTGGCCCTAGTGAGGGCTACCTACAGCTGGAAGAACTGGTCAAGCAGGTGGTGTCACCGTACTTGGGTTTGTGTGAGGATCACAGCTTCTCTGGTGGCACCTGCTTGCTTGGTAAGATGTGTGTACTATACACAAGCTCTTTCAAACACTCTTACTGGGGTACATATGTCAGCTAATGTGAGGCAGTGCACATCTGCTAGAAAAGGAGACAGTGCATGACTACATGAGAGAGAAAGCAAAGGTTAAAGCACTTCCAAGAAGGTCCTGATTAATATGTTTCTGAATGGTGTGGTTTTTATTTTCCATCACTGAGTGAACTATAAAGGTCCCACCACTGCCCACACATGCAAAATCTCGCCTCTTTCTGAAGGCAGTTGGGATTTGAAAGCTGCTCTCTCTGGTCTATGCCTGATGTGCTGCCCTCACCCTCTCTTGCTGGTGAGAAATTGCACCCATTCCTTGTCTGCCTGCTTGCTGTTGCTCGCTAACCTGCATTGACTGCCTCAACTCCTGCACTCACTGCTGCATCCACCACCCTTCACAGCCAGCTAAATTCTTGTTTACTCATCCTGAGAGATTACTCTTGTATTTTTTTTTTCATGGAGTCTTTCTTCAATCTGAGGACTCTTTAAAAAGAAAATCTGTATTTAAATGGTGGATAGATGGGGCTAGGAGAGAGAACTGGCACTGCACTTCAGAAAGGGGGTGCTTACTGTGGAAAACTTTAGACCTGATCCAGGAGCTCTGCTCACAATTATGGTGAGCAAGAAAAGATTGACCAGCTAAGAAATAGTTATGGCAATACTGTTTTGGTAACTGTGAAGATTTAAATGGAGCAAGTGAAGAAAACTTCGGTCCCCCTACTACTTTTCGGCACTTTATAAGCTGTAGCCTCTACCTGGATACACTCATGACAGCCCTAAGTTAGCTGAAGACATGCAGCCTGTCTTGTACTGTGCCTCAGTAGCACAGGGTAAAGGATGGTGTTATGGTAGAAAGACTTTTCAGGACTCGGATGATCTGTGTCAGCTCTTGTAGTTGTTGGGCAAATAAATACAATATCTTTTATACAAGTTAACATGGTTAGATTCTTCAGTATTGAGCTGCAGACCTGATCTGAGGCTAGATCTAGACCACAAACCTCCATAAACACTGAGCAAATTTGTTTGGCTGTTTATGGATGCCTGCATGCTGCTGGGATAGTGTGAAGTGTAGCTGCCTGATTTGTGCTGATGTTCCTAGCCATCCTGGATTTCTGCCAGCTGAACAAAGCACTAGTGTCATGAAACAAAATTTCACATGAACTGGCCTTGTAAAGTTTATGTGCCTCAAAATCATTGTGCTTGCTTTGATTTTAGCTCTGATTTATTTGTGTATATTTCCAGGGTGGCCTTTTGCCCCTGCTCCACCCTGTGCTGAGCAGAAGGAAAGAAAAAACTTGCGTTTGTGTTACACAGCACTGACAAAAGAGCAGCACGTTTCTGCAGATAATCTTGTTGTTTTCAAAGTGCTCCTGTGGTGGTGATTTCTTTTAATAACTGCCATTTCTCATCAAATTTCTTTCTCTTCCTCTTTCTCTCTTTCTGTCACCTTTGTGCTTTCTCAGAACCAGTTTATTCTCCCACTGGGCACTCAGTAATGATGAGGATCCCAGTAGGTTCCTTGCCATACAGTGGCTCTGTAGCAGCTCTTGTGAAACATGCAGTTGGGCGTCAGGTGTGCTTGTGTTCTCTTTGGATGCTGTGGAATCCAAACTGCCATCTGGACCACAGCCTTCGAGATGCACAGGTGTTGGGAAATGTGACTGAAGAAGGTATCTTGTCATGGCTGCAAATAAACACTAGGCTTCAGCCTTCAAGGCTGCAGTATGTTAAACTTGATTTAAATCGAGAGAGGAGTGCGGCAGGAATAGTTGTGAAAGGGAGCAGAGAAGCTCACAGAAGGGAATCGAAGAAGGCGGCCTCCCTCCCTAATCAAAGCAACAAATTACGAAGTCAAGATGGAGCATGGGGAAGAATGTTGTATCCCCAAACCCATCCCAGATACCAAAGGCAGGTTGAACTGTGCCCACTTTAACCTCTGAGCTCTGTTGTTACCACTGCATTGGCGGAAGCATCGGGATGTAGCTGCTTCAGTTGGTTTATGTTCCTTTTGCTGTGCTGTGGTACTCTCCTGTTATCCATCCTTCTTGCTTCTTCCATGTAAATAAGCCACAGCCTGCATTGTAAGGATGGAGTATGCTGAATGGATCCAGTTGTCTAAGAAACAATGTTTAAAGTACGAATGGGGAAGAAGATAGATAAAACATTCACCCTACTTCCCCCATGTACTAAACCTAATATTATTGCTGATTTGAGTTTGCCTGCAAAAAATCCCTGAAAAACTGCATGACAGTTCCCTTAGGAGAGCATCTTCTGTGGCCATCGGCAAGGTGCACAACAGTCCCTGAGAGGTGAGATGACTTCCTTTCCTCTAGAAGCCCATGGGAGCCCAAGAATTAATGTTTGCGTTCTCTGCCAGCTCCTTTGCCTTCTACACCACAATGTGGTTGTGGTTGAACTTCAGTCATGGAGCATGCTGGAGCATAGCTCTGGGCAGCGGGGTTTGGGAGCATTAACCTGAGAAGCTTTTCTCTCCAGAGGACTACTCTGAGGAAGATTTTGAATGAGAAAGCTCCTAGGACAAGACCAGCGTGCTTTATGTCAGCACTCAGCTGCTATGTGCTTCTTTTCCTTTTAGACTTTGTCTACCTGGATGGAGTTCTGTGCATTACAGCTCTTATGGTGACTTGGTACGATGCATACATAGCATTACAGAGGTGAGGCAGTGCCCCACTGCATAATGAGATGAGAGAGATAAAGGACAGGTGGCTTGCAGAAAAAAAAGCTGGAAGGTATCACACAGTCTGATGCTTCTCAGCCATCGGTTCATAGCTGGACGTTGTGCAAGAGTTGCAGGCTGTTTTAAATTTTACAGGGAACTGTGATTGCTCTATCAAGCAATTAAAGGGGGAAAAGTAAAACAATAAATGTATATTCAGAGGTTAGCTTAATTTTTATCTGACTCTCATCATAAAGGATTTTACCTTTGCTGCACAAAAATCATCTGCGGATATTTTTTCCTCAAGAGTCTGTTGATTGCAGACCTTATATTTGGCACTGGAAGGCATTGCTTAATTTCTTTGCTGCTGTGGGGAGAAAATACCACACGTGGATGCACGTTCTTCCTGATTCATGGGTGTTTTTGCAAGCTCAGCTGCAGTGTGCCTTCTGTGCCCTGGCAGTGTATCTGGGTTATGGCGGTTACTTCAGTGTCACGGAGCTCAGGAGCTTTGCTTTATTTGTGCACGCAGCAGGCAGCACGCTACGCCTGTTCCCATGCTGGTGTAGGTCTGGGGGGAAGAGTGTCACCTTCTGCTTTACTGTCCATGTTCCCTTCAATACCAGCAGGTTTTTTCAATCTGCCCGTCCAGATGCTGGTTAGATTTCAAGAGCTGAATGATGTCAGATTTTGAGGCACCGACTCACGCATCAGCTCTGTACAGTCTGCTCCGCAGTGAGCGTGTGTGTGTGCACAGATGCTCACGTGTGCACGAGTACACACGTGGTGCACAAGGCTCTGCAATGATGAATACAGAGCGGCTGGCTGGAGTGCAAACTGCTGCAGGAGTTGATGGAACAAGGGACACTCGTTGACCGTTTTGCCACAGAAGCCAGGGATGTACCAGAAGAGGATGTCAGGACCAATTTTCCAGCGTACGTGCTGGCAGGGTAGCCAGGCTGGGCAGGAGTAATTAAACGTTATTGCTTCCTTCTCTATGCTTGCTCTCAGTGGACTTTAATCTCTCAGGTCATCGGGCTTGGCTGTTTCAGCAGCACTAAAAGTTTGCACGCAAACTGGCATTTTTTTCTCACGGGAATATTTTTGTTTATTAGGTGAACATCAGGCCATGGCCATGATTTTTCTTTTTCCTGTGTATCCCAGCTTTTTGGGAAGTGCTGCAAGCTGTCTCTGTTTAAATGAAGCATGTTTTCATTTTTAAATTTGCTGTTTAGGAACAGAGAAGAGCAAAGATTTTGCCTTTGCCTGCAAAACCTTCAGCGATGGAGTCTGGAGAATTGGCAGCTTTGTGCGTGGCTCAGTTCAGCTTAATCTCCTCAGGCCTCTCTCGCTAGCCAAGAGACCTCTGCATAGCTGAAGCCAAGGCAGGACAGACGTAATGTAAATGTTAATTTGTGGAATGGGGCATTGTGATGAACACAACCTCAAGAAGCTACTGGCCTCCCTTTATCCTCTCAGCCACAGAGCTGAGCAGGTCTTAAAGGTGGCTGAGTTCCGAACTGAGACATGAGATGGGCACCTGAGTGCATTTAGGAATCTCAGCCTGGATCAATCCCGTTACAAGTAAATCACTGCCCCTACTGCTGCCTGCTCTCTTCTGGCATCAGTACCTGACTTAACTCACAGCAGTTAGAAATGAAACAGCCCTAAAAACTACTGGGGACGCTGGAGAACCAGACAATGACTCCTGTGTTACCTGAGTCTTGCCTATGTCAGAGCAACTTTTTGTGACCCAGGCGTGGGCAGCAGCAGAACACAAGCGCTGTGCCGGGGTTTGGCAGTGCCGGTGCTCAAAACCTTGTTTGTGCACACTCTTAAGGGCAGAATGAACCATCTTAATGAACTCATTACTGAGAGCAGCGGGGTGAAGTGTTGTCATCGCCTGGCTGCTGCCAGTGGTGGGGTTTTGGCTGCTCAGCCATTCCTCTTTGTAACAATATCAAGCTTGTTTTCTGCCTTTCTTACTGATGCAAGCTTCCAAAACTGTTTCATAACCTTCAGTGATGAGCGCTCTGCTTTGAATTTTGTTACTGTCTCTTACGCTTTGCGGTCTTGGGGGAAGTATTGTACATAGCCTGGAAGGCTTCTGACTTCAGGAAATGAGACCCTGTGCTTCAAGGAAGTTGGTGAGATACACAGACAGGCTGGGAATAGCTTTGTCAGCTGCCCTGGGGACAGATCACATGAGGTGTTTACCACCACACAGCGATGCTGCGTGGCGGTGGAAGACGGGAGGTGAGAAGTGATGCTGTCTGATTAAACCTGCCAGGGGACCCAAGGCAAAAACCCAGATGCCAGCTTTTCTTAAAATTTTCAGTGTCAGAACTGAAATGGCGCCCGTGAAGCGGGGCTGGGGACCGTGCCTGGGGCTCAAGTTTTAAACCGAGACTCGTTTGTCCCCCTGAATGGTCTGTCCCCCCAGACTGTTGTGCTGTGCACTGTGTTAGGTGTTTTCAGTGTCTAGCCCCAAATGCAGGCGTGTTTCAGAAGTGGATGAAATGTTCTTTTCCTTGCATGATCTTTAAAAAAACATACAGTGGGATGGTGCTACCAGCACAGCCTTTCCAAGCAGCCAGAGAGGCAGTGCAGTGTTGGCGTCGGGAACGTCACGTTGACACCAGCTGATGGCATCTCCTGAGAGAAATTTTCCAGATAAAAGGATGGCGAGTCAGGTCTTCACCAAATGTTTCTCTGGGAACTTGTGGCACTTAAATGCCACTGATTTTAGAGAACTTGCACATGAGAGCTTCTGCTCTGTCCTCACCCGCTCTGTACGTAAGAGGACAATCAGGAAGCTGAAGAAGGTTCCTTTGCTGCACCCATTGCTTTTTGGCTTGCTCCTCTTGCAGGCAGCAGCTCTGCTGCCTGGCAGTGGAGTGGGAGGTGTTTCCTTACTGCAGGAGAGGCAGATCTCCTTTCCAAACCCCTGGCAGGATGAACTGCAGAGCATCCGAACAGTGGCACCAGGATGGGAAACTCAGCGTGGCTGCAAGCTGAGCCCTCTCTGTTCCCTGTGGCCAGCCTAGCAGTTCAGACAAGGCTTTGCCTGTGCCCTGCTGATCGTTCCTGCTTCCTTCTTCTCTTCCAGAGAGACGGTACTCCAGATCCCGTCCTAAGGCTGGTGCACTGAATTATTCGTCTCACCTGGTGACGAGTCGGCAGCCCAGCGAGATGGCCCTGACGCCGCTGACAGAGCAAGAGGGGGAGGCTTATCTGGAGAAATGTGGCAGCATCCGGCGCCACACCGTTGCCAACGCTCACTCGGATATTCAGCTCCTGGCGATGGCCTCCATGATGCACACAGGGATGGTGATCGAGGAGTCAGACAGTAACGACAAATGCCTCCTCCTGCAGCCCAGCTTCAGCCACAGGCAGTGCTCCAGCGAGCCCAGTATTGCTGACGGGCCAGAGGGAGTCATGGCCGCAGGTAGGCAGGACTCTGCAGAGCTGAACTGCACGTCGGTCAGCTAGAAGCCTTGCCGAGGAGAGGAGAACTGTATGCACTAAGCTGGACAAACTGTCTTGTCGTCCCCGCTGGGAAAAGAGGAAAACTCATGTTTTGCCCCAGTCATTGAAATGGCGTTGTGGGACCTAATGTCTCTTTGGGAATGCTAGATTTGTTTTTCTTTCCTCTTTGTGATCGTTGTTGATAGAGGTACCAGCCTGCTCCCGAACGAGCACTGAGGGCTGCAAAGTTGAACGTTGCAGTCTACTTCATATAAGCTTTTGTTCTGTACCAGCCCAAACCTTCTGGTCTCAGGTTTCCTTCTGTTTCCTTGGTATGATATAAATTAGCCTCTTTCTGCTTTTCTCTGTCTTTCCCGGTTTCATGCTACTCATTTGCTCTTTGCTCCTGCAGTAGAAAGCCCTGTGCTGAATGTTCTGGCTGCTTCTGGCACTGGAGTGGGAATGGCTGAGGACTGCATTTTTTTCTTTTTAAGTTGAACTCAGGGGTGAAACCACTTGTGTCTTGCAGAAAGGTCTGCTCAGGTGGCTTGTGAGAGATCCTTTGGATCCTTTGCTTGCCTCCCATGGGTGTGGGTTTCAAGTCCAAATCTGAAGAAACCAGATTTTTTCCCCCCATACCTGAACAGAAGTGAATATACGTGGCATCTCAGACAAGCACTTCAAATGTACTTTATTTAGTTCCAGTAATGGTGGTGTAAATTGGGTGCAGAGGAGAGAGGTGTAAATTAGCGACAAAATGCAGTCCTGAGCATCCTGGCACTTGGCACTAATTTTCTCTCAAAATTTTGGCAGTGGTAGGGCTGCAATGAAAGGAGAAACCTAAGTGGATCCCTTCAGAAAGGCAATGCTCAGCAGTGTCTGCACCTCTGTTGTGAGAGAGAACTGAAGGTTCTCCAGGCTGGGCCATCCCCATTCCAGCCCAGGAGGTGACATACAGGATTTCATCCTCGGGCTGCGCTGGTACTCCCTGCACATGCAGATTTCCTGAGACCAAAGACAAGCAGCTGGGTGCAGGAAGGAGCCTGTCTCTGTAGTACATTCGTGAAGTGCTTCTGACCTCCAGTGGTATCTGGTTCAGTGCAGCGTTTCTCTTAAGGTAAAGCGAGGGCTGTTTGCAGCCTTTGTTTCTGTTTTTATTCTGAAGATCAGGAGTGGGTCCAGCTTGCCAGTGTCTGTGTGTGCCAGGCGCTGCAGCCCGCAGCGCTTGCTTTGGAGCCCCACTCGGCACTCAAACGCTGCTTCTATGGGAACAGACCCGATCTGTTCGAGCAGTCCCCTGGGATGCTCTGCTGATGTCTTGCTAAGCAGATTTGCAAGTGTAATTACAGGCTTAGAGGTGAACTGAAATGCTGCCTTAAATGTCAAATCCCATTAAAAAATATGGGTATAACACCACTGCCACTAGAATCCAGTCCCTGTGGTACTGACTGCAAATAAATCTATCCTGACAAGGAAACAGAAGGTTAGGATGAGAGCCTCCAGGATGTTTCTTTTTCGCACGCTATGACATCAGTTACAGAGTTTGCCCTGCTGCTGTTGGGCATTAAGCACCCTTTGCTGCACCGAGAGTACAGCTCAGACCTGTCAGGAACTGGCCTTAGGAGCACGTGCAGCAAAGCACAAGCAGATGATTATTTTGTAACAAAGCATCTGAAATAGCAAAGCATCGCTGAGCATCAGCTCACGCTGATAAATAAGGGTGTTGCTTTGCTTCCTGTGGTTTGCAAGCCCTGAAATACTTGAAAAGGCCTCCATTTTCTTGCAGTCACCTACGGCACCCTCGCTACTGGCCTTTGTGGAAATGCAGCGCTCTGATCGCCAGCTGTGCCCGTGTGCTGAAGGACAGAGATTTAGCCGAGCTGCCTGCCTCCTAGGAGGAGCGCACGCAGTCTGGGGGGCAGGAAGACATGGCTGTAAGCAGCCTTTCCTTTAGGGGGATTCTAGGTGAAATTGCCTTCCTATTCCTAAATTGGACTGATCAGGCCAACTTACTTGATGCTGTCTGCCCCAGGATGGCCGTGGGTTGTGGTGGAGCTGCAGAATGCCCGTGGTGGCAGCCAAGCCCAGCAGACCACACCGGTCTCACCTTGCATGGTCCTTCCAGCACGGGGCAGGTGGTGGCATCCTGCTCAAAAGGAATTTATTTGGCTACTTGCAGCCTTCTCTGAGCTGTGGTGGGGCACGTGGGGCAGTGGTATCCTCGCAGCATTTCGGTTCGTTCTTACAAATGCTTGTCTTCTCTTTTCTTCTCCTCTCACTCCCCTTCTGTAAATACTCAAACCATTTGGATAAGTGAGCAGCGCCCTCGTTTATGATGAAAATAAGAATGATTTATTTATTTCCTGACATACTCTTGGATCATCTCTAGGGCTAATAGGAATCCAGTCCTGGTTTTAACTTGAATTTCTTTTATTTTACATGTATGTATAATTTGAGTTATTTTGATTTTGTACCTGTTATTTTGCAAAAATTTGCACCGAGCCACTCTGAATCATGCACTTCCCCAGTTGTTTTGATTTTTAGGGAAAATTAAAGCTGGTGGCTTTCCTTTGTAAATTGAAGTAAACAAAACTTGTTCTGTAAACAACACTGAGGGTCTGAGCACTGCTTCTACAGGCATGTGGGAGGCACAAGCCTCTGCCAGCACCTACCTGTTACCAGCAGACTGGGTGCCCCTGGAAGCCTTTGGAAAGGCTGCCGTGATGGTGGCAGGAGGCTGGCACCGAAGGACCACTGGGGAAGACTGGGGGGCAGCTCGCCGTCCTGCGCTCCGCTGAGGATGTTCGCAGCCTGCCGAGGCCAAGCCCCTGGAAGGAAAGAGCAGAGACTGCCCCTGGGTGAGTGAAAAAACTTGAGAAAACCATGAGAAAAACTTTCATTTTACATATGGGTATCTGGTCTGGCGTTGCACCTCCTCTCAGCTCACTGTGTTGCACAGCCACGGCAAGGGTGCAGGGCAGATCTTTGCTATCCTGTGTTCTTCCACTTTAGAAAAGCTCCTGAATAAGCCGTCAGGATGGGAAGAAGGGATTTCTCTTACCACTTCCAAAAGCCTGTGTGTTACTTTCTAATTAGATATGTATCTAGATTAAGTTACTTCCCACCTCACTGAATCTTCCTTTTGTCAGTGTTAGACCCTGCTGCCTTCTCTTTCTAAGGTGATTCACTCTCTAAGTCCATGAGACTCTGTCATACACGTACTGAGAGGACCTCAGCAGAAGGCTGTTCCCAATATAACCAGCCTCTCCCCCTGCATGCCTGACATGCAAGCAGCATGGTTTATTGCCATCAAGCAGAGCTCCTTCAGCCCCCAGCTGTTTGGGCAGCAACGTCTGAGCCCCAGGCTGCCATTTCCTTTACAAACAAGCCCCAGTGCCCACCTAGGGCTGTGAACAGCAAAGCAGGTGAGCCACGAGCTGGTCCCTTCCCCACAGACTCATGAATCCTCCATGTGTTTTGGTGAGCAGCTTGTTTCAACAATGTTTGGGGGAAGATGGGAACGTACACGTTCCCATGAGCCTGCCCTTTGTGGCAAACCACCCTGTTGTGGGAGAGATGTGCGCCTTGTACCAAGGCTGGGGGCTCAGCCCACAGCCAGCTGCCTTCTCTCTCTTAAACACCAACCTCCATAGGAATGTCATTGTGAATTGTGCTCTTTATTGAAAGTGGCCGCCGCTCCTTCGTTGCCTATAGAATATACCCAAAGATACCTTGAGCACCTGTGTGAGCTACATCCAGTCGCTGTTCCCAGCTAAGAAAGTGCGCTGTGTAATTGTTGTGTCAGGTTACTTCTCCCCGGTATGTAAGTTAAACCCCTCCAGGGGATGCAGCCTGCCCCCAGGCACTTCTCCAGGTCTGGTGAGAGCTGTCCCAAACACAGGAGTGGTATCTCAGGATGAATGACTAGTTTGGGCTGTGTTTGTCAAGTCCAAATGATAAAAAGAAATGGCAATTACAGTGAGGAAATAAGTGAATTGAAAATTGTTGTCAGTCGATAGTTTTTAGATGCATATAGCCAACACCCTCTCTGGGTCACAAATAGGGGGGTGTGTGTGCAGGAGTCACCTCCACGTATGGGAGGATGTGCTGGGAGAGGGCAAGGAAGAAGAAGAAACACATTCAGGCAAAGGAAATAGAGGGCTGGATTAATTTTTCACAGAGAACTGACATAACACAAGGTGACGTAGAAGCCTAATTACTGTTTGGTCATCAGACTTTTTAATCAGCAAAAGGAAAGCAAACCTCTTAAAAAGACGAAAACAAAACAATATCTTAAGGGTCTCATCTACCCTGAACTCATACCACAATACAGAGCAGCTTTGCAGTAGCTGTAAATTGTAGCAATATTCAGGGAGCTGCTCTTTAAAGTGTCTGTCATTAGGCTTCAGAGCTAACTCCCACTTAAGCCAAGAGCCAGTTCATAATTCTTGCGGAATAATTATTATGGACTGTATAGCAACAACCTCTGTTACATTGGCAAATTGACTGGAGTCACGGAATCATTCTTTCTGAGCTAAATATTTATGAAGACAGCTGCATTGGCTCACACCCAGAAGTTTGCTGCAGTTGCTATTATCATTGAAAAAAAGTCCTTTTCTTCTTTAAACCTGAGAACATGAGTTCTGTGAGGATTGCGTGGGCTCCTCAAAGAGTAGACAGGCTGGTTATGAGATGCTCAGGGTTAAAGTCAGTGATGCAGCAGGACTAGCTGGAAAGTAATAGAGTTTATGTATATTAAATGTCAGTGAGAAACCACAAGATTGGTGCCATACGTCCTCTTCGCTGTACGACTCTTAGAATGATTTATAACCATCATTGGTAAGCAAGCCCTCTTTTCCACTGTGGATTTTTAATCCACTTCACACTAAACAGCTATTGACTAACATATATTGACGGTTCTTGGAGCAGAAACAAGAAGTCCTCCCTTCACTCTTGTGTGTTTCAAAGGGGCAGTTTCACTATTACAAGAGCCATCTGCTGCCTTTTTTCAGGTTCATCTCAGCTCAGTGAATTATCGTTTATCTGCTGTGTGGTTGCAAATGAAAAGGTGGGAGAGGCTGTTCTGGAGGAGGGAACTGACGGCATGTGTACCTGGAAAGCTCCCACATAAGCAGATTTGGGTCTGAGTCCTCCTGGGTGATACCAGGTTGAATGAGGAAGGTCCAGGTCATGAATGAAGATGGGGGTGGGGGGGAAGGACTGTGTGTGTGTGCAAAAAGTCCACCTTAATTGGTATATGCCGTGTGTTTATGAGAAATACCCTGCTCTAATCCTGTTTTTTGCCTTGGTGGGGATGGGAGGATGGGAAGGGAGCTCAAATGAGGATCTGGAACTTTTAATCTTGGGGATTCAAGATGACTCTCCTTTACAAATTTGCGTTAGTGCTGGGCAGAGGAGAGAGGAGGGGGATTTCTTGTGATTTTCCCCTGTCCTCAGTTTCTTCTCAAAAGATAGCGGGGGGCAGCTATCACATGTTGAGCAACGCATTTTTTGATAGCTCTTAGGAGATGGAGCTCCTCCATGCTGTGCAGCCTGGTGCTGCCTATCAGTATCTCCTGAGGCCCTTAAACGCGAGGTGTCTTTCTCCCTGAAACCTGGCAGCAGGCTGGAGGGGCAGAGATGGATGCCCAGGTCCTGAGCACAGACCGGCCGGAGCTGCTGGCCAGGGCTGCTGGGGCTGTGACACTGGGAGGTAAGGTCCCCAGCAGCTCTGCTTGTGGCAGGCTGCAGGGGTTGTGCAAACACAGACGTGAGGTTTTGAGGCTGTATTGCGATAAATAATTATGTTGTGGCTTGGTAAGCTTCCCCAGAGGCTATTGAGCCGGCAGCAATGCACTGGGATGACAGTAGGTCACACAGTGCTGCTGCCCGATTCCTTCCCACCCCAAACTTTGCTGTTACCCAAAATCCCATCCCCTGCAGCATGCAGCCTCTCACCTTCCCCTTTGTCCCCTCCTGGCTTATTGAACTGCACAAGCTGGCCTGAACAAGGCCCCCAGAGAAACAGAAAAGCCCATCTTCATAAGCTTATTCCTTTGTCTTTCCATGATGCTTAAGCTAATTCACTGGCTGCCCGCATCATTATTGCCATCCTCCTTTGCTCCTGGTGTACAATGTGGAGCAGAAATTGGTTAAGATCTGCCCCCTCTTGTCTCTCCTTTTTTTTTCCCCAACCAGTTGTCATCATCAGGCTCACCTGCAGAGAGCGATGCCTTCAGAGGGCAACAGCAGCCCTCTGCCCATACCTCTGGCTTGGTGGTGGTCGTGAAAACTCAGCTCCATGTTCAAGAGCTGCAAGGGTGTGTGCAGCAGCAGGCGCTCCTGTCTGCTATGGCTGTGGAGGTGGCTGTTTTGGGGGAGGAGAGCACCCACAGGCCAAGCCTCCCAGTGCTCAATGCCACAGGCAGTCTCTGAGGCAAAAGCGAGGTGATATGCAGGAGATCACATTTTTGGGTTAGCCACAGCCGTGCCCGTAGTCAGTACGTCCTTGCAAATCACCTCCTGTACCCCACCTTCCTGGCCCTGCCACTAATGCTGGCATCTCGGGTTCGCTTCAGACACGGGTAATTGATAGCAAAACCTGCAACACTGTTAGAAAGCTGCCAGTGAGAAATGTACCATGAAAGGCTTGGATGGGAGAGGCCTATTATTTAGGTCACTGGACAGCAGGGGGATGCTGTTGTGAGAGGAAATTACCCATTGGCCCTCTCAGGGATTCAGCGTGCAGGGTACACAAGGGTACCTCATGGCCTTGAAGGGTAGAAGCAAATGGAGGGGTAAACCAACTGTAACAGATCAGCTGAAGGGCAGTTGGTGGAGCTCAGCAGCAGGCACAGGTAGCTCTGCAGGCTGAAGGCCACACAACAGAGGGGAAACCCCTGTTCCTGCCTTGCTTCGTGTCAGAACTGCTCATCCAGAGCCGTCCCTTCCTGTGCCTCCCACCACAGCTCAGGGATGAGCTGTGGCCTTGGGGCCTGGTCGGAGAAACAGCATCTGGGAAACTAGGCAAGGAAATGGGTTAGGAAATTCATCAACTGAAAATCTGGGAGAACGAACACTCCCCCACAGCCCCAGGCTCCGGCCGTGCAGGAGATCCAGGGCTGGGGATGGGTTTTGCACATGTTTGTGACAGCGGAGGTGTGCTGGTGCCTGCATCTCGCTGCTGCTGGATCAAATGGGACAGGAAAGGGGCCTGGCCTCCTGGCTGTTTTTTTTCCACAGCCCAAAGAGACGCTGCTTGTTGGAGGGGATGGGGGTTTAAAAAAAACACAACCATGTGATTTTGTCTGTGGAAAAACTCAGCTCAGTAAAGACATTCTGCCCAGGCAAAAATAAAAATCTCCCTGCTGGGCGCCAGTGTGTCCTGTCAGGAGATGGGGTGTGATGGCGGCTGGCGGGCCGAGGGGAGCCGTGCGTGCCTGCGGGGCAGGCCGGCCGCGCTGTAGTGACACGCCGGGCATGCGGCCTTGTAGCGCCAGCTCAAGTCGATCAGCGCCGCGAGCTGAGGCAGGCCAAAAGGGCTGGCAGTTGTATCTTCAGTGCAAAATTATATTATCAGCTCTCAGCTGATGAGAAAGATTTGGCACGATGGGCCCCAGGCTGCAAAAAGCTGTTGCAACTGAGACCAAACTAAAATACTCCACATCTCAGACCTTGAGGCCTAAATGAGAGGGGAAATCTATCCATACCATCCTTCTGGGCTATTTCGAGAAATTGTGACAAACTAGACAATGACCAAGCCCTTTCTATTCTGGAAATGACTTCCAAGATAATGATCTCTTTTGTCAGGGAAGTTTTAGGTGTTTTTAAATTAGGCCTGCTTAAGCAGTCTTCTGAAGAGACACATTCAGTGTGAATTATGGTGGTCAAGACGCACCGAGGGCAGGGTACTTCACTGGTAATGTGTGTTTTCTACTCAGCATCAACTGGATCTATTGATGTTTTGGTGTGTTGGAAGACCCCCAGCTCTGAATTTGTTAGAAATTGTCTGTCATGCTGTCTGCAGGAACAGCAGGATGGGTGTAGGTTACGTGCTTATGGTTTTGCAGGCTACATCCTGCCAGATCCTGGAGAAAATTGTTCATGAGCTGGGATTCTCTGTCCTGTGACAAGTACTTGTGTTTTGGCAGTGAACTTTGCAGGTCAGCACACCTTCTTTCTGAAAAGGCTGCATTACTTTGACTCTTTGTTAGCATTCACAGACTTTCAGGAGTTGAATTTAACTTTGCAGTAGGAATCCTAGACCAAAATGGGTGCAAAGGTAGTAGTAAATTGACAAAAACTTTTCAGGAGTAACTGAGAGAGAGGGTGAGGTCTGGGCACCCTGGACATTGCTCCATTCCTTGAGGTGGTCTCTGTAAATGGCATCATCCTCACTTCATGCAGCCTGGTGGTGCTTTATTCAGCTATCTTTTCAAGGAGCAACAAGCCTTGTCCAGTGACAATGATTAAAATTAAGAGAGAAAATTTAGGCACAGGATCTTTGAAATACATTTTGATACCCTCCAGCAGTCTGACTCCATAATTCCAGTGAAGCACTTCACTGCAGATGCTGGAAAAGAATCAAGAGGACTTAGCCCTGTTTTACCTTCTCTGATTCAGGTAGGGATGTGTGATGGCGTGGGACACACAGATCTGGCTCAGAGGGACAGACCTGGGGACGATCTGTGCCTACGGCTGGACTGAGAATATTGTTAGGATCAGAAACAGGCAGAAGTTACGGTATGGTTCCTTTGCATTCACATGCTTGCTTCTATTGCAGTCTGAAATGGTTCTGGTCTTTCTGCCCCAAATCAGCTCATCTGTGAGGAAAGGCAGAACCCAATTTGATTTTGAAAACCTATTTAAGAACAGCTAAATCTTTCCTGTCAAAGGCACCATTTTCTTGTACTGTCTCGAGTCAAATTTTAAATATTGATTCACTTTTTTTTTTTTTAACTGGATGTATGAGGACAGGCATATGCCTATACGAAGAGTATTGGCATGAAGAATCCACAACTTTAGCCCAAGGAGCTGTTTCTAGGAGGTGAATCATACCAGAGGCACTTACTGAAGTAAGTCTGAACTTCACGTTATGTGAAGTTTATCGCACCTGGTGTAATACGGAAACTGGGAGAACTTGTGTGCGCCACTATTCCTTAGCAGTAGCTTGGTTCCTTGATGCAATGCTGGCAAAGTCACGATTCATGTAGCTGGTACTACCCCTTTCTTAAAAGCGTCAACAGAAACAAAGGTAAATCTTAGATGAAACAACATGATGCATGCATGACTGAATACCAACATGGAAATTAAAAGTCTAAGCTATAGCACACTGTTCTAGGGCTTGACAAGTCACACTCACTGACTTCATGTTTAAGAACAGAACAAATTGTAGGCACCCTGGTGCCCTCACACCCACTGCTACGGAGCTGGTGCTGGCAGTCACAGAGAGGGATGTTTTCTTCTGAAGGCAGAAATGAAAACCAAGAAGGAACCAACATGAGTCTGCAGCAGAACTGACAGGACTCTGCAAAAACCACCCTTCTCTGCAAATCAACTGAGATAAGGTAAGGTTTCTCTTGTTGCCTTATTATTTTTTTAAGCACATTAAATAGCAAGTAAGTTGCATGGAAATTAGTTTCTGTACAGAGGGATAAGGAAACAAAAATTTTTTGGACAGTTCGTCAGAAGGTATTTAGTGAGCTAGCACTTCTACTTTTAATAAGGTGAGAGAATGCAGGATTTTTTTTCCAAAATTGTCACTACCCAACTGCTAAAACACCGCTCCAATTAAACATTGCCCTCCTGGAGCCTTTGACCTTTCATTTTTAAGTAAGACTCTCAAAAATGCCACCAGAAAATATATGTATGGCCTATTAATTCATTTAATTACAGGCCTGCATCTGCCAGCTCTGGCTGAGCTAGGTCAACCCAGCTGGTAGCTCAGAGAAAAACTCTCAACCAGTCTCAAGGATCTTTAGGAATTTGAGTAGACCAGGGCTTTCCTGTGCTGCAGCTCTTGAAGAATGTCTGAGGAGAGGGCCATGTGCCAACCTAAATAATTATCCATGGTCACATTAGCAAGCAGCTCACTCTCAGCTGCAGTTAAGATCTGGTTGTGACAAAAGAGGAAAGCAGCAGCTTCAGCTGTCCTCCTCCACTAAAACAAAATCACTGATTTCAGGAACGTTCATGGGCTGCATTGGCTTAGATGAGTCAGAGCACAAACTGAAAGGAAAAGGTAACTCATGCGTTGGAGTTTAGACTAAAGCTACCAGGGAAATGATTTTCCTCTTTCACTGCCTCCTCCTCTCAGTTTGAGAAATTTCCCCATTCCATCCGAGAGAGGGGAAAAAAAACACCTGACAACCTAAACCTTTTAGAGTTACAAATCCCAAGTGCTTCTCTGAATGGAACAAATGGGTTCAGTCACAATCCCCAAAAAACTAGACAGGGGAGCAGGGCTCCAGGTTTTCAGCAAAAAAAAAAAAAAAAAAGCTTCACAATGCTGTATTATCTGCTGTCTTTATCTGTTCCTCCCACCCCCTCCATCACAAAGCAGGAAGGTAAATTCATTTAGGCAGTACTGTGTATTTTTCCCAAATGGAGAAAAAGTGCAGTCTTCTAGATGGTAATAATGGTTCTGCTTGGAATAAACATTAGTTAGGGTGGACTCAGGCAATGATTACTACATTAGAATCCCTTTCTGCTTCCTTGCAGGCAAGGGGAAAAGAAAAAAAAGGAGAGACAGTTTTTTATTTTTATTGTTATTTGTGAACTGGAAGATACAGCAATAAGCAAAAAAATCTTCACACATTCTGAGACCTGACAAGCTTATAGGAACTGTTAAATAGTTACCTGTTTCACAGGGATGTATTTTTATCAGATAAGTGAGGTTTAATATATACATATATTTTTAATATTAAATCCAGCGAAGAAAAAAAGACATGAGGACCACAGATCCTGGAATTTTGTGTTCCAGGTCACAAAGACTCAAATTGTGACTGGGGGTGGTGGCACCAGAACCCACTCTGTCCAGGACAGACTGACTTTGTCCTTCCACGTAGAACTGACAAAGGCTCAGTGGTGGGAAAATTAAGAGGGTGAGACTGGGGTGGTGACGGCGAAGTGTTTCCTCTGGTCATGGTCATTCTTCCCACGAGCTATTTCCTCTTTCAGTGGTAGGAGTGTGGTTCTCTCCCTCTCCCCCTTTCTCTCTCTCGTTCTTTCTCTTTTGAGCCAAAGGGTGCAAGAGGCATAACTCACCAGCCATCATCCTTATTTCATCCAGACTGAAATATAAATCATACTTAACTGCACTGTATTAGACATTATCTCTAGTAAATACCACCAAATTTCCTCAGAGGAATTTGAGTCTTGAAAATTATACACTCCGAAGGGCATGGAGTCTGAGATCAAGTTTCTCCTACCTGCAGCTGCTGTTAAAAAGACAAGTCCAGAAGAATGTTGCAGGTGAAATAAATTAGCAGATTGCCACAAAACAAGCATTTATTTCTCTTACTGACAGAGAAACTCCCTTTGACTTCTGAGCATCTTGCAACAAAGCTTCAAATCATTGTCTTTGCTACTAACGTAACAAGCAAGAAGGATGTGGCCACAGGTGATAATGTTAATTATTTTTCAGAGCTGCATCTTAAATTACAGGATGATCACACAAACAGTTTACTATCAATTACACGATCTCTGTCTTCTAGTAATGACTTGCACTAGCTGTATCTTCTAGTAATGACTAAAGCTATCACTACCCTTTATAAATTACAGAAATCTTTTAATCTTGAAATACGCTCTTTTCGGTTTTAGTGTTTGACCGCTCTATGATACACGATCACCCTCAATTATAAGCCAGCCAACTCTGAAATCCACAAGACAGAGAGCAAATCCTTTATCCGTTCATCTTCTTAAGCAGCCCTCCGTCTGAATAAAGATGCAAGATACACTGCACAGTTTAATTACTTTATTTTTTTAAAATCCTGTCAGAAATATAGCTGTGCATTAATTACAAAATATATTAAACAATCTATTGATACTTCGAAAGGAACAGGAGTACTTTCATTCTGTTCAAATGCAAACCAATACAAACCTTTAACACTGACCCCAGAATAATCTTTTGCATCCATCATCATATAGTTGATAAGAAAGCGTCTCTAAATAAGAACAGAAAGGCCACCCTGATTTTATTTCATTAGCAAGTCTAATCCCTTGACAGCAAACATGACCAGGCATATCATGAGACCAGTTAAAAAACAAGTCTATATATCTCACATTATCTGAGCTCCCACATATACATTACATATCAACATTTTTAGTAAAATAATTTTCCCTGCCCTGCAGGGGAAGACATTCAAAGGCAAAAAGAAAACACATTTGCAATATATTATAATTGGAAAATATGTGCCATAGCAGCTGTGCAAATACATATACTAAGAGTATCTGACTTTTAACACATTCAAGACAACAGAAATTTGGAAGATAAGCTAAGCCACTTACTAAAACATCTTGAGATCTAACAATGCTGCAAAGCATCATGAGTGACAGACCTAGAGAACACCATTCCTGAAGAAATTATACATGAAACTGATTAAATCCTTGTATTTCTTCATGTTTGTTTTAGAGACAACTATCAAGGCTGCATACCATTCTGCTTCCAGTGAAGGAGTTCTCCTAATTATACCTCAATCCACCATGGTATAATGATTTCTCAAAAAAAAAATAAATCTGTAAGAAGGGGACAAGATGCTGTTTCACACAAACCTATTTTTACATAGAAACTGAATTGCTTAGAAAAGTTTGAATTAAAGATCATAGTCGTGAAGACTATACATTGAGATGGTACCAATCCAGACTCGTCAGTTCTTCCATTAGCTGAAGGTGATATTCTTACTTGGAAGAGAGAGCTCTGCGAACTGCAGTTGAAGTGAACAGCAGTTTGGAAGATGGGTAAAGAATGAGGAAACTGGAACAAATATATGAATAAACACTTCATTGACATTTATGTGACAGAAATATTTAACTTTAAAAAAAGTAAATTCATATTTAGCATGTTAGCTCTCAAAGTTTCTTATGTAAAACTCTGGCATTACAGTAATTTGGCATCACTCAGAGTTCTACTTGGTGATATTAAAATACAAAACCAGTAGAATAGCAGCAGTGACTAAAGCATTCATATTACTGTGGTCGATACAGAATTATACATGCACTAGCTTTCTATTTGCTATTGGGTTGTGCTATCGTACAATACTAACCTGAATCATTTAAACTCCTGAACCTGCCACCAAGCTGAGTTTCTTCCCAAGGCAGAACTTTATCAGATGTAGCAGATAAGGCTCAAAGCAAAAATTCAGCGTGTTGTACTTGAGGGTTCATAATACAAAGCTTCAAAAGTACAGGAAGTATTAATGCACTTAGTGGGTCTTGGTTATAAACACTTAGAACACAGACTGAGGTCGTTTTTGTTAACAACACTAGGGCTGAGAAAGGACCTGTGCCAGGAAGAAGCTCTCAGATTGCAAGCCCTTCTTCTGCCTTTCTCCCCTAACACACCCAGAAAAAGGATAATGGCCATCTCTGAACATCTTGGAAAAAGGATGGATACCGAACATAGCCTGAAAGTGACTGGAGAACTAGCATACAGTGTTAGGAACTGTCATCTGTATGCAGCGGATCTGGGCACTGTTAGATGTATGAAAAGATCTTCGTTAAGAATGGTTTAACTACCAACGCTGCTCTGATTGGAGACACTCCAAAACAATTCAGCTAACAGGATGAGGCTATTCAGTATAAAAACTACTTAAGAGGTTTAAAAGTTTTAAAGCACGGATCTTTTCCTGTTTTCGAGTAATAAATGTTCACCTGTCCTCTGAACTCACAGAACACACCAAGTCAGTCCTGACCGTCACGTTTACCATGAGCCAGGACATTCAGGTTTCAGTAGTGACAATGCTCAGCTGAATACAGTCCCTCTTCAATTAGTAGGCTCTACCTGAAAATTAAATTTTGTTCAGCTGGATATGACGAACAATCGGTAAGGTTGGGTCCTGGAAATTTTAAGCTCATGCTGGTAGGCAGAGAATTAACCCATACCAATATCCTACAGTATTATTTCATGGAGTTTTATGTATGGCTTAGTTCTTTCTTTTGTATCAGACTGTGTACTTAAGCTATGGGGTGAACAAAATTTTCTTCTTCCCCCTTTTGAAAGGAGAAGATTCAGAACCTTATCAGCACCATGGTAAATTACTAGCACCAGTGAACTTAACTACTCAGCTTTGACTGGTCAAAACTAACATTTATATGGCATACAAACAAGCAGTATAGAAAACTAATACGTGCAGCACGAGGAAGCTCATGAATCCTTGAAATATTGAATTTAGTGTTTGGTTAAAGAGATGCTAAGGAAGCCAGATTTTTTTTTTTCCGGAGAGCAAATGGGATTGCAGTTTTTCCTCAAACTAATTAATAGACTTTTCTTCCTTTCTGAAGTGTTGAGGGTGGCCCAGTTCCTATTGTCTAATGGGACAGGAAATGGCCACAACAGCTGGATGTTGATATGGCCGGCTGTCCACTGAGAATTAAGAGGAAATGATGTAGGTCATACATCACCCAGAACATCAAGGCATCACTCAAACAGATGCAGATCAGAAGTTAAACTCGGTACAAATTCAGGTTTCAACAACAGTAAAACAAATTCTGCAAGACGCTGTTTAGTTACTATACACCTTCGCTCACATATCCACCCGCAACCTGAAAAACGTCCAGTGCTAGCAGGAGATCCTATCAGCACAAAGGTATCTCATTCTAATGCCACACTTTTACCGCTCTGCTGACAGTGATCCACGTTCTGGGCTTGGATCACACATTTATAAAAAAGATTGGTCAAAATAGAGAGAATTAGGGGGGATACTTTCAGACATTTCTTCAGTGAGCTCGACTCATAGTCATTTAACCTTCTTCACAATGCTACCACACACCTTTCAGCAATTCTATTATCAACTTTATATTGACATGCAACTTCCCGAAGCTAACTTCAGGAAGTTTGAACTTCTCAGCAGAGAAGGGTCAAAGCATCTCACTCTAGGTGATGTCAGCAAAGCCTTAACCTGACTTCAGATTTCAAGAGAAGCATAGCCAATTCAAAATTCAAGATAAGCCAATATAGAAACTGTCGGAACTCCAAAACAAAGCTTACCCAAGCTCTGTGTAAATAATAAAAAAAACAAACAGAACAATCAAACCCTCATCTTTATTAATTAGGCACTTTCCCTGCTACAGTGTCTATTCCAAGGCACTGTGGCTCAAAGATTTACAGGTCTTTTCTGATATGACGTACGCTTGGCTGAACACAAATGTCTAGGTACTTCAGTAGGATTTTCTTGTAGGCAGTTAAGTGCTGATTAACCACACTTCATTTAGTTAGCTTGCTACAGAAGTTGCTTATTACTTTAATAGAGAACAATAAGTAGTATTTGAACACATTACCTCATAGGAAAAAAAAAGGAGCAACAACAGAGTTCGGTTCAGGTGAAGATCAACTATGTTGGCAACTATGATCTTTTTTACACTTTCAGCCTATTGGACAATGAAGCATGCGTGTAATCTGTGGTGGAAGAGCATGACCAGGGGCTCCGTTCCTCTGGTTAAGACTTACAGGTTACACAGCACCATCAGTACTGCGAGCTTGAAATCCTTCTCTGCGAAGGCTGTTCAAATCTAGCCGTGTTAGAACTTCACAGCGTACCAGAAGGGTGTCATCTTTTACGAAGGTTCTTTGCTCCAAGTTCTGCAGGTGCATGAAAGTCACGTAACCAAAACCTTTTGGATTGCGGTGAATTGTTGGTCTCTGGAAGGCTAGCAACTCTGGCTTGGCTTCCATTACTTCTTCATGATTCTGCCGTTCAGGGCCTTCTGATTGATCCAAAATAGAAAGTCGTATAGTGCCTTGGAAGGGCCAAGGCAGATGGCTGTCGTATTCTCCTTGCATAGTGTGGACAAACAGAGATATAAAATTAGCACAACGCTGAGCATTTGGTAACTGGATATGCAAGCGCAAACACAGCTTGTAGCCAGGTTTTCCAGTATAGAAGCCAGGACTGTGCATCACAACAGGTCTCTCTTCTTTCTGTGCTTTCTGAAGTCCACTGAAGTTTTCAATCTTCCATATATAAATACCATTACATTGCTGTGCCTCCATTTCAGTAATTTTTCCCTCCAAATTTCGAATGGTACGTTTGAGTTCTGCCATGTGAATGTTCTGAGTCTCCATTTTAGCAATGAGTTCTCTGATTTGGTGATCTTGTCTTACCAGGCGACCTTCCAACTGCTGAATAGTTTCTTTGAAGTTTTCAACTTCCGGATTACAATTATATGGGGCATGTGACACATGGGAGAAGAGGGCAGGCTCAAATGGTAGTCCATTGATAAAGGGTACAGGATTTGTAGCAGTAACACTGATATTTTGAAAACTCTGAGCCATCATTCTCATGTGAACCTGAGTGAACTCCTGCATATGTCGTGCCAGTTCATTCCTCTGCATCTAGAATTTAAAAGATGTAGCATTAAAAATATATCACACATCTTCTCTAATCACATCCTAAATGTGGCTCTGAAGAAAATCAAACAAGTTGCTCCTGTTACATGAGAAAAAACGTAATGTAAATCAAAGAAAGATGATGTGACAAAGTAGCACTACCAATGGAGGGCTTCAAATTTAAGATCACTTATGTCAAACGAAAAAATATGTTCAAATGCCAGTGGGCAAATACTGTTCAACTCAAAATTGACACGGTGTAAAAGTGTTAGTGATAAACAGGTACTTTTCTGTGTGCTAAATCAGCACTGTATTTCCTTCACTGTTTTGTTGAAATGGCTCCACAGTACCAGATAATAAAGATGTATGAAAACCAGTGGGGAAAGGATGAAAAGATAAATGTTTAGAGTTATTGCACAACTAAAAATGAGAGTATCTAGATTAAATAATTTTGGATTTAATCAAATTTAAAACATTCTCAAGTTTTCTTTACCAAACTATAAAAGCCATAATTGCATTTGGTCACAACTTTTCAAGAAATGTTAGAAGAAGCTACTTTATTGGTATGAAAGCTGAGAATACTCTCATGGATTAATAAAAGTATGTCCATCAAGCAAGTAATTCACTTTTCTAAATTTGAGAAGGACTTTTGAAAGGCACTGCATCAGCACATAGTGCTTTATAATTAAAATACTTCAGAACAACAAAAAAAACACACTCCACAAAACAGTGAAGATTTGGACAGGTAGATGAGATGAGAACAGAAAAAGACATTAAAAAAAAGAAACATGCAGAAGGTCTGCAACTCTTGATTATGATAAAAGGCTTACCTTTTCAGGGCACCCAAAGGCACTGTAAAAACATGGTACTGGGGCAGTAGGACAATCATTATCGTAATGGTTAGGCATCTAAAACAAAGAAGATTTGCAATTAATTTTCCCATTACGAGTATTCTCTTATAACATCCTAAAAGAATAGGGCTGGATGGACTCTGATTATGTACCTGAAGCCAGATCAGTTTATTCCTGTATCAGTTCTCAAAGAAATATGGAAGCTTTGAACACAAATGTTAGTTAATGATACAAGTTCTGTATCCTCCTTGCATGTACTTTAACACTTCATTGCCTTATAGTTTTTACATTATGCATCAGAAAGCATTCAGGTTTTTCCTCACATGAATGTAAGCCTTTTGTTTCTAACCTATGCTCCAGCTAGATCACAATCCATTTCTTTCCCTTCTGCAGGGCTATTTGCATATACTTATAAACAACTGTGGCACTCTTCATTATCTTCTTCTTCAGAAAGTCCGCATTTATTTCAGTTTTTCTTATGGTCCATGTCTTCCAGACCCAATTATCTCACTGCTCTGAATCCTCCCTATCCATCCTCACCCCAAAAGCTGAACAGCTTCAGCTGATACCCTACCAGCCCTAATCAGAGCAAAAGATAGTTCTGTGTTTCTCAGGCAAAATACTAGCTTATGTAACCCAAAACGTCTTGTTTAAATATCATGATGCAGTAGAGCACGAGCTTAACACAGGTCATCCATTAATTCTAAATCGATACCTGTTTTAGCATTCTCTGTTTCACAGTCTCACAACTCATTATTTGATCTAGTGACACATTTTTGCCGTTGTCATTACTGAACTCACTCCTGTTTTTCAGAGTACTTCTCTGATTTTTCAAGATCATTCTTTATTTTAATCTGAGTCATTAACATAGTTGCCATTCCATTCAAACAGATAGGCTGCAAATTAAGTAACATTTATCATTTTCCTGTCAATGAAGTAAGGTGTTACCGAATAGAAGAAATAGCAATGATTATTATGATAATAATGGACATGCAGAATTCTACCCAGCATCTACAGTTCAGTAGTGAATTATTTAGAGCTACTTTCCAATAATGGCTTTCCAGTTACAAATATTCTCCCTCTTTGCCCAAATTAAAGCTTTGTCTTCTAACATCAGCCATAATCACAAGCTGCTATTTGGTATTCTTTAACCCCCACTCAAGATCAGAAACACGCAGCATGGCAACTGTCAAGCAGCAGCATACCCAAACAATGTGATTTGCACCTAGAAATCCTACAGTGGCTTACCAGACTGCAACTGCAAGCAGATGCAGTGTTTAAATTAATATTACACCTGCAGTGGATGCAACTTTTTCAAAGAGAGGCAAGGAGAGATCTATTAGCCAGCAGACAAACTATTTCTTCAAATTTAATTTCAGATTAAAGCAGCAATGTAAATAAAAAACATCTGATGCAGATTAAGCATAGAAAGCTACTCTCTTACCTGCTGTCTGATGAGCATTGTGTTGCAATATTCACAAAATACATTGGCAAGGGGACAGGTTTGGTCATGAAGCTGTTATCAAACAGAGAAAAGAGAGGAAAAAGAATTAATAATGTTATGTCATTTAAAAGGATGCTAATCACTTCTAATGAGATGTTTTTATCTACCTTTCAAATTTTGCATTTAGGTGAATGCAACTGTAAAACAAAATTTAAAAAAAGCATAGCAAGGAGAAAACTTTAGTAGTGACCTAGGTCTTGTCTTGTGTTTTAGCACGTATTCCCCAAAAGATGCATCTCCTGACATCCTTTCTGCCAGGAATAAAAGCTGTACATGTGTGATATTGCTTTGTATGTTACTTTGCCAGTAGATGCTACCCCTCTCTGGTGGTAAGACCAAAAACCAATGGTTGTCACACAAGTCTTTTTGCAGCACAGGGTCTCCAAGAATGGTGTATCTAAGCACAGCCTCTGCCCAGCTTTTGCCTGTTCTAGGCTAATGCCCTGGAGTTTGTAGCTTCTCACCTCTGCAGCTAAAAGAGCTCTTCTAGACCATTTTTTTTTAAATTGATGTCACATTTAAAAGCAAACCCTTGCAAGTGGAGGCTGGAAGACTAAGTACCTCTTTATCTTCATAAGCCATAGATGTGGCACAGTTGGGACAACAGACTTGACGCCGCAGACACTCCTGCGTCATGTGCTCTTTCAGATGGTTCTTCTGAAAGGCTCCTTGGCACTGCGGGCATTCCACGGTGGAGAAATCACAATGCGACTGGTGGTCCTGAATGTGGACAAAAGAGGGATCTCATACTACAAATAGGTACAAACTGCTCACCTGTTTTTCAAATAAAGCACAGTACAAGAGAAACAAACAGCTATCTTTCCTTCTTTCCCTCCAAGAAAACCCTCAGATGCTTACCCTGACTTTACTGGCAGTGTCACATTAATAAGATCAGGACTTTATATATTCAGAGCGAACACGTTCACATATTAAAAGTACTCTCCGGTAAAATTCAGCTTTATGTTTTTTTCCTAATAACTGGGTACGTTATTTTCCAAAACAATTACTTCAACTAATGTATCTAGCTGCTTTCAAGGAATATTAAACTGACCTTAGAGAACTTGTGTGAAGTACAGATAAAGCTGATCAAAAGATAAACATGAATGATCCTAAAGAGCTAGCTGCATTAGTACAATTTTCATGCACTGCCATATTCACTTGAGAATCACCTAATTACAACTAAACACTCGTTAAAAAAAAACAAACATGCAGCTATTGGGTTGAATGAACAACACACTGAATCAGCATGAAGAGGTATCAGGTATGCTCATCTATAGTAAGTTATTTTGAATTGTTTACGTGTTCATGAAAACAAGGTTCCATATTTTCAGAACTAATTCTCACCTCTAAATGCCTCAGCTCCATCTTCATGCAGCAGCCCTTGTTGGGACACTTAACCGTTAATGAAAGGATTTCCCGTTTAGCGAAGTTGTCAGGAAAAAGTTGATTTTCGAGCAGAATTTCGTTGTCTACTGGACATTTGTGACCTGCATCTCTACAATGCCAGAAAAAAGGGAAAAAGAGATTGAGTTTCCTTTGCCCTTAATTTAAAATATTTTTACACTAGCAAGACATAAGTGGGCAAATTAATAACACATTAAAATAGTCCTTGAAAACAATGGCATTTATGTGACAATTACCAGAAGTTATGTAAATCAGATATGTAAATCACAAAAATAGTCAGTACACAGCTTCACTTGGGGTTGAAGTATTGGGATCATAGAGCTGTTCTAGCTCAGTAGCTTTTAACTGACCAAATGGCACAATAGATACCTTGCAAATAAACTTGAGGAGGATGTTGAGAACCTAAGAACTTACAGTCTCGTTTCTGTAAGTACTTCACATAGCTCAAACACAAAAGTATTATTTCAATACTATTTCAAAACAGTTCTTTAAAGGTTCTTAGACATTCTCTCCCTTCTTCCTCACTTGGGATATTCTATGATTCTATTTTCTTCTCACTTGGAAACATCAATAATATGGAAAAATACATGGGGTGGAAAAATGTGAGAAAGCACTTGTGCTGCAAAGATCAAGTGTCAGATCATTGTCGTCGCTTGCAAGCGGGAGGGGAAGTAGAACTTAGTGGGCTGTGGAGGACAGGAGGGAATTTGTGCTCTTTGTTGGAAAAGGAAATAATTGGTCAGCACCTCCTTCATTAGCAATGCTGCTAGAGGAAGTGGGGGTAATGTTTAGACTTTAGAAAGAGACAATGAACTTCCTTTCCGAGGTTTTGCTCGCAAGAGTTAGCTTGCCACAAGTCTGGTAGTCATACTTCTAAACAAATGGAAAAAAGAAAATAACCTCGTGTGCCATTTTGTGTCATAGCTCCCTGAGCAGCGTGCTGATCTTTGTCACAACTCAGAAGTGTTCCCCCAACGCGCACACAATCCACAGGCAGCCACTTTTTAACGCGTATAACTTGGTTACAAACACCCTGCTTGATGCAGTATAATGGTAGTTTGGTACACCTGCTGCTAAGACAGTAGCTTTACTTCTACACATGAAAGATAACCACCTATAATAATAGCCAACAATATATTCATTATAAATAATGACACTAGATCTCGAGCTTAAATAACCAGCAGTCTAAGGGTAAAATAAGAATGAATGGCAGTTTTATAAAGATTATAAAAATGAAAGAGCAAAGACACATTGTGTAGGATATTAAACAGACATTAAACAAGTATTGGAATTGTGTTTAAAAGGCTGCTTATACCCATCCACAGACAAAGATGTGCTATACATTTCCTATCACACAACTGAGTTTATGCACCTCTGTTCTAAGGTACTTTACAGTGGTAAAGTAATTCCTGTGCTGGAAAAAAAACCTATTTACCAGGTTGAGTTGTGCCACCCACAACGGTAACTGTGAAACAGTAATCATCTACCATGAAGTACAATGAATATTCCTATGATTTCTGTTGCATTTTAAACATAGGTATGAAAAGCCAAGCCAGGATAATTTAGTTTAAAGAAAAAGACCGCTCCATGATTTTAACAACTGAGCAGTTTAGCCTAGAAGCAAAATAGTCGGCATATACTTTAATTGGAGCCATGTAGGTTGTCTAATGAACTGCCAGCACCCAAAGCTTTCCTTGCTGACCCTTGCCAGCTCACAATTCTGCTTATCAGATAAAAGAGGTTCTGCTGTTTGGTCCGCCCTACTACAAGCCCTGAGTTAGCTTCGACCTAAGACAGGAGAAGAAAGACGAGAGTGAAGTTTAATTAACTATTGCATCTGAACCTAGTTCTTCCAAATTTTCTAATCAACTATTTTGTAGGCAGCAATGTTTGTAAACTATTATTTGTAGTTACCACAGCAGATAAGCTTCTTCACTCCCATGACTCATAGCACTTTAAAGCACTTCAGGCTGCCTTACTTAAAATGATAACAGGACTTGCTGGGAAGCGAACACTTACTGCGATTGAAACCCATCACGTCCCTCCCATTACAAGATCTAAGGCTAGAGTGCTTAGCCCCCCTCCCCCCCCCTTTTTTTTGTTAATACAAATCTTTCTAGCTGCAGGCACAGCATCTTCAGCATGGGCAACTACAACT
The DNA here is from genome assembly GCF_964211835.1 of Anser anser. NCBI lineage: Eukaryota > Metazoa > Chordata > Aves > Anseriformes > Anatidae > Anser > Anser anser. Next base: position 17,058,405 of record NC_139725.1, on the reverse strand, counting down.
GCTGCCTAAGTCGCACGAAGCAATTACTCAACAACTATGTGTCCATCCTGTATCACTTAAAGTCCTCAATCAGTGTTCAGTCAGACTAGACAGTGGGAAAATTAGTAAGAAAACAGAAGCACTTTTTTCCTGACCACATAAAGGCTGTGACAATCACTTAATGAAAAAAATACCACTTAGACAATGTAAAAATCACTTTCAATTCTCATTTTAGTTCTGTACAAACTTCTCAATGACATCCATCAATACTGTACTGTAGACACTACATACTCCAAATCAATACTGTACTGTGGAGACTACAGTGATAGTCCAAATCAATAGCTCACTCCACATATCCCAATTAAGCATGCAATTCAGCCCTTCAGAAGGGCCTGGCAATCCAAGTTCTGCTCTGCTTTTACAAGCATTCACTGCACTCCAAAGGCAGATTCCAGTGGGGAATGAGGGAAAATATTTACTACTACTGAAACATTTGAAATATCACAGTGATGATCTATCGCCTCCAAGATCACAAAAGCTTGCCATCTGTGCTCAGTATTCAGGTGAACTGTAAGTTTACCTCTGGAGGTTAAGTAAAAAGCGGAAGATATACAAGAAGGAAAAACTTCTGGTTATGAGAACTGTTTATAGACCAAAAAGTGTGCGTAGAGCAAATAGTCTGTTAATTTAACAGAGAAGAGAAGAGACACCATTTCCTATGCCTGAGGTTTAAGAAGGAAGTTTCTCTACCTGCTCTGAGATGTTATGTTGTGAGCACAAGCTTGCTGCAGTTCCTCACTAAGTACCACGGAAAATTCTAACCAATGACCACAACTGTGCAGCTCTTCAGCAGAAGTGTTATAAAACAAGATCACCATGCAGGATCTAAAAGACTGGATCCAAGACATCCACTTTTGGTAATTTTAAGTTTAGTTATCATAGGAATATGACTGTCTTTGAAATGCCTAGTGAATAGAAATTGCTAATGCTCACAATACTTCAGTACTGACTAATTTACCTTCACGATTTGCAGGCATCATCCTCCTATGAGAAGGTTTAAAGATTTCTTACCTCTTCCTTCTTCCAGAAATTCCCAAATTAAAGAAGAGTGTAAAAACCACTATTGCCAAAAAAAGCATAGCAACTCAGAGAGAGTAAGGAATTCCAAAATGGCTTTTGTAAGTACAAAAGTCTAATTTGATACTTACAAGGACACATGAATTTATGTATAATAATCTATTGAAATAATTTAGGCTGGAATCTGCAAAGTGAAGGCCAGAAAGTGAAGCCAAGAGCTTGTGCCTGGGAAGTTGGATACATACAATCAAAGCCGACAAGTTTACTTTCATTTTTGCTTTCTTCCATGCTTTTGGCTGATGTGAATGTCACTGAACGATGCAGTTGGGTAAGATCTGACTTACCCTTTATTTTTTTAAGGGATGTAGTGAATGAGGCAAGACACTGTGGGATTGGGGTGATCTCATGGTGTGATTACTAGAGAACAGAGTATCTCTTAGCTTCCCTCAGCAGAATATACAGGAGAGTTACTTCTCATGGGTGAACGATTTTGGTATTCTGCATTTTCTGGATAACGAACTTGCATCCTGTTCTCAGAAATGCTGATGAAACTAAATGTTAAAAAGAACTGTGCTGCAAACACAAAGTATTGTGCTCTCTAGAGGAAAATAACTTGAACTTTTGCAAGTAGGGAATAACAGTAATAAGCAGGGAATGCAAAATTAAGTTCATCCTCTTGTACTGAGCTCCTACACTTTCCTCCTTGATGTAAAAGGGATGTCATGAAGAAATACATTAGCATCAGACACAACAGTGCAGAAACTACAGAGAAGCCCACAAAACCCACAAACCCTCTGTGTTCAGAGAATACCACTGCTGGCATACCATATATTTGGTGAGCTACAAATGATGAACTATGGATAAAAAGAAATGGAACAGAACTATGAATAGATGGTATGGAAAACCAATCAAGAAAGCACTGCTCATTTTGCGCGCTAAAAATAAGTGCCCATGAAAAAAAAAACAAAACATTTTGAAGTAATGCTGAAGATGATTTAATGATCTTATACACAAAGGTGTGCAAAGTAAGGTGGGAAATTAACCAACTCCACAGATGGGTCACACAGCGCTAAATAGATTCCTGCCAAACTCCTGGGACATTTGAGCTAAGGGAGCAATTTACAAGAAAACAATCTGGCTTATGCCGACTAGAAAAAAAAACAGCATAATATCTAGCTTTCTATCAATGTGTTCCAATACTCACTGGCATGTGCGGGACAGCAACGACTGTACTCCAGGTCTGAGGGAAGTATGCTGTGCAGGTCTGCATGCTTTCTGGTTTTGTGTCCTCTTTCAACCGTTCAGTTTTATGAGTTCGGCTTATTCTTGCCCTCACAGCTCGTTCCTACCCTCCCCATATGACATTTCCCTCTCTCAACTCTTTGTCCCAGACTATTCCCTCCTTACCATCTCCAGACCAACAAGGATGCAGATTGCAAGCAGAGAACTGAAAGCATGAATTGCCCATCTGTGCCAAGAAATCAAATTGTTGGCAGTTGCCTGTAGTTATCAAGAGAAACAACCACAGGAGAAGGACAGGTATTTTAATCCCGGGCTGAAGATTGGATTTATTTGGAGGATTTGGCTACCAAGTTTTATTATTTTTATTTAACATTTGCTCAATCAAGTGAATTCCTTCTTAAAAACACTTTCCCTAAGTTTTCCCTTACCTTATTGATTTGACAATGCAGCCTTTGCAGAAACGGTGTCCACATGGCGTCTGCACTGCTTCCCGAAGAGCCATGAGACAGATTGGACACTCATATTTACTTTCCAAGGGCGGATCAAACTCCACATCGTATCCTTGTGTTTCCTCTGTAAACGAACTTGGAGGGTTTCCAGTGCCGCTGCTGACGCTTACACTATCTTCTTTCGCTCCTACGCTGCAGGCGCTGGCCATGGCTGCACAGCAGCCGCTTTCCAGGTCTCGGGCTCCACAACCGTTATTGCTTTGTAGCAAGCTCATAGTAGCTGATCAAGTACCACACGGAAACGCTCTGCAAGATGACAAAAAGATGTGTTAATTTAAAATATTCCAAGACCTTCCCTTCCAGACACGAACAGAGCTTATTTCTGGCCACAAGCACTGGAACAGCGCTGCACATTTGGTTCTGCTCACAATCACCAGTTTTGAATTGTCCCAGTTTCTCTGCTATATATCTTTTTTACTTATCTTGTGATATAAGGGAAGAGCACCGCATCCTGTCAGCCTGGTTCAAAAACACAAACACCTTTCTGTAATCTCTTTCATCTACCCATTTTTTGTAAATGGAGGAATATTCTCTCTCCTTGCTGCGCTTACTAAAAATGCCTCTACCCCTTCAGTATTATTTACTTCTAAAGCATTCCTAGTTTCATTGAAAAATGCTGGAAAAATACAAGTTTTACTTGATAGCAGTAGCTCAACTCCATCTTTTCCTTTTCCTTCATCTCCTTTTCAACTCCATCTTTTCCTTTCAATGACTAAACATTATATTTTCTGTACAGAATTTCTGTATAAATATTGTTCTATATTTTCTGTACAAAATTTTCTGTACAAATCAGAGAATTTGTAGTATAGGTTTCCAATCAGTTGAGGTGCATATCCACAAATAAAACGTAAGCCTGGGTACCCAAACCTAGCAGGTGACACACTGCAAATGAAATTCAAATGCACAGCACTGTTAGTAACATTTTAAAACCATCAATAGGAGTAAGAAGCTGCACATGAGACAAGGCTAGTATTTCTGCAGCTCAAAAAGCTATCTACAATCTAGTAGCACTCAACAGGTTTCTTGCTCTCCTCTCCCTCCTCCGGTATAGCAGGGAGGGAGGACAAGTGACATGACCGTAAGAACAGAAGATAAAAATCACACTTCCCTGAAGCAGAGTAGGGCCTATTTTTAAAATACACCTCACAAAGCACGTTGAATTCACGGGTATGAAATTAAAAAATGCTGGTATCCCCAGCCTGTCGATATTTCTACACTGAATGAAGGAACTTTAAAGAAAGGTTTAAACAACAAATACCAATTGTGAAACTCCAAGAAACTTTCCTCTATCCCAGTTGTTTAATTGTTACAAACATTTCCCTAGAACCCTATTGCGGTTAATTGTCTTTAATTGACAACACCAAGTTGTCAATTAAATTATTCGGAGGTGCAAGGCAGCGTGAGCAGGCTGAGGGCTGCAGGGCCAGGCACACAAAGCCGGGTGCCCGCTAACAGGAGTGCAAAGGTCTTTGGAGATGTTCACCTAGTGCACTCACTGCAATACCGTCGCGTCTTTTAAAGCCTACTGGAGGTAGAAGCCTAAGGATTAGTTCAGAGCTGGGCTGTGAGGACCACTGATCTGCATCACTTCTGCAGAATCTGGGGGCAGCAAGGATGCAGAATGAGTAGGGTCTGAAGTATCTGAAAAGTAGTGTTCCTGCCACTTCCAAATCACCGTTATGGTGCAGTCTCAAAGCACCATTTGACAGCCTGGAGCTGTACCGCACCAGGCAGCAATGCCTGCTTCACGCAGAAATACTTCCATCGCACGGCCGTCTGGAACTGCACCCAAGGGATGAAGCTTACGTCTTCTCCAGCTCTCTGTCCCCACGTATTTATTATTCCTGTATGTCATCTACCTCAACAAGCTTTACAGTCAAGGCTCCTAAATACAGCAAATACAAACTAAACCACCAAACAACTTTCCAGCAGTTGCTTGAGGCATAGCCCCAGAATTACGAGTTTAATCCCATGGCACTGAACACAAGTACTTCGAACGGAAACAGAAGAATCAATGCTTAGAAAGATGCCCCGTGAAAGAAAGTTTTTTTAGGCTGTCACCAACAGGTCTCTTTTATTTAAGAGCTGCTGCAGAGGATGATTAGTCCAGAGGCCACACTTCATGAAAAAAATTCCAGGAACTAAGTTGGGCCAACGGAGTGTGAATGTGGGTGTGCAGGATATTGCACGGAGCAATATTGCACTGGAGCCCACAGGCCAGTCTGGGTCTGAAGACCTCGCATTCTTCTATACCACAAGGGTATATTTAGTGAGGTTAAGAAAGGGAAGAGGAACATGCATCCCTCTAGCCGTGTCACAAAAGAATTCAGGAAGTCGCAAGGAGGAAAATATCACAGCTTTACTTAAATTCAGCTGTCATATTCATTGCAAAGCGAGCTGCTTTTCCCTTGGGCTGTTTCTAGAAATAAAACCTACAATTTGAAATACTGTTCTTGTAAGGAAGGAAACAGGACCTGACTCTTGATAGTTGAACACTTTGTAGATTTAAGTGCTGTCCTCTTTGCCCATTTAAACTGTTTCTACAGACAGAGCAGATATGTATATTCAGTCTATGGAAACAAAAATCCTATACCAGAGTCATTTTAACAAATGAGTCAGTGCAACCAGTCAACATCCCAGTCTCACACAAAAACCCCCTATTCAGTGATACTCTCCACTCCTACATGGAGCTTTTTGTCCGCATTATGACCAAAGGGTTCACAAAAAAGAAGTGCAAGTATCATTATCTCCTTATGACTGAATTTCCCTATCTGTAAAGAGGTGAAAATTAAAAAAGGTGATTAAGAGCCAGATCTTGAATTTTGTTCATGTTTTACATAAGGCGTGTAATAGGATTCCTCCTTCTACTCAGCTCCACTTCATTTTATCTCTAAGGAAACTTCTTCCTCCATACGCATTTATAGGCATGGGACAAGGTTTCCAAATCAAAATCCACACACACTGCTGTTACTCAGACTAGTAACCAAAGCCCAATTACTTCATCACAGTTTAAAGCAATTCCTTCACAAGTTGTAAATGCTGTAATAGGAATTTTCTGTTCCATTTTGCCCTCCAGGAGCAGAAGATAGACTCAATCTTCTTGAACAAAGCAGTGCGAGGGCAAAACCAATTAGAGAAGACTAAAATGTTAATGTTGATGGCAGGTCTTTCCCCTGACCAAGATGTAGAAGACAGTTTGTAAGCCTACTGTGGCAGTTATGCAAGTTTCTTCCCTGGGGAATTTAAAAAAAATTTCAGGTTAGAAAAGGATGGCCTTTAAAACCCAGTGTACATCCCAAAATTTACATCAAATTGCTTTCATTTTAATTATGAAATAGATTACCAGTGAAGTAAAACCTAGCAAACATCCCCTGAAACCACACCAGCTTTTTGTCCCGTTAACAGTAGTTACTCTTCTTGCTCTGTGCTGAACAAAGTTTCTCGAGTCAAACAGAAGTGTAACTACATGTACATATTAATTTGAATACCCTGTCTACACCAGAGCCTTTAGAATTCATCCAGCTTTTTGACATGGGTAGTGTAATGCAATAAACACTCTGGTAACCTATTCTGTGACTTTTGTTTGAACAACATCAACCTACCAGCCCTCGCTTCGAGGAACAACTGAAATTAAAAGGGAGCACTGCGTGGCAATTCTAACTCTTGCTAGGATCAAGTTTCTCTGGCAGAGGAAACCTGAACACTATGTTTGATAATGCACCTGAAACGCTGTTCCCTAGAGCTAGGAAGTCCCATCACACTCGCTGAGCAGTCAGATAGTGGTTTCGGCTTGCACATATGGGGTACCCAAAGTCCTTGGGCCACCAAAGGCTGTTTTTTGTTTTTATTTTTCTCTCCAAGGCAACAGCTTTATATCGTTTGGCCACAGAAAAGAAGGTGCTTTCCAGGCTAACTGGTAATGGTCAGAATGTTTGATCATTATTTATACTGCAGAAACCTTGAACGATCCATCTCTAAAGATCAAACCTTCATGTCCCCAAACCAGAGCAGACACAGGAGTCCCAACCCCTTTTTTCCAAATTTAAGACTAAACCATAACGAAACCTTTCTTCAGTAGGTAACCTGCGCTATGTTGCTATTTACACTGCTGCATTACAAAATGATAAGGTTAATCTGTGATAGCACGGTCAGGCCAGAACAGCAAACTCCTGCGAGCATAATGTACCTTATGATTCACAATTAAATTAAAAACCTTCTACACTTTAAATTACCGTGTCCAATAAAGCTCTGTAGTCTGACTCGCGAAGCCCCAAAGTAAAATGGAATTTAGCTTGGATTTTTAGAGATGTTCAAGCTCCACCTAAGAGCTACAGGATTAATTTATAAACTTTTCTAAATCAAAAGCATTTAGTGGTACAGAAGATATCTTCCAATTGCCTGGAAAATTACACAACAATTTGAGTAATAGGGAGGGGATAAGACTAGGCATTGTACCCTATTTACGCTGAAACATGAAATCGTATCTTTGTGCTTTTGACAAACGTGAAGGAACACTGTACAGGGAGCGCAGCAGTTGTCATGAAGCAGAAAAATTTCAATATTAATCCATAAATATTGAATAGAATTAATTTCTATGGGACCTTTGCTAGAAAGTTCATACTGAGTAGCCACATAAAGAAGGAAATCAATACAGAGAACTATTCCAAATCCCTTTCCGTACTTGAGGTCCATAAACCTAACTAAACTGCTTTCAGCCTGGCCAACACATAGCCAGCAGAGGGCAATGCCTCCAGGCAAAACTCTGCTTTTTCTCCTTCTGCCTCGTTAAGAACAGTTCTGTACGCACAGATTTCTGGGTCATGAGACTGACAGACCAGTGGAGTGACTTTGGGTGATTTGTTTATGAAGCAATACGTGCAATGCTTATTCTCAGGCATATCAATCAATGGTCTCCTGACAACTGATAAGCACTATGCTCGGCAGCATTCGTAATATCAGGTTTACAATTATCATCACCACGGCCCCATCCTGGCAAAAACATAAAATGATGTAAGTTCATTTTAATTAATACCTATAAAGCACTTTCATTTCAAAGCAATCAAATAGCTAGACAAGAAAAAGCAGCAGCAGATTCAGGCAGAACTCATAACTGCAAAAAACAGCTTCTGTTTCTTGTAAAAATCTGCAAGCACGTTACAAGCATTTTGTTATCAACCTTTTTTTCCCCCCTCTAATATCTATACCTATTAAGGCTTCCAAGTCCCTTGGAGAACCCATATGCTTACTATTCCTCCATGTGAAACTAAACACTAAATAAAATCTTCTGTTTGAGGTGCATACAGCCTACCAACAATATGAGAAGTTCATCAGGCACTGCCACTGCTCCAGTCACCGGCATGGAGTGACCTTTGGGGGCTTTCTGAACCTTTGTAGGTGGTTTCTCTTAGCTTGGAGAGGATGCTGTCAGACTTTAATCACGTGTATCATTTACATTAGGAGACTAGATGGAGGCATATGCCAAGTTACGAATGTATTTTATCCTACTTAACTATGTCAAAACAAATTTAATTTTGTTGAGCACTGGAAGTGCCATACGCTGTATTTAACACCAAAATATTCCATGGGTCTTTCCCTAACTAAAAAACAAAACAAAACCCCAAGCCCTTCAGCTGACTAAATTCTAGAGATATTTCACTGAGAATTGTTCAGATTAGCAAAAACAAGCATTATTAGTGAGAAAAACAATACGATTCAAATTCTTTACTTTGGCAGAGACTCTGCTCTCTTTGGCCTCTGCTTTCCTGTTGCACATTGTGATAAGTGTTGTGCCTTTCTGTATTCCTCAACAGATCTGCTGAGAAGTTAAGATGCTGTCACAATGCGGACAAGGTAAACATTAGGACAGAAAGTACTTCCAGAAGAGGTAGGGAAAAGCAGAGCTACGAACAAATGTCATTTCCGCAAGGCACAGGCTGCAGAGTGGATTTAATTATCATCCACCTCGACAAGCAGTCAGCCTGTATGCGGTATTAGTAAAATTATTTGAGACACTGGGAAAGTAAATAACGAGTTAGGCACACATCCTGAAACAGCTCAAGCATTTCCCCTTTTCACTCTGCCTTACGTTTACTTTTATTTTCTTTTTGAAGTGCTTTATACTCCGAAGCCTGTATCATTAGCTTTAACAGTGCGGATCTAAAACCTTTTTATATTCACTTAGCTAACGCGTGCCATTTTTTCACTCTGAAGTTCTGGCAGCAAGCATCCCTTGTGCGCGTTTCCTTTTTAAATACAGTAGGCCATCATCTAAATAGAAAGCAGGGCTGCAAAGTTACAGTGCTACAGACCTCAGCCAGCCACGTACATGCCTTGGCTTCTCATTCAACGGAGCCGGAGCGAGCTCCACAGATCACCTGCCAGCGCTGCCACCACCGGCGGCTCGCACTTTTCCAGTCCCTAGCAGCGTCCTAGCGGCGTGCGGAACTTGTCAGAAGCAAACAGGGAGAAATACTTTCGGCTAGCTCTAACTGCTGGGTGTAAGGGATATAATTAGCACATCTTCCTTTCACCTACAGCTGAGACTTCCGTTCACATCCGAACAGACTCGCCGTGACCTATCTAAACCAGACGAAAGCGATGGAGAGCACTACTGAAGTAGTAACTGGTGGCTGGCGTTAGGAAGGAAGCCTGTTATAAACGCATGGTGCTGCTGGGTACAAAACCCAGCTCTCCGTTTCAGCAGCAGTCCGGCCTCCTGCAAACGCCTCCCACCAGGCACCTCAGCACGCTACCGCGTCCCGGAGCGCTCGCTGAGGGGGGCTGAGCCCTTCCCAGGCCCCAGAGAAGCCGCCGGGCACCTGCCGGGCCCCGGCCGGGCGCAGCTCCCCGCGTGGAGCCCCGCGGCCCCGGGCCGAGCCCTGTTCCCGTGTTGGCGCCGCTCAGGCCGAGCCCCAGCCCCGGCAGCCGCCCGCTCCCCGCTAAGCCCCGGCCTGGGTCGAGGCCCCGCGCCCCGCTCCCTCCGCCCGGGCAGCGCCGCGACCCCCGGCCCCGGCCCCCGCTCACCGCCGGCCCCGCCGGCCGCTCCCCGCCGGCGCCGCTTCCGCCTTCTCCTCGGGAGGCACCGGGGCGGCGGCCGCCCGGCCCGAGCGAGGGCCCGGCCCCGCGGCAGCGCCGCCTGTCGGCGCGGGGTCCCGCAGCCGGCCCCGAGCCCCGAGCCCCGAGCCCCGAGCCCCGAGCCGGCCGCCGCTGCCCGGACGGGCGCCCGCGGGCAGAGCTGGGCCGCGGCGAGGAGCAGGGGGTGCGGGTGCCCCCCGCTGCAGCGTGCGGGGCCGTGCTTAGGGACCTGTCCCGCCTGGGGACGCTGCGCTGCTGCCCCCGAGCCCGGGAGCGCCGCCGCTCTCCGGCAAGGCCTCGGTGGGATCCCTCCGCTCGGGCCGCGCGGCAGGGAAATGCCCGCTGCAGGGGAGCCCCGAGCAGCGCGGTCCCTGCGGCACCGGGCCGCGGTGTCCCAGCGGGCACGGCCGTGCCCCCGCACCAGGCCCGCCGGACAACGCGGTGCCGGCCTGGGGCGCTGGGGACGGTGGCTTCTAACGCAGCTCGCCACAGCGGGCGGCTCTAAGGAAGTGAAAAAGCGGGCAGCGCGAACGCGAGCACAGCTGCATTTCCTTAAACACCAGGAGGGGGAATTTCGCTGTTTGCCTCGGTGACTTTCCTTGGCGAGCATCCCAGGCAAGCACGAATTTTCAACCCAGGCAGCTGTCCTGTTCCCTGGGTCAGGGGGGCAGGCACTGGGAGTCCCGGCTCTGTGGTGATGTCCCTGGCAGAGCTGCGGGCTCCTGCCCTCACCAGAACTGCTCGTCTGCCCCGAGTGCTGAGCGGGCAGCGGGCAGGATGCTGCCTCTGGAGAAAAGGCTTACGGCAGCCCCTAAGACGCCCCTCTGAGAGCTGCTTTTGTCCTCAGGGTTGCTGAGGACATCTGCCAGGACCCACGAGGGAGCGAACAGTTAGAGGAGAGAGACAGAAATCGCAGCAGCTGGGGTCCTCGTATGGGGCTCCGAAGTGTGACAAGAAACAGTTATATTAAGTGTAATTCCACAAACTTTGTGCACCCTTTGCTGGGCAACTGGCTAAATTTCAGAGCCTTCTTTTTTTTTTTTCTTTTTCTTTTCCTTTTTTTTTTTTTTCCCCTGCTGAATGGACAAACTATTATGTTATTTTCATTATCTGTAAAATGAGGAAATTTATCATTCCATACCTCTGTAAAACAGATACCCTCAGATGGACAGTTTTCTATGGCCCAAATCTACAGTTTTTAGTAATCTGTTAGGCAGTCAGAGCACTGATGCCCCGTTTATTTGGGTTGGGAAGGAATCTAAGGAACGGATCTGGAGTTTCTGCTCCAAATGTAAATGAAATGCCTTTTTTCAGTGCAGTTGCCAAATCTGTATGGTTTATGGCAAGCTTAGGCCCACAGTCACGTATCAATGCCCATATTGCAACATAAAGCAGTGCAGAAATCCTGCTCTCCACGTGGTGGTGCCAGTTGCACAGGGAAAACATTTTCCATCACTGGATCTGTGCAGCTCGAGCTGTTGAGCAATTATGCCCGTACAGACATAAAACACACCTAAAGCTGTAGCAATTTGAGATCAATTAAAGCCTTGTTTGCCTGCAGTATTCCTACAAGACAATATTTTTTTCAAGACGATTTCCTGGGTACACTGGAAGTAAAGTGCTTGACTACGCTCACGCGTGCTCACCTGGCTGATTCGATGATCTGGGGCTGCTCGCACCAGATCTCGAGCTCACAGGGAATGGGGCCAGTAGCCAGCTACCAAGGTGAAGTTTTGAATAAGCACCCCAGAGGGACAGATTTGCTAAACTACTTCTCAAAGAGCCCCATATCCCTCAACGCTAACAATGCGTATTGTCAGTGAGCGGCATCTGCTGTTTCAAGATAAGGGAGGAAACCAGCATGTGCCTGCAGCGAGTGATGTTGATTGATATCTGGCGTCGCAGCCTGACCTGATATCTTTTTGAAAAGGTCTCTCCAAATGCCAGTGAGTGGATAGTGAATACAAGCAGGTTGTTAAGAAGTCCTGGCAAAACAGGGAGAGCAGAATTGCTGGGCTCAGGACCGAACCAAATGATCTTCTGCATGGTCAAGAAACGCCTCAGTCAGGATATCCTTGTCCTAACCTGCCTTGGCCTGGGAACAACCTCTGGGATTTCTGTTCCACCTTGCCCTGACACATGCAGTTGTTTCTACTGCCACACTGGGACTTTGTGTGAGTCAGAATCTGAGCAAGGTTATCAGGGTTTGGCCCCAAACTTTGTTTTCTTTGCCCTTACATCACTTGTTTCGGCATGAATCATTGCACTTGGTTACAGGAGGTGTTGGCCTCTCATGTGGCACAGCACAAGTGACTGACTGAGGTCTAACTACACTTCTCTAAGACTTGTCATCTTACAAGTCTTACAAGCATCTTACAACCAGGAGCAATTGATGTTCTACAAGATCAAAGGTGATAATTGGGAGGGAATCCTCCCACCTTTTTTACCTGTAGCAAGTGTTGCTATTGCAAGCTCCTACTTCCGGAGTGTGCGTGTATGTTCACTTTTGGAAGGGCCTGGTGGATCATTAAAATCTGTTGCACAACGTTATGTGTGGAGACCGAAATCTTTCAGGGTGTTGTTGTGCGGCAGAATTGGTTTTCTTCTCACATGGAGATAGTTTCTGAGACAGTAGCTGTGTGGAAACTAAGCTGGTCTGCACCTGGTGTAGTATGTACAAGTCACTCAGAATATATAACAATTTTTTACATTGGTGATTTGTTCCCCTGTCTGGGCTTTTCAAGATGTCGCCAGAGGGGTAATATCCCTGAAGGTGAGATAACTTGTATCAGCAGGAAGGACACCACTGTCTATTTACCCAAACCCCAGAAGCCTGGCTGACCTAGGAAGCAGGCTGCTAGCCTTCAGTGAGATAGCTTTGGTGTGTGACAGTAGTGTGACCAGACACCAGGGGCTCCTCTCTGATAGCTGACAGAGAAGAAACTAGCTCTGAAGCTAGAAAGAAGAAAGCTGAATGCAAAACTTTGTGTTAACAAACAGTGCAGGTGCTCCTCAGAGAGGCTCTGCATACTTATCTCAGAGCCCAGGAGCCTCACACAAGAAGACCTTGTTTTTATGAATTTTGTGGTTAAGCCTCACAAATTGCCAGGTGCCACCTGGATTCGAGAGTTCTGTATTGTGTTTAGTTGAAGTAACCTGTGGTTAGCAGCAGGGTGGTACTGGGAGCTCGGAGGGACAGGGATAAGTGAGATAAACAGCGCTGCAGTGTCTTTAAAAAGCAGAGGGGCAAAGAAGGAGTGAGAGCACGCATGAGAGAGAGCACACAAGCTTGGCATTTGGAGCAAACTGAGCAGACATAGCCGCAGCTCTGCGCTCTGACAGTGAGCTAAAGGTAGGCTGGCAGTACTAATGACAGCAACCCAGGTGCTTGTAGGACATCCGAGTGTTGATTCATTTTTCCTGTTTTAATGTGCAGGTCAATGATTTTATTTTATATGTGCAGTGAGACTATTCATAAAGCAAGGTCTTACTTGGCATGAGTAAAAGTATTATAATCTTGCTCTTCTTCAGAAGTGTATGAAATATTGTGAGCTGGGAAGGGATTTCTTTTCCCTTTTCAAGGTAAAAAGAGGTGATACTGAACACAGCTGTCAGAGTTGATTAAATAACCGTGGCTGGGGTTCATGGCTGGGGTTCACTCTGTAAGAATCTGAGTGGGATAAATAGCAAGGAGAAAGATTGTTTGCTGTGACCCTCAACTAGAATAACAGATCAGAGGCAAATCTTTCAGGAAATATTCCCAGCACTAGGAATATTTCTAGCTCTCCTGAGAGAGCTGCTGAAAACTTCACTGCCTGGGAGCCAGGCAATTCAAAGTGTTTGATGCCTGTTGGCAGATATTATCTCCTGCAGAAGATGAAGGTCGGGTGACCTGAAAGGGCTTGTTGGTCATTCATTTATTGTGGGGCATGTTCAGTGAAGGCAAAACAAAAACAAAAAAAACAAAAAACCAACAACCAACCAACCAAAAAAAAAAAAAAAACGAAAAAAAACCCCACACAACAAAACCCACAAGAAACTGTTTGAACTTTTCTTGAGCAGAAGTAAACCCTGTCAGATTCATTTGAGCTGGCGATTAATAGCATTGGCCATGGGTTTGGAGGTCAGTATGGTACCACGGTGGTACTTAGTCAAAAGGCTAGATGAGGAGAGATAGTATTAAATATTTTGCTCTAAATGTATTCGGTGCTGGTTATTTCTTTACAATGAATTAGATATCACCCTGAGGAGGCATTGCTTGTGGTTTGAGACACTCTGAAGTTGCTGTGGGAGATGGTGAAACTGCACAAATTTGCGTAGGTGTTATGTGGCAGAAAGGGATCTGTGGCCAGCACAGGGCACCTAGCTCTGCAGGTAACAGAGCATACGTACTACCTGTAGGAGTGCAGGACTATTCAGGGGCAAGCAGGTTATTGCTCAGTGGATAGATTTTACCAAGTCTGCCACAGGACACAGCAAAGAAAGCGGGACAGTAGCAATGCTGTGAATGTATCTGGGCACAGCTGCGCCTCGCAGATCTGTGGGCAGCAGAGCACAAGCAAGCATGTTGCCAGGCTGCCTCGGCGACGGCAGCAGGGGATGCAGTGCAGACAGTGATGTTCAGCAGCACGGGCAGCTAGACGGAGCAATGCAGGCAGATGGGGACAGTGGTATGGGCAGCTTGTTCTCACTGGGCTGAAATGAAGAGAAGCTGGGAAGGAAACAAACCTTACTTTTAGTTGGCAAGGCCTAATAAAAAATTTTGAACTTAAACACAGCTCTTAAGGAAAAAGCTGAGTAGACCGACTTGTCATTCTGTGTCTGGAACTTTATCAAAACATGCTGTCCTTTCCCAGCTGACTCTGAAAGGTTGTGCAGAAATGTTGCTTTATTGAAGGGTTATAAATGAAATAATCTCAGAAACACCCTGAGCATCATCACTTTAGACCATGGCTTGGATGTATTTCTTATGAAGGACACCTTCCGAATAGACACAGAACTGAGATTTCTAGCAAGTTAAGTGAATTGTTAAGTGGGGATATAATCAGTCAGAGAAACCAAAGCCATACCCATGTAATTTCTCATTCAACATATATGGTCTTAATGTTTAGTTTTTCTATTTTTTTTTCTCACACCAATCATATTAGGAAATATGATTTAATCTTCTCTATACTGTTTGTTCACCTTCAGCACTTCTCATAGTCAGGTAATGAAAAACAGGTTAGTCACTTTTGTGTTTGTTTCTACATGATTTTGTTTTCTAAGTCTGATGCAGTAGCACAAAGTTTCAGTGTTTGAAGTGAAAGTCTTGTATTTATTTTTATACAATACCATATTCCCATGGCAACCACATTGATATTACTTTTGGTTGCGTCTCTATGAAAGCTAAAATTGGGGTCAAATTTGAACAGACATTTACAGCTTTCCAGTACCAGTAATCCTTACAAACAGAGTTCTCAGCAGGGTACTTAAACAGATGACTAACTTGAAATGTATAAATATTCTCTCTAGAGCAAATATGCAGCCAGCATAAATTGCCGTATCTCCTTTAGAATCCAGGGAACTATAGCGCTTTACATCGACAGAGGATACACTCCTACAGCTTTAATGGAGCCACTCACATTCAGCATGCACATACTAAAGTACCTTACAAAATTGAGGTCTGAATAAAGCCTGCATAGGGACTGAGTTGTGTGTGCTGCTCTGCCTGTGCAGAAGGGCATGCATTAGACGCTTCAGCTCAGAATCAAGGACTAAGAAGTGGTGTGAGAGCAGTGGTCTCGGTGACTTAAATAATATAGCATGAGACAGACAAAATTGTGTCTTGAATTGGCCACGCTGGTTCAGTTTCATGTGAAAAAGTCACCACACTTTCAGAATGTAATTCTGCTCTCTGATAGCTTTACTTATGGCAAGACCAGTCAGGTATAAGAAGAAAGAGGCAGATTGGGATATTAGTATATGATGTCTAATGGCTCGATGCAGTGTGCATTGGTGTTGTAATGGACTGTGGATGCCTCAGCATGAAAGACAAAACACAGTCAGGTACTTATCTGAGGTACTGAGTGGACATCCACATCTGGGCCCCTCAGTTCAGTAGGTGTCTTGGGTGAGAAGGTAACTTACCTTCAAAGCATTTCTCAGTTAAAGTGATTAGAGTTGTTCTATAAAAAAACATGTGCTTGTGTACTGGCATTATTTCTCATTTTGCAGTATAAGCTAACTTACAGCTTTGTTCTCTTTCTCAGGTGATTTGGTTTCTGACACACCGGAGATGTCAATAGCATCACAAATGGACCTGCCTGAAGAGATTCAGCATCCTTATACAAAATTTTCTGAATGGAAATTCAAGCTGTTTAAAGTGAGACCATTTGAAAAAACATCTAATAACAGCCAGTGCATAAACAAGGATGAAGCAGAAGAGGTAGCTTCTACAGACAAAGGCATGCTGCATAAAGATGAAGGAGTTCCAAGAGGAGAAAACTTAATTCTGACACAGACGGACTTAATGGGCAATAGGCAGGCACTTGGGAAAGATGCCAATGACATGAAAATACAAGACAACACAGATCATCAGAACAACCTGAAGCAACTTTGCCGCATCTGTGGAGTTTCATTTAAAACTGATTGTAACAAGAGAAGTCATCCAGTACATGGGCCAGTGGACGATGAAACTCTGTGTCTTCTGAGAAAGAAAGAGAAAACAGCAACCTCTTGGCCAGATCTTATCGCTAAGGTTTTTAAGATTGATGTGAGAGGGGATGTTGACACTATCCATCCCACTCGATTTTGTCACAACTGCTGGAGTATTATCCACAGGAAATTCAGTAACACTCCATGTGAAGTATATTTTCCTAGGAACAGCACGATGGAGTGGCAACCCCACTCTGCAAACTGTGATGTGTGCCGTGGTACCAGTCGGGGAGTCAAAAGAAAAAGCCAGCCAGCCACCGTACAACATGGCAAACGTGTGAAGACCATTGCAGAACGTGCTCGAGTTAACAGAGGCATAAAGAACCAAGTACAGATAAAGAACAAAAATGTAATGAAAGAGATCACCAATTGCAAGAATACACATCTCAGCACCAAGCTGCTTGCAGTTGATTACCCAGTAGATTTCATTAAATCCATTTCTTGCCAGATTTGTGAACATATTTTGGCAGATCCAGTGGAAACAACATGTAGACACTTGTTTTGCAGAACTTGCATCCTTAAATGCATCAAAGTTATGGGCAGCTATTGCCCCTCCTGCTGGTATCCTTGCTTCCCTACTGATCTGGTTACCCCAGTGAGATCGTTCCTGAACATCCTTGATAGCCTGAGTATAAGATGCCCTGTAAAGGAATGTGATGAAGAGATCTTGCATGGAAAATATGGCCAGCACCTCTCCAGCCACAAGGAGATGAAAGAGAGAGAGCTCTATAGCCACATAAATAAAGGTGGCCGACCGAGGCAGCATCTTCTGTCTTTGACCAGGAGAGCTCAGAAACATCGTCTGAGAGAACTGAAACGTCAAGTCAAGGCTTTTGCTGAGAAAGAAGAGGGTGGTGATATAAAGGCTGTATGCATGACTTTGTTCCTGCTAGCTTTAAGAGCAAAAAATGAACACAAACAAGCAGACGAATTGGAGGCTATAATGCAAGGGAGGGGATCTGGACTTCACCCTGCTGTCTGCCTGGCGATCCGAGTCAACACGTTTCTCAGCTGTAGCCAATATCACAAAATGTATAGAACTGTAAAAGCTGTCAGTGGGAGGCAGATTTTCCAGCCACTGCATGCTCTTCGCACTGCTGAGAAAGCTCTCTTACCAGGTTATCATCCATTCGAGTGGAAACCTCCCTTGAAAAGTGTCTCCACTAACACAGAAGTGGGAATTATAGACGGGCTATCAGGATTGCCACTCTCAATTGATGACTACCCGGTAGACACAATTGCGAAGAGATTTCGATATGATACAGCCTTGGTTTCTGCCTTAAAGGACATGGAAGAAGAGATCTTGGAGGGCATGAAAGCAAAAAACCTGGATGACTACTTGAATGGTCCCTTCACTGTGGTAGTAAAAGAGTCCTGTGATGGAATGGGAGATGTCAGCGAGAAGCACGGAAATGGGCCTGCTGTCCCAGAGAAGGCCGTTCGCTTTTCTTTTACAGTTATGAACATTTCTATAGCCCATGGGAACGAAAGGATAAGGATCTTTGAAGAAGTAAAGCCCAATTCAGAGTTATGTTGCAAGCCCTTATGCCTTATGCTGGCTGACGAATCGGATCACGAAACTCTGACGGCGATCCTGAGCCCTCTCATAGCAGAAAGAGAGGCTATGAAGAACAGCGAACTGCTACTTGAAATGGGAGGCATCCTGAGAACATTCAAATTCATCTTTCGGGGTACAGGATATGATGAGAAACTTGTACGGGAAGTGGAAGGGCTGGAGGCCTCAGGTTCCACTTACATCTGTACCCTCTGTGATGCGACCCGCCTGGAGGCGTCCCAGAATTTGGTCTTCCACTCCATCACCAGGAGCCACGCTGAAAATCTGGAGAGATATGAAATATGGAGGTCCAACCCTTATCACGAATCTGTTGATGAGCTCCGTGACAGAGTGAAGGGTGTTTCAGCCAAACCTTTCATTGAGACTGTTCCCTCCATAGATGCGTTGCACTGTGACATTGGCAATGCAACGGAGTTCTACAGGATTTTCCAGATGGAGATCGGTGAAGTCTACAAGAATCCTGATGTATCTAAAGAGGAGAGGAAGAGATGGCAGTTGACTCTTGACAAACACCTCAGGAAGAAGATGAACTTAAAACCTATGATAAGGATGAGTGGAAACTTCGCAAGAAAGCTCATGTCCAAGGAGACGGTAGAGGCAGTATGTGAATTAATAAAGTGTGAGGAAAGGCATGAAGCCCTGAAAGAACTAATGGACCTTTATCTGAAAATGAAACCAGTGTGGCGATCTTCATGTCCTGCCAAGGAGTGCCCAGAATTGCTGTGCCAGTACAGCTACAATTCACAGCGTTTTGCTGAGCTCCTATCTACAAAGTTCAAGTACCGATATGAAGGCAAGATTACAAATTATTTCCACAAAACCCTTGCTCATGTTCCTGAAATCATTGAAAGAGATGGGTCCATTGGAGCCTGGGCAAGTGAAGGAAACGAGTCTGGAAACAAGCTGTTTAGGAGGTTCCGAAAAATGAATGCCAGGCAGTCCAAATTCTATGAAATGGAGGATGTCTTGAAGCATCACTGGCTATATACATCTAAGTACCTCCAGAAGTTCATGAATGCTCATAAAACATTAAGAAGCCAGGGCTTCACCATTGATCCAGAGGATAGTTTAGGTGATTCCTTGCCACTGGAGGTCTCTTTGGAAAGCAATGATTCAGAGGAACTCTAAACGTAAAGTGTGCTTGGTGTTGGGTTTGTGATGGTGTCTTCCTGTGAGGAGACAGCTTCCTTCTCAGGCCTGTAGAGGTACAGGGAAGCGTGAAACTATCATCTTTATACTCTATATAAAGGTGCTGAGTGGAGTTTAATAAAATACCATGTCTGTTGGGAGCTTCCAAAAGAGGCAATGCAATGGTGCATTTACCAGTTATTATGTGAGCGGGAAGTGGAAACAAATTGCAAAGAAGCATCTCCAGTTTATTTTGGTCTCAGCGTTGTTTATACACGAGAAACCCAAAGTAAACGAGGTTTTATAGAGAGCAGTACTTTAGAATGAATATGATTCTGGAGAGTTATGACACTTGCTGAAGAAGTGAGCATGGCTATTTGTTCTGTTTGCATTTTTTAAACTATTTTGCTATTTACTTTTCAAGAGGGTTTGATTATTTTATTGATGGTTATTTGGCTTTTATAAGTCAAGGTCTGGCAGTGAGACAGTTGGGTAATTGTTCTGGGATAAAGTTCAGGTATTTTTATATGATATATTGACTAAAGATGCAAACTGATTTCAAACATTTAAAAATATTATTTAACATGTAGATTGTAGTACTGCTTAGGAGCAAGTGGTGGTATTGGCAAGGTAATTTACTATATGAAGATATAGGAAGGTAACTATAATATTTTAAAGATATTTTTATCATAGTCCATTTACTCTAAAACGCAAACCAGTTCTTGTGCTCCTAAATCAGCATTTGCAGTGTCTTGTGCTTATCTCACTATTCAAAATACACTCAAGCTCTGCTGTGCAGCTTGTTGCTTGATATGCATTTTAGATTTCGATGGTAACCTCGGTATATAGTATAATTTGTATCAGTGTAATTTTAATGGGTGGATTCCTGGCCTTACTGAAGTCACCAGTAAATCGTCATGAATCCCCACAGTTTCACCAGGTGACTACAAGTCACAGCAGAGTGGTTTCTCAGGGGATGGGCATTAACTTGATTAGGTACATGTCAGTGTTCTTATTTTCTGTATTAGAATAGTTCACTGACCACTTGCGATATGCTCTAACAGTATGCCATGCTGAGCTTTTTCACATCTGGGATATATCACTTACAGTCTCATTTTCTAGATATATAAAATGGGAATGACATTTATTAACCTCAAGGATAGTTTGCATAAAGGCGTAGTGAGAAAACAATGAGCTGCCTTGAAATTACTGCGTAGTGTATTTTACATCATTACAACAATGTTTAGTTAGCATTCCTCTACTTATCTTATACTATATTAAGAGTACCATTATGTTGGTGGTATTTGCCTTTCTGAAGTGTCATTGCTATGTGACTGAAGGCTGCTTAGATCAGATGAGATTGCACTGGTAATCCTTGTGGATAATGTAGTTTTTCATTAGCAGCCATGGGTAAAAGGGTTTCAAAATTAACTCGTATAAGCTTTGAGATTTGGAACCTAGATTATTTCTGGACCTATCACCTCTGCAAAGGAACAGGTCTAGACCTTTATTCAGCAAAGTGTTCAAGTGCAAGCTTAAATTCAAGTGTGTGAGTTGACCGTTGAATGCAAGCATGCTTACATCTTAAAAATATTTTTAAATATTAAAATTATATGAATTTCATTTAATGATATGGCCAAGAAATATACTCAGAAGTATCTGAGATACCTCTAAATCACCTAGCCTTTCTGAAACAAGAATAAATGCATGAACAATCAAAGCAGAGATCTAAAAGAACCTGCTTTTTGTTTTTATTTTGATGTGGCAGGAGCTGGTTTGTGAGTGTGGAGATACAACAGATTTAAAGAATGGATGGTCTGAGGTTCGGGTAGTAGTATCTTGCTCATGTTATTTAATACATCTTTGAAGGTCTGGTATTTACTGTTTATGGACTATGAAAATGTAGGATTAAGTGTTAGTAACTAGTACAAATATTAATAACATTCTGATTATGCCTTTCTTTTGATTTTATTATTTTAAATCCTAATTTTTAAAATATTTTGTAATTTAGGATTTAGTTTTTATATGTTGTCTTTAAACATAGTTTAATATTATGTCAAAAATTTGGGCTGGAAATAATGCCTTTTGCTTAAAATATTTTCTTGTCTAAGCAGTCATAAGAACTGCAGTCTTTTGTATGGTTTACCATATACATCTGCACTTACTGAGTGTTCATTTCGAGATTAAATTATTTCTTTCAATTCTTTGAATAAAACAAGTATTTCCCATAGAGCATAACTGCCAGGTTTACATAAGTATCGTTTTTTACCAATAAATGCAGACAACAAGTACTGCTGTTTCCCATGGAGTAAAAATATCAGGTATGTGATAAAGAACATCTTTTAGATGTAAATGCAGACAAAATTTGTATTTTTTTCATCTACTATGTTTCATTATGCAAATACTTGCACGCTTCTTCTATTTTTTTCTTTTTTTTCCCTTGTGTGCCCATTTGGGGCAACTGTATCACCTTAAGTTTTATCCTTGCCTCTACACGAATAACCTACAGCCTGGTTTAACGGTACTGACTCAGCTCATGGTGGCTTTCACCCCCTTTAAATGGTTTATATATCCATGCTGCCTTTGCACAGGAGTGAACTTCACCCACAAGAAATCCTGACCTGTTCCTTGCATTGCATATGTGCCACTGGAGAGACAGGCCAGACTTCGGTCATTTTGCACATGTAATTTCAATGACTTTGCTGACATTTTCAAATTCCGAATTCACTTTTACAAGCTGCTTATACAAGAGCAAGCGATTCGTCTCACTACCTTCAAAAGGGTTGAGTAAGTGTTATCCATATATGTATGATTTCTCAAGACCAGCCTTAGATCCTGGCTGAACTCAACAGGCTGAACTGCGCATGGTCCGGGCCATGGGCATTCAGGGACATGCAAAATTATTCTTTTGTGGGATTTTATTGAGCCATCAAGACACATTTCACATTCCACCAAGTATGGTAAGAACAGTTGACACAGACAACTATTACTATTCTTTTTCCTTTTCTTTAGACTTGAATCTAGTTTAATCTTTTCTTCTTTTTGCCATTGTTGACGTTTCCTGTAAATCAGGAGACTCTCTTTGAGAGTTTTGAACTCATTAAAACAAACAGCACTGAAAGAGTAGGTACCTGCAAGTGAAGCTTTGTAAACAGGAATAAAATAACAATGCTGCTTGCACACTGGCATGCATCTGAAGGCAAACAAATTTTGACTGCAGACAGGTGCATCATTTGTTTACTCAGGCTATTGTTAAGCATTTTGGTTTTGAAGAGGCTTTAGAAAAGTGGAGACACTTTTATTCATGGCACTCTCTCAAACCTTCACATTTTCTTTTTTAATGCTAATACTTGGTACAAATCCTTCAGTAATTACTTCATGGTGAATGCTTTTCTTATTTTGAAATTGTATTGACTGCATTTTTTTATACAATGACATTATGTATCTTGTTTTGTTTGGTTTTATTCAAGGGCTCCATATCGTGAATTGCTTTGTTATGAAACGATGTGAACTATGTTGGAAGCCATGATTCTGGTTTCATGTATTTTTTCCTCACCGGACTAATTCTATTGACTTTAAGCAAATCAACGTTGACTTCTAGTCAGGTAGTTCGGACACAAATTCTGGATATTTACAGCGTCCTAATTTCTGACTGCGCTGAGTTCTGTGTGATGTCTCACAGCATGGCTTCTTTTGCTTTTTCTTATTGTACTGCAGTTACTTTATTCATAAAATCTGTTTAAAATAAAGGCCTTGCAAATATTGAAGTTTCTGGATTTTGATTTCTTATCAGTTTTTCACCTGTGCACATAATTCCATGGTAACAGTCTCGCTTTTCATTCAAATTGCGGATGCTTTTCGTATTTGGACAGTTCTAATACTCAGAGACTACAGCTAGGATCTCAGTCCTGTTCCAAAGTCACCAAGTTAACATAAATGAAGATGGCTCTGTGCATCTCAATAGTCCTTTTAGCACCTTTCTTCACAGGCAGCTGTTTGAGAGAAAAATAAAACCAGTTTCATTTAGTCTGTAAATTACTTCTGCTTCATTTACAAATGCCACCCCAGTGTTTGTTTAAAACCAGCCTTGCACTGTTACATCCATACTGCTACATTAAGCTTCTTTACTGGCTTCTATGCATCCTTCACATCCAATTTTGGGTCCCTGACATAGACTTAGCTGCAAAAATTAGTTTCAATCTACCTTTTAGTTCTTGATTTTTAGTTCCCCTTTACTCCAGTTAGGAAAATCTTTCTTACTTCCCCTGCAATGATATCTCAGGGTCAAAAAACATACATAAACCAACTAGTCTGGATGGAATTAATGATAAGCAAATTGAGCATTTACATTATTAGCTACCTGATTTCCTGCTGCAATCAGGTAATTAGACATCTAATTCCTAGACTTTATATAACCGACTTAGTTCTTTAAGCTGACCATGAATAAAATTTGCTGGATGGAAAAAATTGGAAACCATAAAAAAACAAACAAACCCAATCCCCAGAGAGCTTCCTGGTAAATTAGGATGATTTAATTCCTTTATTCTTAAATCCATAATAACTGACTGAACTTTACTTTCCATGTATTCTCATTAGAACCAGAATCAGATGAAGAATGATGAGGCCTAACATCGTTCTTCTTCAGAGCACAGCTTCAGATGACTGAATATGGCACGATTTTCAGAGCTTACCAGCTGCAACTCCTGAGTGTGGCAGCTTCTTTACCTTCTGCATCAAGCTTAATATTCTCCGTAGTCCAAAAAGACACAACAGAAACGATTTAATCAGCACTTTTTCTAGCAGCACCAGGAGAGAGGCCAAGAGGTGAAATTGCTGTATTTTCAGTGCCCGGCTCTTCCTGTGAAGATGGGCATTTTGAGCCAGTGGACAAGGGAATAGAAGTATAGCTACCAACTGAAGGTGGCCCTGCACACGTGGTAGTGGCCAGTGTTCTCTTCTTCCTACGTACATGTATGTTCTGTGAAACCTGAAGGTTTATAACATGATTATCTTGCTTTTTGTTAAAGAAAAGAGGGGCTTTGGTGTCACAATTTTCAAATGCCAAATACAGATACCAAACTGGAGTTTGATTTTCAGGAGCTGTTGCTCAATATATTCTCAGAAGTTTAGTTTTGTTTGAAATGGGACAGGGTAGGAATAAAATGTGAAGGGAGCTATAGTCACCTATCATTAAAAACAGAAGCAAGTCCTGTCTGCACTGCACCAAATCTACCAGGAAATATTTTTACAGATTGTTTCAATCTGAATTCAACCTTTTCCTGTGGGCTTCCAGTAGCGTTATTTCCACTTCTTTCAGTGGTCTATTGGTGCAATGAGTCACTCCAAACTATGACACATGCTTTAGTGCTACCACTAAAGTTTGTTCCGTGCCTTTCCTGTAGATTAATCAGGTGCTTTGGAGTCCAAGTACTTTTCACAAGCAGTAAAACCCATATATTATTCTCTTAAAAGCTGATAATAACAACATAGTGTTACTAAAATGTGACTGGGAACCCTGATGCTGCTTGTTGTGGTTACAAAACACATAGGTCAGTTGGATGCAGATACAATAGCGATTTACTTCAGCACTCAAATCTGCTTCATTTTATCTTCTAATTCTACCCTGCATGAGGAAGAAACATCTTGTATTGATCAGCTGGTTTTTAAGACGATCAATACTCTAACAAGCACATGCCTCAAAAGCATCATCAGAATTATTAGGGAATTAAATATTTTCTGCAATCTTGAATGCTATGTCAAGTGTCTTCACTACAGGTTGTTGATCATATACCTCTGTATGTTTGAGTCCTTAGGAATATTATATTTTACCTTTCTTATTACTTTCTTTTCCAGCAGTAACTCTAAGCTGTGATTTAATGCTTGTTGTACTACCCTTTGCTGTGAGGCTGGGACATGGTTTGACTAAGCAATTTCTCCCTCCTTGCCAAATAACACATACATTTAAAAAAGGCACAGACCAAACAAATTCATCGCTCAATGTTGGGCCTCAGGACTTTGAGATATCGACGGTAATTGGGAGAGGTAACAGGCAAAACACAGACTGGGCATTGCCAGGGAGTGGAATAATTGTGAGGAGTCTTTTGCTGTTGTAAAATGGTGAAGGGCCTTGTTGTGTGTGCATATCGTCCACCTGTTGGTGTTGTGATGATATTCTTTATTTTTTGCTGAGGGTATTTTTTGTTTTTGATGCAAATGAAGTTTGTCACGTGTGCTGAATGTATATTTTAAAGACAATTGAGCTGAGTAAGACCTATGACATGTAAGGGGATGTTGTTTATTGAATTGTTGTTTATTGAAGGGACTTCACACGGCCATAATTTTCATGTATTCCTTTGGAAAACATATAGCATTACGTACTCTGAGCTCAGAAAGGAGCATGACAAAGGAAACAAGAAACTGGCATTAAAATCTATGGGTTTATACTAGTATCAAACTGATGAGAGGGGTCTCAGGATGATCTACCTCCCACTCTTAAGCTCTTCCCATATTATAACCTCACTCAGCATATAAATAGGTTGGAAACTGAAATTTTGTCTTGTTGCCCTTTACTATCCTCCACTGTTGACTCGTGAAGGTGTCAAGGGGAGTACTGTGCATACACATTTGTGTTGATGGGAACACATCGGTGCTTTGTAAAGGAGTGGCTGCTCAGGGTCTGCACGTACTGATCTGATGGCTGACAGCTGCTCCAGTTGCTTTTCTGTTTTATTCAGGGGTCCAGCATAAGAACTAGAATGTGGATGCTCAGCTATTAATGTTGGCTCACAAAAGTTCAGAGGATAGTATTGATTTTTTGAAAAGATGTTTGGAACAGTAATAAAAATAAAAAATAGTCAAGAGTGATGAGGCTTTACAGATAGCCAATAAAAGAATCCACAAAGAAGTTAGTAAACTCTTGGGTTATTCAACCTTGACAACATCCTTTTCAATCTGAATCCAATCTTGTCCTCATGCTTTGAGCAGCCAGCTGCATTTGTTTCCACCTTCACAATGCTCCACTGGCTCAATGAGTCATTCTGAGCAGCAGCTTGTACTTTCATACTTTCACACTCTACACAGTCACCCTTGGGGGAGCAGACAAAGTTTAGTGGAGTACCTGAAGTAAACAATAAAAGTTGTGTTGATCAGAAGGGACTTCTTCTGAAGTCAATGGAAGCTCACAGCATGGGGCAGCTGTGAAGCCAGACTCCTTATTAGACTTCAGATGGACCTCCCAAGCAGACACATTGTCCTGTCATAGACTTTAGGATTTATAATGCTTGATTTAGCCCATGAGTAGGTGGGAAAACAAAAAACAAACAAACAAAAAACACGAAAAACACACTCATTTTTATTATAAACTTTATTAGCTGATATATATTTAAAAAATACAAATGCAAGTCAGTTGTTGAGCTCAGAGGTTTAAAAAAGGAATTTATTTTTTTTACTTTGAGGTGATAGTCCATAACTCTAGCCAAAACTGACATATAAGCATTCAGTACCTTTCAAAATAGAAAATGTATTATCCAGAACGAAATGTTCCATGTTAATCTCCATCCTTTACTGGATGCAGGGGGGAACACGACTGCTGAGGATAAGGAAAAGGCTGAGGTTCTTAATGCCTTCTTTACATCTGTCTTTACTAGGCAGACCACTTATCCTTGGAGTACTCAGCTGCCCAACCTGGAAGTTTGGGATGGGGAGAAGAAGAAACCTCCCACAGTTCAGGTGGAAACAGTTAGAGACCTGCTGCTCCACCTGGAGTGTCACAAGTCCATGGGGTCAGATGGGATCCACCTGAGGGTGCTGAGGGAGCTGGTGGAGCTGGTGGATGTGATTGATGGGCTGCTTTCCATCATCTATCAGTGGTCTTGGTCATCTGGAGAGGTCCCAGATGACTGCAGACTTGCTAATGTGATGCCCATCTACAAGAAGGGACGTAAGGAGGACCCAGGGAACTACAGGCCTGTCAGCCTGACCTCAGTGCCAGGAAAGGTGATGGAACAGTTCATCTTGAATGCAATCACACAATGTATGTGGGACAACCTGGAGGGGGATCAGGCCCAGTCAGCATGGGTTCATGAAAGGCAAGTCCTGCCTGACCAACCTCATGTCCTTGTATGACCGGGTGACCTGTTTGATCAATGAGGGAAAGCCTGTTAATGTAGTCTACCTAGATTTCAGCAAGGCCTTTGATACGGTCTCCCACAGCATTCTCCTGGAGAAGCTGGCAGCCCATGGCTTGGACAGGCACACTCTGCTGGGTTAAAAACCAGCTGGATGGCCGGGCCCAGAGGGTAGTGGTGAACGGAATGGCCTCAAGTTGCGCCAGGGGAGATTTAGGTTGGAAATTATGAGACATTTCTTCTCAGAAAGAGCAGTCAGGCATTGGAATGGGTTGCCCAGGGAAGTGGTGGAGTCTCCGTCCCTGGGGGTGTTCAAGGAAAGGTTGGACCTGGTGCTTAGGGGCATGGTTTAGTGGGTGACATTGGTAGTAGGGTGATGGTTGGACCAGATGAACTTGGAGGTCTTTTCCAACCTTAATTATTCTTTGATTCTATGATTCTATGATATGTAAGCTTTTCATTTTGGAAGTCCCTGAAGAAAACAGACCCTCAGTGTCTGAATATTTCATTATTTCTGACACAAGGGACTTAAGCCATCACTTCAGTTTAAAACCAGATGAATTAGTCTAGTTTTAGTTCATTACCTCAACATAAAATCAGAGTAATGCAGTTATAAATTAGGCCAAATATTTCTAGAACTACTCACTAAGATAAAACATTAAAATGGAAAATATGTTTTTTTTAATTTATTTTTTTATTTTTATGGACAGATGCTAACACTACTGAGTACATGGGATAAGCAGTTCTACTAATTTCAGTGGGGTAACTGGGGATTTGGTTATAGTATAAAATACAGAACAAAGTTAACACTATCTCGCTGTATGTTTGCACAATGCCCTCTGTGACGAATTTCCTACCTGGATATTGCAAAAAATATACATAAGAAACAAAATAAATTCATGAGCTTTGAAATTAAATTGCAATGGTAATTGGTTATTTTAATTGATAATTAGAATCAATTAAATAAAAGATCCCTGTCTTTGACTCCCAGTTGAATAAAAATCAGTGGTGTAAATCTATTCAAATAATCTCCGAAGAAAGGACTTTTTCACTGGTGTTGTTAAATTCATGGTTTTCTTTTTGCGCAGTGGTTTCATGGGTTGCTTTTTCAGATGCATCACCTTTTTGGGAGTTTGTAGCCCTTTATTAAGGTCAACATGCTCGTTGCAGAAATACTTGACATTTGCTTCTGAGAGATGTAGGAGCATGCTCTCTGACAGATCCATACATTGTGCATGGACCCAATGGCCAGCCCCATTGGAACACAGGATCATTGCAGGCTTGTTGAGTTCTGTTGAATAAAAAGGCACCCAAGTGTTAATATCAATATTGCAGCTGGCACAGCAGGTGATCCAGTAACCCGTTTCTGATTCATCTTCTTCATCATCTTCATTGTAAGTGTCGATATCATCAACATCAAAGCTACTGGCTTCAGCACTAAAACAAAACTCTTCTGAATCTTCAAACGGAGTGGAGTCTCCTTGGTCTTCAGTAGATGCCTGACTGCAAATTTGTGCTGTCAGTTCTTCCCCCTCGTCCTCTTCTGCGCCTTTGCATCTCAAAATGTAGAAGTAGTTTGCATCTGAGATTAACTGTTTGTTGGCCCCTGGAATGCCCAGCAATACAGACCCTTTGCCCATATCACAGCCAAACCACATCCTGCAGTGTTTAATATCTGGTGTCCAGTCCGGGCTTGCCCTTTCAACAATCTCTATCTTATTATCTTCCAAAACTATGGTGTTACAGACCAACCGTTTCTGGTTGTCAGACTGGTAGCCCCCGACAAGGACAAATTCAGTATCACTGGTCTGAGTCACAATAGCACTTGACACAGATATTCCCCCTGGCAAGACACTGCAGGTCAGAGCTGGGCTGCCTAGCGGGAGGTCAACTTTTAGCTTGTATAAGCTGGGGGACCGGGTGTTATTTTGAAGTGAATGGCCTCCCAAAATGTAGATTGTATCATTCCTGGCAACTGAAACATGGAAAGAAAGTCCATCTTGAAGCTCCGGAAGTATGTATGATGTACAGCATCCAAACTCAAAATCAACAAGAAACACAGACGGCAAACAGTCAACCACGCTGTTCCATTTTTCAGTGGTTCTTTGTGCGAGAGGAATATACGATCTACCTCCAAATATAACGCTCATGCTTTTTCCCCGGCTATGAACTACATTAATTGTATGTCCGTATCTAGCTTCGGGGACATCCCCACCCAGATCTTTCTCAACACATTGAAAAGTGGTTTTCTTGCTAGTTTTGCTTACTAGACTCATAATGTAGATCTTATCAGAAAGATCATTGTTAGGCGTTTTCCCACCATGAATGATATACTGGTGCTTATCGGACTCCTCATTGCCTCTAAACGTGCAAATTGCTGGGTAGCGGAGAGGGGGAAGGTAACATGAATCCTTAGAGAAGAAGACAGGTTTCATTTTGATCTCATTCTGCTTTATATCAAGGAAGAAAACACCAGTGGGACAGGATCTCTTCGGCCATCCTTTCTGCCCAAAAAAGAAGACATGCCCATCAAAATTCAGCAGCGAACAGCCCGGCTGAAGCAAGGATGAATTACTGACAGCTGACACCATCTGCAGTGACATTGCGTCTGCTGATTGGGTCATATTTTGGTATCTGAGGAAAAAAAAAAGACATGAAAGAAGCATGTTTTAAGTGCTCTATGAAAGCATGTAACTTTACTTGAAAAAATGGTATGAAATATGCATTTTTGGTTCTGTGAGAACTGTGTATGAATTCTGCGGAATTCTGTAAAAACCACGGCCTGGAATTCAAAAGCAGAACACTTTGGCAGGGGCAGGGCCAGGACAGAGGCCTCAGGCCCCGGGGTCCGCTCCTCGCGGTTTCGGAGGCCCCCCAGCGGGCCCGGCCGTTGCCGTGGAGGCAGCGGCCGCGCGGGCTGCTGGGGCTTGTAGTTCTCGCTCGGCCGCTGGAGCAGGCCCGGCCCGCCTCGGCTCGGCCCCGGGGCCGCCCCGGGCCTGAGGAGCGGGACCGGCGGGGCCGGCGGCGGGGTGAGTGGGGCGGCGGGCGGTGAGCAGGCGATCCCAGCTCTGTGTCAGACCATCGTTAGGAAGTCGCTGGGGTGGAAGCTGCCCGCTCGGGGATGTATATCCGGCGCTTGTGCAGCCCGCTGCCGGGCGGTCGACTCGTTGCTGGTGTTTGCCGTTCGGATTTGTCAGCGTGTGCTTTCATGAGTAGGCTGCAAGGGCTGGGTTTGTGCTTTTTTGTTCACAAATCTAAAGTGCGTTGTGCAGTCGGGTTGGGTAGTAGCTCTGAGCTAGCTTTGGAGAGTGCAGGTGCTAGGGAAGGAAAACAGCCGACCTGTTCGGTGGCGTTGGCCTTTGGTGACAGCACGGTTGTGCCTTGTAGTCAGTCCTTTAGTGAAGCCCTTCTCAAATCCGTGTGATGTAAGGTTGTAAACCATCTTTCAAGTACAATATTTGGAAGAAAAAAAGAGCAAAAAACCCCAAAGCAAACAAACAGCAACAACAACAAACAAAAACAAAACCTGCTTTACATCTTAAAATATAGTTCCTTTTTTTTTTTTTTTTTTTGATATCTTCAGGTTTCATATTTTCATTGTACCTGCTTTTCATTTTGCTCTAATAGCAAAAGCAAGAAACAAGGTTTCTTCTCTAAGGAAGGATGCGTATTTTCTAGTTGTGAGCCGTCAGAACCGGGGGATTCCGGGACAGCTGTGTGCAGTGAGATTCGTGTGAAATCGTGGGAACTGACGGCACTGGCCACATCAAATTGCCATCGGAGTGTGTTCTCATGTACAGCAAGAACTGTTGCACCACGTTCCTGCACTGCCTGCCGGCACCACTTTGTAGGATGCAAGCTAGTGTATGGGTCTGCTATTCAGTGCTTTCAAATGTAGGTAGGCCTGGCCAGATGTGCCTGGGCCACAGCACATGGACAGGGTAGACGTGGCCACTACTGAGTCTATTTAACTATATATATAAATATATAATATATATATATATATATACACACACGCACCAGTCTTTTTGTACGCTGTGGAATCATTGAAGGATCACAGTCAAGTAGTGTTAACTGTGTAGCCAATTCCTCTGTCCTAAAGGCAGTAGTTTTTTCTGAATTTAGGTTCCTTTTCAGAAGTACTGCACTGTAGATGAAGTTCAGTTAAGATGTAATTAAATTAGTGAACTCTGTTCTGAGGATGTTGGTGTATACAGCAGGTTTTGTACTTGTTTGCATGGAGGGAGATTTGCCAGGTTGTTTACCTGCAGGCAAGATGTTGAACAGAAATCTCTGCTGCTTGTTTCTTACCACCATTTAAAAATGGTCTTTCTAGAGGAGTATGCACTAATTTGGGTTTACTGGGTTGTATTTCCTCTGTCTCTTCTGTCATACTGTGTGGTTACTTAGCTCCTTTTTTTTTATGAAGTTGTTAGAAAAGTAATAGAACTTCTACTCTGAGGTTGCCATGAGCACATCAGCAAGTTAGCGTTCTTTGTGACTACTGGTTTGTATTAATAATCTAATGAGTATTAAAAATGGCAAGCAATTGAACTGAACCGTTGACAATGCTCAGTTCTAAAGTGTATACTTTCTGGAGAAACTCTTGGAGATAGAGTGAAGAAAAGACGAATGAAAATCATTAAAAGTGAGATTGACAGACACACAAAACTCACAGGTTAAATAAACACAATTAAGCGCACTTCCTCCTTGTCATCTCTTAATGTTCCTTGCATTTTACATAAGTAAGCACATCAGTATATAAAGCAGAAAATATTTATCCTAGGTTCTGTGACAGATGTATCTCTTTAGGCACTTGCTGGAATTACTTTGATTTTCCAGACTGTGCCATGTTGATTGTGGTAACGCTGTGTGGTTGGCCTGTGCTCACCTCCACTTCTGGCCTTCCAACACCACTGATGCCATTGGGGTAATGCTTCTTTGACCCTGAACAGTTTTAGGGAGCCAAAAATATGGATTTTTTTTTTGGTGGCTTTATGCTTAAAACCATCTCACTGTGGAGTGGGCTTGGCATTAGTGCCAGAATGAAGGGAAACAGACAAATGCCTTAGCCGTGATGCAGCACAAAATAGAGAGGAAAGGACAATACAAGAAGAAAAAGAAGAGGTGGATGAAAAGAGAAGGGTGGAGTTAAATAAACAATTACCAGTTATGGTGACTTGAGTCATGCTTTATCGTATTTGGTATATTTTTAAAAGACCAAGCTCCAAGGGTTGTACAAATAAGTGAGAATTTCAACATTAATTTTATAGCCCCTCAATTTGAAAAGTGAACTGTAGAGATCTGAGCTAGAAGCTAAAAAGAAGACAAAAACAAATATTCTCTCTATTTTAGTTTGAAATCAAACTTATTATTTTGAGCTGAGTTTTTCAGTTAATAGTTGTATTGCAAAAGGATATTACAAGAAATTCAGATTTAGATAAATTCATAGGGAGATCTATTTAAGGAGGAGGATCAAATTAAGAGAGAAGGTGCTCTTCTAAAAGCACTAGCTAATATGATTTGAAATGTTCTTGGTATGGAAATAGAGGGACATATTTAAAATCTTGAGTGCGGGGGATTATTTCAGAAACTATATTAATCATTCAGTAAGAATTACAGGATGTGTGTGCTTTAGAAAGAAAGAGTAGGATTCAGATGCCTAAACATTGAGTGATACTTCAGATGCCTTTGGCTATCCTTCTCGGCTTCTAGCTTCTGCTGTGAAAGGCTGCAGGTCTCCCATAGGATCTGTGCTCTAGGTCCTAGCATATCTAGGGTTTATAAAATGTCATTTCTTAAGGCACTGAGTCAGTTCCAGAGTGTGTTTACCACGTACTGTTCACTTTCACCATAAGTAGTAATTGTGTGCTGTGCCTGCTCCCCAATTAGGCAATGAAAGCATTTTAAACAGGAGAACAATAAGCTGTCAATACTGATGTTTAGTATGATCTTCCATATTAATATTTATTTTGTCAACATTAAAAAAAACACATTCATGATAATTTCATGGTAATCTGAATGCCATCAAAAATGAATGCAAACCAAAAGTCCCTTTCAGATACAAAATGAGGTATTTCAACAGCACTGATTAGATATGGAGAAAAAATGGATTGCAGCATAGCATGGAGTCTTCGTTGGTAAATGCTCATCACTAACCATCAGATTCTGTCATTAGTTTACAGTTATTGTAACTTGGCAAGAAAAACAGTAATCTGCAGTAGAATTAAATTTGGTTTGCAGTATTTGTATCCTTTCTGTCTGACTGATCTGTGGGGTCTCCGTTTGCAAAAGGAAATAGAGCATATCCCTGAAAAGCAAGTGCTGTTCCCAAATTCTTCACAATCAAAGTCGCATCCAGACACCTACGGAGCCTAGAAGTGCCCAGTAAATAGGATTAAGAACAGGAAATTTTTATATACTATTTCTCAAAACATTTGCTAAGTGTATCAACCAAGTTTGCTTTGGGCAAAACAATAAGTCAGACGTACCTGGCTGATAGAGTGCTTTTGCGTCCTCCGAAAGCTTTCTATGTTATTGGGATTCAAATGTGAGCACTTTGAGGAATCTTCTCTGACAGCACGGGGGGCTTGTGGCATGGAGGGGAATCTATCTGCTTAATTTGCAGATGTGCTCCTGAGAACTCAGTCTGCTGTGGCTAACTGGCTGTGACCGTTTTTTTTTTTTGTCTTTCCTCTCTTGTCTTCAGATGGCACAACAAGAAACCTGTCAGCCTTTAGAAGTGTTAACTCTTTGCAGCTGAACCAGACCAGAGTGGCAGGAGATGTCTGTTGTTTAGATTGTAAAAGCTTGCAGGAAGACATAGTTTAATTCTTTACACTGCTAAACCTGTGAAGCTTGTGCTCTCTTTTGTAATTTTCCAGTGGCAATGTAATGGAAAATATAAACGCAAGTAATTTTTGAGTTTAAAGGCAAACTCATTTCAATATCTAGTAAAAGAAAATAACCGTGGGCAGACTGGTGCACTAACTGCTTTCCCCAGGAATGCTCAGCTGCAAGTAGGTAGTGACATTGAAACAGAGCAAAGGAAATGGCAAATGCATGCAACCAAGTGAGCGAGGACTGACTAAAATTCCAATCCAAAGTCCACTGAAGTAATTAGAAATGCTTTTTTCCCCCTGCTTTAGTGGTCTTCTGATCAGATTTTAGAGACTAATAAAAGTTTGCACCCTTCTGTGGCAGTTTTCATCAGATTCACAGAGCTTTTCTCCTACAAAATGTAATTAGACTCTGCCAAGTCCTATGGGAGCGTATTCTTTCAGCAGCTAGCAGCACTGGGGCACAGAGGGTAAGCCACTTGCATAACATTGCACGGCAAATAAACAGATGAACCTGGAAAACAATTCACTCTTCATAGCTCCCTGCTTCTGCTTTCCTGGACCTACTTCACCCACTCCTGAGTTACAACATCTGCTCCACAGTATTTTAGAAATATCTCATCTCCCATTCGAAACTGCAGTGAGAATAGAAATAGGAAGAGCTTGAAATGGAATTTGGTTATTACAGGAAAGCAAACATACCCAATGTTTGTGAAAATCATCCTGAGACGTTGAATAACTGTAATGCATATAGGATGTGGTGGTGTTTCTCAGCTGAAATACAGCAGCTCTGAGGCACTGTGCCCTGTAACGTCCACACGGGCCTATTACTTCTCTAGTGAAACAAAGAGCAGAAGTAAACTGCACTGCAGTGTTCAAGGCTAAAGAACTTAGCTTCCCCAAAATATAAGGGTATTCAGAGCAGATCTATTTGTATTTTTGGCAGTGCTTAGATGATATTTGACAGCTGCTTATCTGAGTGCTTGACATAGTCTAACCCTTGTCTGGGTCTGCAAACAAAAGATCTACTGACAAAAGAGATAGAAATGAGAGAAAATCCAGCCCCCAGTTGTCTCATTTAATATTGTACGTTCATTTTATTCTCCTCCTGCCAGTTGACGTCTTATCTATAGAAATTCTTTTTCCAGTTACTGTGGATGAGAAGACAGAGAAATTAAAGTTTGTTGGCAACGGCACGTCAGTTTTGGATGAGGATGTGGTCTGTCCAAGCTGGTCTTCTGTAACTGTCACTGGCAAACTGCTTTGGAGGAGCTGCAAGCAGCAAGTAGCTTTGGGATAATGTATGTACAAGGCAGAAAAATCATGTTTAGAGCTGTCCAGCTCATAGCAGGAACACCTAGGGTTTGCATCCTGAATTCCTTTGGCAGAGAACCAACATGAAAATGAAAAAAATAGACTTCTTCTTCACAATTTCTATTTTAATAACATTGACCAAGGTAGTATGTTTTCAGCAGCTTGCTCACTGTCACGGAAATGCTTAGTTTCACTTGATTTTCTTCTCCTACAGTTAATTAGTAAAAATAATATGTGGTTTACGTCTTCATTCCAAATTGCATCGAGGCGTTTCCAGGCTTTTCAGCATATTTTCTGCGGGTGAAGTGCAGTCAGCTCAGAGGTTGGTCTCTGGGGGTGGCAGCAATACGCTCCAGCGAGGCCGAGGAAGGCAAGGCCGTCTGACTTGTGTAAGCCTCGCCAGCCAGCCTGCAAGTGCCCGCCTGGACGTTTAGCCGAGACCCAGGGGCTGAAACCTGTGGAGAAAAAAAATGGCACGGGGCATCCGGTGTCCTAGAGTCTCATCTAAAACCACCAGTAACCGGTATTTAACGTGTGAGAGACAGGGCTGTGTTTGGAGGCCTCATTTAGGGCAGCTGATCACACCCAGCTGTGCTTTGACTGCGACATCCCAGCGGCCACCGTGCTTCACAGGCGTTTGGCGCGCAGGAAGGGTTACCCTTGTCAGAGGCCTCCGGGTGGTCTTTAAAGTGCACGGCACACTTGAAGAGATTGGAAACTCATCAAAAAAACAAGAACAGCAACAAAAAACCCACCCCTCTGATCATGCCCCGGGGCTGACACAGTAGCACCAAAATCCCCCAGGATCAGTGTGCCTGCTGGCAATTAGAGCCCTCAGATGCAGGCCTTAAAAGCCCGTACGAGCTGCGCGTGACAGGCGCGGGGCTCTGACCATCACGAAGGTCGGCTCTGGGGCTCGGTAATGAGCTTACATAAGCAGATGCAGCTCCTGTTCGAGCAAATTGCTGATGCATTAAGTGCGTGCCCTTAAGACCTTCTCCTGCTGAAGGCAGTGGCAAACGTCCAGTTGATTTAAGCGGGATTAGCTGTTGCAGATCGTGCTGAATTGAGAGGCGCTGCAAGAAACGTCCTTCGAAAGGTTTTGTGCTTCGTAATTGAAACTTTATTTAGCTTGTCCCCGCGGTTGGGTTGACCCGCAGCTGGCTGTGGCCAGGGCATCCTGTGGTCAGGCTGGTGCGGCCCTGCCGCCCTGCAGCTGGAGGGCTGCAGGGGGAGGAAGAGGAGGAGGATAAGAAGGAGAAGGATAAGAAGGAGAAGAAAGAGAAGTAGGGCAGGACTGCGGGCAGGGCGGGCTTGCTTCTGTGGCTGTAGCTCTGCAGGTGTCCAGGCAACAAGGGAACAGCTCACCGGAGTGTGGGTAACCTTTCTGTGCTGCCCCACTGAAAACGTGTGATGCCTTTCTAGTAGTCAGGAACTCGCAGGATCGATCCCTTCCCTTAGCCCACTTTCCAGGTGCCATCCTGGGATGCTTCTTAGGGTGACTGCAGTCCGTATGCAACAAAAAAGCATTTATCTAAGGACATGCAGGAGTTCTACCTTCGCGTGCTTCCTTCCTGAACTAGCCAGGCCAAAAGAGTCCTGGAAATCCAGGTCGTCCTAGTGCAGACCAACATGTGAATGCTCTGTGGGTGAGAGCTGCTACAGAAATATTTGTTGCTTTGTTCTGTGTTGTGGGCTGTAAGACAGTGTGGTTGCTTTTATGAGAGGTTAGTTAAATCTGAAGTATTAAAGACTCCTTTGAAAAAGGTTGTGAGAGGTTTAGTTGCTGTGTTAGCTGTACAGGGAAAAAGATCAGGCAGTGTCCGGCGTAGAGGAAGTAACGATAATGTATTTGTGTTCAATCTGATTTGTACAGACATAGTCTATAAAATCTTGAGAACAGGTGTATTTAGTGATGCTTCCCATGAGCCTGCAAGTGATCTATAAACAAATATTTCTTATTTTAATCAAGAATGATTTTTGGTAGGTCAAGTTCATATTGTAGCAACCTGACTTTAACCTATGCCAAAAGGACTAGAGAAGTGTTTTTTTATTTTTTCTTTTTCAGTATAATAAAATTATGTGAGGTTTTATTGACTTTGTAGAGAGGAGTAGGTCATTGCTCTTCCCATTTAAAAATTCAGAATCCTGATTTTTCATTCATTACCTATGCTCTGTATAAAAGAAACATAATAAAACATTCAAAATGCAGCATACACAAGGAAAACCATATTCCACCACACTCCTTTGTTGTTTAATAGAACTAACAACTGCATAATTGAAATCACGCTAATACTCACTTGACCTTCCTTTGTGATTCAATGCAGAGATTTCTGATTTGGCTTAAACTGCTGGAAAGAAGACTGCATTTTGAGAAATAAAATTGATTTTACACAATCTGCTGACGATCAGCAAGACTGAATGAATGATTGCCTCAAGAAACCTCATTATAGTAATTTGGATGAGTGAACAGCAGTGAAATGCAAAAAGAAAAAAGGATAGCTGCTGCTTGAATACATCTCTTGCTGATATTTGACTCTAAATCTATCCAGAGCCAGCACAGGGAAAGGATCAGATATCTTTGCCTTACTTTCTTTGAAACCTTTGATGAAGGTTGATGCCCTTCGGGAGAAAGGTAAGTTTTTGGTTCCGGGGGTAGTTACTGTCTAGCAGAACAGCGCAGTCGTTTCATTCCTAGAGGTGTGATTGTATCCAGTTCATAAATTGCAGGTGATTCCAATCCATCATTATAAATTAAAATAACCTAGATTTATTATTTTATTTTTTTCTGGAGAGTCTTCTCGTCAGTTTGTTTGCAGTTCTTTACATCACAAAACTCTGCACCTCACACATTTTGGGGTTCATTTAAGAGAGACTTAGAAATAAAGGAGATGGGGAAACAGCAGAAAACCAAAGTGAAATGAAAATGAAAAATATAAAGACCATAACAGTTTGAGAGCTAAGTTTTTGAACACCTCATCATGGTATCATCCATCCTAACCATATGTTCAGTTTCAGGAATAGTACTCGTTCTCCAAATACTGACATCTGTGCTTTCATGTAGGGTGATGAAATAGCGCCCTGCCGTTCTTCAAAGTAATTGAAAATATGTTGGACAGGTAGGTCTAGCTGCCAGTCTTTCCTCTCTGTTGGTTGAGAGAAGGGATGTTCTTCTGATAGAACCTAAGCTTTTATTAGGACCTAGCTGGTTCTTCTGTCTGATATCCTGATTCTGTAGAATTAAATAACAGCTTTGTGGCTGTGCTAGGAAAGGTTAAGACTGTGTTGGACTGTTACTTCTGTATTCCATTTTGCATTTTATTTCTTGCTTTATATTTTTTAAACAAAACTGTGAATTTCTCATAAAAAGCAATGGAGATAAAATAAGCAGACGAATGCCAAAACTACAAATAGGGTTTTCTCCCCTCTTTTCCAATTTAGGATTTATTAAAATATGAATAATTCATTGCACTCATGTTGCAGAATATATTCTTTGTGTTTTTTAATAAGGAAAAAATAAAGAAATGCCACCTATGAGTTGTAAGTTATTTCCTTAACCATGATGAATGGCTTTGACACAGCTGGTAGCAAACCTCATATACTAGTGTCAGCCAGCAACAACTATATTGGCTGTACGAGAAATACTCTGGATTTACTGCTTTGCCTT
Source organism: Anser anser (assembly GCF_964211835.1). Classification (NCBI taxonomy): domain Eukaryota; kingdom Metazoa; phylum Chordata; class Aves; order Anseriformes; family Anatidae; genus Anser; species Anser anser. Next base: position 17,019,181 of record NC_139725.1, on the reverse strand, counting down.
GGGTAAAAAATTGGTCCATATTTTGGTAGAAAAACCCTGTCACTCTTGAGAAAGAAATCTTTTCCCATGCTTGGACTATCCAGGGAATTTTCTCTGCTTTTTATTTTTTTTTTTATTTTTTTAAAGTAATACTATTTTGGTGAAGCTTCTCCCGGTGCATGCATATTGAAGTACATGCCAGATGAAAATGCATAGGCTCAGTGAAATGTATGTTTAAAACCCTTAGGGATAACTTCCTTTATAGGGTATATCAGGAGATTTCAGGTATTGAATATTAGATTATATTCTAGCAGCATCCATTGCTGGCTTTTTCATGAGGCTGATATTCAGGTTTTTACAATTGTAATATGGCTAAAACTTTGTCAAGCTGAGTTCAGCACTGCGTTCCCTAGCTAACCATACGGAGTCAAAACCTGGTGTTTATCCAGGGTGTTGTTGTACTATTGCTCATCCACAGCTTGTCCAGTACAGGATGTTAAAACCTGAAGGAAGTGTCCCAAGTTGTGCAGAAAGTAAAGGCTGCACAGGAGGGTGAGAATTGAGCTAGAGCATTTTGCTAGCACCTGGTCTGGATGCTTAATTCTAAGCTGATGGCTGGGTGGCTGTAGCCACTGAGAAAGCAGCCATTCACTTTGGTTAATTATACAACTGTTTCCCCAAATTACCAACTTTCTATCTTATTAGAGCATTTTAGAGTAAAGGAATCTAATCTGTATTGCCAGACGTCCTCTGTTTTGTTAATAAGTCATTTAAACTCTCTGTGACTCAGTTTTTCTCATCTGTTATTGGGAATAATATTTTTTCTTCCTCATGGGACTATTGTGAAGTTTATTTCATTAGTGTTTATAAAGGACTTGGAGATCCTAGATGCCAGACGCCAAAGAAAAACTAAAAATTATTACCATTTTCTTGATTAAATATATGTATGTATATTTTTCCCTTTGACACTGGCCTTACAAATCACTGCAGTCCTTCACATAATGAAATTTACCTCAAATGATGACTCTAATAACTGAGCAGTAATGAGGAATAGAAAGGCATGCTTCCCTCTGAAACTACTCTAATTTGCATAAACCACTCTGGACTCTGGTAAATGATATTCTGCGTGGTCTGTCCACAGAGAGATTAATGCTTGTTTGTTTTTTGCAAAACATGAGAAGACTTAAACTTCAGGTTATGTGGTTGTGCAGGTGCTTTTACATCTTCAGAACATCAGCTGCGTTTACGCGCTGGCAGTCCAACAAAATTAGAGCTTGACATTAGAAATCATGCTTTATTTTCCTGCTGGGCTTGGAACAATTCTTGTTCAACCTTATTTAACTTTAAAATCAGGTTCTCAGCCCTTCCTTAGTGTAGTTGATTTGAGATTTTGCTGAAGAATTAAGGTTTCATTCCCCAGAGACACTTCCTAATGCTGTGGTATATCAGGGGAAGAAAAGTCGGAACATGTAAAAATCATGCCCTAGGTGAATATTGCATTCTTGTGTCTTTATCATATTAATGTATGCAAACTGGTCATTTAATTTTTTTAGTTAGGTTGCCATGTATGAGAGAGTTAGGTCTGCCCATGCCTTCACCTGTGTCTTTCTACTTCCAGTACTCTGGCTCCATATGCATAAAAAATTAGTAATATTAACTAACTAATATCACAGAGCTGTTAAAATGTGTTTATACAGGTTAAGAAAAGCATCCACAACGTTTCTTCAGCTCTCCGCGTTTGTTTCCTTCTCAGGATGGGGTTTTGGCCCTCCTGCGTGGCCCCGCTCCATCATGCTCTTCTCGGCCGGTGTGCAGCCTCAGCATGCACGCGCACATCACCATAATTTAACGTGCCCTACAACATCTGGGTTTAGTGGCTTTGATGGCACAGTGAATAGTGCACCTGCAAAATGATGGATTCAGTCCAAGTTTTGAATGTACAGGTGTCCTACTTGTAAAATCCAATGTGCTAGCGAGTGGTGTCACTATTTCTGCAAAGAAGACAGGGGTTTGGCAGTTTTAACACCAAGCAACTTGCAACGAGGGGAAGGAGCCCCACTGAGAGAGTCTGGCACTTCTGTGGCCCATGGTGCCCGAGGACTTAAATTTCAGGCATACATCTTCAGAGTCTTCCTTTGCACTTAAAATTACTGTGTCTCCTCGAGTTCTGGGAAAATGTGGTGTAAAGTCCCACTGCAGAGATCAGTATTTCACAAGGAGTGAAATAAAAATTGACATTCTGGTGCTTATAAATATGGGTTAGGGACTCATCAGTTAACGTATTTTCTGCCTACAGATACACATGGCTCTTTTCTTTTTGTTGCAGAAGAAGCCTACTAAAGCAGATATACCTGTCTGACTGTGAAGGTGTGGATCATGGAAGAACAATCGTTAAACAACGGCATCCTTGATCAATTTATTAATAGCCATGAGCAGTCGTATGACGAGTTTCTAAACTCATTCACTTATCTTTTGAAAGGTATGTACCACCCAAATTTCCCATTAGAAATTGCAGCCAGAAGGGAAGGTGAAAAGAGAAGGAGTAGTATTTAGTGTTGTTCTGTTACTCACTTGCTACATGACCTTAGGCAAATCCTTTTGATGCTTTTGTTTTTCCTATCAGCAGTGAAATCCCTCATGACAGTTTTCCTTAGCTTGGTTCACAGACTGCTAAGGTAGGGCCCTACAGATGGTTAACCATGTTTTGCTCAGTTTAGGGAGGTTGTGGGGGACAGTATGTGGAAGGATAGACTCTCCAAGTAAGTCCCATGTCATTTTGCTAGGGAAATACTGAGACAAGAAGAGCCTAAGGAAAGTACTTAATAGTACATGACCTAGGACCAGGGATGTGCAGTTTAACTCTGGCTTGCTGTGTAACGCTGTGGTATGCACCAAGCTGGCTGTACAAATAACGTGGATGAAGGGACATCCTATAGGGTAGTTAGGCTGAAAAGACCTTATGCTTTGCAGATAAAATAAAAGGTGGGGCTTAACTTTGATCTGAGCACTTCTGATTACAGGAAGTTTCGATCTGTACCCAAATTATGTAGCTGAGGTTCATTTATTCTGTCTGTTTTAAGTCAGGTGCAATAAAGATAAAGGGGAGTTACATATTACTCAGTTATAATTGTCTTTACCACAGCTTTGCACTTGGAATGATATCCTCATCTTATTGCAGAAGCACTGTATTTTCCAATTACACTATGCAGCATGCTCCATTGATTGGCACTCAGAAGTCTGTCCTGTCCTTGTCCTTCAGGCAGAACTAAGTGTCAGTCACAGGCACTGAGCAGAAAACCAGTGGGGGAGTTGAAGCTGCCGTAGAAATAATTTTGTGGCAGCCTTCTGTCTCTCCTCCCAGTAAAAAATAGAAGAGAAAGGAGGCGCTGGGAGATGAGATAAGAGGATTGAAAATTAGGTTCTGGTCTTTTTTATGATCTTTGTATCTTTGTATGATTGATACACTGGGGATAGGCCCTATCTTAGAAGCTTGCTGCATATCATGATATTACTTGCAAAAAGCCTCAGCATGTATTTCGGTTGCTCTCATTGTCACTACAGCATCTGCCACTAAAACTTTGTTTATCAAAGGTAGGGTTTTAACTGAATCAAATGCTTAGAAATGTAGTTTCCTATGTTTGTATAAGCAAAATAGCTCAGGTTGTTTTTCTCCTGTCTTCATTTTCCTCTAAATACCCAAAGGTGCTGGTTTGTATTATAAACTAATGACCTGCAAAAATTCCACTTAAGTAAGGCACAAGGCATTTCAGTATCAGAACAGTGCAAAATACTCTGCAAAATATCACATTCTTAGTTTCTTAATTTTGCACTTGAAAAATAAGTCATTTGGCTTCTAAAAATATAATTTTAAAAAGCAACTATGATAGCTTAGTAAGACTGTCTGTTAATAGGCTCCAGAAATGCTCTCTTTCGTGTCATGAGTTCTGATATTCACTGTGGACATACATTTGTGGTTAGTGTCAAGTAAAATCTGGCTGTTTACAGATTACCTTTCTGAATTTGGCCTGATAATAGTGTAGATCCATACTCTGCCTCTTAGTATAATTATCATTTGAATTAGAGTTTGCCATCCTGCATAATTAGGTATGGAGATACCTGTTTGTACACACAAATGACCCAGCCTATTCAATTGTGTATGTCAATATAGAGAAGGTCTTAAAAAAAAATTGAAAATCATCACCGTGTAATAGATTTTTGACTGTTGTACCGTTGAAAACAGAAGAAACATAGAGAAATAATTGGATTCCACTGATTTCACAGAGTACTGTATTTATATAAGATGATTTCCACTTGTACATGAATTTGTACTAGCTCCCAGATTGGATTGCAAGAATATTTTCACTAGGAGTTTCTTCATTATTCTTACAAGCATCTCATAAGAATCTGATTTGCTAACTAATATTTTATTTTTCTTGATCAATTAAATTTACACGCAAGTTGAAGTTGAAAAGAATATACCTTGAGTACAAAACCCAAGCACCATTGACTGTTCTGGGCTATCTATAATAATTTATTTTAAAGCATTAATTTGTGTTACTTTCAGAATCACTGAATATCCGTATGCTTTTGCCAAGTTAACGTATTCAGTTTTTGTTAGTTTGCTCTTTTAGCTTTGATTATAAAAAAGTCCAGTAATAGAACATCTAGCTGGCATTTGCTTTGAGGTTGTACAACTCTTCTGTGTTGTATAAGCCCAATGAAAAATTGTGAATGTCTTGACTATGCAGTTGAAGCCTCAAAAGAGTTGGATTTACAAAAGAATTCATGATACAGATTTCTGTAGATGTGGTCAATGAGTGAACTCTTCAAAACTAAACACTAGAACATATTTGGACAAAATCTCATTGAAATAGACCCAATCTCCTCTTTTTAAAAAAATGCTGCACAGGGCTCTTTCAGATCTTAGAAAGAATGCTTGAAATCTGGTGGAAAGAATTAGGTGTCCAAAATTAGAAAACAGCATCTGCTTCTAAACTCAGAGGAAGATTGGCAAATTCACTGGAGCATAAAATATTTCCTTTGACCTTCTATAAACAAAACAAAACAAATAAAAAAAGCACAGAAAAATGAAGTCCAAACTTTATGTTTTTCATCTAGATTTTAAATTACTCCTCTCACTTTTTTTATTTTTAAAAAAAAAAAAAAAAGAAAAGAAAAAATTCCAGGGTCCTGGATCAGTCAGCTGCTAGAATAAAAAAGTTGCTGCTAGAATAAAATTCTTATCTAAACCCAAGTTTTGACTCACAGTTTTTCCATGCTCCTGGCCATTTGGCCACTGGGATTAAATTCAGTCTCTTCCTGCTATTAAGTTTGCTCCATTTGATCTACTTTATCCTGCCTGGCGCTGAGTTGAGGTCTGAGGGCTTTGATCAGACCCATCTCTAAGCAAACTGAACCTTGGCTATGTGCTTTATAGCCTCAGTGCTGCTCTTTTGATGCTTCTGTGCCCAGCAGGCTGTCAGGCAAAGGAAGTTGGAAGTGGCTGACCATTCCTCCGCTTCCAGGTGCCATACAAGAGCCATATTTTGTGTTGTGATCAAATTAGTTTAATTCCCCAGTGAAAGCTTAGTGATGTTTAGTTCACAGTCCATTTAAAGGTAGCTGTCTCCTTCCCTTTTTTTGTTAACCATGTTTAGAAAAAACAACTTTAAACTTCCTACATAAGTGTCAGCAAAGGCACTTTACAAATCTGAGTCTAACCACAAAAAGCATACCAGAAAACTATATAAGAAATGACAGTAAATTTACTTTAATTTTAAAAAATGGACCAGTAGGACAATGCTAACCCCAAGAGAAATTTGCAGCCTTCTTTGTATGAGTGGATTTGCCAATAAAAACAACTAGGCAGTTCAATAAAACTAATTAAATTAATCTGTCATCCCCAGGGAACTTAAACAGGGCATGAAATAGGGAAACAGCATCAATTCAGAGCTTTTTATTGATGTGTTTTGCTGGATCATTGGAAAGATTTGGCTGGGAGAAAAAATCTGCAGTTTTCTATTGATCATAAATGTAGTAGCTATCTCTCTGTAACCTTCATTCAATGTGATATGAAGTCAAATATCGTACAGAGCCCCTAAAGGTAGAAGAAAAGACATAGGGGTGCAAGCATAATAGATGATTTTTGAAATAGCGGGGATCTGTTTTATGGTTGTTTGTTGTCCTTAGATCTCAGTGGTATTTGCTATGTAAAGAACTTCATTTCCCTTGTACAGACAGAAAAAAAAGTAAGGCATGAAGAGGGGGAATTGCTGAACACAGCAACTCACTGGCAGCCCCGGGTAAGGACAAAGGCACCCTGGCTCCCTGAAAGTTGGACAGCGTGTGAGCAGTGGTGCTTCCCTGATAGCATTTTTTTTTTCTGTGATGCCTATTTCACTTGAACAATTTCTAAAGTCTGTTTCAGATGGAAAAAAAAGGTATTTCTATTCTGTTGCATAACTTAGATTCTGCCTAGAATAAAGGGAAGGGAAATAGTAGCTTTGCTGTTGTTATTTTAGTACAGATTTCATCTGATAGTGGTATATTGACTATGGTTAAATTCTGTTATGCTATATAAAACAGTAACATGGAATGAACTCTTGCTCTACCTCATCACCTTGCCTTGAAAGGCATTGAACTGCTAAATGCATCTGTTGGCTAAGTTTCATGACACTCCAGTGAGGTGAGAAACTGTTAGCCCTCTTTTCTACGTGTGGAAATTACACAAAGCAAATAATGTCAGAGGTCAGAGCTTGGCAGCTCTGAGTGGCTCGGCAGGACAATCAGAAACAGAAATCAAGTGACCTCACTTTTGTTCTTCTCTGTGTCCAGTATAAAATCACATTGAAATGCCTGATTTCAAGAAAGTGAGTATTTGTCATTTTTTAAAATCAGGCCTTTCTGAAGATACCTTAATTTCTCAATTATGATGTCGAAAATCAAGCATTTTTTGAAATCTTGGGATGTCAGACGTTAGTTAATTAGTTCCCACCTGCTGTAATCTTTTTACTGGTACTATTTGTTAAGAAAGGAATACTTTGTGTTGAGTTGCTTTTAGTTATATATCATTCCCCTGTTTCTTACAGTGCTTATCTACGTATCAGCTAGTGTTGAATTCTTCTAGTATGCAATTACACAGAAGGATTTCAAAACCAGTTCTGTCCTGATTTGTTAGTAAGCCACCTGTTCTTTTAAAGTGTTCCCATGATGTGTATTTAAAGTAGTTTCGTTGTGCTGAGGATGAATTTAAGCACATTTGTGGTTGCTTTGACTGTAATAAATAAATAAATAAATAAATAAATAAATAAATAAAAATTGTTGGAACTAGAGATCTCATCTAGTGCACCGGTACTAGTTGGCTGTGGTAGATGCCACGTGATCCCTGGTAGATATTAAGAGGCGTAGCTCCCTTACTAGGATTGAACTGGTTAATGTCAGTTGAGAATCTACTTTAAGACTTCTGTTACGGTTTTCTGAACTTTTAAAAGATTATTTTTGGTCATCATCTGTTGGAAGAAGCAAGATTTTGCTCTTGAAAGCTGCTGAGATGGTCAAATGCACATTTGCTGCGTTACTTAACTGACTGCATTATAGTATTCAAATGGAGAAGGTATCTGGCGACAGCACTGTTGAACCGTGGCAGAATAATGTATGTTTTTAAATGATCAGCTGGGCTGAATGTGGCATAAACAGGAAATATTGCCACTTTTCTAACACTGACAATATTTAAAGCCCAACAGAGATACAGATATTGATACAGATAAAACAGTACGTAAAAACACACCATATAGATTCCATTAAGGAAAACGGGAGAGAAACTGATACAGTAAAAGAACAGTTCAGCTTTTGAAAATGAAGAGCTGAGTTAGTTATGAAGAAATATTGCTGTACATTAAGCTAAAGCAGGTGTATGAGTGGCTGAAATATACTTGATATAAGTCATTCTTCTTTCCTCTGAAGAAGCACATACAAAAAGTCCTTTCCTGTCTGTTTTTTAAAATATATTACAGTAAAATGTTAAAAAATGGCAGTTAAAAGTAATAATTAGGACTTAAGAGTTTACCCATTTAAGTCAGAAATAGTCTGACTGAAGTTGTTGGCCCAGTCCATGGATTATTTATTTATTCTAGCTGAGGACCTGACATAGTGAAATTTCATTAGTAAGTTGGTGTTAGTGAAAAAAGAATCAAGCCCTTATTAGTGAATATAGTAAAAGCTGACCTTTTAATTGAAAAAAAAAATTACAAGTAAACAATCCTTCTTGCTGATTACTTGTGATTTAGTCAGGGTAAGATCAAAGACATGAGGAGAAAGGCTATACCAAGTGAATCTCAGCGCTTGTATAAACTGCAGAGCATTCCATAGGCATCCATGAGTTACGCTGATGCAAAACTGCAGTGAAGGAAGGGGATCAAGCAGTGTAAATGCCCTTGTTAACTGAATAGGAGGTGAAGTGTAGAAATGGAAGACCATGATCTTTTACGTATTGCACTTGCAAGATGTGTTATGAATATTAATTTGTACACTGAGGCAAGTAAGTTTTTATTTTCTTGGCTTTATAGGTTGAGTTACTTTGACAGAGGAGTTCTGCTTCTCGTGCTGCAGTGAGATCAGTGTCTTTGAAATCAGCGAGGGTTTTGGTTGAGCAAGGCTTGAATAGGACTTTAGGAATTTGGATGTCTAGGGGATAGGTATTTCAGATGCTCAGGGTTGGCAGGTAAGATACAGTATCTATGGAAAATCCACTGCCTTTCTGAGTAGCAGCAGGAGGATAGGCAGGATACCATAATGCTCTTAAAAGAGCACTAGATTACTGTTCAAGTACTTGAGTTGTACTGGGACAGACATACAGGTGCCTAATTCCGAAATCCTCCTGCTGTGTACTGTGTGGGGTAATTGGGCTTTTTGTTTGTCATGAAAAGTTGGGCAAACTCTGCATTGATTTACAGCGATTTATGCCTTTAAATACATGGGAACAGGAAGATAGCTCAAGAATGTAAATCAGAGCAGATTTTCTTGGTTAAGTAACTGAAAACACCAAGTTCTGTTCTCAGTGTGCACTACATAAGCAGGGGGAGGCTGCAAATTTAGATTGAGGTACTGCAGAATTATATCTGGGGGCTGGTTTGGATGAATTATTAAAGAAAAAGAAAAGAAAGAAAATAGAAAGCTTTAAAACTTATCCTCCCAACAAATTGGATTTTCAGGTTTTAAATCTGTTTTTTTTTCTTATGGCTTGGCATTTAGGGTAAATTATCTCAGCAATATAACAGTGTACATAGCTGCAAATAGGTAAATCCAGGTTCTCCTACTCTGTCTCCATCTGTTGAACATCCCGAAGTGGTATTTTATGGAAGCATTTCAGTGACAGGGTTTGTTCATGCTTTTAAATGAAGCAGTTTGCTGATGTGTTTGAGATAATAAATGAAATTGAAACTCGTGCTCTTGACCTCTCTACCATGCCTCTGTACCTCTGTACCATGTACCTCTTGTACTCAGTTACCATGCTTCTGTGAGTAAAATTACTTTTTGTTCAGGAGCCCTGCACAAAGCCGCTGTGTTATTTGAATCCCAGGTGTTCCATCAAAGCATAATTTGGAAAGGCTTTAAGGGATTCACAGGCCTTTTGCTGGCCCTCTGTCCAGTGTTTTAAGGACAAGAAGTAAATTGGAACTTACAATAGTAGCTTTGTTGTATTCATTTTTTTTTTATAGTTAAAAAGGGCCTTATTCTCAGCCAATTTTTATAAACATTTTTGGAATTCATTCATTGAATTGAAGGAGGAGGGAAATACCTGGTAGCTGCTATTGTTTTGTCCATTATGTTATCCCAGGCCAGGTATTCTACAGCATATTATTGATTGCCATGTCTGGTCTTGCTATGAAATGTTTTAAACCATGGGGTTTCTGTCATTCTTCTGGGGCTCCTATTTCATCTAATAGATTTTACTGACAGGAAGTTTTTCCTGATAACTCCTGATAGCTCTCTTCTCTGGCTTCGTGATAAGTGACCCCACTGTTTGAAATATATGGGTGATCACTGGATGTTTTCAAAAGGTTCCTTTCCAAATTGGAAGACAAAGAGAATTTTAGGCAATAGAAAGGATAGATAGCTGGCCAGAAAGGATGTATCAAGCTGGATATACTCTCTGATAGAAATGTTTCTGAAGTCTGCAACATACCTTTCAGTGACACTCAGTAATGATGGATATTACTCTTGAGAGACTGAGATTTACTTTTCTAGAGACCTAAGCTTGCTTGTTATTTCATTGTGAAGGTAGTGTCAGTGGAATTTCTAAAAAGTAAAACTGAAAAACTGTGGAGTGAATATATGAATCTTTCCGTCATTTCCACCTTCTTCTGCTACTTTTTATTGTGCTTGTACCCTTATTTATTTATTTATGTTGTCACATATGGTAAAGGCCATTTTTGTACGTGCAAGTCTTGACAGGTTGCGAACTGTGACTGTGCCTAATGAGTCAATTATCACTTGGCCGGGGGTAGGCTGAGCGAGCCTTTTGCTGGTTTACATCTGACCCCTTCTCCTTCCCATTCTCTTGCAAAAGTAGGGACAGAAAGGGTTGGAATGGAGAACACCGTCAAAGGAATAAAGCTGTGAGATTTCTCTGCAAGTTGCAGTTTCTTTCGATTTAGTATAATTTGTGTTCTTTTTAATACTTCTTTGAGATCAGAACTGTTAAGACCTCAAGAGAGCCGGTTACATGATGCAGGATGAGAAACTGCAGGTATCAGTGCTTACTTCAGACACCTGAAGGGTGGGCCTCACTGGCCCCGGGGGCTGCGTTTGCAGCATAAGTTTTGGTTCACCTACCTCCCACCTGTTTATGTGGCACAGGCTCATCATGCATAGGGTTGCATGGCTGGCAGTCTGTCTGCAGCATGCGTTTCACAACTGCTTTGTGCTGCTCAGATGCTTTCCTTGTAAATTTTCTAGTATCAAATTGCAGTTGTGAACGTTTCATCAAATATAATGTTTTATGTTATCTAACCCAACAGTGCTGCAAAGGTCTTAGCCAAAAGTTTCTGACAGCCGCTTATGACTAATCTCTTTAGAAAAGGGATATAGTGCTTCTGGCTGTAGTCTCGGGTGAGTGAGTGGCACAGAAATACTGTGAATGCTCTTGATTTCTTGTTAGCTCACTTAATCTATCAGTCTTTTATCTGTGACAGTAGCTCAGCTATCCAGAAAATATATAATGTAATAAAATAAATTAGTGGGCTCATGTGTACTGTCTAATCATAACTGCTCAACTATGTGTCATATGCCTTCTGACGTTAAGTGATATTCTTCTGTTTGGAGTATTCAGAGTCTACACTTTGGAGAAGGTGGGTCTGATTGTAGCCCAGAAGAATGACCACAGTGGCACCCATGATAGGCACTGGTTTGTGCAGGAATCTTACGCTTATTCAGAGCTTATCGGTGTATGAGTTATGATGCTGATCATTCACATTGATGATTCCTTTTGTCTCTGTCTTGATTGTGATGAGAAATGTATATGGCTTCCAGGCGCTTTCTTCCAGATTTCGTAGTGAAGGCCCCCTAAATGTGCACAGTGAGGATACTGGCCCCTCAACCCCTATTGCTAGTTGCACTGTAGGGCTGCACACATTTGGCTGCATGAAGACATGAATATCCTTCTGTGTCTTGTCAGTCTTTAATATAAAACTTCTCAGTTCTTAGTATGAAACAGGAGGTTGATCCTGTTTACCTCTGTAATAACAGAAGTTTGAAACTTTTTGAGCAACTCTTCTAGTTCTTCCTATAAAGTAGGGTGACAATAAGAACATCTTCAATTAGTGGATGATCGCTTTACCTGTCAACAGTTTAAAAGAGGGTTTTGGATGGAATACAGCTTCATTTCCATGGCTTGAAAAAGAGAGCATATAGGAAGAAGACATTGCGCATATGTAGTGCTGTTCCCAAATATTTTTTTTAGGAAAGTGCTTGCTAAAAAAGCAAAGATAAGCCAGATGTCTTATCAAGGGACCTGGGATTTAGGAATTATTCAGAGGATCCATCTGTGGTCTGAGAGAAGAAAACTGTTTGCTAGGCTGTTCCGATCTAGTGCAATTTACTTTTTATAAACCTTGACTTTTGTGAGTGTGGACTTCAGGTTATGTCCAGAATGCCAGCCCTTTCTGTGAGTCATAGTAACTGTGGCACAGAGCTGTCCATGGGGATTAATAAGTCTTTGGGAAAGTGGACTGCTGAATGTACTAACCCCAAGGGCATCATTAAGACTCTCCGCAAGAATTCCTTTAATGCCTGTAATGTATAATTATGCTTTAGAAATGCACTGCAGTGTTTCTTATTGTTATAAAGTAGATTTTTCAAGCTAAACCCAAGAAACGCAGTTAAAATCAGCATTTATTTTTCATTAAGAACACGTAGTGTGAAGTTCACTTGCATTTATTGTACTATAGCTGCTCCATACTTGATAATGGATTTTTTTTTTTTTAATAAAAAGGCAGTTCTATCTTGGCCATGATTAGTTTTTTTTTTTTTTCTCCATTTTTTTTTCTATTTTGTCGGAAAACAACTGTTCAGCATGAGTTTGGAAATCCAAACTTCTGTGCACATACTTGTCTCGATCTCTGATCAGCTCTTAGCTAAATCTGTACTGTTGAGTTTTTGTTTGATGATGGCCTAGCCATGTCGTAATTCTGAGGGACTGTTTTTCCAGTCCCTCTTTGAAGGCCAGAGGAATCCTCTAAGGGAACTGATCCTACTTGAACACCAGTATTTAATCTTTAATCGCAAGACCTAAACTTCTGACAACTAAATATCACTGGCATATGGCTGTTTGTAAGTCTTGGTGATACCAAGATATTGAGGTAGAAAATACATATTTTTTGGGGGGCCAGATCATCATTGCACTATGATAAAAAAACAAAGTATTTTCTCCTGCTTGATAAGAAAGTAATCCATCAGTTAGGTATGTGATGGTATATCAAGTTTTCTATATATTGCATAAACTTTTGAGATAAAGAATTTTTCAGTATCAAGGAATAGGTCATACTCTGTGCACTGGAAGTTCAAACTTCGTATTCAGCTTTATGATAAAGATTGCAAAATAGATGTATATCATGCTCATGGAGGCTCTGAGCATGAGAAGAGAAATGGATATGTAAAAGAAGTCAGTATTAGGTCTAATGAAATTCATGTTTTTCTTTGTCTTGGATGGTGTATTGTGTTATCTGAAGTGGTGTGATTCTCCTTGCAGAGGAAGAGGGGAAGACGATTCAAGGATGTAAAAATTCTTTAAGAAAAACATCTTCTACTTCTGAGTTCTCGAACGGAGATAAACAGGGTGGCTCACCTGGACGAAGCAAAGTAATATCAGTGCGCCTCCCATCACAGACGCCAAATGAGAATGAGGTAATGAATTCACATTTGTCCATGCGGGCAAGCATCACATTCAAGAAGATTAAAGAAAAAAAAAGGTGTGGGGGGAGATATACTGTCTAAATGTTAGAGGCTAATGGTATTATCCCATCTGAGGTAAATATTTAAAATACTACCCAAGTGTATAATGCTTACAGAGGCACCTGCAGGGATCACATTTGGCAGTGGCATTTGCAGAGCCCCCATAATCTGACTAATAAATAAGGAGCCCTGCAAAGACCATTGTTAGGTTTTCACTGAAGACTGCGGTTAATGGTAGGGGTTGGCAGAAAGGAAAAAGGCTTGAGAGTATGAATGCCAGCATGCACAGATTTGCTTTGTTGGAGGATTTTAGCAAGTATTGAATCCTGTGTTACTGAAGCTAGATTGTTTCAGCTACCTGAAGAAAACAGTTGGCAAACCAGAGTTCTTTTTAATCTTCTGAAACCTATGAGATTAGGGATTGAATGTGTAGGGAGAGGAAAACCACAGGCATGATCTGGAGAGAGCAAGATGGAAATCTGAGTCCACTTGTTAAGAACTACCCTCTTGCCTGAATAACAAATAATAAAGCTGTGATCTTGCCTGTAATAAAACAAGCAAACAAAGAAGAAAAAAACAACAAAAACAACAACAACAAACAACAACAACCCCCCCCAAAAAAACTCACACACAAAAAAAACCCACCAACAAACAGAAAAAAAACTATCTTCGTTAAGGTTCTTATTAAAAAAGAAGTAGCAGGTCATTTTGTGCAATACACAGAGCAGCACACTCAAATGACTTCAGATGATGGGGCTGCCAGGCCTCAGTCAAAGAGAAAAAGCTGTTGTTTTCCTCCCTACTAACACATGCCTTTGAGGTAGAATCAAGTAAGGCTTTAAAAACAATCACATTCTGTCAGTTGATTATATAACAATAATGACAAAAATCTTTTTTTGTCATTTTTCTTATGAAGAATATGGTTGCCTCGTTGGGATAGACAGCCTTTGGGTCTCTTTCCTTAGCCACTTCGAATTGGCTTATGCTTTATGCTGCCCCATAAAGCAATGTGCAGCTTCTGTTATCCTTTATGTAATAGAACATCTTAATATTTGTCTTTTGTTGCTACAAAAAGAAAGTTTCAGCCATGACTTCATGTTTTTGTCACATTAGTGGTTTCAGAAATAAATATGGTAATAATAGAATGCATTAGAAAAGCAGCTATAATAGTAATGGGAGGAGACTTCAATGCAGTAAGTTGGCCACGGTAACCTTTAAACCTGCCCTGAGGAAAGAAGGGAAAAAAATACATTGAAAACAATGCTTCTGTTCTAAATGCTGCTTTTTAGGCCTGTTATGATTACTTATACTCTTGCTACAATTGAATCAGTGATCCTGTGTAGGATTTCAGAGGATTACCTACATATGTTCTATTTTCAGCAGCATTGCATTCAATCTTTATAAAAATTGAAATGCACCATAAAGGATCTGTTTGTGTAAATCAGTAGGAGCTTTGACTGTGATTTTGATTCTGTTTCATGCATGTGAATATTTCTACATGTCTATCTACAGACAGTCGTGAATGAGAACTGGAAAGCTGGTGGCTCTGATGGAAATGATCTTGGTCTATCTGAAAGAGCGAAGGTGAGGTTTTCTTTGATTTTCTTCAAGGTGGGGATTATGAGTAGAAGGTGACTGAAAATTTTGCTTTATGCATTTACAAAGTATTTGCAATTTGTCAGCGTATTTCTTTCATGCCTATGAGAAAAAGGAATGAGAGCATCATCATCCAAATCTTTTTCCAAGTTTTAGCGAGTATGTACTATTAAAATGTAAAGGTTGAACAAGATGATAGTGTAAAATCAGTTTGGAAAAAATGAACTAAGAACATCTCTTATTTCTGCATAGAAACGCAGAAAACTACTCAATGCATATAGTAAATCTTCCATTTACACATAGGCTGGGAAAGTCTTTTGACACTCACCCCATGCATTTATTCAGAGTGTTACCTGAAATAAGAAGCAACTCTTCTTGTGGTATGTTACATAGTTTAGACCATTTTTCAAGGGACATCAGCCTGGTAAAAGCAGTAGTGAAACGTCCCAGATGAAATATCAAAAATGTCATAATTCTTAGCTTTTTAAATTTTCCATTCAGATCACCATTAGTATCAAAATAGGAAGATCCATCTCTCCTTTGCTTGCAGCATGTGCTGTGTCTGTGTAATATGTAGTGTCTTTGCAAAGCTGCAGAGTAATTTATGTAGATTTTTATATGACAACTTTACTTCTTCAGCTTCCCACCAAATTCCTGAAGAAGTTGCTGTTCAGCTTGAGCTTTCTCTTCACCGTAGTTGGTATGCAACAACTACAGTAGAAATTCTTTCTCTACACTTGAAAATATTTCCTTTGGGTTTTGCATTTCAAAAAAATAATCACATGCTTTCCTAGAAAAATGCAGGGGAGAAGGGAGGTGATGAAGGAGGAAATTTAATGCTTTTCTTTGCTTTTCTCTAAATTGTATTGAAAAGAATGGAATTAATACATTTTAATCTATTTTTCCAATTTTGTGTTTTTACTGCAGGTGAACAAGTACTTAGACATAGACACAGATGAAGAGACATGCAGTGGTACGTTTTTTCCCCCTTCATATTCACAAAGATTGTCTGTCTTTGGATTGAAGTATATGGATATTCCTTTCTTTTTAGTGACTCTGAAACACTGTTTAACAGAACCATTTCTCCTCTAAGAATGATTTTCTTCCTCAGTTCTTCCATTGCTAGAAAATTACCCCAATTGCCCATACTCCCAGAATGGAACTACTTATTTCCTCAATTTAACAGTTAATGAAATAATAAGTTACAAAGTTTATTTATTATACCATGTTCTGGTGAGCAGTGATTTTTTTCAACGTTTCTCAACTTTTTGCTAGCAACTTTTCTACATTTTTCCACACTTCTGTTTGTACTGAAATTATTTTAATTACAAAGTGTAACCCAAAAAGTAAATTGGGTGCTGAGAGAGTTCTATAAAATGAAAATGTTGTACCTACTCACTATAGTGATTTCGTCCTCAGCTTATAATAAATGAGACTTACCTGGAAAGCACATTGAACTTCCTTTAGCATTCCAATTATGAGCATTTCACATAGTGTTGAACTGCTCCATTATGCCTATAATGATTTTAACTCTCCTGCTTCTAAAAAGTAAATAAAAAATCTAGTGTTTGTAGGTATTTGTCTATTATAGGTGTTTGTGTGGTTTTTATTACCACCAGAAGACCTTTTGGTGATTAAATTTATTTTCCTCATCTGGATCTGTGACTGCACAAAGAAACCAAGCCACACAGATTAAGGGATTTGCCTAAGGTCACTGCAAGAAGCTGTGACAGAGCACTGTTTTGGTCCTTAGTTACTGCCATTTAATTAGTCTGTCTAATCCATTAACTCTTTGATTAGTCTTTTCTCTCTGTATGTGCAGAATCCTTATGAAGTCCAGAGGGCTTACAGACTTCCAGCTGATGAATATTGAGCTTGGTTGTAACTCAGAAGAAAACAATAGACCCCCCTAAGTCAAGTTTATTTACAGCAAATGTTCTTCCACCTAGACTGGGCATTCAGAAAGGAGGGAGTAAGATAGCTGTTCTGCATCAGATCTGGGAATTGAAGATTTCTTTTTGGTGCAGTGTTTGTGTGCCCGTTTTTCCCTTTGTTAGGACACTGTTCTGTGTTTGTCTTATATTGTGATACTATCTTAAAAACTGGGGCTCACTAGTGGGAGCCTAAACTCACATTTCGTTGATGCAAAGAGGCTTTTCAGTATCTGGTTTGGTGGAAGTATTGTTAAATATCTCTAGCTCAAAACAGCCCCCAAATCGGATGATGAGAAATAAGCCCAGCACTAAAATACCAGGCAGGGCAGTGAGGAAGGAAGAGTTGTGGCAGAGCGTAGGGGTAGCTGCCACTTTCTGGACCATGTCAGACCTAGCCTCTCTACAGGCTTTTAAGTCATTTCTGTGTGTGTGCGAGGGTAAACGCTAATCGCATACATCCAGAAACACCTAGTTATACAGACTGCATTTGAACAAGATGAGAATTACAAAAACGATCATCTGCTTGTACTGTTTGAACATCACTTTGTGCAAACCACAGCAGGAAAGTTTTTGTTACTGCTTTTATTGGTAATTATCAAAAATAATAAACATCACGTTATACCATCTCTACTGTAGATTATCAGTGTGCTAATTAGTAGTTTTTTATGTGACATTTGATTTGGCTTTCAATATCTGCTGTCCTCAGCTTCTCCCATGAGACAGCACTCTCTGCACACACCCCTTCAGTGCAGAAAGAGGCCACATCAACCCCTAAGCAATCAACAGCTCTCAGTAACAACATGAAGCATTTAGATTGTATTTTATAACATTGAAACACTGCGTGGCCAGCAGCTAATTATTCCTTCTTTGCTGTGTAAAGAAAGTAAACAGCAACCTGACTTCTACCTGGGAAACCCGCAGCCTGGATCTTGCACAGGGCTTCAATGGAGACAGCTGTTCAGTCAAGAAAAAAACAACCCCGTTGACTCCTAAGTCAGTGTGCAGAAAACAGGCCTCATCGTTGGATAGTTCCCTTTTATGTTAAAATCCACTTGATAGGCTTCATTGTAAAGAGATGTATATTCTTATTCTTATAGAAAGCATAGCAACAACATGCAAATTAAAATACAAACTGATACTGCTACTTCATACTGATACTGATACTGATACTTCACTTGTTTGCCATAGTGAAGTAACATAATATTGCTAATGGCCACCTTAATAAAGGATTACTGGTGAAGGGTTCCAATTAGTTTTAAGTGAGGCAAAGTATGGCACAAATTTGAAAGGCATGCTGTTGCTGGCCTCTTTAAATGCTGCCACTTGCATGCCAAATGATAGAGCTCATATTGGCACAACAACCTAGGATACCCAGTGAAAAATACACCTTGCCAGTACAATTACAACAAGCTTTTATCTCTACTTGTTATTGGCAGCTGTTCAGTATCTCTGTACTTCATGTAGCTTTAAGGGCAGACCACTTAGCTATCCACTGTACCTTCATACAATAGATAGTCACACTTAAGGGGAAATGATTCAAAGCTGAAGGTGTGAAAATCATGGTAGAAAATAGGTGTTAAAACATCCCATCTAAACCAGTGCTTTTTGGAGGATGATCTGGGAGAATCATTCTAGCAGTGGTCTTCTTTTTAATTTTCCTATGTCCAGTATCTTTTGAGGTGAGAACACAGCTGCTTCTTATGGAAAAAGCAGCCCATAGATTTGGCCACTATGAAAATTTGTTGTAGCTGTTTTCATTAGACAGCACTGGGCTGCAAGCCTGAAACCAAGGCAGTGCTTTTTCATTATGTGTCTTTGGCTCAGTAAACCTTGATTGGCAAAGTAAAATTGCTGCCCTAAACCATAGCTTTAACCCATAGTGTAGAGACAGTATGCGTATGGTGGACTGTTTAATTGCTTTTTCTCATTGAATTTAATCTATAATTGTAAGTGGCTTAAGGCAACAATAGAAATGATCAGGCTTTCTCCAGGGACAGTTGGAGAATGCCTAGTACCTGTGCTTTGGCAACAGAATTCCTTTCCAGGACTGGAGACAAATCACTTGCTGTAGGGCTGAAAGGATACTTAGGTAATAGTAGGTAATACTTGTATAAAATACAAAATATGTAGAAGCATGGCTAGGGACCTTGAGTGTGGTCTTTTTTAAATACAGGAGAATATTAAAATAGGACTAATTAAATGCATGAGTGAGGATGCATAAGCAAGGATATTGGAGTCTCATCAGGCTTAGAACACTGATAGATGAAAACTTGTCTTTTCAAGGTACCAATTTTCCATAGCCCCACAGAAGTTAAGGAGAAACTGAGTGACTCAGTCAATTTGAATTTGAGGGCAAGCATAACAATTTGATTATTTAAATAAGCAGTCCTTTAAGCAAATCATATCAATATATTGTTTTCCATAATCTGTGCCTTCCCAGATATATTTAGAGCCTATTTTTACATCCAGAAAAATCCAGCTTGGGGAACAGGATTCAGAGTTCTGTAGATTTTTATCAAGTATGGGGCTCCACCAAACCTAAGAATCTGTTGCTTTTTTTCTCCTCCAGTCTCTGCAACCCATTTAACATTGCCTTAAGATGATTTCACACGAGACAGCTCTTTGGGGCTAGCAGTCTGAAGCCCAAGAAACAGAGAGAGCAAAATTTAGCTTTTAATATTTTTCGTTACTGCTACCTTCCTCATCTCCCCATCAACAGAATTTTTGTCAAATGTAGTGTCTGAAAGTATGGTAAAGCCTGTCTTAGCCTATCTAGAGCTGTGCATCAGTTGGCTCGGTAATTGTAAAGATAAGACTTCAAACTTCTTCACTCCAGAGGGTTCACATCCAATTTATGACATCAAATTCTTTGTTTCTCTATTTATGATTAATGTCAATGGTACAAAACGGACAGCAACAAAACAATTTAGTGGTGTTCACAAATTTAGTAGTCACATTCTGTGGGTCTATCACGTGAAAAAAAAGAACTAAAGAATTACTCGGTTTCCTAATCTGTTCCACTGCACTATGCAGGACGCGAGTAAAACTGTAGAAGTTCATTGCCACATCATCCAGGAAGTTGGTTCTTCCTGGTATGAGGGAAGGTGCATTTCAAGATCTCTTCTCAGATTCTTGATATCATGCCTGCTCAATTATCTCTATATATGGTGTCATTGGCAGTATTCAAGGCATTCCTGTTGCTAATTAATCACCTCCACAGAGAACATAATTAGCAGCTTAATTAGGATCATCATCCACTACTGCTGTAGCATCAGCTTAACCCAGCTGTGAGGTACTGGCTAGAACTTACAATAGCCTACAGTTCCTTTGGGAGCTCCCACTGAGAAGGACTGTCAAAACTCCCTGTTTTTTCTCTCTGAAGGAGTTTCTTGATTAAACATTATCAGGGAAAGCAGCATTTACCGATTAGACTTTCATATGCTGTCATGCAGCCAGGATAGAGAGACAAAGCTCATTTCTGGCTTGTCTACTGGCAAACCAAGTTTGATTACCACATTCTTATGGGGTGATTGAAGGAAATTTCAAACGTTGTTTGCATTACTAACGAGCCTTAAAAAATTGGAATTGACATTCTGAGTATGACAAGCACTTCTTGCTAAAAGCAAAAATAAATTTCCTTCTGTTGTCCCAATTTTTAAGAGTTGTCTTTTTGAGCCATTGCCAGGTGATTACATAACAGTGCTTCCTCCTCATCTTTTCTCCACAGATTGGTCCGTTGTGGGGGAAAAACTGCTCTTAGTACAGAAATAAGTGCAGTTTTTATATCAGGAGATGATACAAACCTCTTGATGTCCAGGCTTTCCTCTCTTCAGTGAGGGTATATATTTAGGCTGCAAGTTTGAAACAATAGCAGAAGATGCCATTGCCTTTTAATGAGCATTCACATCTTCCTTCTGTCCTGTTTTGACACCAGTTATAAGGGAATGAAAAAAGCAGTTGCAGAACATGTGAAACCGTAGCATATAGTCCTGTGGACTGCATAGTTTTTTTCAGAAAGCTGTCCTATATGACTGATGCAGAATAAGATCAAACGCTATGCTGAGAATAAGGACTGAAAGCACGTAGATGACTAGAGGTAGATACAAGCAACCAAGAGTGTAGGCATGAAAATTGTAACCATTTATATGTGAATCATAAACCAAAACACAAAAATCCAGGAAATGAGATACCCAAAGGAGTAAATTCAGATCTTTAATAAGTACATTCTACTTTACAAACCCAAAGTAGATAGGCCTTGAAATAAAGTTGTCAAGAGAAAAGCTAAATGAAATATTTGATCATGGATTTTTTTAAGGCATAGCTAGGAAATCATTATTTTGAAATGCAGATTTACAGGAGGATAACAGGTCCTTGACCACACTGCTGTGGTGAAAATGTATGCAGGTAGAGATAAATGGTCATTTCCTTGTTTTCACTGTGGACCTATATACCCTCTTGTTGGTTGCATTAAGTACCATTCAAGCAACATTTTCAAAGTTTATTCTGAGATTTCAAGAGGAAATCAAGCTACTAAAATCTAGTATAAAGTTGTAAGGAATTTGTGTACCAGGCAGAAAAAATAGTAGGTTGATTTATGTAATCCTTCAACTAAATTGCAAGACATATGGTTCCCTTAAGATTCTTCGTGGAAGCATTACTGAGACAAGATGGACACATCTGTGCTGTAGCTGAGCTGAGATTGATGCATGTTAAAAGATATTTCGAAAATCTAAGGCATATCCTTCTAAGCTGTCACAGAAAGTAAATCTACTTTTCCCAATATGAACGTTTTGCTTAAGTGTGTAAAGGAAAAGTGATTCAGAAATCTGTGTATTTGTGAACTATGGGCCAAATCCTGCCAATGTGAAAAGGTTGTGTGTTCCTGTATCCTGGATATGTAGAATTCCTCTTCGGTGCCTCCGGAAAGTTCAGGGAGGGACAAACATCCCTGAAATATCCTTGGACAACAGTTATCTGGCACTCTAGTGGGAAATATTATTACTTCTGTCAGGTATTTTTACTTTATGCTTCAGGAGATTCACGTTAAGGCAGATGCATTGCAAAGATTCCTTATGCCCAATGTATAAGAGGGTGAAACTCCAGGAAAAGAGAATTGAAATGAGCTGCCCAGGTAATCAATGAAAATACCAGACTTAATCCTGGTCGTGCATAACTCCTATTGCCAAAGTTTCTGCTCAGGTCCTTCCTTCCTTCTCATGAAAGAGAGAAATCTAGTCCCAAGTTTTCTCTGAGTTTAGGAATATCTAGATCCAGAATTTTAATTCAGCATCCTCAGGAAAGAAGAGCTAGCCATCTGTTTAATCAAGTTTGATTTTTCCTTAGTATAGTATATTTTATTATCTAGATTCTAGCTCAGGACTGCATGCATCTGTTTGCAAGATAATTGCCTGTATTATATATTATGCAACAATAAGTACAACACACTGACTAACAAGCTTCTGTCTGTATCTAAGCACTACAGGATTTTACACACGATTGTGTTAACATACATTGATAGAAGGATAAAGTTGAGTATTTTTTATTCAGCAGGGTCATTAGTTCTTCCAGGACAGGTGGAACAGACACTGACTTGCTGTACACCAGCTTTTGATAAGCCTGTTCAGCAGAAGTTCAGAACCTTATCGGTGCCACAGCCATTGGACAGCAAAACACAAGAGGTATGAGGTCAGATTTATTTATTTAAACACTTCTTTTTTTTTTTTAAACCTGTTGGCTTCTAATGTTATTCACACGGGGACAGAGGGGTTGTGTGGAACTGCTGTGAGTTTACAAATCACATTTTTAATGTTTGAATTAATGAATTCTGAAATACATTAAGAATTGAGGTAAATACTCTAATACAAAGGCTCTGCTTTATCTTGCATACTGTTGCTATATAATCCTATGTTTTCAAATTGCAGACAAATTACAACACTCCAAGTTGTATGTGGGCTTTTTAATATTTAATTGGTGTAATTTGCAAAATATTCAAGCAAACTCTTGCACTTCCTGACCTTTTAAGAAATCATAACTTACGTGGGCCATTTAATTTTCCAGCGATTGCATGGTCTTAAAACATCGTGCAGTTCTCATTGAGCTGGATATAGGAACTATCTTCTGCAGCAATGAGGTAGTGAATGATCACTAATATGATATTTGAAAAAGGTTTTAGAATATATTGTGATCAGAATTGGAATTTGTTCTTTTGGAAATGAGTAGTAGCAAGATGCTGCTGAGGATCTGTATCATCTAGGTCTGGCATGGAGAGCTTTGTGGCATGGAGTCTCAGCCTTTTAATCAGACACAATCAATACATGTTTTAATTTAGAATTGCCATTTTCCCTCAGAATTTCAGACCTTTTCAAACTAGAACAGAAGGTGTGGATTGCTCACAGGCTTACTTTAAGTCATTAAACTTCCTATCCAAATAGTCATTGTGAGCATTAACTTTCCAGGATGTTTATATTGAAAAGAATTTTTCACAACATTTTTTCCGTTGCCTGATCATCGTAATAAAAGCCGAAGTTAGCTTCTGGCTAAAAGTGGGCAGTTTTGATAGCTTCATATGTTTATTGATGTCTCATGAGGCTTAAACCAAGTTTATAAATGATGTGTGACCAAGGAAGGATTGATGGTGTGGCAGGGCGTATGGTGTCTCATTTCCAGAGCTGAATTGTAGTTGGTTCTTTGCAATAAACTCTTTACTATAAGGAACAAGTCTGCTTTGGGAAAAAGTAAATGTTCTAAAATGACCTTTCAAGCTCTAATACCTTCCATTCTGTGAATAAAAATATTTGCTCTTTTCCCTAAGGATTGACGTAATTCAAAGTTTTTTGCCTTGAGAAATATCCATTGGCATACAAAAAAACGTAGAATGAGGTTTTATAGTTTGCTCATTTGATAACTTCTGTATAAAATCAAAGAAGGAGAGTTGTAGCAGCCTGCAGTGTTCATAAATGATTGCATATGACTCTTTAAGTTATAATTCATGAAAAATAGATGAAGATCCCACTGCATGCAAAATTCATTTCTGTTTGAGGAAAAGTTGGGTTTTGAAAGGGAAACTGACTACTATTACATTGGTTAAGGGTTGCTGCATTTTTCAAGAACAAATACTTAGGATTTTCACAACTGTTTGGCTGGTGCCAGACTCTGCAATACTCAAAATGAAGGCAGTCTTTCCCCTAAATTATACATGTTTTAGTGCCTTCACTTAGATAATAGAAATGTGGCCTGATTTTTAGAACTGTCAAGGCTGAACAGGTCTATTTTAAAATCCCTCAGTGCTTCAAATTGTCATTGCTGTGAAAATTAAGTCTTGCATTGCTTATGGCAGGACTACTTGAGAAAGAGAAAAAGATTTACCCTGAAGACATCCCTGCTTTGAAATGACTGTTCCCTGTCCATCAAAACAAATCTGTTAGGGAAGGGCAACAGAATGTGGCTGCCTATTTGTTTTTTGCAGGGCATAAGGGAAAACCCTTCTCTTTGAAAAATAAACGAGTGCAATGGAGGAGCAGAATATCTGTGCTATGGACATATTTGTGAGGGACTTCAGTGGAAGTTTTACATCTCTGAATGTATTGCTAGGGAAGGTTTAATGTAAAAAAGAAGCTCTGTTAAAGCCCAGTGCACAACTTGGCTAATTATTCAAGGACAGCTCTCCCTGAACATGTTTCTTCTATCAAAAGTTGTTGATACAGCAATGACACAAGAAATTATTTGGCCAGCAATTTTGCTTCCTCTTTCTACCCTGGTTTTAGACATTTTTTTATATATATATATATTCTGAAATTTTAATATAGACAGTGCACCATACATGACCTCCCACAAATTGAAACAGTGGAAGCAGCATTCCCTCCATGACTGAAATACATTATCACGTAACATTTACCTCCCCTACCTGGATATTTATTCTCTTCTTTATTTCTACTTAATACTTTCTTTCATAAAAGACAGGTTTTATATTTATTTATTTATTAACTGTATGTGTTAATGTCTAGGTTCTTTATTTGTTCTTATTTCCCCCCTGCATGCATATAACTTCAGTTGAATGCATATTTTTCACGTACTTACTATTCACATTCATTCAAAGTGGGGCTCATCTCACCTAATTTCAGCTCTGAATTTAGTCTAATTTAGTCCTGTCATCAGGAGGAAGAGAGAAGCACCTCCAGTAAGTGATTCATCTCACTTGCTGTCAGCATTTGTCCTAAGATATATTATATCTCTGTCTGATATCAGAGGCTTACTCTCAGGCTGGTTCTTTTTTGGCTGGCTGCTTTAATCTAGAAGCCTACTTTTTGTATAGCTGGGATTAGGAAAGATGAATTCTACCCTTCTATTCCCCATTGTTAGTCTTTAGTTTGAGCGTTCAAAAAAGTATTTACCGTGCCCCTTTTTATCATTTTAACTGTGGAATGTCAGCATCTAAAACCTAAAATGCAGCTTCCATTGACCTCTTTTGGTCTAAGATTCTACTGCTAGGCCTCAACTGATGTTTGTTTCTACTAAGTGCTATGCATAAATGAAACAAGAACAAGGAAGAACTTGTAACCTAAAGAAAGGCTTGACAAAGTGAAGGAAGATGGAAGAGTTGTATCTTTTCAGAGGCTGGTAAAGACACAGAGATTGAGTGACTTGTCCAGGATGATGAAGCGGTAGTGGAAAATGGGCCATGATTTATTGACTTTCAGTCCAGTGCCCCTAGTTTAAGACAAACCTTTTTTTTCCCCAAGTAACCCATACTAAGTTTATATGATATAAAGGCATACATGCCTTTCCCCCTTTTTTTACTCATAGTTATTGAGTTGGTGAGTTTTCTTTTGAGTATACAATGAAATCATCAGTGAGTGTATGCACATCCTTTACATAACTTGAACAAGTGAATTGTAGTGTGCCGTAATTACACAGAAGTACAGGATTTAGAAGAAGAGAGTCAAGCTGTTCAGTTAACTGTAACTCCACACAGATTAATAAAAAGAACTCAGTTGCCAATTATTAATAGACTTTTGAAAGTCTCAACTTTAAGGTATTTTATTTACAAAATTATTATGAACAGCCTCTAGCAAAATACTTCAGTTATTAATATGAATATTGCATTCTTTTTCCCTTAATTTGGACATGCAGGAACTGTAAATGAAAATGATTCTTACTTCAGAGAGTAAATCACAGGAGCAATCTTAAGCAAACTGGCAGTTTTCTAATAGAGCAGAATTCTATTCCCAGAGAGCTCTCAAAAAGATTTCAATTAGATGTTAAATTAGACACCTGAAATTCACATATTTCTCTCAGCTCCTTAGGCAAAAATAACAAGATAATAACTTGATCAGCTCAGAGGATTCAGTGTTCTATTGCAAAATGTCTTCCTTTTGAAATAGATCAAAATTGCAGTTTGCAATATAAAAAATTTATACTGCTTGTCTGCATGGAAGGTTGAAGTGAATAGCTTCCTGAGAGAAGAAGAAAAGAATCCCTACTGCTTTGAATGCTCATTAGAGAGATGAAGCACACAGATAAATATGCAATGTGAATAAACTTTTCAAATGTGCAGTGAATGTGTAATAGAAAAATAGGTATCAGTGAAAGCAGGTATGTTATACTTTGGCATCTATTTCCAGTTAGCATTTTGGTTTTTTTTTTTTTTCCTAACCAAAATTTTTTCCATTTTTTTTCTGCATCTGCATAAAAAGTTATTGGAAAGACACAAAGTTCAACACAAGGGCACAGCGAATGACTGTCTCCGTAAACAGTATTACAAGAGATTTGTTCTTATAGAATCCCTATGAAGGTTTACTGTAACTTAAACTGTTCTTAGCTTAATTACCTTTAGATGTGAATATTTTTACAACCAAACTAACTGAAAAATATTTGTACGTTGCAGTAGATTTTACAAGTGTTTTGTATTTCCTCAAAGGAAAGAAAGGTAGTAATGAAACCCAATTGCTAGTACCCTTACTATACGGAATTTTAGGAGTCTTTGCCTGTAGGAAAGATGAAACTGGCCATAAATATAGTGAGGAGGTCAAGGAGTTGATCATAGCCCTAATGGGAAAGAGAGCTTGTGGTGTGCAGGCTTTGTGTTATGTAAAGATTTCCTGAATGTGCTGTTTATAAAAGTTAATGATGGCTTACCTGGGATAGTCTATGGACATAAGCAAGGTAATGTTTGCATATAGAATTAATACCTTTTCCTAGACCAACTTTATCTACAAAGTTCATTTATCTTATTTATAAATGCCTGTGGTCTAGGGGTCTGTATCTAGGGTGATTAATATGCTCCAGCATCTGCTGAAGCCAATGTAAGCCAGGTCCCTGGAACATTAAGCAATGTAGGTGATTAATAAAATTATACAAAACTGGAAAAATATTTCCTGTTCAATCAGACAGAATATGCTTATTTGTTTTGTTGGATGCAAGGAAGGACACTCAGCATTTTAAAGCCACTGCTCAATTTAGAAGACACGGTACCCCACAAAATTTATGTTAACATTGTTAACATTATGTTAATATGTTTATTTTATAAGAAGCTGCAGTGACACAGTTAATGACAGAGAATAATATGTTATTATATAATAACAAGTCAGAGAAGTTTCCAGTAGCAGGGCACCCACCAGACATAGCGGTGAATATCTCGTAAATATCCATGTAAAGGATGCATTATTAAGTAAACTGTAATGCTTCAATGAGGATTCGTCAGATGTTTGAAAATAAGTGTTTAAATGTTTGGCTGATTTGGTTCTGGAGTACTTGATTCTTGGAAACACAAAGCCCTTGAGGAGGTGTGCTATCTGTCATGGTTGAAATTTCTAGATATGTTATATTAATTTCTCAAAAGATAGAGAACATTTCTGTACAGTTTGGGCAGTGAAGATGTGTCTCCTGTGTAGCTGTGGAATTCATTTTATGTAAATGATTACCATAAACCTTTTGTGCTGTGGCCTCCTGCAGTTCCTTTTCAGCACACAGCCTGCCATAGTTATTTGTTTTCATTATTTTATTTTATAGGCAGAGAGTTAACTCTAAGATATTTCTATGAGAAGCAATATAGAAACACTGTACAATATGTCAGGAGAGCAAATATCAGCAAGCGCAGTAAGACCCTGTGTTCATTATGTAAGAAATCCAAACCATCAAATTGCGTATCTCTGAAATGGTGAAAATGATTAGAGTCTGAACATTGATTATATGTCATTTTTTTTGCTTATTCCACTCCTGTCCTTTGTTGAAACTGTGTTCTGGGCAGCACGTTACATTAGTATCAGCTGTACACTGACATTTTATGTGTCATTAGCCCAAATTTTAAGGATATGGAATCTGTCTTTGAAATTTAACATGGCTGTACATAACTTGCCCATATCCCCACAGCCCTGGCTCTACAAGTGGCAGAAATGTAATAGATGTGTGCAAGGAAGGTTTTTAGATTCCTCGCCTCGAGCAAAATTAGCTAATGATATTCATTCAGATATAGTGCAGTACAAATGGGGCACATTAAATGACTTAAATTAGGTCGAATTGAATAATTGAATTTATTCTTTTACTTAAAAACAGCTTAATCAGCTGAGAGTGCTGGAGTCAGAAGAAATAGTTTAATTAAATATTAATTAGAAGTTTATATTTTGAGCTTCCTTATCATTACTTGCAGCAATATTATTTATGCATCTGTTTTTGTTCATTACAGCTGCTAGGGGATGATGTTCAACCATTCTTACTCGATGAAGAATTTGATTATGACAATGTGGCATTGACCCCAAAGTTCTCTGAAGCCGAGCTGAAGGCCATTATAGAATTGTCTGAAGAGAAGAAGAGAGGACAGATGTCAAGTCCCGCAGGAGCTGAAGACTGAATCAGATGCACCCTGAGTGACATTGTGTGCAGTGCTGGTGAAAAACGTTTTAGGGGGTAAATCTAGCTTCTTGTTTTACCCTTAGTGTTTTTATCTGTGTGGGCAGTAAATGACATTGTTAGGATTTTTTTATGTGTTTCACCAAGGTGCCTTGGAGCCTGAGGCTGCCTTTATACCTTCTTCTAGTCCAAATGAAAGCACAGAACAGGGAGATAGTGCTTGCTCAGAGTTGCTTGTTTAGTAGCCCTTCAGCCGGTGAGGAACTTTTACTATCTTTTTGTATTCTGTACACTGATTTGCCTTGGCATTCAGGTTGGCTAAGGAGGTCTCTTTTGGTACCTAAACCCCATGGGATTTTTGAATATATCAGTGGCCTTTAATATTCTTATCCCCAGTGCTCAGCTTCTTTGCTGTTTTCCAGGTGGTACAAGGCAGTTGGAAAGATGTCTCAAACAACAGCTATGAATCCTCTTTTGTAAAAAAAGAAAAAAAATCCTTTACTGGAGTGAAGCCCATGTTGCCTCAGTCTAGGCATGCTAGAATAATTGCTCCATAGGACCAAAACAAGCTGGCATGATTCAGAATAGCTGTATGGCTACTCTGGCTTATATTTGGTACTGACTAATCCAGAGGTAGTCCTAAAGCTGTCTTTGCCTATTCATTCAGTAATGCAAGTAACAGCTTTTTGCAGCTGATGCATCAGTCTATAGACTTTTTCCCTGTCATTGTAAGATTTAAAGATACAAAGTTATAACAGGGAATAAATCTGAGGATGTTTTTTTCCTCTGTTCTGAGTTACTTTAGTTCTGCAGAGAAATAAATATTCCTGTTTCCAATAAACTTTTTCGAACGAGTTGATCAAAATTGATGTTGTATAACTACTGACAATTAAACATGTACTGCTACAAAAACCCTTCCAGACAGAGAAAAATATAGTGATCTAATCCATTAAAGAAATTGGCATTGAAAGGCTGTCAGATTTAACTTTTTTTTGCAGTAGATGATTCCAGATACTAGTTTATGGCTTATACTCAGCATCACTGAAATACAGTAAGCTTTGGAGCTTAGTAGAGTACACACAGTATGAGTGGGAGAGAAGAATGTGCATCTCTGGCACAAGATAGTGTGAACTTGTGCCACAAGATGTTTAGAATTTATTTTTTTAGCTTACTGTAGAAGCTTTGCTTATGCAGCTTGGTTTAACATCACAATTCTGGATTGTATGACTGGTCTTTCTGGTATTACTCCATTAGCTAAAGTTGATTGACCAACATCTTGCCCTTGGCTTATCTCCATTATTTCTGAAGTGGGTGATTAAAGTGATGAATATGGGAACAGTGCCTAAGTAGAGACTAGAGACCAAACCACAAGTTGTTTAAAGACTCTGAGTGAAATCCCTGCAGTTGATTGGCTGCTCCATTGTCAGAAATGTAAGAAAACAAATAAAGTGTTTTGATGTTCCAAAGGAAATTTTTTTTTTGATCAGTAACTTTCTAGACTGTAACCTTGCACCACTGAAATCTGAATAGCATTTGTTTTGAGGAATGGTATTTACCTCAATTAGGGGGATGTAACTTAAGGGGTAGATTAACAGCAACAACAACAACAACAATGAAAGTAAGCTCAGGTAAGATGATAAGAAGAGTGCTGTAAAACTACGAGTATGTTGTACAGAAGAACTGATCTGTACAGCACCTTACTGTAGAAGGTAATGAGAAATATATTCTTAACATCTACACGCAAAATACCTGTGCTGTAGTTAAAATAGATTTTGATGCAATTGATTGTGTAGTAGATTTTGCTGCTGTTTGGGAACCTTTTTTTTTTTTTTTTTTTTAATTGGACAGACTTAAATTCAATGAAGCATTTTGTTGAACCAAGATATTTTGAATGAAGTTCTTGAGATCTGACCAACTGGAATTTTCCAATGAAATGTTTGGATAAAAAATCCTGAGCAGGTCTGTTTTTTAAATTATCTTATTCTTGAAGTTGTAGATGATGTGTATAAATGGGAGGGATAAGAAAGAAGTTCTTGTAGAGCTCCATGAGGAAGAAATAGAAAACTGCTGTACAAAGATATCAAGGTCAGCCTTTAAAGGCATCAACAGAAAAACAAGGAATGCAACCTCTTAACATACGTATGTATAGCAAAGATACAGCAAAGGAACCTTTAGTCTAAGACCTCTGTGTATAATTTGCTATTCTGAAAACAAAGAATCAACCATAAATAAAGATGGGCTTTTGTGGGTTTGTGGAATGATTTAATGAAGATAATGAATTTGGCACTCTTTATATTCTTTTAGAAAGGTATGAGGCAGAAAAGCTGTAGATCAGTCCTGCTGGAGTCCTGTTGCCAGGATAGTCAATGAGAACTTATCCAGGGGTTCATAATGATCTTCAGGCCAAATCAGCTCTGGAAACTCTTAAGTGCATTTTCTATTCATTTCATTAACGATTTTTCTCTGTGCATTAGGGATACATCCAGCCATTCACTTCCTTCTCTCACAGGCAGATGATTCGCTTACCAAATGTTCAGAGTACCTATTATGCTCCATAAGTGTCATTCAGTATAGTCATTATATGGTTCCGTTTGATATAAAGAAACACTTTGCTGCAAAATACCCAACAAAATTGGAACTCTTTAGTGACATTTATCTTATGCAGAGAAATGGGAATAATTCACTTACATTTACACTACTCATGAGTTAGATTTTTGCTCTTTATTAAGAGAGATGAATATCACAGTGGAGATTAGCCAATGCCGGCTACATTTTCTGAGCATGATGTTCTGTTGGCCTGCCCTTGGGCTTGTTTTTGGCTTGTACCTTTTATTTGATTATACTTCTGAGAGAAGGCGTATTTTACTCTTTTCTGTTACCAAATGGTCATCTTAAAGAACATATATTATGTGCATGTTAAATTTTATACATGTACATGGAATTAGTTATCTGGATTTGTGTCTGTATTTCTGAGGTGGAGTCCGAATAATATTAAAGAGGAAAAAAATGTATATTTTAGATTTTCATCAGGAGTTGTTGAGAGACATTCTCCTTTCCTATTTATGGTCTTTTCTAAACACTTTTCCTATTTTCCACAAGCATTAAAGACAAAACTCTGACATGGAACAGGAAACTGAGTGCTACTTGGAGTCAACTGTTGCAGCAGGGAGTGGTACTAGCTTTCTAACCCACTGATGAGGATTTTGAAATGCAAAATCTCTGATGTTGGGCAAACTCACTGGCAATCAGGCCTATGTGATGCATCTCTAATCTCTTTGTATACATGATTTCATTGATGTCTAAGGTGCAATAGAGCCATGCACCCACATCAGTCAAAGAGCTTATCAGCATTAGACTTTTTGCTCACTGGGGTGTTACTACTTCCTTTCACAGTCTTGAAGGATCATGAGGTTGAATGGAGGATCATGAAGGATCAATGGGGTGGAACTCTTAAGTCTTATGGGAAGTTAGTACTACTTCCACTGTGGCAGGAATCTTAAGGGTTGTTTCCTTTGCTGGTTGTGGTGCAAGCTTAGCTATTAATTCTCAGAGTTACTCCTTGTGGGCGTAAAAAGAAGAGTAACTATTTGATGAGATGGTTGTGAAAGAATAAGATAAAAATTGAGGAAGTGAAAAGAGATGCAGACAAATCTGTCTGGCAGACATTATGGTTCTAAATATAATTCTATTAATGCACAAAGGTATCATTATGTATACTTGTATATACACAGTGCCACTGAAAGAAAATAATTTTAGTTTTGAGAGTACTCACCAGATAATTCAGAACCTTTTGAAGAAGGTGGCATGGTAACAAATCCTTGCTCGTATGGAAAAGACCCTTTGATCCTCTGGCCTTCATTTTGTGCTGTTATAAACTGGCAGGGCTCCACTGAGACCATTTGTATTCATACAGAGCAGATAGGGCCCTGGTGTTTACAGTCTTAGCTGAAAGACTACAAAGCCAAATCAATTGCTGAGTTAACTTTACTCAATAGAAAACAATGTATATGACCCGTTATCTTTATGTGAAAATATTTAAATGCAGAGCCAGTGCAAATTAAATGTGAAAAACATATCTTTAATTGTTCAATTGCTATTTTTACACAGGCCATTTTGGAGGTTCTCTGGTGGTGTGTGCTTAGAACATTGTTTTTTGCTTTAATAAAAATATCAGATATGCTTTCAAGTCATGTTCAAATCATGAAACTTGATTATATACATTACTAATAATTCTCAACTCCTTTGAAGTTTTTTTCCCCCTCTGTGACTTGGCAAGGGTTAGAAATGGACTTTGCTTTATCTCGAAATTGTTTTAAAATGATCTGACATCCTTTGTGAAAACATAGACTTTGCACTGCTATACAGGAGCATTCTCTCAGTTTGTGGTGGAATGGGAACTTTGCAAATCAAAACAGGACCAAATTCTTAGTTATTCAGCATTGTTATGTATGCTTTGGTTTGGCTGAGCAGCCATTCTATATCAAGGGGGCTGCTTGGCTAGCAGGCTGATTTGTACCCTGTTGTCCTCTACCCTTAGTTTCACCAGGGGTCTGAGTGGCACCTTGGTCCCCCCGGGTACAAATTCTTACAGCCCTGCAAAGACTGTTGGACGTTTTGGCTACACTGACCAAAGACACCGAAGCAGGAGCCTTCTGCTGGGGCTCCAAGCATGCTGAAAGGGCTGGGGCAGAGGTTCTTCGGACCCCTTGGCTCACTGGGCTGTGCCGAGCACAAGGCTCGCCGCCCTCCTCCGCGGGCTGCAGCAGCCGGCAGTCACTCAGGCTGCCCAGTAAAGCGAGGAAACCCTTGACAAGGGCTCTCACCGGCCTCATGAAACGAGTTCCCTGCACCGCAGAGCCGAGCGCCTGCGATAGCGGAGGGCATTCCCACCGCGGTGCGCTTTCTTGTGGCGGTGCGGCAGTTGGCACAGGTGGCCCTGAGGTACCGCATGTGTCCGGGCCGCGCGGGGCTCGCCCTGACGGCAGGCCGCCTTCGCCAGTCCCAGGCACACACGGTTCTCCCAGGTGCTAAGTGTTTGCCTCTCCCCTGGGAAAACAAGGCAGGCATTTTTCTCTGAAATGGTACCGAGTAAGTTCTGCAACACCTGAAAAAATGACAAGTTTGCTAAGTTTGTGCTTGCCGGCTGCTGGACGCCTTGGTTTGGCTGGCAGGGTACTGTACGCCAGTGCTGCAGGTGTATGAGCTGTGAAATGCCACGGAGTTAGGATGGAGATTTCTTTAGTGCTTGTTTATGAGAAGTTTGCAAGAAAAGCAAGTGTTAGAAGGTACTGTCGTTTTTATAGACAGGCTAATTTATTTGCAATTGCAGTGCACCACAGTTAAAATGGAAATCAATTTTAATGCCTTACGAAAATGCAGAAATATTTGTCTCATTTACAGCACTTCCAAAAAGGACATATAATAAAATTCCCCTGATTAACAATCTATAATTTTATGTGCTCTGTGGTGTCTTTTTCAGAACATCTATCCACATAAATGTGTTTCAAAATAATAAGCAAAGATAGATCTGAACAAAATCCCTAAATCTAACTTCACACTGAATTTCAGACCTTAGCAACTCTCTGAATATTCAAAGCCCCCTTTCATCTGAATATCCCCAAACTTTGGGGAAGTAGATACTTTAAAATTCTCTAATCAAACATTTCTCAGGCAAAAACTCCAAACCAAAGCAAATGGAGACTTGTTTATATGAAAATAACCTATAGAATATAACAATTAAGGTTATTGCATTCCTTAAGGAGGTAATGGTATTCTAAAGAATGAAATGGAAAGTGATATTTTTCTAGAGAGTGAACTATACTAAAATATTCTGTTGACTTGATACAATTCCTGAGAACCTTTCAGTGCCCAATTGAAAAATGAGTGTAATCATTTAGTAATTCATGTGGATTTACAACGCAGTTATCTCTTGAGCCATTAAAATGAGATTAAAAATGTGTGGGATTTTTCAGTGTATTTTGTGGCAGTGCTAACACCATAAATTAGGGCTTTAGCCTCATTATATCATATGTTTCAGCAGAGTTTGTTCTTTTGTGGCTGTTGTGGTTGAGTACTTGGGCAGCACTGTTTGTGGAGTGCAGGTGTGTAGTTGCAGCAAGTAAACCTCATGTTTAATAGGCTTTCTTGAATCCATCTGCTTTTCTGTGCATATGTATAAAGCCTTGTAATAGGCAGTATGATATGCATAATTCTTAGAAAGAAGTAAGTGTCATTTATTATGTTGCTTATGCTCCTCAGAATAACTTAGCTAGAGGACAAATTCTGCCGATTACTTGGAAGTGTTGACTCTGCCAGTTAGATTTGCTGAATATTGTACACGTGTTCTTTGAGGGTGAAATGTTGAAATGCATTTTTTTTCTCCTCTTTTCCTTATTTTTGTATTTGGTTTTCCTACATGAGATTTACAGCTGGCTTCCCTACACTTGACAAGACACTGCATTAATCCAATGAGCTACTTTCCTGCTGGATAAAATTTTACAGTAAAAAAGATGGAAGGCTGGTGCCTGGGCCAGGAAACATCAAAGCACCGTTAACATTTCATGCACAAGCTTAGCATTTGCAAAGCTTTCAAAAACAAACAATTGGGAAAATACAAATAATGGTCAGCTGGCTGACTGAATGAAAATTTAATTCCCAATTGCCTCTGTTTAAGTCAGCTGCTTACATGCCGGTTCCTCTGCCCACCAAGGATTCTGCTAAGTAACATATTTCAAAATCCAGACTGTCAAAAATACTGACAGCTAGCACTAGCTGAATAGCATTTCCTACAACAAAACTGTGATCTGTTTAAGGCTCTTTGTTTTGGGTTGTGAAACTCTTCTTGAGTTCCACGGATTTATTTTCCACTTATGAACATTAATAATGTAAACTGTACAAAAAATAACAGCCTGGTGGATATCTTTCTGCTGAGATCGGGAAGAAAGGAGGTAATGGGAACAGAGATTGGCTGAACAGCCAAATATCACCTGGGCTGTGAATGTGACATTTAATGTCTTGCTTTTCATTCTTTTGCAATATTGGCATTAAAATCCCAACTGTCAAAAGAATACACCTTCTTACCTGCCAAAACACAGATTTATGAATGCTCTGGCAAACCAGCAATCCAAATTCAAATGGTTACTGTTCCACGGGTAATAGTATTCATTGTGGGCTATATTTTGTGAGGTGCTTGCAGCTGAGGGTATTTTCCAAATGACAGGATTAGGCCATGATCACAAATGTTCAAATAAATGTTTATCTGTTACTGATTGTAATGCTATAATTCTCAAAATTTCATTTTTGAAATATGTATTCTTTTTGATACTTTTCACTTGCTGCCCCAGAACCAACAGATCAAAGTCATCCTTCAAAGATGATACCGGAAAAAAATAACTTGGAGTGCTCTGAACAGAACTGATGAAATTAAGAATGAAGTAAAATTAAGCAATGTTAAGTGTAGGGAAAACAGTTTCCTGAAATAGTTATCTGCCAAACTCTGCAAGTAGCTCTGAAGTTAGTGGAGCTGATTTGCTAAGGGCAATTAAAAATAGTCTGAAAAAAATATTGGAGCATATTATAGTAGCAAAATACTGCATCAGCTGGAGTTGGATTTTATTAATATTTTCCCCATCAGAATAATATACACGAGAATGAATGGTTAAAGTCTGAAAATTTTTACTTGTTAAGACTGTTATCATCTTGGGATTTCAATTCTTATAATGGAAAAAAGTCTGGTTCAGTGCAATGGTGCAGGTTTGGTCTGACTGTTTCAGTTCCAGAGCATCTCTACAAGCTCCTGATTTGTACACAGGCTGGACGATCCATTTATGAAGCATCACTGCCAGCATTTGCACAAATGAGAAATGATGTATTATTTAAATATTCTTTTTTTCTGAACAGCGTAGTTGCATTAAAATTGCACAGTAAGATAGAGAGGGCTTTTTTTCTGCTCTTAAAAAAAAAGCAGCTTATTTTAGAGGTGAGCTTGAAATGAAATTTTGGATCAGAACCACATTAGGGTTTTGAGAAAACCTGTATCTGCATGTAGCTCTTTGTCTCATGACTTTGTGGTTCAGCATTGCTCTCTTTGCCTAAGTAAATGACATCACTTTTGATCTTACTTTGGAATATGTGAAGTTAAACTTTTTTTCCATAATCCAAATACGCCATCAAGTTAATATTTGCAGGGCATGCTTTTATTTTACTGTTTATTCTCCATGCCTCTATTGGTCTTGACTGTCATACTACACAGCAATCAATATCATATCACACACAGAAGCCAGGTTATGACTTTGCCATATTTTCAACAGGAGGGGGGAACCTTCTTCTTGCCGAGAGCTGAAGAGGCTATTGAAACACCTTTGGTTGGCCACTTGTCAGTTTGAATGTCTGTGTGGGCTTAAGGCCATATTTTGGTGATGTATTTTATTACACATATCAGGGAGATGCTGCTAGTTGAAATAATTGGGAACAAAATTCGGTTCAATGAACTCCAAAACGTTGTGTCTTTTGGTCGCTGTAAGTTCCTCCTGATGCTCCCACCCCATCGCAGCTCTGTCAGCATCAACATACACGACACGGGGACTCTCCCTGCAGTCTCTGGTAATTGGGCTCCTGTAAAGTGCTGTCAATTCGCTGGGACACTTCCGATGAACTGCAGCTTCCCAAGAGGCTCCCCAGAGCCAACTGTATTTTTTATTTATTTTCCATTCCAAAACACACTTCCACATAACCCTGCCTCACCCTGTCCTCCCCAAAGGAAAGGCTAGAGCAGGCTGTCAGTGCCTTGGCCATTTACCACTTGTTGGTTTAACTGAGTGTTCAATTTCGCTTTTCAGTTCACCTTCTCTAACCTTTCTTTTCCAGATGGGATTTTATGTCTAGTGCCAAGCACTGAGAAAACAAAAATCTGTGTTCCTTTAAACCATCACAGTGTTAACATTCAGAAAGGGGTTTGCTGATGTATTCAGTAAGAGAGGAAACAGATTGCTACCTCACAGAAAAGTTTCTTTGTTTTAAATGTTAATTGTTTTAAAGCACCGTGGAGTTTTTTGGGGCCTCTAGGTCTTTTTTTCTTTCTCTTTTTCTTTTTTTCTTTTATTTGATGGTTGATACAATCTCTTACAAGAAGGGGAGAAAAAAAGTACTTTGTTGGCCTAGTTTCAGGTAACCTCTAAAAGTTCAAGTGGACCAATTACACATAAGAGAACAACAACTTTTGCAAAGCTTCATTTCAATCCCAGAGGGGAAAAATGATAGAAAATCAATTAACTTTCCACATGAAAAAATAGCTCATATTGCTAAGCTTTTCTTGCATAGTTCCTTGATTATGTTTGGAAGCAAATTGCCTTGATTATACCTTTGACGGGAAGGAAAGCCTTTTAATTAATTTAATACATGCTATAGCAGTGCTAAATTGTATCATGGAACGATTAAGTGGGCCTCCACCGATATTTTTGCCCTGTTGAAAATGGATATTGCTCACTTAGTGAGTCACGCTCTTGCTGGGTTGACGCAATTATCTGCTCATTGCAGAGCATGTGACATAAAAGCTATTAGGGCTATTTGTATATAAGAGAGGCTAAATGGAGTAAACAAAAAGCCAGTTTCAGTGGAAAGTCTGAAATGTCTCCTCTGGCCAAAATTTTGGAGCAACTTCAGCTAAACTTCACAGCCTGAACCCACACTGGAGACTGAACTAGACCCTTGAGCCCTAACACAGCCCCTACTTTGGGGATATTCAGGCTTCAGGTCTGATCTCTGTTGGTCCTGGACTGAAATGAGAAATGGATGTGATTCTGTTTGTCATGTACTGACAGATGATCCTCAAACTGTTGTTCAGTTATGGACAAGTGATAGTAAATTTGTAGTAGAATCTACGGTGCACGAGCTGCTTAAAACCAACGTTTGCCTCAAGCTCTTAGCCAAAACCAATTACATTTGTTGTGTTGACCGAGAATAAGATTCTTAAATGAGACTATTCATGCAAATGTTAAAAATATAACATATTCTTCTTTATAAATGTGTTCTTGTATCATCAGTAATGTTACACTGTATTGTTGAAATAATAATAAGAAACATCTTGATTAGACTCTTGGTAATGTAGATTTGCTTTCATTGCTAACCAAGTACAAGTGGGTCACTTTGCTTTCTGTGGTGGATCTCGCCTGTTGGCCTGCTTTTTGTATGGAGGGCTGCTTCTTGCCTGGTGAGCTGTGGAAGCAAATATCCAAGAGCTGAATAATAAAGGAAAAAGTCCACCACCACGAGAGAATCTCTTTTATGAGTTCTCTCACAGCTGTCTGAACTCAGATAATATATGATCACACATTTTTCTAATATCCCAAGATCATAAGTAATGAAAAATAAAAAACTGCAAGTGAGGAGCAATACTCTCATTGTATGTGCTCTGTTCTTTCTGATTCCTCAGAGAAGAGCCAACTGGTGAGGGATCTGTTTATAAAAGGAAACTTGTAACTATGGTTTGGGAGAGAGACTCAGGATGGGAGAGGAAGTTTTCTTGCAGCAGTGTGAGGGCAAATATGTGCTAAAAATGAATTTTAGAGGTGACGAATCGCGGCTGCAAATGCTGTACCACAGGACTGGTACGTTCTGAGCTAGTGGGTTCTGCATTATTTAGAGATTTAATTTAATTAGAGATCTTAGATTTAATAGCTAACATTTTGAATTGTGACAGAATTGGGCTGGCAAACATCAGTATGCAAGGAGCGTGGTCAGATGCACTCATTAGACTTGTGTACCAGTAAAGATACTTCGTATTGACTAGCATGGCAAGGCCAGCAACCTGAATGGCTGCGTGACATTCCCTGGCACCGGGTAGAGAGATGCAATTAGCACCATTTACTTCAGTAAAGATTCACTTCCTTGAAGGCAGGTTTCACTTCCACAGGTGGCTGATGGGGAGCCG
The DNA here is from genome assembly GCF_964211835.1 of Anser anser. NCBI lineage: Eukaryota > Metazoa > Chordata > Aves > Anseriformes > Anatidae > Anser > Anser anser. The sequence goes on along the minus strand of NC_139725.1, from coordinate 16,979,452 downwards.
ATGTGGTGCAAGGGCTGTAACTGTGCTCCTGCCCCTGCCCGGGTCCCACTGGCTGCTGGCCACCTCTGGGACCGGCTGTAGCTTCAGTGACCTGGACTGTGTTGCGCAGGCCTGACTGACTGAGTGCAGTCAGTGGATGTATTTGAGAAAGCAAATGTATTTGTTTTTCGCACTGTTGGTACAAACATGTATTTGCTCTTTGTGTTTGTGGCATGAGTGGTCCGATGTAGCTCTCTAACTTCCCATCAATAGCAATTATGCCAAAAAAATATTTTTCCTTTTGCATTATTTAAATTTCTTTCATCACAGTGCCATGCATTTATGTACTTCCTTAGTTCCCCTGAGTTAAAAATAGCAAAAATATAATATGCGTTCACAGTACTGTATTTTGATTGCATTTAGGTTCTATTTTTAATGCTTAGCCTCTTCATCAAGAGAAAGAATATACACTGTCTGCTTGCTGCAAGGCAAAGACAGATAGTTTGGGAACGCTGTTAGTGCTGGGATCAACATCACAGTTAACCAAGACCTAACCCCTCTGAAAGATGGAAGGGCAGGTCAAAGACTGAGAACTTCATAGAAGTGTAAAGGCAGTCAGGCATGTCTAACCATTCCCACCATAACTGCTATGTCATCTCCGTTGGGTTACTCTAGCAAATATGCTGCTTCATGGCTTCAGCAAAATATTAAATACACCATTCTTAGGAAAAAAAAAAAAAAGATTTGATCTATTTCAGTACTTGAAATTTCCTCTCAGACCTGGGCTTGTTAATTCATAATTGAAGTTGTGCCCCCGGAGTCCAACAGACCAGTAAGAGAATCCCAAGTGCTGCCAGCTGACTGACTTTCCCACGAGACCAACGGGTGGTGGACAGTGCTTAAGGGAAAGCTGACACAGGGAGAGAAAAAAGAAATAAAGGGTCACTAACTAAAAAGTGTTTTTCTCTGGACAAGGAAGATTGAAGGGGTGAAAGTGAATACATGAATCGGTTTGGGAAAATGGGTTGAAAATTGGTATGAGGCTTGCTGAGCATCATGTAAGAGTTCCAAATGCTCTAGCCACTGTTTTCCAGTAACCTAAGTCCGAAATAAGTATTTTTTTTTAGGGAAAAATTTCTTAGTTACTATTTTTTTTTTTCTTATTTCTCTAAAATAATGTGAACAGAGTAACTACTGACATTGCAAAAGCCATTCTCAGTACAGAACACGTGGTGGCAATGTTGCACTGCTTCTGAAGGACTGTCGTGCAGCCCTCACCCAGCCAGCATTCATTTACAAAGCAATAAATAGCTGGATCAGTAGAGTGGTGCTTTACCCAGGGAATATTGTACTTGTACATGGTAGTACTGATTGTGTTTTCTATTAAAATAGTGAGTAAGGTATAGGAAAAAAATATTTTTTCTTTTTACTGCATGTGTTATTTTCATGCATCCTAAGCACTGATGCAATTTAAATTTTGCAGCAATAATGTAGCTGGTATAGGAAAAAGATACGACTAATTAGTTTCATTCCATAAAATCACCCATATCTGCCCAAGAGGAACACTTCGGGTAATAAAACCTCCACCCATCACACACACAGAATCGGGAACTGTGTTACTCTGACACGGCGAGGTTTCTCCCTCCCGAAAGAAAGCTTTGCTATTCAAACATGCTAACCACAAACTCTCGCTTCCAAAAAGATCTCTAGCCTAAATATCAGGTTCCCTAAATGGCTACAGGGAAATGGCAGAAGTGTTGCAGAAGGGCTGAGTTTGGGGCCTACCTCAGGGGGAGTTTCTGGGGTCAGCAGCTGTGGAGGGCTCTTGGCACTGCCAAGCCCCTCACTGTTGCTGGGGTTTGGTCATAAAGCAACCATGGGTTCGTTCACCTGTGGCCTTGCTTCTCCTTCCAGTCTGACAGGAGGGCCCTCAGAGGCAGGTTTGAGTAGGAGAGGACTTGTACTATAAACGCAATAGATGTTGGGTCTCTGGGGCTCTCATCTTTTGCAATTGTCCTGCTTTTGGTGTTGCTGTTGCCACCCCATGAGTTCCCTTCCCAAGCCATGGTCTTCCCTGTTTTTTTTTTTTTTTCTTCTACCTCTGTCAAGCTCCGTGCCTTGGTAGACAAACCCTTCCTGTGCTTCTGTCATGGCTCAGCTGATTTCCAGTTCACAAACACAAAATTAATGAGTTTTTTTCCTTCCATTTTTCAGTCTCCTAGGCCCAGACGTGTTATCAATCACTGCTGTCCTTATCTCCAGGAACCTGGACTCGAGTCTAGGTCCCAGTGGCAGGAGCAGCAATTCAGCAGCAGTGCCCCAAAGTCCCTGCTGCAGTGCTCCCTTACTCGCCAAGGGGAGAGGCCCAGGGGAGCAGGAAAGCTGCAAGGTCTTAAAATACCTTCTTACTCTGCAGGAAGGAAAACACTTGGTTTCTTCGGCTAGCAAATAATAAAGCTCTGTGCCGTAATTGCTCCCTTCTCCCCATTCCACCAGCTACAAATATAAATCGAATTAAACAACCCCCAAAGCATGAGAGCAAGCACTCCAAGTAAGCCACACGAAACCAGCTGCTTAGATTCATGTTTCAAATTGGTTGGTATAGGCTGAGTCCTGTGAGCAACACATACCCACACAGGCCAGCAAATACAAACACTGGGAATTAAACAAGTATTTGGGTCATGTCACTGCTAGGGCTGCTATAAATAAAAGCTGGCTAGAAACACTGAAAATGTATCGAAGTAATTGATACATTAATAGCAGTGACTTTGATTAAGCTGTTTTTATTTATATTTATTTATTTTTTCCCAATGCCTAAAGTCCTTTCTCAGTATGCATTTCTAGGATGAAGATCAAGAGCCCTGTAATTTCACATCTTCTCTATTTATTCACAGGAGGTATAGATTAAGTTGTAGTAGAAAATAATATGAATGGAAGTTTGCCTACAGCTGCTAAGCAGGAGTTTGGTATGTAGGTAGGTTCTTCCTTTCACTGAGTATAACAACCAAGACCAAAGCCTTAAAATGCATTCAGGGAGGAAACATAAAAGCCATATAATTCCCTTTTACGTGCGTAACATAACCTACATGTTATGATCATTATTTCTACTGTCAGTAATTTTTAACTAGAAAAGGAAGAAGTGGCCAGGCAATGAATGTTCTTGAGATGTGTTGCTCTTGAGGGATGCAGCTGACAGCGGAGATCTCCAGACCGACACGCTTGCCAATCTCTGAACCTATCAACCACCTTGCCAGCAGCCTCTCTGCATGGCTGGGGAAATGCTTTCCAACTTGCCATCTTCCCTGCCTCTGAAAAAACAGCGAGAGCTCCCATAGCCCTTCAGCCAGTGCTGTTTTGCTCTTATTTCTCCCTGTTGAGGCTCTGCCAAGTCCCCACTTGCACAGCACCACCATAAATACTGCTTTGCGGCTGTACTGCTTCGTGTGGTCCTCTGCAACGCTTGGAGTACAGGCTGTGCTGCTGAGGAGTAACAGCTGGGATGAGTTTCCTCTCCAGTGCTTGGCCCCACTGCGTACAGTCAGAAGGCAAAGAAGTGCACAAGCCTACATGCCTAAGCAATTTGGTGTCCTGCTGCTTTCTGTTTTTATTTTAAGTCTGAGCCTGAATTGATGAGAAATGAACTTAAACACTATTAGTAAGAAAATGATGAATCCCTTTTGTAAAAATGATCATCTGTGTAGTGCAGAGAAATGGCTAAGATAAACATTTGTAATTTAAAAAGAAGGGCGTTAAGAAGATTCATTCCGAAACGCTTACACTTCTTTTGAAAAGTTTGTTGGCTTTTGCTTGTTATGTCCCCTTGCACAAGTGAAATATTAGCTCTCTAGTCCCAAGTGCTAAAAAAGAAACATTTATTGGTCACTCGATTATCGCTCAAGATAAAAAATTATGCTTTTTGTGTCTTGTATTAATGGCATGGTGATCTTCACCACCTTTTGCTAATCTTTTTTAAAGAACGGTACAAATGTCATTTTCGTAGCTGAGGCACTGAGTCCCCAGGATGCCCAGAAAGGCCTCCTCGGTGTGCAGATTTATTTCCCCTGAGCAGCCAGAAGTATTTCAGCAAGGGAAAGATACTGGAGAGAAATGCAGTAGCTATAGATAGTAAAGGCAGATGCTGTAGAGGACTGACTGAGGGCTAGGAAGTTACAGAGATTGTGATGTTTAACGCTCGCTGCTAGTTCACAGCTCATGTACCTTTACTTTCCTGTCCTGATAATATTTTATGTGGTCAAGGTTTGATGAAAACAAACAACAAAATCCATAGTACATCATATATTTTCTCTTCCTTGGGAACAACACACAGAAAATGTATGAAGTTCACATACAGGTACTGAATTAACAACCCTGTTTTCATGAAGTACATAGAAAGGATTTACTGGGTGGGTTTCAGATGTAATATAAGCTCTTGCAGAGGCAGAGGGCCAGATTCCCCATTCACCTGTGCAAGTGTAGACAAAATACAACAATCGTAGTTCAGATAGGAAGGAGGAAACGCAATTGCCCAGCCTGCCTCACTGCTAAAACCAGCTTCTCATCTGAAGTGACACAGGCGTAGAAAATAGCCAGCGGAGAGAATGGCTCTGCTGTCCTGATTACCTTTCTGTTTATTCTTCTCTACTGCCCTGCAATCAGCAGGCAATCTGTTTTGGAGCAAACACCATTTGAGGCTGCATTGTCTTTGGGTCACTTCCATTTCATGCTTTAGTACATAGCAGTGGAAGCTGCTTGCTTTGGGTGTTCTGAGCATCTGCAGCAATAGGAGAGAGCTCCGGCAAGATGCTTAAAAATATATTCCAACATTTTCCATGCTGTTCTGCGACAGATGTTTTGTCCAGTCATATTAATCTATCATCTTGAAAATCAGTTCATATTAAAGAAAATGCCTGACCTCAGTTTCCTCCACACTTTTCCTTACTTCAAATAACTGTTCTAATGCTTTATTGAGGTCAAAGAAGTGGACCAGCAGTAGGCTGCATTAATTTTTCCCCTTTCCATAACTGTATTATCTTTCTGTTCCCCAACATACAATATTTTCCAAATTGAAAATTTATTAGAAATCCTTACTACTCAGCTTGCGATTCGATATATTGGGTTTCTTGCAGCTCTGGGATGAACTGCATCTGGTTCCCTTTATTGAGATCACTCGGGGATTTCTTCTTCCCCAGAAGCCATTATTTCAAAGATCCTCAGTTCCATTAGCCAACATGATTTGCCCACATGCACAACATTGACGTCGCTACTGAAAACCAAGACTGGGATTTAGTTTGTGGGCTGTAGTGCGGTTTTGATCTCCCTGCCATACTCCATGCCCACTGCATGATGATTCCATTTCTTCTTTCATTAATATCTGGGGCACAAAAAAGGATGCATCTGCTAATAAACTTTACTGGTGGCAGTGCTTGGGAAGTGCTTTCAGTATGGAAAAGGGTCAGAACACCACTCAGGGGGCATTGGTTTCCCTTGAGAATAGGAGCAATACGAATTAGATAGCAGTCAGTAATACAGAGTGAAAGGAAGTTCCTGTGGGGATTTGCCACTAACCAGCCTCCTGGGAAACCATCAGACTTCAAGTAAGAAGAGTGGGAAGGGAACACTGACCATGCCAGTGTAACATAAATACACCTCGGCTTCAAGTCCGATCTTCTGTCCTGGGCCTTTAAAATGCAGGTTTCTTTAGCAAGTAACATCTCGGACAATAACAGGGAAATAATGTATTCTTTTCCCATGATACGATAAAATTGTGTATCTGTTCGTTTAGTTTCTTAATGGCTTGGCAGTGTCTTTGCAATAGAGGATTTTTGCTGTTCCAAACATTTGAAAGACAGAGGGAGAGAAAAGGCTATTGTCTAAGTTTTTGTTTTCTTTAAATGTTGTCCCTGAAGGTGCATGTATTTGTTTGAAAATAATTGCAAATGTCACAACTCTGATTTCAGCTTATGTGTTGCCTGACTTTCAGGGATAAGGGCACTTAAGTTGCTAGTAAACTCCAGCCTAGAAATACTCTGGCCTTTTCAGATCCTAAAACATAATTCATAAGCAACATTTCCTTCCTAGCCTGCAGCAACAAGGCTTGACATTTATATATTGCTCCACACATACATCACATAATGCTGCCAGAATCTTTATGATTAACTGATGTAATTGACTTCTGAGATAAAACAAAATGTATGTGGGAGAATCCACAGAATAAAACAAAGTTTCAATTTTATTCCACAGCCGAACTAAGGAAAGGAGGAAATAGATCTCTTTTCCTGAGGACAGCCATTCCTTCAGGAAAACAAGCATATGAAAAGCCACTGCATTAATACTGGTGAGAAGCAAGGGCAAGCCAAATTTATCCCCCACCTAGGCAGTGTATCAGATCAATGTATCAGAGAGAATGCAGGAAAATACAGAACAGACAATTCATCAAGGAAGCCGGAGCAGATAAGTAGTGTTCCCCAAGTTTGCAGTAAGTCTTCTGTCCTCAGAAAGGACTGAATCATACTTGTTTTTTTGTACTGTCCCTTCATTGCTCAAGTATTAAGCTTCATTCCATGCCACAGCTGTTTAAATACACAGCCTCACGGCTGGATGTATCCTTGTGTCGTTAAAAAAAGAAAGACTTGAAAATATACTTTGGATCACAAAACTTGCACCTGGAATTGCAGAGGAGGATGCCTCATATTCTATTCTTTTACTACCCAATGGTTTGAGTGCGTTTTTGTCAGTATTACTGGGAAAAAATACCAATTAAAGCACTGAGCAGTTAATTCAGTGGTTAGTTTAGTCACCCACTCCTAAGAAGAAATTATAATTTGCTTTGAAACCACCTGAGCATCTCTGAATCTGCAGATTTCTGCAGTTCAATTCATTCAAAAACATTTTGTGTGGGAATTCCAGAAAATGGGGAACATCAAAGCAACCTTCAAACAGTGCAATGCACGAGAAACTACACAGGTGGGTGGTCACTTGAACATCATGTCCTTGACATTAGGAATATTTCAAATCTCATTGCAACTATTACAAGAAGAAAAGGCTTTTGTAGGTGTCCTGAAAGCTTTCTATCTTAGCTTGCATCTCTAGCTTTTTACCACCGTGTGTCTGGATAAAAGACCATCAGGATGAATATAATTTTCCATTTGCTTGATGATGAAAGGGTGTCAAATTAATCAGACTGATAGGAAAAAGGCTTTTGTTGATTTATTTATTTTTTACTGGAATGCAGCGTGGGTCTGGGAAATTTATCTTCCCAAGGAGGACAAGCTGTGAGAGCCCAGAGGGATGATCGGTGACGCCAGGGTAATTTGTAACTAGGGAGTGGTGTGTTGGGCCTCCCGTGTGGGAAGCTGAGGAGGGCTATCTAATCTTCCTTACTGCATATATTGAGAGCTCCTCTTTTTGTTTCATATCGCAGCAACCAGCTGCAAGGAATGACAGGCACTGCGTGAACCCCCAGCTAGTTGGTTTTTCATTGCAGAAGTAAACTTCAGCAATGGGAAATAAATAAGAATACTTCAAGACCTAGAGAAACCTGTTGTTCTTGTGTTAATAAAAGAGAATTGAACGGAGGATGGAATAAGACAGAGAAGATTAAATGACTCCTTATCTCATAGCGCAGTGACATTTTCTTATCCTTCTTAGAATTCGTGGCCAGCTCTAGGAGTTGTGTTAGTAAACTTGTATATTAAAATTCAAACTACTTGCTGAACTTTAAAATATTTTCCCTAATGCCCATTAGATTGAAAAGAAATCTTCATTATTTCTCTATTTGTGAATGGCTTCCTTCTGTCAACGTTATTTTGTGAGTCACCAGTAGCTGATGCATTTCTTTACCTTTTAGAGCGGTTAGAAATATAGAGTGATACATATTATGAAGTAAGTAATAATTTATAACAAGGTGTGCAGTATGCAAAATGTCATATAGTTTGCAGAGATTAATGCATGAGCCAAGTGCAAATACATTAACTTAACCAACTATCTGGAAAGCAAGCTTAATGAAAGAGGGAAATGAATGCAACGCAGGAAGAAAAAAGCATTGTGGTGACAGCATATTTTATATAGCATATGCATTTAATATAGGGACCTCTATGAATTAATAGCTCTTCTCTGAGTTCAAGTACACAGATACTCATCTCTGGTAGGGACGGTCATGTAATTAGAGTGGGCCAGTTATGCCTGATCATCAAAACTCAGGCGCTGAAGGTTGAGTTTAGCAAAACTTACTCTGTTCCTGCATGCAACACATCAAGGTATAACCTTTCATAGCATGCTTGTGCAACATTTTAAAGCAAATATCCATGTCTCATTTTGCCAACTCCCATTTCTGCAACACAGATTAGTAGAAAAGGTAAGCCAATTCAGTGTCTTCAAATCCACGCATTTCTAATGAATTGCTGCATTTCGAGATCATTGGGAAAGATCTACTTACACCTTTAGGCACATATGTAAAACCACAACTGCAAAATTTTGAATATGTATCTGTGGTCCATACTGAAGTCTGCTTCAAAAGACTCTAGGTTTCTTGCTTTCTCTTTATACCGAGAATATTTCATGTGATAGCATCAAAATTTACACAGTAAATCTCCTGACCTTCAAGTCAGGTGTTTTCTCTGAAGTCTTCTATGTTGACACTACTCACCTTACTAGTTCCTACGACTGGTACACACTAATTTCAACCTTTACAGACACCAGTAAGCTTAGGCTTAATGAAGACCATCAAAATCTCAAAAAAACATCATCAAATGCAGGCCTGCCTTCTTACTCTTCCTATAGAGTGTCACGCCATTTTCCTCCCTTCCTCAAATGCTACAGCTTGTTAGGCTACAGAAGAAGCCAGTCTATATTTCAGTATCTTTTCAGATAATGTGGACGCAGCACACCCAGGTCTTTATGGGAATGCAGGAGAGATATGAAAGAAAGTGAGCTTGAAGAAACAGGTTTAGGGAGAAGCATCCATTCTGGTTGATGTCCTTCTTCTGACCTAGAGGCTGTGGCAGTCCCTCCAGTGCACCCTGCAGGCTCTGCTGGTATGGTTTCTGAACCTCATTACAAATTGCCATGGGTGATAAAGATGACTAGCTATGTATTTACTCCTGCATTGTGGGCTACAGTGTGAAATTTAAGAGTCCCTCAATATATAGAAAGTCCAACTAGATGATTGAATGGGCCTTTCTAGTACCATGAATCTCTGTCTATAGATATATAACCATTAGGAACCTGTTTTCTGTAGACTGCACCATTAAATTTATGGGACTTGGCGGTCCGCAGAGGTAGCTGCCATTCTGTGAGATAGAACAGATGCTGCCTGCTACACTGAAATGCACAATACCTTGTTCTGAAAGTCTTTGTAGTACATATTAATCTAAAATAAATCAAATATATTGAAAACATACCCTAACTTTAGAGGCAAGGACAAATATAACATAATCTTGTTTGAATGACTTCTCTCCATTTGGAATTTGGACCAGAAATCATAAAACTCTAACCATAGGATGTCCATTAGAAATCAAGATTTCCTCCCATGGTATTTTATCATTGCTTATAATTTTATTTCCATCATTGCTGTTTAAAGTGAAATCTTAAACTTATCCATTCAGATACAGTCCCTCTTGACAGATAATGTTCTCAAGGACCCCTTATGGAAAATAGTTTTACAATGGCTGTGATAATATTGACACTGATAACTTGAATACGTGCGAGTAAATATTAAATCCTACTATTCACTAATATAGAGATTATCCAGGTTTCAGAAAATCTGAGTTTTAACCTTTCATATATGTGATTTAACAAACAAAATAACACTAAGGAATAGAAATGTTTCCTATTTTAATTCCTACCTTTAACTGATGATTAACAGAATTGTGAACAACAGGAACTATTTTCCATATTAGGAGCAGAAGAGTAGCTGTTTATATATAGAGTAGAAGCAGCATATTACGGAATGGAAGTTGCCTGTTTTTAGCAAAATATTATTTATTTATTTTGTACTCACTTTAAATATGTGTGGTCTGCACTTTAACCAGCTTAGGCATAATTCCCCTAAAGAGTTTCTTGGTTAATATGGTAAGAGAAGGAAGACGTTTTAATTCCTTTTATTATTTAATTCCTGTGTCCATATAGCATGCATTTGATTTTGAAACCAAATACGAAAAATCCTTTATCTATCTATCTATCTATCTAACTATCCATCTATCTATCTATTTATTTATTTTGCATGTAGACATGACTGTAGGATGGTGAGCATTACCATAAGAAAAATCCATGTGGAAAAAGCCATGTCTTCTGCTTTGTCTTTGCTTCAGGGACTTAGATGACATTGATAAAGAACAGTAGTAGCTACTGAACTGGCTTTCAGGGGGATGAACAAGACCAAAAGTCAGCTTGGCTAGTGTCAAGCAGTAGGTTTAAAGTTTCTAAGCAGCTCATTTCTGGGCCCAAGATTTGGCGAAGTCTCTTCAGTGAAAGTCGTGTACCAATTTTTTTACTCATGCATGAATTAAGGAGTCTATATATCGTACAATCACAGCTGCCACTAAGCAGTACTTCAAAAGTTTGTGCACATATTAGAGAAAAAGAGAGGTCATATCCCTCTTAAATATGCTCTGAAGGCTACCTTTTGTCTCAGTTTAAAAAAACTCATTAATTGGCTTTTTCTTAACAATGTGTTCTCTCCTGCCTTTTGTACACTAGCTATTGTGATCATATGATCATTATGATTTTATCTAATCATAATTTTCAAGTGTTTTTCACTCCACAAGGGAGAAACTATACTGACAACAGTATTGTTTGCATCTGGCAATCTGGAGAGATCTGCTGGTTCATTTCTTTTCCACACAGTAACCTCACGATATCCATGCTGGCTGATATAATAGTTCTCAAAAGAAAATTGTTAAAAAACAAACAGTTTTTAACTTTAACTAGAGCCTTTTTACCTCATTGTTTCTTTTTGCGTCCTCCTTGGAATAACTCTTTAACTGGTTTTAAACTCTTTTCACTGATTATTTAGGCATATATAAGACCTGGATATTTAGGATATATAAGACCATTCAGGAACTGACTTCTGACTCACACTGGGATTAATACTAGAAAAATATATAAAGAGAATTAAGCCATATATTTTTAATGAATGAAAATCCTTAAGATATATTTTATTAATGTATGTCTATTGATAGTCTGTTCCTCATTCCATTTTGTCAAACAAACTTGGTACTCTGAATCCTTTCACATTTAATCATTCTGCATTATTGTGTTCGCTGTGCTTTTTGTTGAGGTTTGCCTTGAGGACTCCCCCAGAACAAGGTTCTTTCCCCCTAGGGACAGCCTGTCTCGCTCCCAGCCACTGCAGTGGAACCACTTGGTCCTCTTGAGGAGGGTCAAGAGCACTCAGGCAAGGTTGCTAAAAGGTCCCCACACTATTTTGCTTGCATGGTTTCCAGTTTTTCTAGTGGCTTACAAATACGTAAAGGTTTCATAGTCAGTCCCAGTGGATGGGCTGTTCCCTTGCTCTCCCCTTGACACCCAGTGCCAGATGAGCTCCCCAGTGTGCTACGGGGACAGCGGCCCACCCTGGTCAGGGGCTGCTGTCATAGCGTGGCTACGGAGAAGTACAAATGAGCCAAGTGAGTATGAGCATCTGCATTCGTGAAATAAGACAGAGCTTACGAGGTGCAATTTGAAGACCAATTAGGCATTTCTAATCAGTAAGTTTAAAAAAGATCAGCCTCTGTTTTTGGTTATACAGTTACATGCTTTTTGTATCCATTTCCTTCTTGTGCATTGTGAAAATGGATGTCAGTCATAGAGGTGAGGTTAACAATGACCAAGAGTGCTGGTTTCCTTTATCTTCTATTCACTAAATGTACTGTGATTTTTCCTAGATTAAATGACCAATAAATGATACAGCTGTATGAATTGTGTTAATTTTCTGATGTGCAACATTTTGATCTCATTATGCCTATCCACATCCATTATAAACTTGGATCAGCATCCACAATGACATCCTTGCCCAGTAGGCCTGCACAGTATCCCACAGTTTGTAGAAGCATAGAATGATTCGGGTTGGAAGGGACCTTAAAGACCATCTAACTCCAAGCCCCCTGCCATAGGCAGGGATGCCACCCACTAGATCAGGTTGGCCAAGGCCTCATCCAGCCTGGCCTTGTAGCTCGTTTGAATTCTGATGTGTAATTATCTTCCATTTCTTTCTGTTTCTTGAGGAACGATAGTGAAAAATGCTGGAAGAAAACTTTGTTTCATGAACTTTTATTTCAATTATCTCTATTTTGTCTGCTAAGAAAAGGGCAAACCACTTTGGGTAAATATTTTATTACTTGATGAATTCCCTTCATTTTCCTTAGAATTAATATTTGAAAGATAACTGTATAACTCAGTCCCCTTTGTTTCTGTTCAAACATATCCAGAGTGCCAATACTGTGTGTATTCCTTCTGCTTAGCTCGTAAGTTTTGTTTCATGTCATTTATCTTATAGCCAGAAATTGAACCATAATGCATTATTATTTTGAACAGTTCTGGGATTGATTTTGAAGGGATTGAAATATCCTGTAAAGTAGGATCTGCATAAAAAGGAAATTTTATGAATGACATTCACAGTTTTTATTGCTCTTTTTTTTTTCTTTTTTTTTTCTTTTTTTTTCCCATTTCTCTCATACTGTCAGCTGATAGTCCTGCTGACATGGCAAGAGGAAGCAAATCTGCTGATCGAGCAAGCCAAGGCTTGGTTTCCCAAAATGAAGTAAGGGGCTCTCAGGACTGCTTGACTGGGACATTGTGTTCCTGGCTGGTATAGTTCTTGACAGGAGAAGCTGAAGATGTAGACAACCTTGAAGCCTAGGGAATGGCCTCCAAAAATGTGCAATTAGTTGTGACTGTGATTAATAACCAATGTACATAAATACCTGAAGGGAGGGTGCAAAGAGGATGGAGACAGGCTCTTTTCATTGATGTCCAGTGCCAGCACAAGAGGCAATGGGCACATAGCGAAAGATGGGAGGATCCATCTGAACATCAGGAAGGATTTTACTGTGAGGGCAACCAAGCACTGACCCAGGTTCCCTGAGAGGTTGTGGAGTCCTCATTCTTGGAGAGGAGCAACATCAGGAAAACAAAAGAAAAGCAGTTGATAATTATTAATTGGCAGAGCAAAGCTCAAATATGCTGTCAAGGTGAAAGGCTCCCCTTGAACAAACTAATGAAGTATGTCACATCTCTCTGGAAGTTCATTGTTGCTGCAAATGCACCGTTCCTGGTACTCCTTGCTCGTATAAGTGAACTCTGGTGGGCCTCCACCCTGTGCTTGTGTTTGCAGTGTGAATGCAAAGCCTGCCTTGGGAGTTTCACCACAGAGGAAACCTGTCACTTGCAGATGCTGTTAGAAACTTTATGACAGGTATAACACCATTTTGTCCTATACCTGCCGCAGTACTAGCAAAAATGAGAGAAGATGGGGCTTGGTAACTTGGCACCAAAACGGCAGTCTTGTGGAGCTGTAGGTAGGGGCCAATCTCCTGAAGTGAATGCATGGGAAAGGGGAAATTCTGGGTACAGCCTGCCCTCATCTGTTACTTCAGGACAAGAGGACTGCAGTAAGACCAGGCTAGACTTGGCTAGCAAGAGTGATTCTCACACAGCCATGCTTCTTAGCCTTTAAAACCAGTTTGAGCATTACAGCTCAGACAAATATGAGATGCTTGGTCTTTTATTGAGTATCCATTTATCCTGACATCTGGAGAGTGAAGTGAGTTGTTTAGGTCAGGTAGAACTTTGTATGGAGATGTACATACAAGGCTGTTAATACCCTTTCAGAAGCTGCACATCAGTATACCCTGGTGCGTTAATGTTTTTGATTCATTCAAAGGCTCTCAAGGGCACATGTTGAAACATATGAACTCAACAGGCAGTGAAGCAGTGTGTCTGAAAAGATGAGACGCAGTGAACGTTAGACAGTAAATGTGTCTGGTTTCTAGTTTCCTGGATAATCAGAGCCTGGAACAGTGCTGCTGAAATATCTTAAACCATTCTGCAGGCTGAAAGCAGAGCTCGTGAAGCACAGACAGTCATATTTAAAGGGGTTTCTGATATCTGTCATTTTTTTATAGCAAAGACGTGAAGGCATTTTAACACAGTGAACCCCATATGCCACCTTAAAAGGAAGAAAGTGATAATAAAAAATAATTAAATAAAAAAAAACCAACAATAGTTTCCCACACAGGGAGGTGCCTGTAAAATGATAAATTCAGCATTGGTTTATTACTCTTTGTGAGTCTTGCAAAATGAGCTGCTGAACATGGGACTATTTCTATTATTCACCCTTGCAAAAAACAAGGGCATGTGAGCAATGCATTGAGTCTGTGCACAGAACCAGCAGAATTCATTCATCCAATACTTTCATTTCAGAAGGCCATGCGTTTTTATTGCCAAGTTAATGCATTAGCTTTCCATAATGCATATGGAAGAGAATGTGTGGAGGAACACAATAGTATTTTAAAATACAGTTAGCAAATCTGTATTAATAATAGGCTCATATCCCAAGGCAGATTTACTCTGTTTAATTTTGTCTGTTGCAAAGGAGAGGTTAAATCTAGATACATTATTAAGCAGATAAAGCAACTTTTTATACAGTGCTTAGAAGAGCAACATCAGTTCCTGGGAGATTTGTCATACTGCATAGGAAAACTGCATGTTTATCAAGCAGCTCCTGGAGCAGCATTATTAGCTTGAGCTGGGCTTTTTTACTTTTCTTCTTCTTCTTTTTTTTTTTTTTTTTAAATAATAGATCTGCATAGGAAGACAGCATTCAATCATTCCAAAATGAATCAATCAATTTATTTTTTTGCCAAATATTTGCATTTTGCTTTTTTTTTTTTTTTCAAGGGGGTAAAGAAAAGAGGGAGAAGGGAGAAAGCCAGCCAGAGCCTGCTCATGCTGGAGGACAGCCCTGTGGCGCCGTGGTGGCTCTTGGGCTGAGCTCCCACCTGGAGTGAGGGGACTGAGCACTGCCTCCTCTGCCCCACGCTGCACCTATGTCAGGGTCAAGCCAAAGCCTTGGCAGGAGGAGAAGGAAGCAGCTGAATGCCCAGCCTCAAGGCAGCATCACTAACAAAGATGCTACTCCTGATTTGAAACAGTGAAGTTGAATCGAGATAAGGTCTTTCCTGTGCCGTCACATTAAATTAATACATACAGATAGCTAAAACAAACCTGGTGGCAGAAAGCAGGAAGCTGTCGCCAGGCCAAAGTCCTGGGAGATGGAAGCAGAAGCAGTAATGTGGATGGCTTCTAAAAGGTCAGGATCTTCCTCCCCGTATGTGTTGTGACTGCCTGGGTAATAGGCTCTGTAATACCCAGCTTTGCTGTGCAGTCTTCTCAAGTGCAGTAGATAGTTGGAGCAATTTTGGGAAAGAGAGGTGTAATGCTGTTTCAACTTATTTGTTCCCCAGATAACAGCAGTGGTTTGTTGAGCTTGATCTTTCCCATAGCAAAGTTCACTTTTATCCTTTTTGTTTCTGAGCTGAGCTGCTTTATAAGCTCTTAAGAGACCAAATTTGCTGCCTACAAGCAGGACTATTTAGTCTGTGCACACAAAGTATTTCCCACCTTCACACTGGCACTCAGACACAGAGATCTCAAAGAGACAGCTTTAGTCTAGCCTGTCCTCCTCCTCTTATCTCTTTCAAGCTTTTTAATTATTCCTCACCAGACAGACAGAAGCTATTCTATATTTCTGTGTTTCTGTGAAGCTGAAAGACGAATGTTAGCAGTGGCTTCATAAAATTCACATCAGATTGTTGTTATGTTTTATTTGTCAGAGTTGCTTAGCTTGTGACATCCACAGGGCTCAGAATATATTACAGTCTTCCCTGGGAGTGCAAGAGAGGCTTTTGCCGAAATTCAGAGCCTACTGTCTCCCCAGCCTGCACAGCCAACTCGTCTTTCGTGCTGAAAGAGATGAAGACATATCAAAGGGGTGAACTGATGCCCTACAAATTTACAAGGTCTGGGGTCAAAGATAAAACAGTATCAGGAGGCATACAGTTGTACATAAACAAACTAGCGGCCTTGACTTTCAGTGTACACTGAGCTGTGCACTTTTAGCCTGTGAGAAAGAGTAAAAAAATCCAACAGATTTGCAATGAAGCTACCACACTGTTTCATAAAACATATACTGGTGACAACTTCTAAAGTATGCGCTGATATACATAGCAAAAACACCTACCACCAAAAAGAGCAATTTTGAAATATACTCTGCCTTTCAAGAATAGACTTCATTTTTTTTTTTTTTTAACGAAGAATATGTGTGCTTTATGGTAACATTTCAATCTTTATGATACTGAGAGTAAGACCCTGAACTTGAGAGCTGCAGTAAGAAGTATCAGGGATGAATTCCCTATGAAGAATGTGACTTTGTATGCATCTATATTTACATGGTTTGCTAGACCTTTGAAAGGCTTTTTACTGGGACAGCATTCTGCTCTTCTGCATATACATATCGAGTACTGAGTAAGGAAGATTTCCAAAGTGCCTTGTCATTTTAGAAAGACATGTCATTTGGCCTTCCTGCAAGAGGCATAGTCTCTTCTTGTCATACAGTGTTGCAAAGTTATGGCTTTATTATATTTTATTCCACTCTTCCTATAAGCCAGTTTAATCAGACACAAAACACAGAAGGATTTACTTCACTTCTGCCTCATTTTATTACCGTTCTGTTAGCAGGTAGTTTACAATAGTGTCACTGGCCCTTATTTCTGCTCCATGTAGCCTATGTTATTCATGTACTATGTCTTATTCATTAATGTAAAGCCCTTTGAAGTTTAGTGTGGCTAAACTTCTCCGTGAGAATTCTGGTAATCCAAAGAAGAAAAAATTATATGGAGCCTTTAAGTACCCCTCTTCCTCTGAAAAAAATGAGGGAAACGTAGGATGCATGGAAGTCCTACCAAACTCAGGTTGCTATAAAACTGAAAATTTCATTTCTACAGTCCTCAGGGACAAACTGCAAGGAGTAAATCCCATGACAGTATCTATTTAATGGTGTGTATTTCAAAAGCTGTAGGACCGAAGTGAGAGAGAGAGAGAGAGGCACTCAATGTGTGTGAGAGGTGAGCGTGGAGAAATAGGAAGGACTTGGTAGCATTAAATTAAATGACAGAAACATCCAATATTAACTGCTCTGCTGTAGAGCTATTCGGAAGTTGTATTTCAAAGTCCTAAACTTGGAAATGAATGGCTTACAGGGAAAAACAAGACTGGATAGCAGCTTATTGCATGTATGCCAACGCTGCGTAGACAAACTTCATGCAAGATTTGTTTGGTGTGTGTGTGTAGGTTGATGTTTTATAGGGACACGGAGAAGTTTTCATAGAGCCAGGGGCATAAAGTGGATTCTGCAAACTGTTTAGGTGAGCAGCTCTCCATCATGCAGGGAGTCTCCTCAGGGGACCCTTCAGGCTTAGCACACACTGTAAGCACAGTGAGATTTGCTGCCCTCAGACTGAGGAGCCGGGATGGGTAAGGGCTGGACATGGAGAGCAGGGGCAGGCGCTGAGGCAGCAAGTGCAGCCTGGCGAGGGCAGCGCTGGCAGCCCTGCCTGTGACCCACGGCAGTGGCCCAGCCCTCGGAGAAGCAGCAGCCAGCTTGGCTTTCCAGGACGATGGTAAGCTGGAGAAAAATGCCAGCCCCCCACCCCTGCTTTGCTGGCCATGCAGGGGAGCACTGCAGAGAGTTGTCGCCTTTGCTGCATCCCGTGATTTAGTCACACGGTTATTAAGATAGAAGGAAATAATTTACAGGTAGGCAAAAAGAAGCAGCAAAAAATATGGGAGTACAACTTCTTTTCGTCTCTAAATTTTACGAACTAGCTTGGCCAGAAGGACCAGTCGTTTTTAACACTGAAGGAATGACACTGAAAGGCTAAAAGGATTTAGAAATGGAGATGCGGGGAAGGAGAGAAATACATTACACCAGAGATGTTAAACCATTAGCAAGAAGGATTTTTCTGGTTATTCTAGTCAGAGAGTGCCTCTGCCAAATCCAGCACAAGAATTTCTGGTAATTAATCCACAGAGACACTTATGCCTCTAATCAGATTTGAGATACCTGTGTTCTTGGCACAGGTAATGTTTCCTCATTACTTAAGACTGGTATAAATTGGCATTTAGCTGAAGCTAGCACCTGCACTGAACACGTGAACCTTTCCTTGTCAGTAAACCACCTCAGACTTGTTTGATAAGAGAAGTGGAGGGGAAGATATAGGAAAGCCGCAGATCCCACTCGCAAGAGCAGATGGCATTGCAGACAATATTTTACCCTCTTTCCCCAGAAGCTGCATCTCCAAACAATCACCAAGCCCAGTTCTAATCATGCAGTTCTCGGGCCACCTCACTGCCTAATGGGAAGAAATGCTGATCTGAGCTCTGATTATGATGTGAATCTTCACCTCGCCATCAGAGGTGTGCTTGCAGCACCATGGCTGTATTAATGAGAGTGGGAAACTGTTCTCCGGTCATGCAGTGTGCTGCAGGGAAGACACTTCCCTAGGCAAAGGAGCGTCTGCAGCAGACCCAGGAATTTAACCTGTTCCCTTGAGCCAGTCTTGTTAGGAGTAGTTCATCCTTTTTCATCCTGTTGAGGGACAATGCAAAGACAGCAGCTGGGATTCATCACACCTCACTTAGACAACTTAAGCGCCTGAAGTTGGGGATATAGTAGTTATAGGCATCTTTTACAGTCAATGGCAAACTCTGTCTGTCTGACACCACCAGAGATGCCTCACTTCTTTTTGTTGACTAAAAGGAAGCTTATCTTTTGTCAGGTGACTGAAGCTGGAGTGGGTGAAAATGCATCTACTATGGCTGTAAAAGGTGGTACTATTAGTATATCCTTTCTAAATTTCAAGGAACGTTTCAAGTTAGTGGCTCTGCTCTGTACTGCCTATATCCGTAAGTACTGGAAGACCAATACGCTTTTAAACAAAAGTTTCAGAGTTCAGCAGCTGATAGGGATTATCAGAAGGCAAGCAAAATGATGTCCTTAAACACTGGCAACTGGCAGGACCTTGAATGTGGACCACTACTACCTCCAGTGACCTCTTTGTTTTATTTGTGCCAAATAATACCTATACAATGATCCTGATAGCCACTGGAGATTCCTT
Source organism: Anser anser (assembly GCF_964211835.1). NCBI lineage: Eukaryota > Metazoa > Chordata > Aves > Anseriformes > Anatidae > Anser > Anser anser. The sequence goes on along the minus strand of NC_139725.1, from coordinate 16,960,301 downwards.
TAGGGAGCTGTAGTAAGTGAGAGCAGCTATAGTAAAGCATAGCTGCCTTCTGAGCAGTGATTTTGTCCAGTGATCTCAAATAAATACAGAGACTAATTCTTTCTAAGGAAATATTTCAGTCTGATGCTTTAAATAATATCTTCATATGATTTTCTATCAATAATGCATTCTGGCAAAGTGGAATTGTGAAATTAAAAGAACACTGGACTCAGCCAATCATTTCAGTTTATATCAGCCTTTATAATTTGCAAGGCACTAAAAATAGACTGAAAAACAAAACAAAAGAAAACATATCTCCCCATATACTTAACACTTATAGCTGAAAATAGACTATTGTTGCAAGGCATATTTAATACTGTCATTTGTTCACTCTCAGAAGCAGAGGAAGAAGCAGAAGTTTTATTACTCTCAAGAGCTAGGGTGATTAGTGAAATAAAATAAGAAAAAAAAGGATTATGATATCTCTATGATTAAATTCCTCTTAGGTCATATTCATTTGGATGGAATTTTGGATCCTTATCCAGGCCTATCTAATAAACAAGTTTTTTAAAGCAAAAATATCCCCAATATTATCATCACAAATATCGGTACAGTATTCATACCTAAAATGTCTGACATTTTGAGTAGAATGATTTCTTCTTTACACACGTAAAAGAGCGATCCCTAATGGTTACTGGAAGTGGTAGAATCTTTTTTAGATTTCTCATTAAATTTATGTTAACCAATCTGGGAACCAAAACTCACCATGTGACCTTGTCGACTGACTGCACGGTGTGAATTATGTGCTAAAAATCATCAGTGTGCTGAAACAACAACTTGGTCTCAACAAGTCATAAAGGAATGTGTATTGCTGATTGATTGTCAACTCTTGTCTTCACAGGAACACATTCATCAAGCAAGGGGGCCAGATGAGGGGTCCAGATTAGAAAGTGTGTGAAAATGACTGCTCTCATGAATTACAGAAAGTGAACCTCTGGACTTCTGTGATAGGTTTTTAAAACAGGGGTGACACAGTCTTATAAAGTTTCCTGTAGTCACAAAAAAGTGCTTTCCTTTCTTGAATGCAGACAGATTTTGAAGCAGAAGCTGCAGTATTACCAAGTGATTTACATATAAATTAATGCATATTAGACAATATGAATCATTCACTCCTTCAGGGGAGTGATCACCATCCAGTTGGTCTGATCACCTAAGCCAAGTGAATATATAATGTTAATTGTTGTACGCGTTCCCTACATATCCATCATAATCAGCAGTTTCAAGCCATTACGAAGACGCTCCTGTTAATGGGGCATGTGTTTTAATTCTACTGGAAATCGGCCTCAGTAAGAAAGCCCAGTGCTGCACCTCGTTTCCAGTTATTTTGTGAGACTGAGTGATGCTGGAGCCGGTGGTGATGCCTCAGACAGGGCAGACACGGTCTGACACGCAGGAGCGCCAGGGAACTCTGGACTTGTGGACCTTCCTTATGGACACTGGGTCAAGGTAGTGACACTGGGTACACTTCTCACACCATGCAAGGAATTGTCACCACTTCCAGCCTCTTCTTTAGCAACGACTACCTCTAATTTCTACTAAAGAAACTGCTTAATTAGTGCCTCGGCACCAGGAGTTTAATTCCACTGCTGCGTCTCTTTCTCTGAAGTGGACGTGCTTAGGTTAAAGAGTGAAGGTGTTTAGAGAAAACAGAAATTGCCTGGTACTGGGGCTGTGAGCCTGACAATTCCCATATTCCCCCAGCTCCCTCTGGGAGCTCCAAGTTGGTTTCTATCATAGAAGACAGTATTTCAGAATTAAAAAACAAACCAACCAACCAAGCCAGCCCCGATCAATCTTGACTAATTTGCTGCAGCAGACGCAAAGTGAAAAATGCATAGAATTAAGGAAGGAGCTTTTCTTTCTTTTTTTCTCTATCTCTGGAGTCAAGTTAAAATGGAATACAGTCATTAAAAGGTTATCTAGTGTAACAACCTAGCCAGTAAAAGGCAGCAGCAGAAGGCTATATTCCTCTGTGAATTGTTTTATGAAGTATCTCATGGCTGACAATCAGTGAACTAAATCCTTCGACAAGGAGAGATTTACAAGGACTTGTCTGCAGAGACAAAGTGTTTCTACAGACTTCAGGCAGCCCTGGGACCACGGATTAGCAGAACTGCACATAAATACAGCTTACAGCTACAGAATGCCACAACTGGGAGCCTTCAATAGGAAACTATGTGTAAACATGCCTATGGAAACAGGCTTCACATACTGATCATGAAATGTACAGGTTTTGTCTTGGACTTTGAAAAGTGCTTTCCTTCATTAACTCAAACTATGTGATTTATGCCCCTAGAATTCTGCAATCAGACATCTTTTTGTTCATGGCTATTTCAAAGTCTCCCACTCCTGTCTGGATTAAGGCTGTCATTCTCCACCTAGCGCTATCTTCTTAAGGGGCTGCTTGTTTTTTTTTTTTTTTTTCTTTGATGAGTGATGAGCATTAGAAGATGGATCAGATAGAGTTTAAATATCTCAAGCTGTTGAATATTGAACACTTGAGGAATCCTTAATTAAGCAGCAGCACGCAGCAGGCAGTCAGGTTCCGAGCGGCTATCGCCTGCCTGGGGTGGTACCACACTGGAAAAGCCTGCCTGATTACCTTTATTAGCCACCTCAGAGGGGTAGTAATCAACAACTGCAGAAATTTACTGCCTAAAAAGCCCATTGTTATCAATGAAATGAATGTAAATTGTCACAACACTGCACTTAATGGGCATTACTGCCACACACAAAACAGTACTGGCAAATGATTTTGCATCCCATTTGTATTCAGATAATATTAAAGCTGCTACATACTAGTGACTTTAAACAGGATTCAGCTGGGTAAAAAAATGGAGTAAAGGTTGCTGCTACCTGTGTGGTGCTGGGAAATCTGTGGCTAGCATCCTTTGAGAAATGAAACTGGTGAATCTTAAGGCTGGCCTTCAGAGAGTACGGGTACATCCACCCTGTGAAAATGTGTCCTTATTGCTTGATTGTGCTTTGACATTAACTGCCAAAACTGCAGACGCTGTGACTTTGGTGTGGCTACGCATATCATTACAACATGAAATTTGTTCAAGAATCACCATGTCAGGGCAGCGTAGTGTCTGGGATCTGCTGTACTGCTGAAAGCACTGAATTTCATTCATGAGCATAAATTACCAGACCCCAACAATTAATGGTCACTTTAGCCATCTCGTCCTTTGTCACATGTTGGGGTTTTTAACCCCATGTGCTCAACAAGGACAGGTTACTTTCCACATAACTAAATCTTCAGTAGAAGCAAGGAAAGATGCACATAGGTGTATGTCAGCTGCTGATTAAACATTTTTCTGCATCAAAATCTTAAATTGCCTCTTTCTTCTTTCAGCTGGATACAGGATCCATTTTCACGTCTTGCCCTAAGCTGCTGGGCATGCTCTGCCTGTGCACTGTAAACCAGTACGTGTACCTCACGGATGATTGCCGGGCACAGCAATCATTCCATTTACTTATTCCTGTCTTTCCAGAGTACATTAGTATGCTGGCAAATGTACTATTCCAGCCCCCTGAGCAGCTTCAAGGACCCAGCATCTCTTTTAAAATATCTCTGACAGAAAATATATCCTTTCTCCCCTCTCAAAGGAGAACAATTTCCCAAGCCATCCAGTCAGAGCCCAGGGCCAGTGATGGGTTTCCTAACCATTAAAATGCCATGACTTTGAAGCCCACACTCTCTCCACCCTTGTGGGCCAGAAAGTAGGATTTTTATCCTTTTTTGAAAGGGGAGAATTGCAACTTTGCTAGCTGTTGCTTCTAAACTCTGGAATGAGTAGAAACAACAAATGCAATGTCATGACACTGATATGGTTACAAGAGGATTTTGAGAAAGGATGTTGTGACATGCTGAGCTCTGTGCCGTTTGAGTCAAAATTACTGAAACATCCAGCTTTACCAGATGGGCTAGAAAAATTCTCATATAATTACTTAAAACTATCTGAAATGTTCCTGATATAGTCTTTTTCTAACTGAAAATGGATGAAAATGGTGTACATTTGTATAACTACAATTTCAGACCTGTGCCAAACAACTTTTTGTGTCATACTTCACCAACATGGGTTAGCAAAACACTCTAGAATCCTTAAGGATTATATGCATTACATCTGCAAAAGATATTATTGTTTATTAGCATATTTAATACATTATTTACCAAAGAAATCATTGCTACTATTGATACTTGCTATTTCATATACACTATGCATCCTAAGAGTTTAATATCAACTCATTTATGCAAGTGAAAGAGACAAAAGAGAAGACAGTAACTTGGAAACCAGGAGACATTCTTTAAAAATGTCTTCAAATTATACTGCTATTTTTTAACATCTGCCTTTGGCAGCCTTTCCTCCCTCAGCACAATTACTAGTCAAGACATTATTATTATTGCGTATGTGATGAGGATGTAGGATACTCTTTCAAAGGCTTTATTTAAAAGAAATAAAATCTATAAGCACTCTCATTCCCAACAGCACAGTGGAAACATTTTATAGGAACAAAGCAAAAAATTCTAGGGATCAGATTATGAAACAACAGTAGTTCAAGTTCATATACATTCTCATTAAACAGTTTCATCTTTGCTCCCTGTACAATTTATTTCTTTTATTATACAGAAAAAGCTTGAGTCCCTGAAGTGGACCAGCTTCTAGCATTCAAAAGTGATTACAAAGAGAGATTGCCAGTAAAAATAGTGGATAGCTTGTAAATAGTAAAAAAGTGGATAGCTTGAGTGACACCGAGTTACTACAGCAAGTACTGCACCACCAGCTTGCCTGATGCTCAGACAGATTTTTACTTCAGTTCTCAGATTCCTTCAACAGTATTGTTGTCTTAAGGAAAAAATATATTGAGTAACTATAACAATTAACAGAAACACTTTCATTATGAGTTGCACGCAGTGTGCTCAAGGCACAAGGACACCCAATCCTGATTTCTCCTGATACTATGAAAATAACTTTATACTGTAAGATAACATGTAAACTGTCCAAGTATTCTTTATCTTTTGGGCTTGAAATAAGAGCCTTGCACTGACAGAGTGAAATTTTCAAAGCATTTAAAGGTGAACCCTAATGTCATTTCCAAAAATGAACTTTCAATATTTAAGCCTCAGGGGAACAGAAGCATCCTGGAACTTTGCTCTCAGACACACCACCAGGAACTGGGTGTCCCAAGTGACATAAAGTGGCACTGATGGGTCTGAAGTCCAAGGCTGTGGTCCTTAGGCCTGCTCCCTGACTCCTTAGATACCTGGAGTTCACAGGAATGTGAGCTTTTGCCAGGACCATATCCTGGGAGACCTGTCTCCATCCCAGGGGTTACCTGTACCTTTTCCCTTCTCAGGAAAGAGAGAGCTTTGAGGAGGACCAAACATGTGAGCAGTGCATGTGGGGCACCGTGTTGCTTTGGCTGCACTGCCTGAGCCCTTTCTGGCCTGTTCAGACATCCCGACACCAGCGAGGCACTGGAAACTGAGATAAGTTGCACAAGCCACCATCTAAAAGCAAACAAGCCTGTAGTAACCAAGAGGGAATGATTTGGCGTTTGTGGGTTGGTTGATGATGGACTGGGGGTGAGCACTGAAGCACAGGCATTTGAGAGAAGTAGCAAAATCTTTGTACCCTTGAGGGATAATATCACTAAGAGGTAGAAAGCCTTTAATAGAAGAGAATAATGAATATAGTTCTGATTCTATTTTATCACTTACAGCAACTGGTGTTGTTGACATGCAAGAAGTGAGAGTTTCTCTTTTTATGCTATTAAAGAGTCACTAGAAAAATGTGAAACCAGTAGTTCTGAAACAGGTCTTTCACTCAGGATGCAAAGCATTACTGCAGCTTTCTCCAAGAGATAAAGATTTTAGATTCTCTTTAAATTCAGCAATTTAATAGAAAAACTTCCTTTCATGTAACAGTAATTTGTTTACTTACAAGGTACTTAGATTTTAAATATTTTTGTACGATGAAGACACTCTTATCCTCAAAGCATCCAAATCAACTTTTTTTTTTGTCTTTTTTATTTATGAAATGAGTTTTTGATTCAGATAAGACTGTGGAAAAATGCCCTTGGACTCTCTGTCAAGGCCACTCATTGGCTGCAGATCCCACTGAAGTCAGTGGGAGTTTTCTCACAGACTTCAGTCAGGGATTAGATCTGCCCTGCCTGGCTCAATTAATGGTAGCGAAAGTACTGCTATGAAAGCAGAATGTCTTGACACCGCTTCTGATTGCTCACTGTCAGTTTTGTCAGTCAGTCCGGGGGGAAGTCATGCAAGAATTTAGGAGGCTGAATACAAAGGGAGCACCAGCTCACTCAAAATACATCTGAAAGAAAGGTTACAAGAAGAGACCTGATTTCAGGAGGAAATGGAAATAAACACAACATTTTAAAAGAAGTCAGAAGAGAATATCTGTGCCCTCCTTTCTCATACAATTTGCAGGTACTTGGGTGGATTGAGGCAGGAGCGGGGGATGTATTGCTTAAGTAACTGGAGGTGAGGAGGTGGCCAAAGCTGTGTGAGCAGATGAGGCTTTGGAGAGCGCTGTCGATGGGGGACACATTTACAGGAACTCTTGTGGCTCGGTGCTAAACTTCGAGCTGAGTCAACTCCTTCCTGGAAAAGCAGCCACATGCTGAAGGAGCTCCCTCAGCTGGGTTCTGGAGGGCCAGGCAAACACTGCTCCTAGAAACATTTGGACAACTTTAATTACAGACACCTGCATCAGCCTGGCTTAGGTGATGGCCATTCCAGCCTCAAGAGGAGCCACAGGCTACCCTGCAGCTAGAAAGAGATTTTTAAAATCCAGGTCTCATTGGTGAAATAGCATCTAAATTGACAGGGAGAGGCAGAGGGTATTGACATACTTAAGTTAGTTTTGTGATATCCTGTGAATTGAAGATATCACCCAGAAAGCTTTGTAAACCCTCAAAGATTGCCTATTCCTAATTATTTATTATCTTTGCTCTTACAGATTTTTTTCTGTCTTACATTTAGGACATTGCTTCTTTTGCAGCCATCTTGTGATAACATTAATAATCCCCTTCTTTCATTTGTATTATCTCCTTGGAAATATTTATAGGCTATGCTCATGTTCCCCTGAGTCCTTCTTTTTGCAGAGAGAATTAATTTTGTTTCCTCAATCACTCCCTCTCCTATGTGTTAGCCTATAATCCTTCCAAAGTGTCATTTTCTTGCCCTTCTTTGCATTGTCTTTACTTCAACAGTATCATTTTTTAATCACAGACAATAGAACTACATAGTACTTCTTAAATATAATTGAATCCATGCCACCTGCTCTTTTAGCTCCTTGACTGAACAAAATGTAAGGTCAGGATCTTACTTTCAACTTTCTTGTTGTGCAAGAACTCCCATTTGCAGACAAGAGACTGTGTAACACCCTGAAATTATTCAGTAGACATATGTGAAAATACAAGAGAAATATCTGTCTCTTTACAGACCTACAGAAGGCCCACAATTCAAAATGACCAAAAATAATTAATATCCATGAACAATCTTGGGCAGACAGGAAAATAGATGTGGTGCAATCTTCTTATCAACAATAACAGCACTAATTAAAGTAACAATATACAAAATTATGTGCGTTCCTGATACATTTCTGTGGCTGTACTCAGAAGTGAACTGAAGGAGACAGATCACACTGATACAAGGTTTTCATATTTCCAGCTTTATATATACGTATATATATAAGATGCCATCCAAAAAACTCAAGGGGTCTTGTGCAATCCTGTCTCCAAGAGTACCCCTCACCATCTCTTTGTACACTATGCATGGCCACATGGCACCAGCAGCTCCCCCAGCCCATGTTCAGCTCTCTTGGCACAGAAAGAAGCAGCAGTTGGACCCTCCTGTCCCATACCCCATGAGGTGTGGTATGTGTTTGTAAGGAGGGTGAGACTGGCCTTCTTTGGCAGTAGAAGGACCAAATTTCCCTCATTTGATAGGGTGAGGTCTACCTGTGTACAGCAAGATAGGATGATTTTTTGGGGGGGTGATGAATGCAACCATGCTTCATTTGAAGTGTTGAACTGTACTCTTAGGTTATATTAGTCTAAAAATAGTATGGAGGAGAGATTTTCAGCAACACAGCCTTAACATTCCCAACAGATGAACACAAAGGGGCAGAAGGAATGATTTCTAATCCTGTTTCTTTTTTTGTTTTAATTTCAAATGGATAAAAACGGAGCCAGAGACAGGCAACATCAATACTTTTACTGAGTATTTTTCAAGCTGTAAGGGAACAACCCATGAGGAGGATTTCATCTGTTAATTGTCCTTAATACTTGGTGGGTGTCCAGCTATTGTCCTGTAATTTAACTCCTAGGCCAGCACTTTAAGTTTCATTCAGATAGATGTTCTGTATAGGAGCACCATTTCAGTTTAGATTAGAAAAATTATTAAGACTGCAATCTGTTCTTGTGATTCATATATCTATTCATTTGTTCCTGAATAGTACCACATCTACCAGCCTCATTAACCATAATAGACCTTTAAGCTCCCGGTGGGTTATAGGTTTCTAAAGTGTTACAAAGTAATTCATGTCACTATAATTTAAACATGATGTTGTTGTTATTACTGAATTTATTTTATGAAGTTTTCTGCCGTACTGGATATATGCTGAAATACTTGGTTGTATATTGCGCTTGGCTGCAATGGTAACAAAATTCTGGGTAATTACAGATGATGAATGGTGGATACTGAGCTCTTGATTATCTAAAAGAACCTTCTGCCCTAGCACACCTCATCGTGAAAGTGCTCCAGTGTAATACTAATGAAGAATATTACATACCTGGCTCTGAAAATAAGCCCAAATTGTGATCATTATGTGTGAAGATAGTCATATTCACTGTCAGGAACTTTGTCAATGAACCTTTTCGATATGATCAAATGATACCAGCATCCTAAGGCATTATTGAAGCTCATACTGAGATCTTGGAAATTTTTGCCCATATAAAATAAGATTGTTCTAGTCATTAGACAACAGTAGTGACAGGAAAATGCATCTTTTATTCAGTGCAAGGAGACTCCAGTCAAGCCCTAGATCAAGATTAAGATGTTGCTTGTATTCTGCAATGTAACTTGTCCCTGAGGAGTAACCAGCAAAATAATGCCTTTTGCTTTTATAATACTCATAGCATTTCTTCATCTCATATAATCATATTTTGCAATTATTCAGTGCCTTTCACTCAAAGATCTTAAAGGCTTTTTCAGCATAAACTAGTACAACTGAACCACCTGAGTGCTTGTTAAGAATGTTTGTTTTTATGTACACTAAATGATTTCATATGGCAACTTCCCACCATTTCAAACACCTACAGTGGTGACGATCATAGAATGTGATGATCATAGAATGACTGAATATCCCAAGTTGGAAGGGACCCACAAGGATCATCGAGTCCACCTTCTGGTTTCGCACAGGACAACCCCAAAATCAAACCGTATGTCTGAGAATGTTGTCCAAACACTTTTTGAAGTCCAACAGGCTTGCTGCAGTGACCACTTCCCTGGGGAGCCTGTTGCAGTGCCTGACCACCCTCTCAGTGAAGAACCTTTTCCTAATATCCAACTGGAACGCCCCCTTTCACAGCTTCATGCCATTCTCTCAGTTCCTACCACTGGTTACTAGAGAGCAGAGATCAGCTCCTGCCCCTCTGCTCCCTTTCTGAAAGCCTAGTAGGCCTTCCCTTTGCAGAAACAGAGACCTGTAGGCCTAGTCTAGGTCTCCTCTCAGTTTCCTCTTCTCTAGGCTGAACAAATGAAGCTGCTCCTCATACATCATGCTCTCTAGACCCTTCACCATCTTTGTAGCCCTCCTTTGAACACTCTCCGATAGTTTTATATCCTTTTTATACTGTCGTGCCCAAAACTGCACACAGTATTAAAGATGAGGCTGCACCAGCACAGAGCAGAGCAGGACAATCATTTCTCTTGACCAGCTAGCCAATGCTGTGCCCGATGCCCCCCAGGATATAGTCAGCCCTTTTGGCTGCCAGGGCACACTGGTGACTCTTGCCATTGACCAGAACCCCCAGATCCCTTTCTGTGGGGCTGCTCTCCGGCTTCTTATCCCCCAGTCTGTACATATATCCATGGCTGCCCCATTTCAGGTATAGAACTAGTACTTGCTCTTGTCAGAATCTAGTACTGATTATTAGAGAGACAGTCACACTTCCTTAATTTTCAGGATAAAGCTAGCCCCAGATATTTTAGATACTCTATTGTTGTATGTTTGTGACTCCAGTCAGTGTCAGACTTGGATTTGAAGAGCTTTATGTATGCTGAATTGCCATCTACAGGTGATTGTCTCCATTGACTTCATGCCCTAGAACTCTCTATCCTGCTAAGATATCCCTGCCCAGGGAACAGTATATTCTTTCCTACATGAGAGCCAGAAAAGTGCTGAGGAGTGCAATAAATCTAGAGGGAGCAGCTGGCATTTCCAGCGTGATCAGGTGAAAATAGAAGTAAGAAATGCAGTTAAACTGGAAGTCAAAAATTGATCATTTTAACTACTTGGTGACAGATTCACATTAACTGGGATGTAACAATGCATTCTATGTTGGTAAAATCTAGCTAAGCAGCATGAGTAACAAGCTAAAATTATTTTGGAGTAACTAGAACAAGACCTGCCTATGCTCCTGCAGAAAGATGGTCAAAATGGACAGAAAAACATCCTTTGTACTCAACAGGAAAAGGAATGTTATGCCATCAGATGCTGGGATTGGAGATCCTTTTCATTAAAGTACAGTGAAGGACTCACAACACTTATTAAATCATGTTTAGGATTAGGAAAAGGACTTCTTCACAGGAAAACTGTAGAATATAAGAGAACTAACTCAGACTGCTTCTGCCTAGTATTTTTAACCTAGATTGTAGGGTAACCTACAAAGCTTTGGGTTTTCCCACCCTGTGGTATCAGTAATTCTGGTTAATAATCCTGTGAAGATATTATTTGTTGATACAAAGATTTTTTTTTTTTCCCCAGTAAAATTCACAGCTTTTGTTCCTGGGATTAATTTTTCCTTTGTTCTTTGCTAACAATGCTACAAAGCAGACAGTAGAGGAATACATACAATCCGATACTACTGATAGTGGCAAGTGACTTTGCCTAACAAACTTCAAATCTCCCTATTGTTATAATATTTGTTTATGATATCTCAAACTTTGCAGGCCTGTTAGGAATGTCACAGAGTGGCAGATTTTTACTTTTTTTTTTCTTTCTGAACCACAATAAAAAATCAGAGAACATAATTAGTTTTACTAGTGTATTAGCTTTTCCCCATGCTTTTTCTCTGTCTTGCATTTAAATGTGGGAGATGGAGAAAGAAATATTTGCTAAAACCATGTTACTGCAAATATGTGAAAATGTTCAAGAGAACAAGTGGCTTACTGATCATCAAAAAGGAGTTGGCCAGCAATCCATAAAAGGCAAAAGTTTTTTGTTTCTGTGAAAGGTATTCTATTCTCTAGAATTTTCTCCCCTTGGCAGACTGACAACTGTGTGTCAATAATTACTCCAGCTGTTGAAGCTGATTTTGAAAACTTAAATCGAATTCAGGGGAGACCTGTGGTATGACAACCATGAGTTTTCCTATTGTTTTGTGATATAAATAGATCAGACATAACAGAAAGCTACACAAGAAACAGACGTCAGTGGAAGCATCTTGGCTAAGATACAAGTTATAGACCATAAGACTTCTTAACTGGAATCTCCTCACACTTCCTACACATTTACTGTTTCCAATAAAACCTCAGGTATTCTGGAAAATGATCAGACAGAATGTAACACCCTAAATAAAGCTGAGCAGCTCAGAAGATGAAGGAAGAGACATATTTCACCTCAGGGACAAAACTACTGATCTACCTTCAGGCCCACACTGGGAGATTGTAAGAAAAATCTCATTTATGCAGAGATTTTATGCCTTTTTTTTTTCCTACAAGAAAGAAAACCTACAAAGCCATAAATGAATCTTGGCAAACACTGGCCCAATCTTTAATCAATTAAGATATTTTTCAAACCTGGTAAGAATAGATTTTTTTTTTTTTTAGTGAAACTGTGGAGGTTCCTTTTTGTGCAGGTTCACTCTTTGAAAAGTATTGAGGAAGATTGCTGCCTAAAGGGAATGACTAAAAGCACCAGGAGGAAAGAAAAAACAGCATTGTCTTCTTTCTCTTGAAAAATCTTTGTATTGCAAATGTATGTGTTTTTCTTTGTGTGTATTTTCCCATAAAGACCATGGGTGAAAGAAGGGACAGAAATGAAAAAAATAAATAAATCACAGAGTTTCAGAGAGATTCAACAATTCTGACACTCTGTCACCCAAGCCCATCAGAATCAACAGGGAGAGCAGTAGTGCTGGGAAGGCAGTCTTGGTGCAGGGCAAAGTTGCCTGCCCAAGTTGGCATAATTATAATATTTAGAGATTACTGATGAGGGTATTGTTTCTCAGCAGGGCTGCACTTTGGTGTGCCACTACCTACTTAAATTCTATTTGAAGGCAACCCTGTACCCCTATGCCTGTCAAAACCTCACTAGTCTATTCTGACCTGAAGCAATAACTGTGGTCTTGGAATTGAAGATGCCCAAGAGACCAGAAATGCTCCCCTGTTGTCAGGACTGCCAAAGAGTCAACGCCTGTAGCAAACCAGGCTTCGTATTAAGAACTCACGAAGTTGAATATCTTCAATGGATATTGCATTAATGCTGATTCTTTTGTCGAGCAATCCAATTAGAAGCTTTTGAGTTGTTTGGGAGGGGCGAAGAGACAGACAGGGAAAAGGCTTTTTTTTTTTTTTAATGTGTGTGCGTAAACCAGCTTAATTGTCTAGAAGTCATTAAGCTACAACACCAGATGTGAGTTGGGCTGTGAGAAATTTGATGTGGGTTGATTCTTCCACAGGGGAAAAATGAATGCTGCATATGTTTGGGAAATTCTTTTTAGGATGTTTTATTCACAAATAATAGGTATCTAAGGTCATGTTCACCTTGTAAAGAGATTGCGAAAGCAACAACAAGCCTTCACATAATCAATCCATCATCAAGACTTCAGCTGAAAATGCACCTGTGTTCCAGGCTCTGCTGATCAGCAGCTGCTGCCTGTCTCTGTCACCTGCTTTAGCAAAAGTGTGATCACCTTTAGGAAATACTTGGCACTGGTTATTTTTGTATAGATGGATACTCTGGATTTTGGGAGTTGGAACAATGTGTTTCTGCAGACCACCAGTAAAATGGAATTTAGCCCATTATATCATGTTTGCTGCTGCTGGATGTGTGTATTACTATATCATTTCTAGCAGACATTTCTGTTAAAAGCCAAGCCAAGTATCGGAATCAAAACCAGTTCTCTGCTTCACATTAGTACCAAGGAAAAAGAGACTGATGTAGCATAACATATACTACACTATGTTAAAAAAAAAAAAAAGCCAACAACACACATCTGAACAAACAGAATGTCTCTGTATTGGTTTATGAATTTACATACGGTGGCAGTGACTTCCAGTATCAAAGCCTGATTGAATGCATTGGGCACAGCCTAAGGTTCTTAGTCACCATGTCCTCCCTGCACATAACTGGTATCAGCTGCCCTCTCTCTTTCAAACTGCTTTACTGGCAGTATGGTATTTAAGGGGTGCTCAGTCCCAGCACTAGACCGGCGCTGGATCCTGGTACCCTGCCCTGCAGGCTTAGTTCTGTGCAAGCCAAGTCGGGGCAGCAGCTGATGGGCTGACTCCGTGTCCCCCCAGCCTCCGTATCCCATACCACGGTGAATCTGGTACTGGAGTGGTAGGAGCTGCTCAGAAAGCTCCTTTCTACCACTCCATAGTGAAAAAAACTTGTTTGAAACAGACTGAATTCTTCTCAAGTTATAGCTAGAATGTATCTCATGGAAAATCCAGGATTCTCACATTTAATTTCTAGGAAAGATATCACTGGAATGCAAATGATAGCGCATAGCCAAGTGCTGTGGGCTCTGTCTATCAGACTCGAATAAGTGCATCAGAATGATGGAAAACAGCATTTGGTACTAGATATTTCTAAAAAAAAAAAAAGAAGATAAAATTGCATTCCTTCCTTCACTCTATTCCCAACCACTGGAAAAACAAATATACAATTTTAGTGATATTTTCATTTAAGGCTGAAGGGAGTTCTTACCTTCAGATAGGGAAGAATTAGTGGGTACCCCTGTCACTAGGAATAATATCCATTTTGTTTTAAGGGCCTGTTTTCAGGTACAGCTGCATGCTGTCTTGAAGGCACTGAGTCAGTAAAGCCAAAGAGTTCAGCAGTGTTAGGCATCTCCAGGTAAGGCTGTACATAACTGGTGAGCAGACTAGAACCAATTTGATTCAAATATTTTCTCCCTCAAAGGATAAAATTTAAGTGTATAATGGAGTTCCAAAGCCTTAAAGATACTACTTCAATAAAATACCATTTAGACATACATAACAAGTCAGTACTGAATTATCGTCTGACATGAGCTTTGCAGGGTTATAAAAATTAACTGCTTGTTATGGACCCAGCCTGTGCTTATTATCTATGAAGTTTCAGATCAGATTTCTTCTAAAATCTGAAAATCTTTCAGATTTTCTTGCTATTAAATTATGCCTCTTACCAGAGGAACCAACAAATCTTATACTTCCTCAATGACCCTCTTCCATTTCAAAAGCCAAGGTTTTCCACTTTTTTAACATCTATAATTTGTCATAACTGCAGTCCTGTAGGGCTCATATATGGTGGAACTGAATCTCTCTTTTCATTAACAGTTTAGTAGTGTCACTGAATTTACTAGAATTATTATCTAAATTGGAATGCTCTTCCACAAATTTGTTTTCTGACACTGTATAATTAACATAATCTTGTTCATTACTTAATTTCTCCATATACATAGCAGGTAACAGGTACTCACCTCTCAGATAAGCTATATTTTACTATTCTATTTGTGATTATACTCAGAAACTTATATTTTGCTGGATATCATGAAAGTCTTAACCAGTGCATAATTACACCTGACAGTTTCAAAAAGTACAGTTAGTTCTCTTTTGCTATATCACAGAAAACACTTAATTGTGCACTGGCTAGCCTAGGAAAATGAAATTCTCAGAAACACTGTTATGTGCTTTTGAAATTTAACATGAAGGAATAAACTAAACTACATGAATTTCATTTGCAGAAAAAATAATATTGTATTAACAAATGGATGGATATATATGTTTAGTAAAAAGCCCAAGTCCTGATTTATAAAGTAATGAAAGAAGTGTCAATGAAAAATGTACTGTCAGATTAGTGCTAGTCTAATGCTGTTCTTTCTGCAAGGAACATTATGCATTAGTGAGCTGAGAGCAACAAGCTGGAATTATTTTGAGATACTACATATTATTTCTTTAGAATAATACAATCAACTATTCTATCTCAGGCAAATCGGTCCCTTAAGCTATAAATGTATCCCGATTATTTATCTCATAAACAGCCAAATGGCACAGAAAAAAAAGAGTTGTACTTTCCTCCTGAATTTCTCCTGTGTGGTAAACATGCTTGCAGAAACAATTAAGCACCCTGAAAATAACATCTCTCATTTCCTGTGATGCGTAGCTGAATTTGGGAACCAGCATCTGTGAATACAAGAAAATTGCTGCAATACCTGGTTAGTCTCTACATATTTACAAAGAAATTGTCATCTACAGTGACCTTCATTGCATATGAAATACGATCATGTCTATTAGGGAATTTTATCTTCTTTGCTTTCAGTGAACTATATAAATAGATGAAAGATGTTGTACAGCATATTTTATCGGCATATGTCCAGTTACACTGGGCCTAAGACTACTTGCTTGTTCCTGTCTGTTTTCTAGTCAAAATCTATGGGAACAATCACTTTCTTGAAGGAAGGATTAGACGAAGCCCTTCTTGTTACTCCTGCACTGCAGTTCCTCATTTCAAGGGGTTCTCCAGCCACAACAGGCTGTCTCAGAGGCTGCCTTTAGCTCTGCAGCCCGAGGGCGGCCAAGAAGAGACACACTCAGCAAAGACGAGCCTGGCCACTGCCTGGGTGCCGCGGGGGAGGGATGCTGGGGAGCATGGTGTAGGGCACAGCCTTTCAGATGCGGTGAAGAAGGGTTGGAGTGGAAAAGCATGTGCTAAATCCCTGGAACCTCTTCGTATTACATTGCAGAAGACACTCGGAAACGTTCATCTGACTGAAAGCCAACCCTCTGTGGGCCTGGCAAGGTATTGTAAGTATGATCTTGAGACATGTCTAGAGATAGACTAATTAATTAGCTAATTATTACTTGGATAATAATAATGCTTATCTTCACCTCCATGAAACATTCCTGGCTAAAGGACAGCTTGGGATCTAGCAGAACTTGCATTCTCTACCGTTTTTAATAACATTACCTAAATGCAGCTTGGAGGAGGGCTGGGAGCTGTGGTACCGCTGGCTTATGCCTGCAGAGCTTGTGGGATTATGCTGCAGCGTTGTCCCTGCCTGTGACCCCCACCATGTCTCCTCCTGCCTCGTGTTATCCTCTCCCTGGGAAAAACCTCCTCTTTTTGTACGGCTCGTCAGAGCCAGGAGCCCCTGGCCTTGAGCGAGGCCTGCTGGCCCCACTGCAATGTGGGGTGTGTGTTCAGGGCAGAAATGGGGAGTGAGACTGGAAACTGGTCTGCATTTACCATGTTAAAGCTTTTCAGGGCTGAGCCCCAGGCCTTTTTGACTGCAGACTTTCCAAACTTGCTCCTCACTCAGAATCACCAGCTCGACTCGGGCTTCTCTGTTTAAACAGCATGAATGGGCTCATATAGGGCTAGTTTATCTTCCAACAATTTTATTTCTTGGGTCATTAATGCTGTGAATTTGCTGAATTCTTCCATTTACCTCAGAGCATCATCTAGCTCTCTCTCTCACCATGGTAATGTGACAGTTTGCAAAAAAGAAATTAAATGCTAAAATTTCAGCAGGCAGCTGAAAAACAGCATCATAAAACTACCTGTGCTTATGCAGAACCACGGAGAAAAAATACTTCCATGGAGTGCTAAAAATGACCACTATAAGGTTTATTCGCTCCCCTCTCTCACCTTCACACCTTCGCCCAGCCCCTTGCTGACTGCACTGACTCCTGTGGAGTCAATGAGAAGTTTTGAAGCACTACTGTTATTTGAAGAACAGCTGAAAAAGGCCCATTTCTTTATAAGAGAACATGAATGGTATTTACCCTTTACTGGTAAACAATTAGCAGCAGCTTTCTGACAGTATTGAAATTTCTGTTTGAAAGCAGGCAAAATGAACTGCAAGTTCAGCTCTGGACACAAAATGCTGGCATCACCGATGTCAGTGCCTTGGCTCTCTTCTTCTGACCGGGTGACAAGGCAGGGTGAACAGATAAATGGACAGGGATGGGAAAGGGCAAGCTTTTATACAGAAGTCTTATAAAAGTATCCAGATTTTTTTTTTTCCTTTTCCACTGAAGCATTTCTAAGTAGCAACAAAAAGACCAGACGGTGAAGCTGTGCCCTGTCATCCTGATTGCTGTAGGCTGATGCTGTCACCAAGTCATTTGACCGGGTGCCTTTCCCCCTCATCTGCAGTCCAACCACAGCTCTCTTTCCCTGACTTCTAAAGAGGGCTGTAAAGCTTAATTAGTACAAAGCCCTCTGAGCAGAGATTAAAGGAGAGCAGTGGTGGATGTTCCCCCTCCTCCAGCTTCAGGGCTGAGGCTGGCGCAGAGGACTGCCCTTCCTCAGCTGGCGCTACTCCGGAGCCAGGTAAGGGCACAGGCTAGCCCGAGGGAAACCCCTGGGGTGAGAGGGTCCTGGGAGGGATGGGATTTTCAAAAGCATCCTGAGCTGGCCCGGCCCCATCTCAGCTGGGCTCAGTTGTAAATGCTGCCTTGTAAAAACATGAACAGAATTAGGGCAAGGGCTGAAACCACCGTGAGAGTAAGAAAAAACCTTGGATCTAAGAGAAGTCCTGAGGGACACCCTCAGCACAAAGCCCTGCTCCCTTGGTGGGAAGCCACTGGCTGTGTTTTAACAAAAATTTTATACATGAATCAACAGTTTATTTTCATAACGTTAAAACCTGAGCCATGAACACCTTGTTATCTGAAGTGCATCCTGAAATTCCACCCTCAAGTCAACAAAACATCAGGGGTAGGACCAGGTTTCTTTTCCACATCGGTGTATAATAGAAGTCCCTAGGAAATGCGTGTGGAAATTGTTTCTGGTAGTGCCCACAGGTGAACAAGTGATGTAGAAAAAAACCCTTAGAGGTCCAAGGAGAATAAAGGAGAAGATGTGGCATCTGTACACATGTCACAGAGGGGAGGGTGAGAAAAATTCTAGTCTTGTTACTTTGATGTAAGTCAGGAATAATTGCCACAGATCATTACTACTACTTAGGTAAATACCAGTGAGAAATCAGAATCAGGCCCAGGATGGATAAGAAGTGAGAGCAAGCAGATAAACATGAAAGGGTGCATGTTTATAGCTGCTTGTGCTAATGTGTTCTAATTAACAGCAGTAATAGGATTCACACAGCTAAATCCCTGTACATCACACTGAAAATTTACTCCTGATGCCTGCCTGCAAGGAGGTGTGTGGGGGAGGAGGCAGAAAGGGAGAGCAAGTAGAAGAATAACACAAATGACATTTCGCCCTGCTCTTTCGGAGGAATCATCTCATAATTACTGAGCAGGATTGACAACTCCCTTTAATGTTAGATTTTCTGAAGAGGGCTCTCTTTTCTGGGGCTGGGGTAGCAGGGAGGAAGGGAGGGTGAACTGAAGGATTAACGTAGTCTGGTAAACAATGAAACCTGAATCTTGGTGGTTTAAAACTCAGGATAATCCTAGCAAGTTGTTAGCTGTGCAGTGGGATAATTTGAAATGTAAATGTGACATTCTCCTTGGTAAATTAACAAGACATGACTGCAGGCTCTCCTTGTTACTGCAGTCACATTCAAAGAGTCACTCGCTCTCTCTTCTCATCTAATGCTATGACAATAGGCAATCACTAGGAGCCTTCTTCAAATAAATATCAAATCAAGCCTTCACCATATACAGAAGTGACATATGTGCTGAATTATCTTTTATTCATTTTGCCCAGAATCTTGTTGCTATAAACACCGTATTACAGGCTGATGCAGCTAGGATGCTGTCCTCTCTCCTTCATCCCCTTGACACCAATTTCTTGCACACTTCCACAGAATAATGGGGAGAAGGTATCTAATTCATGGTTATGAAACCAAGATTTAAAGTTTATTATGCAATTGCCTAAAATAAAATGGAGAGGATTGATTTTGCTTTGTTCATGAACGTCTTGAGGGATTTCTTTTTAGTTATTATTCTATTATTTTAAAATCTGTTAGAAAAATGCGCTGGCCTGACACATCAACACCATAACAATCATAATTTATCAAGCCAGATGCTATGATGCTGCATGATACAACTCTTGCAAATTAAATCTGTCCAGAAAGCGGGGGCATATCCTTCTGTTCTTCAAATAGAAGTGGATGGCAGTGTTTAAACTATTAATGCAGCTGTCCATTTTCTTGTGGAAGATCAGGGCAAGGGAACACTAGAGAGATGGTTCTTGCACTGTATTTTGTCCTAGCCTTATGGCAGTTTAGTGTGAACTTGAGTCTATAGTCCCTTGAGGATGGTCATCTGGGAATAGCTGGCATGCATATATCACAAGCTGCCTCTACTCTTAATGCCTTGCCTCCCACATGCCTTTTAGGCTCTCTTCAGCCTTCAGCTCACCACGAAACTATCTTTGGAGATGTGTCAGAGTGGGAACACTCAGCCAGTACAACCAACCTCTGAGCAGCAGCAGTACTTAGTAGCAAGGGTTTATTTTTCTCAGAGTGTTTGCAGGGCTCCTCTCACATTATTAAGCATATAGACAGGGGTAGAAGGATCTTCCTTGTGCACTTGATCAATGGCTCCACAACAGTGAGAGCTCAGCTTGTAACCCATAAGCTGTCCAGAGAAAGCTTCTTGTCAAGCTTGCTGCGCTATTTTGGACAGCCATGTGGACACTGCCTCAACCTGCTGATCAGCCCTCCATTAAACTTGTGACATGGTAGTACACTACATGCTCAAGCATGGACATACTCTTCAGAAAGAAATGCTGATCTCTGCGAAGCTCCAATGAGTGTTATTCTGGTCATATGTATCTGCAGTAGAGAGGGAGCTGTTTTCTGCCCGTGGCACTGGTATTACTTTTCATTTGTAATTTCACAAATATGACAGAGATCAAGGTGTCTGAAAAAAAATCTTGGAGAGGAACCATTGCTAGTGCTTTAGCCTTCTCATTAATCTCTCAAAGCCAAATTGCCCTACAATAGAAGCTGGCCAGTTATCAACAGCAATCCTTTCCCAGAGGGTTTCATCTAACTTAAGCTTTGCCTATGTGCTAAAATGGCTTCAGCTGAATACTACTTTCTGTGTGCTAGCACAAACTCTCATGTGTCTAAACGGATATTTTTTTTTCCATGGGTGATTTTATGGACTTCCATCATAGTCATTACTCCATTTGAAATTTTCTTTCTGTATTGTGGGTAAGGAACCTAAGTAGTACAACCTGTTGAATACTTGCCAAAATTTAAAGATTTCTGAGTCTTTTGCTAATCTTTTGGACAAACTTGCCCCCAGTCCCATAAAAGGGACTGGGACGTAGACATCTCTAGGTGGAAGCAAGACAGTGGTGACTGCACTAACAGAAACCATCTGCAACCCCTCCACAGCAACTCCTTACAGCACAATAACATTTTGTGCCAACTTGGGGATGAAGGGTTTAGAAATAAAGTAATCTCACTTCCTGGCTCAGTTAGGCATGGTAGCAAAACTGACTCCAGTTCAAATATTCATCACAAACCCTGTATTGCCAGAAGAGTTACAGACAGAGATTCAGTGCTGTGGATGAGACAGTAAACTAAGGACAGTGCTTCCTGACTTCATTATCTGATCAAATGCCATTTAAAATTCCCTTGATCTTTTCTCAAAGGGAAGACATGAGTCGCTGTGTTTACATTCCTTGCCAAAATAATGTGGGTGCTAGAGAACTGAAGCAGTTCTAGTATTTAAACAGGACCTCACAATCTTTGACTTGGAGTGCCTGCTCTCAGCCCCACAGTGGCTGATCCGGCAAGTCTTTTCAGAACCAGGCCTCCACATGTGCAGGTACCTCAACTGACCATGGAAGCTGCTGGCAGTGAGAGCTCAGCTTCCCAGTGCAGCTGCAGTACGCAGCAGCTGCTCTTTCTAGGCAAGGAGACACAGCGCGGCGTTGTCCCCAGGGAAAGAGCTCGCCTGATGAACCCATCTTTTTGTCACATTCGTGTAATTCTTGGCTGTGGCCTATAACCCTGCTGATTCTCAGAGCACGTAGACCCTCTGCGCCGTGCTTTACCCGCCTTTAATAGCACTGACAATGCCACAGAGGCCGTATGCTGTGAGGCTGAACTAATGCACATTTGCAAAAATAACCCTTTGGGATCTGAGGCAAGAAAGAGCTTACACAAATGCAAAGTAGAATAGCCTGGCGGTGGCCACTATTGTTAATAATTTCACGATTGATTTCAAACATAGCGGTTTTATTTCATGATTGAAATTTGCCCTTGTGTTTGACAGGAAGTGGGCAACATCAGAGAAAGCATTGAAGTAAATGTGTGCACTTACTACTAGAACATGCATGTTGACAAGTTGTTTTAAAATTCAAAAAGAATTTTTAATGTAATATCCTAGCACAGCAGTCAATTGATATATACTGGCTTGTGATCTGCAAGTTAAAGATGCTGATTAACTATGATGCAAGAATGCTTTAAAGTAGAACCCTTTGATTTCCATATTTTCTGGCAGATATAAACTAGTTATTGAATAACATTTGCATGATTTGTCTGTTTTACATCCTTAATCAAATTAAAAGATTTAAAGAAAAATGTATTATTTATAAAGGCTTTATGTAACAGGGTTTCATCTTAGCCTGTTGAGTATTTACATTAATTACAGATATTTTGACAGAAGTTGACATTGTCCAAAACCTATGTAAAAGGAACATATAGTCAAGAGTGGTTAACAACATCTCCTCAATACTGTTGGAATATGAAAACAGTAGCAAAAACAGTCTGCTGAGGTTCTACATTTGACAGATACTTCATACTCAGCAATGTTTTTCCTTGCATGTGCTGCTGTGTTACAGTTGAAAGTTTTGTGCTTCTCCTCCACTGTGCAAAAATAAGAACTCACCCATTGTATAGTTTATTTTCATCTGGGTTATTGGACATTATGATCAAATGCTGATGTTAAAACTGAAACATATCATCAACAGAATTACACATATAATAAATATCACAATCAAATGAAAAGGGGTTCTCTGGTAGATGAGTTTTCAAAGAAATGCAGTAGCACCTCAAACACTGTGTAAATTGTATTGCAAGAGCAAGAACAAATTACCTTTTTCATCATTGGAAAGATTGTGTATATAAAATTAGAAATTAATTAACTTTTGTCCACAAGACCATTGAGTAACTCCATTTACATTCCAAATCATCCATTCTTCATGCTTGGGTGGGTTTTCAAACAGTTTTTAAATTTTATTTTATTTTTTGTAAATGGTTATCCTACCTTCATTCCTATGCTATATATCACGTAGTAGGTACAATGATTTACAAACCCCATAAAATCAAATGTCTGTTTTCACTGACTTGTGCAGAACTTTAATATTGATATGGTTTCATTCAATTTGGTTTGGCTCAATCTTTTTCCTCCTGTCTCCCGCAGTTCCTAAATACTAAATGACAGATTTAGTGACCATTGGACAAACCAATTGATTTGATTTGACATCCATGTTCCAATAAATATGACACTTATTATTTTTCCTTTAGACAGTTGAAAAGAAAGATATTTAATCTTATGACAAAGTGTCACTGCAGTGACTTCAGGATCAAAAGAACACGTGAAGCAGTTAGACTGCATCAAGAGCAAGGACAAATGAGCACATATACCTGGTTAAAATACAGAAGAGGTCACCCACCCCACAGCACAATACACAGGCCAGGCTCTGTAGTGCCCGGCTGTAGTATGACCATTCAGCTTTCTCAATTCTTGTCAGAGAAAGCACTTTGTTACAGAAGTCCCTTCATGGTCAGATGGTCTCCTAAGAGACAAGCTCTCATAATGGAAGTTGTGCTTGCACAACTACCAAATTTGCTGTAGAGTCTAAATCAGACACAACTGCTTTTTCTTTGGATTTTTAATAGGTGTTACACTGGCAAAGCCCAAGAACCTGCCTTTGAAAATGGGAGCTACTACCACAAGAATGATTTGAGCAATCACAAAGCCATGGTTTTGGTATGCTGCTCCAGCTCTGGAGGATGGCCTTGCTCATGCAGTATACCATAATTCTACATTTGAGATGTCAATGGGACTTTCTGTGTTCATTTCAACAGGAACAGGATTAAGCATAGGACTACCAATATTTGAATATGCCAGTATTTATTCCCAGCAAAATCCATGACAAATGCATGATGACATGAGGAAGACAGATCCAACTGGAAAGAAAAACTGTATAAACAACCATTTCTGGGCTTGCTGTACTGCAGAAATGAGAGCAAATTTGAGTCCAAGCATCTTACAAGATCTCCTCCTATCATAACCAATTTCTTCCATCACATATACAGGAAAGACATAAACCTCTTACCGCAACACCCAATTCTTTGCACATATTTGAGGACAGAGGAATCTGGTAGTTGAAGCAAGTATGGGAAAGATTTAGTAAAGAAAACAACAAAAAATCATGACAAGAGAAGGTAACAGCCTCCTCAGACAATTTTGTTTGACTCACAGTGCACATTTCTGTCAGCTGCTATGACCAACCAAGACAATCTGCATCTGGGAAACAGGCTTATCATCAAGCCTCTCTACAAAAACAGAGCTCCCCTCAGCCTTTTGTTAGGGTTTTCAAAAGCTTCAAAGACTGTCTTTACCATAAATCTGTGTGTGAATCAGAAAGGGAGAAAATGTCTAAGAGGCAAGGACATTTAGTGGTCCTGCCTCTTCCCTCTCTCACCCACTCAGACTCCACGTTCTTTTTAAGGGAAAGGTCAGGGAATATTTTACCTCTGACTTTCTCTCAGGTTCTTGACAAAGGTCAGTGAAAACTGTTGTTTTAATGCACCACCATGCTTATAACATATAATGATGCCAGCATCATTAAAAGTGGAATGATTGTTGTGAACAAAACCACTTATATTTGGAACAGTGTTTGCCCTGAGGAGGCTTGTCTGCATTACACGAATAGTAAAATTATTCTGCTATAGTGGTGACAGATTTTTTTTTTTTTCTCCCATGGAGAAATCCCTGCCTGGTTCTTGGTGAGTGACTGATCCACATAAACAAACAAGACTGAATGACTTACATGAAGACAGTTCTGTGAAACTGACTCATCACGGTGCTTACACTTAAACAGAATCATGAAGAACTTGCATTAAGACAATTTTGTGAAGACAAAACCAAACTGAACAACCAACAGATTCAGGTCCAGCAGGATGAACACTGCTGTAGGACTCAGAAGACTGCAGGATACACTTGGCATGGACTGTGCTTGACTATTGACTGTGCTTGACTGGTGACTTTGGTTAAGTTGCTTCCCTTGTCTTGGCCTTATTTCCTAACCTGTAAGAGGGATATTGAAACTTATTTTTGTTATAAAGTGCTCTCAGTTTCCTGGCTGAAAGTTTTCTTTAAAAGCTAGTCACTCTTCTCTTTAAACCTAGGTACTTAGAAAATTCCATTTCAAAACCAGATCAATTAGTCTATTTTAGTTTGTCCTCACTCAATAGTGATCAATGATTGATTCATCAGGAACTAAATTATTTTATAATGCATGTAATTGCATTATAGATAAAAATAATACCCAAGAGAGAACTCTTCTTCCTGACTCAAGCTGATGATTGGCTTATACTTAGAAGCTTGTGGACTGATGGTTCTTATAATTTTATTCTACCTACTGTAACTACACAAGCTTTTTTTTTTTTCCATAGTATTCATATGTGTCCAATCCTTTTTTAGAATCTAGTTGCCTCAATAATTCACTTTACATTTGCTCTGGTTCTAATATAGGTGAAGATTTGTAATATTCAGCACTCGTTCCAAAGCTCATCTTCTTGGTACTTCAAAATTCACAAAGAGCCTTGCCTCAAGGTTGTTAGTCATGGCTTCTTGGAAAATGTTGTGTGTATACATAATAAAATGAGGACATTAAACAGCATCCCAAGTTTAGCAGTATGCCTACTGTATAATGCAATGCCTTGTTTACAAGGTAGTACGAATGAACACACATCTATTAACAAAATTAATGATGAACAATTGCTGTAATTTCTCCTTGCTTGGAAAATACCTCTTGCAAATAAATTGGGTTAATGGTAGCTTGCTGATTGGCTTTATTTTGCAAACAAGACAGTGAACAATGTTAACGAATTCACATCAGTAACATTAAGATTGTGCTACAAGCAGCAGTACAAATTTGTGGGCTGTTACGGGGAGTAGGTGTAATCATATAACTGCCAGAGGAACTTTTTGTACCTTCACCTCTGAGGTGTGTATTTACAGTAGCATAGTAGAAATGGCTTAGTACAACAAAAGCTATTCATCTACTCTGTGGAGGAAACTGTAAAATATCCATTGCATCAGTGACCAGGAGCCAAATGCAGTGATGACAATATTTACTACTTATATAAGAAGACCGGTGTCTTTGTTAGCATAAATATGCTGTATGGAATAAGCATGGAAAAGTGTCCATGAGAAAGGACTGTTGTGTGTTCCCTCAGCCTGCACGTGTACTTACAACCTTTTGTTCTACAATTAGGCCTTCTCAGAAAGAGGTATATTTTGAAGTAAGAAGAATGGCCAGAAATAAATAAATAAATTAATAAAAAGAATGGAAGCAAATGGGCTTTCAGCATTAGAGAACTCCAGAGCTGATCCTTGGCTGGATGTGCTTCTCTGCGTAATATACAGAAAATTTATTTTGACTTTCAGTGGGATAAACACATTGGTTTGAGAAATATTTTGAAACACTTGTAAGAATATTTGCTTTATGAATGTATTGAGTGAGGTATACCCTATTCAAACAGATCCCTGAAACACTAGTACAGCCATTGCTTCCAGGCCGACATCAGGGAAGCTTCAGACATTTCAAGCTTTGTTCTAGAACCTGGTCTAGACTACATCAGGAAATGATGAGACACAAAGCAACACCGAGGGAAGTGTGCAAAACATTGGATAGCTAACTCCTTTCTGTTATGGAGCCTTACAGGGTAGCATTTTACTCTAACCTCCTCTGCCTTCTCTGTTATGAATGTACAAGTACATGCACACACACAAATGGAAAGTTACAGAACTAACATGCTGTGATCAAAAACAGTCTGTGAAGTAGTACCTGGATCTCTTACCAAACAGGACTCTAAGAAAATCTGAACAAAAAGAGGGAACAGTTACCCTTTGCTAAAGAGATAGACGGCAAGGACCAGAGACTGAGATGGAAGGCAGCAGGAAGCTAATAAGCGATCTGGGGTGCCTGAACATCATATGCACTCATACACTGTTTGCATGAGAAAACACATCTTTGGCTGTGTTCATTTCCTTTTTTTTTGTTTTGTTTTGTTTGTTTGTATTCTATTGTTATTTTTCCTCATTTGTGAGTTAATATGTTTGTGAAAAGCAGCAATCCTGCAGAATGAAATTCTCCAGATATGCCCCAAAGTGTGACACGAGTACCTGAATAGTCTGAAATTTTTCCATTTAATGGCCCATGAGCTCACTCTGCTGACTACACTTCAGAAAAAACTAATCTCCATTGTGTCCTGTTTTCCACATGAGTCTGTCAGAAAAAATTGGTAGGTAGTTTCCACTTTTCTTTCTCTTGGGATTATTTTTATGATTTGGTATTTTCTTTCATGAGATATGCTGAAGTCATAAAATGCATTTCATAGTGACCACCACACAGGGTGGCAGGCAATTCATTCTGGGCTACTATTCACTGACAGGTTGCAAATTTACAAATTGCTTACAAATATTTGCTTCTTATTGGTTTTATTTAAACAACTTCACATTGCTTTTCTAAAGAATGTACAAATACAGAGTTTGCAAGGTAGTGCTACTACATCCAAAAAATTGGTCTCCTAAGCAATGAAGTGGCCAAAAATCATTCTTAAGCTCAGAATTGAAAATTAAAGTGCAGCAGCACAGATTTCCAGAGTAGGCCAAGAACCAAAATAATATATACCACATAAAGTGACTAAATGTAATGTCTTAAAGGAAAACAAACTGCTAAACAAGAGAAAACAAAATACTAATTAGACAGGTAAAGTTGGGAGGAAAGTTAAAAAAAAAAAAAAGTGTTCTCATAGTGGGTGATTGCATATTACAGGGATTAATTGGTTAAGCTTTTTCAGCTTTTGAAGAACTGTTAGACCCAGCCCTCCAAATCCATGTCTGACATGAATAGCCTGTAGCCCATGTAACTGCAAATGAATTAATTTTGAAAGGAAAATTACTCACTTGGAATTTAAAATCAGACATTTAGTGATGAAAATGTTGACATGGGCATGTAATTGCTTTCTGACAAATGGCCAAATAAAAAGTCCTGCCTGAAATCTATAATGTTAATGTTGCCATTCTGGTGCGTCTTTTTGGGACCAAATCCTGCATCCTGAAACCGGAGGTGGGAAAGCCTTCCAAAGTCTGATGGCAAGATACTGAACAAACTCTGAAATGGCTGGTCTCTCTGAAAGAGTCAAACTAGGCAGCACCTCAAAAACACTCTACATATGTCTTGTAGCCTACCATGCTTAGTAATGTAACTACCTGAAATCTGCCAAGAGAGCAAATGCCAGCTGAGGCTCTGAGACAGCTGGAAAAACTAAATACCAAGACCCTAGAATCCCTTACTGGAAGTTTGGCTTAGCATCAGGAAGTTGAAGAGCTTGCTTTACATCAGCCATGACAACCTGTAAATACAAAGCCCAAATCCTCTTTAAAAAATCAAACCAGTGTTTTTTTTTCCCCTAAGTGATTTTCTGTGTCAGTGAAATATTATAGAGAAAATGGAAAAGGCTGTTCATTGTTCGTTAATGAAGCACAATTACAGGTATAAAAGGAAACGATTTTCTTAATGTCTGTTATACTCCTGTGATGTGATTGATGGTTGCTGTTACTAAAACAACAGAGAAAAATCACTTAATAAGAAAATAATCTTTTTGTTAGGCTGGAAAGATGTCACAGGGATTGCTTTCCTCTAAAGCGTGCATTCTTGCTATCAGACCCCCAGAGGATTTCAGGGTTTAATTGCCACTCTGTTCTTTCTATATAAAGGAACCCAACCCAGTGAGGAAGCAGAAGCACACTGGAGATCTTCCAGGTAAAAAGGGAAAAAAGAGGATCCTTGCACTGCAAAGATTAAACTCAGAGAAGGTTAATATGCAGTTATCTATGTAATCTGTCCATCCGTCTCTGCTCCTAATTGACTTCATTAAATGAAACCACTTTTAAAATGGGGTCTGATGAATGGGATTGAATACTATGATTGCCTGTGAGAGTAGGAGAATGGACTCCACATCCCTTTCAGTGCCACGTTTCTATGACTACTGCTGTGACTAGGAATCAGACAGAAACAGGCTGGCCTCCCTGGTGTGCCTATCGTCACGGTATCTAGGTACCACTAAATATAATTCTCTTCTGTTAAAAGAAATGGACTTTTTGTCATGTGAAGAGTAAATAATATTAATTTTAATAAAGGTCATTGGGAGAAAAACAGGTAGCTTTGATCATTATCATGAGAATATTTTTTAAATCTATTTGCCACAACATTTATTTCTGTATTTTTTTCTTAATGTAATTGTTTGCTGTTATAAACACTGAGTTAGAAATAAATCTGTTTGAACTTACGAGGTGGAAAATGAATACACAAAGTATTTTCTTAGAAGAAAATGTACTTTTAAAATCCTATTATTAATATCTTCGGAATAATCATTGCTTTATGGCACCAGTGTCTCAACTTGTCATCCTTGTGTATGGTATTATGGTATGTCTTTTGCAGAGGTCTGGAGATGATGTCTATCAATTGATTTCTCTTGGCAGTAAAATATGAGTATGAAAAAACAACTATTATTATCACTATACACGGAAAACACCTCCAAAAGTAGAATTAAGGACTCTTGAAGCCAGTTAATTTTAGCTGGTGGTATTTGCCTAAGCACTCATCATTGTAGGTAGTCCTTGACCATTATCTGGCTGATAGGTGAATGGTACCTTGCAAAGGTCTAGGAGCAAACTACATTGACACACACGGGGTGTGGAGCAGGGACTGCATGACTTTGGATTGTAACTGAAGCTCTCTCTTGCATAGGGATGAACTCTGACAGAAGGTGCTCAATGAGTTGTTGCCATCTGACAGCTCATAAAGGAAACCCCTTACTGACAAATTTACTGGTATTTTTCCATCCTTTAATCTTCCTCCAGTCTAGAAGAGCAGAATCATGCAGCTGAGAATGCAGAAAAAATTACCAGCTCTAAAAACATCACATACTTGTTACCTCCCATTGCTAGTTTACTTTGAACCTCTCATTAAGACTTTTGTCCAAAGGGTGTGCCTCACATCAAGCCCCGGTATGCTGAGAGAAACGACTCAGTTCAGTGACAATAATAGCATTTACCAAGATTTCCACAAAAGAGAAGGTGCTGTCATAACAGATGCCCAGAGCTTGCAGATATATTGATGAAAAAGAGAGCATATGATCAACCGGGGCAACGTTAAAAGTGTTGAGAGGCACTATATCTTCCATTAACGATTTGCAGGTGCACATTCCAATAAACCAAGCCAAAGCAGTATCTTGACAAGGTTTTACTACTTTGAATGGAATATTCAGACAGAAAGATGACAGATGATTTTAGAAAAGTACAATTAAATCAGTATTGAAAATGGAGAAAGTTGATCAAAGAACAAAGAAAGAATTGCATTAAAATTAATCATCCCAAGGTTGTAAAACCAGTTGTAAACCCTCAGCAATGAAAGATTAAATGAGGAGGAAGTTAATGTTTTAAATCAATTTAAATTTTCCAGTAGAGAACTTGATAGTTTCAACAGACTTTGGCCTCTCAGAATATTTACTACAGTTTCAGGCAGGCCTTGTGAAACCATAGGCAGCTGAAAAAGTCATCAAATAAAAATATCTAATGTTAGGTTCATTAAGCAAAAGCTCAGGGTTATTAAAAACACACACAAAACCAACAAAGACAAACAAACCAACTCATAACCCGAAAACCTGACACATATTTAACCAAGAAGAATATTGGTCTTTTCAGAGAAGATCTTTGTTTATAGCTATTGAAGTTACTGGTATGGACCATGCTACTTAATAATAATCAGACGAATGATAGTTCTGATATATTCATTTGCAGATCTCTGGTATTTAAATCATGATGGACCAGAAACAGTATTATGGATGCATTCAATATCAGTATAGAGTTGTTAGATTGCTCTGATATACATTCCACTTACATTTTTGTCACAATTGATTATGTTGAAAAGCTCTGGAAGTAATAACTTTTAACGACACAGCATTCATTTTTCCAAGGAAGCTTGAGCTATAGTTTAGCAACCCTACATTTCTCAGGGAAGATACAGCAGACTTTTGTAAACACACGCTCTGAAGAAGATTTTTTTCTACAGTGTTTGGTGTTGGCCACTGCTGGAGGAAGGATAACAAATTAAATGGCTCATTGATCTGTTCCAGCACAGAAAATCCTAGGTTTCTCTGTATTTATTGTAGCTGGTACTCTTCAATACCCAAAGGCTTAATTTAACACCCTCAACAACTTCATATGAGAACTTGAGAGAATCCTTTGAAATAAGGACATTTCTGTAGGATGGCAACTTCTGCCACAGCCACAGATACTATTTGATTTCTGTGAAGAAAAATTCTGAAATTTGCATTTAGAAAAATTCTTGCTCATGCTTGGATTAATAGTCAAGGCTTCAGAATTAGGTCTAGGGTCAGTTTCAGCACCAATGATCCTAGTGCAAATAAAATGATTTACTGTGGTATGACATTTGTTTGGTAAGATATACAGTGCTTAAAGTCATCTCTTTCAAAAGAGTTATTAGAGACACATCATATACCACTTAAATTCCATTTCCGTTATAGAAAACTTGTGCCTCAGTCTCATGTGTGAGGTAAGTGTCAGTCAATAAAATTTGCTGTTCCTATTGTTTAGTCCCAGGCTGTCTGCATAAAAGCTTCTACTTGATTAGTGTGTGCTTCACAACAGATGCAAAACACTCATTAAAATGGATACTTTATTTGGAAAAAGAAAAGACCGTGGCATAACAAAATTTTAAGCAGGACTTTGAGTATTTTTAAGCAGGACATTAAGTATATGGTGATAATTATTTTCAAAAACTAAGCTAATCTCTAGTACTACATGGTAAAAACAATTAAAGACACTTGGTCACACCCTTTATCCAGCTATTGCCATACTGCCCTGGACGGAGCAGCAGCAGTGGACATGAACAGTGGATCTGGCATTTCATTTATTGCACTTCAATTATTGCATCTATTGACTGAAAAAATCCCTTAAACCTCACAAATAGGGTTAAAGAAAAACACCAGCTACTTAAATATTAAAAGGGTGAGGAAATTTGTTTGCATCTTTGTAGAATACATAATTGTAGTGCATTTTAATATATATGGTCATTAACAGTTAATACAATCTCACTTTTAGTATCAACATACACACTTTAAAATAAATGTTGCTGCATCTGAGTTAGTATGCATACGTAAGAAGGTAGAGTCTAAACTATGAAGAATTTGAACTCCTTCCCTGAGAGAGTCAAAGATGTGTACTGGAAAATCACAACAGGTTATTTGAGAGGTGGTGAATCCTTTTTCTGCTGGTACATATATAGAGTGTAGTTGACCACTGATTTTTCAACTGCTTTGAAATGAATTTTATGGTCTAAGGCATGGCTGCAGCACATCACTTTCTTAGAGATTGCTCCTTTATACTGTCACTAACACAAGTTTTACATTTTGCTGAACGATGATTAGAATATTTGTTCTGAATTAGCTGTTTTCACTGAGACAGATTTACCTCTGGCGTAATTGTGTGAAAGTCAATAGAGGAAAACTATGAAAAAACTTGGTCTGTTGAGCTTATTGATTAAATTTGATACATACAAATCACAAGCCATATTCTATCCCTGAACACATAGATTCAACTTACATTGTGCCTAGTGAAAGCCATAAATGCACATCTGTTACCAGAACATGGCTGAAAAATTTGTAACTCATTATCTTAACACAAACATAATTGTCTCTGGCATGTAAACACAGCAATATCACGAGTTCTAACCTTGGGAAGAGTCACTGACCCCTTGTGCGAGTTCAGCAACTCACCTGGCCTCCTGTGCTTCAGTAAAACCCTGCTAAAATCTGTAAGCATCAAATCTGCAGGAAAAAGAGCAAGTCACTGACACTCAATTTAGCTAATATTTGTAAATAATGTTCACTATTGCTATAAATATATCACGTTATACCTGAAGTGGAGCTGCAGAAAGAACTAAGAAGATGCTAAAAATAGCTGGCATTGCCAGGCAGGTACGCTAAGAAAAAGGCTTGTGGTTAATGTTCAAGTTTGTTTTCTTCTAATGTGATAATATGAATAAGAGCTTTGCAATTTAGAAGGCTTTAACATCTGATCTTTTGTTGCATGCTACTTAGATTACTCAGATAGATTCTAGAGATCATTCCTGACAAAGCAAGCTTCACTGCAAGGAAATCAAGCCTCTTCCATAGGTCTTCTAAAAATATTTTTTTCTCCTCACATGGAAACATGAAATGTCTAAAAAGGTAAGTTACAAAGAAAGGTAGCAGCTAGGCTGTTTGCTATTGAGGTGCAAAGTCAATCAATATGGGGGAGGCATTTTGGGAGTATTCTTCCTAGTACTCCTAGTATATAGAAAGTGTATAGAAAATGTTAAGTGTCCAACACTTACTTAATTGCTTTGGCATGCTTAAAAAAGAGCTAACATACATTAGGGTGTAACTTCTTGTTTCCCCCTTAGCATTTCCTTCTCATCACAAGGAAGATGTCTTTGGTAATGCTTGAAAAATGTTTTGAACCTCTCATACTATTTCTGTAATTGTGCTACACAGATGAGCGTGATGGGTCTGTGCTGCCCCAAGAAAACAAATGAGAGGAGAGCTGTAGGATGTGTTCTGGTAGAGGTAAGGAGAGAACTGCAGCTCTGAGTACTGGGCTGGGAGCCCTGACAGGGTTTAAAGATTGGTTTTGGTGGTCAAATACTGACCAAAACAGTGAACTGGCATATCCAAAGACAAAGTAACTGCACTAACAAAAGCTGATACTTAGGAAGTTGTGCCAGCTCATCAAACTGAGAAATGCAGATGGTGAGATCAAGAGCCTGGTACAGGCTTTTCTTTTGATGCATCCCAGGATACAGTTGGCTTTCTGGGCTGCAAGCTCCTGTTGCTGGCTCACGTTGAGTGTTTCTATGAACCAACACCCCCAAGTCTTCTCCTCAGGGCTGCCCTCAACCCATTCTCTGCCCAGCCTGTATTTGTGCTTGGGATTGCCCCAGCCCATGTGCAGGAACTTGCAGTTGGCCTTGCTAAACTTCGTGAGGTTTCTGTGATTATTGAAGAAACTCAGTAGAAAAAACGCTTTATATAAAGCTAAGGAAATGGCACTATTAATATGACTAATACATGAGCATCCCAAGTGTTAAAGCTGCTTTTCTTGAAACAGTAGAAACGGTAGAGCTTCAAGTCTCAGTGAAAGGCCAAATACCTAAGAATCATCGTTAAAAGCAACAATTTCAGTTAGTTTACTTTTACAATACAAGAAATAACCACACCACAAATAAGTACTTATGAACTCTTTACAAGCATATCCTGACATTTCTCACCAGATTACTCTCTAGTTAGAGCAGACGTGATTTATTTCCTGCCTGAGAACTAACCTGCCCAGCCTCTCCCTCCTTCCAAACAGTATGGGTTGGAAGTTACAATATCAAGGGTAAGGCAGATCATAACAGAGGTCCTTTAATTCACTTGTATATCTGCTATCTGTGTCCCCACAGGAGTGCAAGGAGTAGTGTATGACCTAGGTTATAATATCAAAGGATGCATTAGCTGTTTACTAACATTGACAATAATGCAGTTTATGACCTGGTTCTTTGGACTCTGAGCATCACATTCTCCATCTAAATGCAACTGATGTTTTACTGAGCTAAAGCTATGTCTAGACAAATACAGGAGTCCTATCTAGCCTATGTGCTTACACTTACAAATACTGCAACATTTACCACAATTGCCCATAACTGTGACTAAACTGAATATATTGAAAGGTGCTATGTTTTGCTTCATTAAAATACTACATAAGAGTATTTTTTCTCTTGATAGACCTGTGTAATCCAAATTTGTGTTTTTCTGGTTAATATTATGTTTCT
Source organism: Anser anser (assembly GCF_964211835.1). NCBI lineage: Eukaryota > Metazoa > Chordata > Aves > Anseriformes > Anatidae > Anser > Anser anser. The sequence continues at coordinate 16,925,700 of NC_139725.1, read as the reverse complement.
TCCTTCTCCGAACCATATCTCATAACAGAGAAAAGAGATTTAATACAAAAAATAAAGAGGAGCTGTATATTATTTTCAAGAAATAAAACTGCTTGCAGAATTGCTGCTGAATCCTATCTTCAAGAACCTGATAACAAGGATCTGAGTAAGCATTTTTTAAAATTCATTTTAATGAAATGACGAATGTGGAAAGATGCGCACCGAATTCCTTAGTGAACGTTGTGGAAATAAGACAGAAAATATCAACCTCAAACCAAAACAAAAATAACTCTGGAGAGGAAAAGAAATTAATTTCAAGAACAACATAATACCATGCAGACCTGCTCTTACAGCAAACCATCAAGTTAATTTAATTCCGCAAACCCCATTGCTCCAACAAAATGTTGTTTAAATCAATTCATTCTTTCATTATGCTGCTTAAGAGCACCATGAAGTGATGAGAAATTACTGAGATGACTTTCATGTATCAGAATCCCCTCAGTTTCACTTCATTTTCTATCCTGACATGCGATTAATGTGCTGCATTTGCATGCTAAAATAGTATATTTAATTGTAAAAGTGGTGGTGTTAAATTACCTTGCAATGAGTTTATTTTAAATGGTTCATTAAAGTTTTTAAATAGCTTACTGCACGATTGCATCTCTGCACTGCTTTGATGTATTACATCTTCAACCAATAGATGCAATATAGGAAACCTTTACTTGCTATGCTATTTGCCCTTTCAACAACAGAATTTGAGCTAAAAGCGGTTGCAGGCTCACAGGTTCACATTCAGCTAATTACAGCACTCGAGTGGAAGCCCACCCCTCTCCCACACCTATAATGCTCTTATCTGATTTTCCATCCTCTGGTAGCACACAATCAAGTCACTATATAATGCAGTATGCGATTTGATTAATGTCACTCATACATGTACTCTTCGCCTACTTCCTCTCCATGGAAAGATAAAGTACATGTAGATCTTTTCTCTGGAAAAAAAAAAGCTCTGGGAATCTTCAGGTTGGCAAAGGCCAGGCTGAAGAGTATTTTGTTCTTAAAATACCATATACTAAGATTTCTGCAATCCCATGAAATTTAGGTCCTGTAAATATCCTTTTTTTTTTTTGTGAAAGGGAATAATTCAGTTGCATCAATTCACTACCAGTGATACTTTACATTACAACTTCATGCTTCTCTTTAGAAGATGTACATATAGATACAAAATTATATTTACAAGAATCACAGAATCCTTTAGGTTGGAAGGAGCCTTGAAATCGTCTCGTCCAACCCTCCCAACTCAAGCAGGGTCAGCTACAACAGTTTGCTCAGGGTCCTGTCTAGTCAGATTTTGAATGTCACCAAGGATGGAGACTCCACAGACTTTCTAGGCAATTTGTTCCAGTGTTAGACCACACTCACAGTAAAAGTGTTTCCCTGTGTCCAACGGGAACCTCCTGGTTTTTAATTTGTGCCTCTTGTCACCAGTCATTACTAAGAGTCCTGTTCCCTCATCTAATTTCCCCCTATGCTGAATCTTCTGTTCTGCAGGCTGGAGTCTCAGCCCACTCGGAATTTCCTTATATTAAAAATGCTCCAGTTCTTTACTCATTTCTGTGGCCCTGTGTCGAATTCACTCCAGCAAATCCATATCTGTCTTGTGCTGAGGAGTCCAGACCGGGACACAACACTTCAGGTGTGAAAGAAACTTTGAGGAGTAGGGCAGAGCAGAGCAGACTGCTACCAGGAGCTGCAAAGGTGAGCTAAGGCAGCAAAGCCCCCCAAGAACCACCTTTTCCAGACAACTCTGCTCTCTCCAGTAACACTTACCTGTGCCTACCTGATGGATAAAAGATTTCTCTATACTTAAGAGCATTAGGCTTCTATTTTCAGTTTAATCTGTATTTCCTGATTTTAGAGACCACGACCTGAAAGCTACTGTAACAATCCAATTTTTAACTTGCTCTATGCAGATCTCTGTTGTCATTGCTCACACAAATATACTTGGAAACATAATGGGAGCCTCACTTCTGTCTCTTGATCTCAAAGGGAATTAAGCACTGAAATAACTTTGAAAAGCCACACATTAGTCGTAAGCTTGAAGGATAACAGCACTATTTTGATTCCTTGCTGTGTCTTTTTAGCAAGTATTTCACAAATGTGCACAAATAGTTGTCTATATTTAGGTCAGCTACATGCACTGAAATGTTGTTTTTATTCTATGGTGAAGAGGAAGAATATCACCCCTTAGGGAAGAGTATTGTATCATTAAACTAATCTATACTATTATATCTATGATCACTTCTGCATACATGCATTTTAAAATTAAAATAGTACATAGAGATACACGTTTGGAAAATTGGTAGTATCACTGCTAATATCTGCTCATTGGTACTGATTGGTATACTCCTTCCCTGACATTACCTAGCATATGCTGATTAATATGAGGCAGTTACAGAGAAAAGAAAGTTTCCCTGGTCTATACTGAAAGCAAAGACCACTGCTAGTGGATTGGGGTAATCTTGCAAGCCTTGGTGTTACGTTTGAGGTGTTCAAGATGGATTTGAAAATCAAGCAATTACTCCTTCAGGTCCCATACATGTGGACAATTCACATTCAGGCTGCACTCTTCTATGTGGTTTAGACTGTGAGCAGTGAGAAGTGGAGTCATAGAATTGTGCACTATTTAGCAAATGAAAATACAAAAGACATGCAAGAAAATCTTGTTCAAGAGACTAGTAAAGTAAAATAGAAGAGGTCAGAGTTCAAGTTAAGCTTTCACTCCTATTTTTGTATTTCTTAACTTGCAAGAACTTGTTCTGTTTTTAAAGATAACGTCAATACCTTTTCACTTGCTCTGTATTCCACATTACCCAGATGTATATTTTAAGGTGGACAACCAAAACTATCCTTTAGTTTTGTGAATAATGATCTCAGCTTTAATTCATACATATGCTCTACATAGTTATATGCTTGAATGACAAAGCTGCATTACACAATTACTCCTATGAACAGATATTTATCAGCAAAAGGACACAGTTTTCACATAGTGAAAGTATCACTGCCCTTCCTTGGCACAAATGTGTGTACCACAGGCTGGACTGCCTGAAGGTATCTTGTCAAATATTGGTTTGATATTACTTATTGATTTAATATTATAGACAAGCTTTTGAATTTAGCCTCAGTGACAGTGGTAGAGTTTTACTTTGCAGACCCAGAATAAGCTTTTCCAGCAAAAACAAATCTAATATATATGTATATATATATATATAAATAATTTTTTGGGGGGGGAGAAGGAAGGGTTATGGTACTTGAATGGTCTACCTAGCATATAATTGCAGTACACATGTAGACAGTAAAGTTCTTAATGATGTATCTGCACAACAGTTTTCTAGGTTGTACCTGTGATTTTACTGAGAGCAGTTTTTTTTTTTTTTAATCATATTGCAGAAATAACTTTCAGGTGATTTGTTTTCTATTGTTTGTGCAGGGTGCAGGAAGAGTTTTAGTCCAAGCCTTTAAACATGCTCTGGTTGTTCTTAATGCAAGTACTCAATGACTCCCTGAATAGAAAATTAAAACAAACAAACAAACGTCTAGTAAAATAACTTAACAAATAGAAAACAACTTTCATCAACCTCTCCCCTCTTCTTTTGACAACAGATGTGCTTTGTGAATCTGGAAACTACATTTTAGCAGGTGCTCTCATTTGCTTTCTCTTTTACAGAGAAGCAGGCAGAAGTCTCAACTTTGTCACCAGGTCATATTGGTTTAACTGCAGACTGTTCTAGCAGTCAGAAGGCAATGAAGGCCAAAACCATTAATGTTACATCAAGGTCAAAGGCCGAAGATTTTCATTTAATAATACACTTCTCAATTCTTGAGACTTTCCAAGTCATACTGAGGTTATCAGAAACAACATGTGGTATCTTATAGACTATTTGTTTTCAGGTACTGGCTTAGTTGCTCTGTTCTGGGCTGGCTGGCAAATTAAGTCTTAGAAGACGGCATATATAAATCATGGATCTGATTTTTTTCTAGCTGTGCCAGCACTCAAGTATTATTGTCTGATATGTACATTGCACACCAGTTTTGAGAAATAGTAACTGCAGACAGGTAAAGATAAGCAGAGAATATATTTCTCATTTTTTTTCCCTAATGTTTTCCAGTCCTTCTGAAGGTTATAAGCCAAAATACATTTCTTCTAGGTAAAAATAATACCTGGCTGCTTTCACCTCTGCAGCTTAAATTGTTTGATGGGGTTACTATTAGACTGCAAAGCCACAGTTTTCATTCTGTACTCCTGATAGCTACAGCCTTGCTATAGTCGATGCCTGGAGAAAATCTGCTAAGTGAATTGATGCTAGTCTTCCTCCTGGTGAGACACAGATCAGGCCTATGTCACACTTTAAATCCTAGTCATTAGACAATCACATTTTTATTTCCTAGTGAAAATAAGTAGTTCTCTCTCCATTAAACAGGGCTGGACTTTAATCTGTGAAACCCTGCAGACGGGTCCAATCTGGGTAGGAAAATGTCATAGCATTATGCTGATAATGCAACTTAGATACCTGCTGTTCCTAGACTACAACATACTCAAATTACTGGTGGAATACAGCACAAGTTTCCTGGGCAGGACTGAAGCTATTTTTCCCCAGTGGAGAGGCACCAATTATGTTATACTAACAGCACTCATTAGCAGGCTTCAGGCCACTGCAGTTAGTACAACAAATTTCTTACATCTTTCTCTACCATGCCACTGCAGAACAAGTTAGCTTTAAAAGTGGGATTTTACACACACACACAAAGACAAACAACAAACAAAAAAAAAAAAGAAGAGGAAAATAAGTTTATAAAAGTCCCTTTAAATGGGGAAAAATAGAATTGACAGGACAGCAAAGATGTAGGGCTGAATTAGGTCCAGGAGAAAAATAAGAGTAAAATGAAGAGGAATGAGATTTGCCATATACTAGAGGAGAAATATGATTCATTTGAGAAAATATATTTACAAGGAGTTAAGGAACAGAAAATAGACCTTGTAGGTAGCACTTTCTCAATTAGGCTGAGAGCCCAGCAACACATTCCCTCCTCTTGCTGCCTGGCAAAGGAGGAAAGCAAATGCTGCATTTGCAGGAATTTCCTCCTTCTAGAGCACAAACCAGATAATCTATTGAAACAAAATATCCCAAATTTACTGGCAACCTCCTCATCTAGAACTTGCTACTTTCTCCCCTCGTTCTGTAACCATCTCACAGGTTTCTCCTGTAGGCCTTCAGCTCTAGAGGCCTTAAATAATGGGATCATCCTGTTCCCAGAACCCCCGCTCCACTCTGCCCCTCAAAGTTCTTTGAAGACAGTCCTAGTTGCCTTTTTTTTTTTTTTAAACTTCTTACAGATTATTGATGTGAGCTAATAGCAGCACCCTTTAACAAATCAGATCTATCTTACAGCAAGGTAAGATGCAATAACACAGCCAAAGCTCTCCACAAAGATCTTTTTTTTTTTTCTCTTTTGTTTCCCATACATATCCTTCCATTTCCATCTTTTATCTCCCTGCTTCTCATACCTCATGTTTCCAGACTGCCTGTGATTCATGAGGCTGACGTTGCCTGGGACTCCAGCATTTGCCAGTGCAGCCATGGACACAGTGATGTATTCCAACAAAAATCCAGCATCTCCTTGGCTCAGCTTTCCAGTTTAGCTGCTCCTGTTTCCTTCCCCCTTGCTACCCTTGCCTTGTTGGCATGCCAAGTCATAAAAGAGCACTTCCAAGGAGCAGTAAGTAATGTAATTCCAAGGCTTGTTTTTTGGTATTAATATCAAAACCTGACAGATGACTGTCAGCAAGACCATCAATAACTGTTAGCAATGTAGCACAGCTGTTCTTTCTATTAATTCACTGATTTAACAATGGCTACTTGATTCATAAGAGAAATGTCACTGTAACTACACAATACCAAAAATAAATAGACCACAGCACCATTTATATATGTTCGTGGTTCTCTGAAGAACCACCACTCATCAAATGGCTTATTTGGACAGCTTTACAAGGCACCAGCAATTTCTCTCTCAAAGTTCATGTTCAGATTTGTGACAGTATCTATGAATAGCTTAGTCAGGTTTGGTTTGGCTCAGTAAAGTTTCTGCATGCATTGTTTGTAAAATGAGAAGTAAAACCTAGCCTTGTAATTCCACATACTTCAGACTCTGAAAGTGTTCTCATGTCCAAGATCTCCTTGGAAGCAAGCTTTAGCCCTCTACTTAGGGAGGATAGAAAGGGAAAATGGCTTGCCTAGATTTGGAGTGAAAATTAAAACACAGCTGAAATGTCATCACATTTAGATGAGTAGACAGGGGTGGTTCACTGCCCCTCTCAGCTGGCTCCAATTATTGTTTAGGAGGGGCTTTTGATAGAGAAAATAATAGGAAATGAGGTTTTATCTGTTTTGTTACTCTGAAGACATTCAGTATTTCAAAGTTCTTCCATGTAAATACAAAATAAAATTTACAAGGTAAATGTAAATTTGTGTTTCTTTTTCCAAGTACATGGACATGTAATACAATGGAATTAATTTACCCATCTTAAATTGGAGCTGCATTAAAATCAAGTTCTGCTTGCATTACATGTGTATAGCTACTTACAGTAAAATATTTTTGCACTTGTTTTGTATCATCCAAGATTTGAGATGTATCATGTGGAACCTGTGCTCCATCACTGCCACGTGCAGACTTCAACCTCAGTGATGTGCAGACAATTACATATACTTGTAGGAAGATATTCTCTCAGCTCTTGGTTTTAAAAATCCCTGGCATTTTCTACCTCCTTTCTGCCTGGTATCCCCACAGCACAAGAAGCAGACATATAAAATCATGCTTGTACAAAAAGGGCTGAAACATTTCTTTTCATGGAATGAAAGGAGGGAAGGGGAGAGCAAGATGCAGTGAACGAGCCATATGGCTTATGTACGAGGAAGGCTCTGAGAATGACAGCAGTTAACTGCATTTGCAGGACAGTTACTATTTTTTTTGCTGTGAAGAGGCAGCTCTGCAAGTGACAATGGATGTGAACAGAAAGCTCATGGATTTCATGCCCACCCACCCTTGCCCACCAACTGATAGCAGTAGCTTCCTCTCTGGGTCATGTGTAAGGATACAAATCAAATGAAGGGAGGCTTTCCCAGGATGAAAGATTTCTATCATCTAGGATTTAGCTGGTAGGCTGTAAAGTGCTTTCAGATCCTTTAGATCTGTATACATGAAGGTGGATATCAGTAAAGTTGAACTGTGCAAACACCACCAAGAGCACATATAACTCAAAGCTGATGAATTTAGCAGGAACCTTTTATACTAGAGTCTATGAATTAGAGACAGGAGGAAAAGATTTTAGCAAAAAAGTTAAGGCAATAGGGACAAGTGGGGATAAGGAACTTGTATTTTTCACTTGGTACTTTACACCTTGGAAGTTCAAATAGATGCATTTCATCTAGCATAGAATCCCAGTACATACCAAATGGAGAAAAATATGAGGCATTATCCAACACAAGCATAAAGCTTTACAGAAGGCAGTAAGCACACGATGACAATTTTTTCTTGTTCAACTAAAGGTATCTGTATCTGATTAACAACCTAATATATCCTTTGGTAACACAAGAGGATCATTTTTCCCTTGGGTTATCATTTTGGTTCCGATGCCTCCTCTGTAACTACATAGATTATAACTGTAACCACTTGATATTAAGTATGTTTATTTGTAACTAGAAGCAGAAGGATTTTTCAACAATACCATGGGCAGCACCAGCATAATCTCCATTCCCTACCTTCACCCAAGCGTGCCTGTTCTTTGATAGCTCTTTTCATTCAGTTCAGAGATACAATCTGTGAGTGATTTCCAGGAATACGAAAGGCAAGCACTAGTTGTGTAGCAGAAAAAAATTAAATAAAGTCAATCCAGTTCTTGCCATTACTGTCAGGAATATCACATACTGCTAGCATGCTGATGGACACAACTATTAGGCAACTACTGAATCACCAAAATCACCTTCCAGCCAGCTGAGCAGTCAAGATTAACTTTTGGTTCTGACCTATTTAGGCTAGATCAGGAACAGACTCCACTACTCCTGTATCCCTGAACAAACTTTTATAGGGAAATGAAGTCCTTCAGTAGTCCTTTCAGTCCTGACTCTAGACTTCAGGCAGACCAAAAGCTACATTTAGATAAAGTGCCAAAGAGTTGAAGTTTACTGAAATCCGATGGGAACTTTTGCTATGATTTGGTGGTGGCTGTTTTTCTAAGGAGAATTGTTTTTACTGGGGTTAGTCTCACAAGGTTTCATTAGCAGTGGAACAACTCTGAAAGTAATTTTCTGTGATAGACAACATCGCAGCAAATATACATGTGTGAGAGTCAGGCTTCCACCTGCTCATTATGCTACTTTAAGCAAAGCTCTCCTTGTGAATAAGTGTTTTCAGCATTTCCACAAATAAATCCATGGCCTGCTTTCTGCCTTTTCTCATACAGACACTAGGCTGTGGTTAGCTGTCACTTCTGAGATGCTGTATTGTGTTATACAATCCACAAGAAGCCATAACAGCCTGAAAAGTCAACGAAAGGAAGAGGTGAGAAAGGCAAAGGCAAAGAACAACTACTTCAAAAGGCGTGTCTCCTCACACCAGGGGATGATCCATTCCCTTGCTGCACAGCTGGCTCGTGGTTTGATCACTCAGAATTCCTGTTCCAAAGCTGATCTGCATCCTGAGCTGTTACCCGGATCTAGGCAATTCCTACCTGTAATCTGGGTTGTGACACTACCAAAGAGCAAAACCCTGCTGAGAATCAGACAGAACTCAAATCCCCAACTCCTACATCCAGCAGTTTTGGTGCCTGGCACCCTTTGCCTGCTGCCCAGCACTCGGCACCCTGCACTCTCACTGAATCGGGCAGAGCCGAGTCAGCCTCAGCACCAAAAGCAGCCTTTCAACCGAAGCATGGGTTTTTTGCATGCTAATCTAACTCAGCTCCTCCAGATGGATCTGGAACTGCTTGTGAAAAAAGGGGGCTTGGTGTAGTATTACAGATACTGTCAACTGTTAGGCCAGTGCCAAGCGCCAGACTATCTGCTCCTCACAGCTGCAGCATGTTCCCTCTTCCAGGTGGCACCCAGAGGTGCTGCAGCGATGGCAGGAGCACAGCACTGTTTTGCTCACTCCAATCATCAACAACACAACTATGTGATTTACCTGACCCATTCGCACTCTGTATGACTGCAGCTTCCACAGTAATCTGTAAATATGTAACTAGAGAACATTCATGGAAAAACAAGTCATTTTTATTTACCCAGAACTGAGGTACCCCGCCATTTTTCCTTAACTTTCCTATTTTCTATTTCCTTTCCTATTTTATTTTAGGCAATATGTCCAGATTTACAGTAAACTCCTTAAGTCTATGGCAGTCAAAACCTTGCTTTTTCTGCCAATTGTAATGGTTGTAAAAGCTTGCCTGTTAAATCCTAAGAGAGGAGAAACAAGGAAATAAAACCATTACTCAGTTCTCAAACTTTATTAGATGGAAGTAGTTCACAGCTGCCATTGACTTGAATTAGATGACATTCTGAAAGACCTAGAATTAAAAGTGTCATCTCATCACAAACTTTGTAAGTCATGCACCCATAAGAGTAGCAATCGATTTGTTTTCTGATATACAAACTGTTGGATAATTAGTTGAGTTTTGGATAATTAGCATAGCTGAGAGAAAAACATGATTTATTGGTGGTTTGCATATATGTAGATGCCTTGCTCAGTTGAGATATTTCAACTGTATTCGTTTCATATAGAAATAATGCAATGCCCATTGTAGTTTTCCACTTTTGAAACCTCTGCCCTCCTGAGCATTAAAATAAAAAATCCAGCCTAACTTTGCGTAAAAGCACAAGCCCTTTGTACAGTAAATTACTACATGTCCTTTTATATACAATGTGCTCAAAAACAAGGAATTTGCATGTTGAATTTGAATAACAGGCCAAAATAAGATAGTTTCTCTTTGCTGACAGAAAAACATTAGCCTCAAACACATATAACCATTATTCAGTACAGAAATGTATTCTTTAAAGTAAGGGTAATTGCAAAACCGCTCACCAGAAAGGAAAATAGGTTCCAAAAAAATCACATCTGATTGATGTACTTGACAAGTGGGTAATAAAATTAAGTTCTGCTCAGAACAATTTGGAATAATTGATTTGGTTTATGACTGACCAAAGTATGCAAAAACGCAACATTCTTTCATAGTGTCACTATAATTGTTCATACTCTTGAGAGAATATGAAAGAGGAAAAATGGGTATTAGAGTTTTGTTATGAAAATGGCTAATTAGAGAATCTGAATAGGATATTTGAAATACCACATTTACAATGCTCATGGACTGTGCAATGCATATAAAACACAAACACTGCCTGTGACTCCGACCTAATTGTGTACAGTTTTACCCAGGCCTCTGACTTTACTCCCACCATCCATTGTGGCTACAAATTACATCACTGAAATCCTCTGTTTCCTCTCCTGTGCTTCTCCAAGGGTCCTGAGACAGAATGATATGCTTGATGTGACAACTTCTAGGCTCTGTGCCTGAGGGAGATTATAATTAGCAAAAGGTACTTAACTTTGTTTTCTTTAGCTTACAAGTGAACTACGAAGTTGGGTGACTGGTAAAGCCAGACAGGGCTGCCCCTTGTGCTGGTATCCACAGCTTAGAATTTCATGCTCTTTACTGTGCATGAACACTGCCTCCCTGCCATAGCACAAAAGCCATTTCAAACCCTCTCAAGGGGCACAGGATGGAACAGGGAGCAGTCCAGGGAATGCCTGCACATTGCTTTCCATGTACAAAAATACCTAAGTCTGTAGGCATCAAACTGTCCTGAAGAGAAACGTAATTGACCTCTCCACAGCAAGGCTTGGTGACAGCAAGCAGCAGGGTTTGAAGGTATTGTTGGACTCAAGAGAACATTTTGTTTCTTGCAGTAAAAATGCAACATAAAATCAGAAAGTGGGTGAATACCTTAGTTCAGTCAACTAATTTAAAATGTGATTTTGGGGCCAGAAGCAATTCATTAGCTGCAGCCTAAAGCTTTCCCAGTAAATCTCAGGAACAATTGAATGATTTCATATTATAAAAAACTTGTTATAGCAAATTGACATTTTAAGTGCCAGGAGAATTTAAAGAACACTACCTTGCAGCAAAATCTTGTAAGGAGACACAGACACTTCCTATTACTTGTTGTTTTGACCACTTCTGCATGCATTCAGTTGCTTGGCACCATTTGTGTACTCTCACATCCTCAGCGGAAACATTTTCCTAATTAGGAAAAATAAGAGAAATACAGAGAAATGCTTTTAGGATGTGTTAAAAGTGATAAAATGCTTAAGAATGACACAATCCCTTTAAGTCTTAAGAGTAGAATTTATTATGCAAGAAAAAACAGCAGAGTTTTTTTTTTTTTTGAAGTCCACTCCCACCTTTTTGTCAAATGGTAACTTGCACAGAAAAAATGCAATGAACTATTTTGTGTAGAAGATGGAAAGTTGGGTCTGTCAACAGGATTTATAATGTATTCTCTATAACCACTTGCTTAGAAGCATATCTTGTGAAATATCATACTACTCCAGGAGAGTGCCTTGTTTTGTTTCATTTAATTAAAAATCAATAAATAGCTATTTTTGATACATCATCTTTCACCAGGCATGTGCCAGGTGTTCATTAAAGAACAGCTCTATATATTTACTACCCTTGACAGGTTAAAAATTAGTTCCTGTGAAGAAACCTTAAATCAGGACTTATAAACACATTTAACATAAGGCAATTATTCCTTTAGAAAACTCAGTTAACCTGCATACAGAACTGAAGAATGCTGGAGAAGATGAGAAAGATCTTGGTATAGACCCACAAATAACTGCTTACTTTTTACTTAGGCCTAACTGCTAGCAACTTTGCTGGAATTCTCATCTAAGAAAAGATTGGAAAGGATTGAGTTGTGGGTCAAGAAGAAAGAGCTAAGATCTTCAAGCAGGTCACCACAGTCCCTCATTCCAAGCTTTAGTACATTTGAATCCAAAGCATCTCTTCCTTATCAGGCGCAGATACCGTAAGATTCTTTGCAAGAAAAGAAATACCTCAGATAAAATGTTTTGGGTCTTTACTGCTTTGGGCTTAGTCATGTTTTCAAACAGATCCTCGTAAGGATTTATATTATCACACCAGCCTGCATCTCTAATCTCTTAAATCCAAAATGCAGACATTTAAAATCCTGGGTCAGCATCTCTGGAGTGTGTTGCAAAAGGAATTCAGGACCTGTCCCAGCACTTGCTCTTAGCTGTATTGAATGCAGAAGAAAGCAAGGGCAAACAGCAGCTCTGTCCCTGGCTTTTTCTCAACTGTGCTGTCAGCTTCTCAAGGGCAGGCAACTTTAAGGCATTCTCCCTTTATGCTGGATGCTTTTGATGCCCCCATGCTGAGGTTGAGCATCCTGTTCTCCAGTGGCCAAATTTCTCTAGGAGTTGAGAAAGCACCTTGCTTTCCTCAGTGGATTCTCTAGAGGCAGCAGAATGTCTGAAAGTCAGACAGAACTTCCACCTATTTTTTTTTTTTCATTGAAAACTATAAGGATTCCAAATTCTGTCACCCATGCACATAAAAAAGTCCTTCTTAAGCAGAATTAGAAAATAAAGGGACTCCTCTTCAGTATGTACAATATGTTTGGACCTGCTCTGCGGGGAGGGGGGAATGAGGTCAGAGGCATAGACTAAGTTACTGTCTGTTAATAAAAGCATAGTCACGGAGCAGAGTCTTTTCTGCATGTTGTTAATGCTCTGATCCAGAAGTGCAGGAGCTTAATTTTACATGTGTACATAGCTGGTTCAATTGATGGCCACAAAGAAAATCGTATCTCTAAATGTGCTGATGTGCTTTTCTGGCTTGCAGTGTGAATCCCTGATTGAACAGCTGTGGCAGAGCATTTTATCAGATGAAGGAAAAGATTCCTGCAGAATTTAGTTGTATATAGAGCCAAGTGACATTCAGAAGAAAAAGCTTGCCACAAATAATTCACTTTGCCGACACTAGGCACTATGCAGTCTGATTTTAACATCTATTCACACTAAGCAGATTAATGATTTTACTAGCTCTCTCTGTTCTTTCTAAAAGGCACCAAAAAACATTCTACAAGCCATGCTAATCTTTCACCTTAATTAAACCATTAGAACAGTAAATGTTCACTCTGAGCTTTTCTTAAAGAGAATTGTTGAAAGAACTTGCACTGTTTCCTCTGGGATTTACACCATTGTAAAGTGTCTTATTTTGTGTAGTAGTTTCCCATTGCACAATTTCTACTTGTTTGATCTGAGGGAGAAATGCATCCAGGCACCTGGACAACATCTCTTATCTCGTATCAAAAGGACTCATTCTGTTCATACCAAAAAGAAAACCTTTCACTGACTTAAGTTGGAGCAGGACATGCTAAAGAATAACAGAAGACTTTAGCAGCTTGCTCCCAATTACCCAGTTCTTATAGTCTTGATTCGTTATATTAAATGGCACTATGAAACCACTAGACTTTGTCTGGGTGGGTGGAAACAACCTTCAGCAAATGGTTAATGTTTGATTTTGTTCAACTAAAATCGATGGAATTTTGGTGCAAATGTCAATTTGATTAAAGATTGTATACAGTTATGCAGAAATAAATGGATAACAGTGCATTTCTTGTGAAAAATGAGGGTATAAGAAACAGCAGGAACACAGAAAGAAGATTAGAAAAAGAACTGAAGAGAACTGTTTAACAGCTAATTAGAGTCATCAACTGAGCACTATTGGTTTGCATAACTGCAGACATTATGCCACTGAACAGGGGTGTGCATGGAATATCTCATTAGCTTCTGGGAATTCCTGCACTGAAAAGTCGTTGACAAATATTTCAAGAGGGACAACAAAAATTACCAGAGGTGAGGGATCAATTTGACAGGGTAGTTAGACACATGTATGAAAAACTCACATAAACAGCTTGGCTAAACATTAGCTAGAAGAGAGATGTTAGACTTGCATTTAGGAATAAAGAAGCTCAATTAACTAAGTTTGAATCTAATGGTGAAATCAAAGTTTCCTTTTAACCTCATGCATGTTCTCCCAATTTCCAATTTAATTTGCATCATCCTAGATTTTAAGTAGTTTTTACCCTTAGCAATATCAGAAAAGTCTTTTAACTGCAGAGCCACAAATGGGCATTACCCACACTGTCTGAGCTGGACAAATCAAAGTAATGATTTCTTTAATTATTTCATCTTTGAAGTAGACCAATGTTTTGAAAGTAAAACATCTACACTCAAAATTTTCTGCAGATGTAGAATCTAGAAGTCACGGAACATTCTTCAAAAGGTTATCACCAGTGTAAAGGTAATCATAATCATCCGAGTTTCTCTTTCTGATGCCCAGTCAGAACTTTCAGGAATCTACCAGAAATCTGGTATTTGTCTACCACCCCTCCTCTTAAGTACACTTATAGTATGGCTTCACTGGGATCGTTTTAGGGAAAAAACAGAACAGCAAAACAATGTAAAAGCCACCATTCACTTGTACAACATGGGCATTTAGGTTTAACATTATTTGATGGATGCTAGGCAGAGTTCTGGGAATCCCTTTCCAGTCCATTTTTCACTGTAACCTCTCCATCAGTCAGACTGGGAATAATGGACCTCAGTTCAGAGCAGCTTAGAGCCCTGCTGTGTGCATTTTCAATTATTCATCTGGAACTTAGCAGTAAATAGGGGTAAACTGGGTAAGGCTTGTACTGTAATCTCTGGTGCTGCCAGTCTAACATTTTTCATCAACAATAAAATTAACTTGGAAAAAACTCAACAGTAGTGTCACTTTAAATATAAAAAGTTATAACATGCTACTCTTTGGTATTAAATTCTAACAGTGTAGCAGATTACAATAATAAAATCACAAAGAAAAAATACACTTTCCACTTTTCAGGCACAAAAAGCATTGATCAAACATAATACGCACAGCAGAATAGAGAGCAGGGTTCTTTTAAAAATAAAGATTAGCTAAAAACATTTAAAAGGCTTTACACACAAAAAGCCCCTACAGGGTGGGCTCTCTGAATAAAGATTCAAAACATTACCACAAAAGAATATGATTCATTATTATGGTTTTTATCAAGATGACTTCTCACATAGCTCTCCAAATGAATTCAACCTGGGAGCTAATCCTCCCACTGACAAGTCAGTTCATGGTATTTGGACCTCACAATCTCAAGTCCGAATGACAAACTGGATCAAGACAACATGGTTAAATCCAAGCCCTGCTCTGCTCCCTGAACAACTCTGTTGATGTCACTGCCTAGGGTTGAAGGCAAACGCTTCAATATCTTTCCAAATCTTTAAAAAATTATCCTCAGATTTCCTGAAGGATTGGGCCTGAATACAGAATCCAGGCTAAGTATTGAATTCGCAAAGAGTTGAGATTTCTGAATAATTGAATTATTTATGATAATTATATAATTTTGTATTGTATTGTAATTAAACCTACATCTATGAAATACTGAATTATTCTAGTATTTATTCCTAAAGGCTGTCAGTATTAATACCTGAAAACCTCAAAATTAGTTCTTAGGTTAGGAACCACAGGCAATTCATTGAAAATATTTCTTTGGGCTTGTGGCATCATCTGAACATTGAATGAAGCTAGTTCCACCAAGCTTACCTCATCTCAGGGAAAGCAACCCCACTGCAAAATAGTATCAGGGCTACAGAAAGTGCCTGGATTAGCAGTGGAGAGTTTGTAGTCACTAGATCTGTAGGCTGTG
The DNA here is from genome assembly GCF_964211835.1 of Anser anser. Classification (NCBI taxonomy): domain Eukaryota; kingdom Metazoa; phylum Chordata; class Aves; order Anseriformes; family Anatidae; genus Anser; species Anser anser. The sequence goes on along the minus strand of NC_139725.1, from coordinate 16,909,873 downwards.
CCCCCTACATTAGAAAGCCAAACTTCTTTGGAAGAGTGATCAAGCACGAGTTTTCATGTGCAGAGAGGATTCAAGTGAGCAGCATTGCTCAGGTCACAATCAAATATTCCTTGCAGTGCGAACAAACTGACCCACTTCTCTCTATCCATACCACTGAGATGAAAGTCTTGAAAGAAAGGTCTCACTTTATGGACATTTTTTCCCTTTTGTTTTGCCATACTCTCTCATGATTTTGATACTGTGGATTCTAGATAAATATATAAAATGAAGGTTGTTAGAGCACGTTGAAATATCCTAATGACTGCTCCTACTTCAGCCCTGCATTGACTCAGACATGCCCATGGCTAACTGCAGATACAACCTCCTCTGATAAATCCAACAAGGTGTCTCAATGTTCTGTGTACAATTCCCTCATTCCAAGTGTTCCCTCGATAGTAAAACATCATTTCCTGTACTGAGTTGTAAAACATTTCTATCAAATGCAGACATATGAAGAAAACATCCAACTTATGCCTCATAGTCTAACCTTTGGTAGTAATCCAGCTCTAAGGCATCAGGCATGAAACCTGTGCCCACGAGTCCTGGTTTTTCTTCTAGAATGAAGTTGTAAAATATTAAGGCAAAAGACTCCTTTTGACATAAAATTCTCTCTTTGCAGTTTTCTGATCTGTTATTGCTATTGCATTTTTGTGTCCATTTCTTTCTAAAGAAAATGCAATTTGTGGGCTTTCAGGGACAGAAGATAGTAGCAGGGACACCACTCCCATTCAGAATTTGACTTCTGGCTAGCATTAACAGTGTGTGGAAATATCACCACTGAACCCTAGCTGTAAGCATGAAGCAGGTTTCTGCACACCTTAGGATGGAGAGGTAGCTGAGCTTTTGCAATTGCCATGTCTGCAAATCACAGCACAGCAAGTCTGTTGAGAAGAAATAATTCAAGAAACATTGTGTAGAAATGTGAAGACAAAAGGAGATTTTTCTTGTATCCTATACAATTCTGAGCTCTGCGTGAATCAGTAAAAGGGGAAATGTTTCTCTTGCAATTTTATTGAACTTTCCCCAACCAAGGAATGAGGTAATGTGCAGCCTAATTGCAATAGCTCACAAAAGACAATTACAAACTTATTTTGAAACCATTTTATCTAACCTTAAACAGATAGTGTATATGAAAAACAGGAAATGTGCATGAGAAACACTTTTTTCAGGGCAGCGTGACAAAAACACCTAGACAGACTGAGTGGCATATATTCCAAAAGAACATTAGCCACGTGGTGCTCTATTGACTGAAGTCCTCCATTTCCCACTGTTCAGCACAGGATTTCCCAGCTCACAAAACCATCCTGCCAGTCACCTCTGCTTACCAGTGACTCAGCTCTTCACCAGAGGTGTGCAGAGACCATCCACAGGAGCTAGGCAGGGGCTGGGCTCTGTGCCCATTTGCTATCATTCCTGTGTCTGGAGACTACAAATGAATTGCACATCAGTGATGGTTTTGATAGCAGCCTAGGAACTAAACCTTAGTGACTGCATAGGGAGTTCACATCACTCATTTCAGATGGGCAGACATGCAGATGTCAAAACACCGTTCTCTTATAACTGAATAGGGCTAGGTTTGAAATGGTGAAGGTCACTGATTCTCCAGATAAATTTATGTTGTCTGAGCATGCCAGTGATTCACTCTGTTGCTACTAGTATTTACATCCTTGTATCAAGCAAAGACTAGAGTAATATTGATTTAGGTTACAAATCTCCTCTGCAAGTAAACAAATGCACTGTTTGTGAAAGGCAATTCATGAGAGAAAAAATTCCATTTAAAAGGCTTAGCCACAGTCATGCTGCTTCTCTTTTCAGGGCAGAATTAACATTTCTGACCTGTCAGTGCAGCAGGTTCATTCATTTTGGTGATTTCCAATCAAGCTGTGTTCTTCCTTTGTCATTATCAGCCATCAGCCACAGCAACAAACTGTGTGATCAGAACTTAAGCTATCAATTTGGTTATGATTCATGAGGCTCAGGGGAATCCAGCTTGCTCTTCTGCAATGATATCGATTCTGAAGTGCTGACGGTACAGAAGTTTGGTTATGTCAGTGCATTGCAGCATACATGATTTGGGTGGGAGACACAAGGAGTAGAGAGCACAGTAGCAAGACACCATAGATATATTGAACTAGGATTTATGGCCTTCATGCATCTACCTGCAATTCTGACCAAGGGCACTACTAAGTCCTGGGTGAACTTCTTTTGAGCTTCTTCCACTCCTCACATAGGCTGTGAGAAAAATGAGACAAATTGCCTGCCTGGGAAAGGGTGCAAGGAGAGTATTTTTGCCTCTCTCCAGTTGGTACAAGATTAATTCCAAGCGGAGACACCCTTTTTATCTTAGTGCTTTATTAATTTTTGCCCCCTTAATTTTGAGGCATACCAAACATACTTAAAATATAGGAACAGGATATATCTGTAAGGATACAGATTACTGAAATCTCCTAATTCAAACAAAAGACACTTATTGCCTCAGTAATGTCTCCTTTTGATTATCCCAGCAGAACTATGCAATACACAGAAATTACTATCAAAGACAGCAGTGAAAGAATCACTGAAGTAACCCTAGTCTAGGCCTGAAGAAATGAGCGCTATTCTTTCCCTTGCATAGTCCTTAAGAGTTGTTTGAACTGCATAAGTATACAAGAGTCTCAAGCTAGCGAGACAAGTGATTTAGCCCTACAATAGGAAGTCATACAGCTGCATCAGCATGGCATTGTGCTCAAACCAACAAACATTGCTAGATAGCTAATAGCAGTACTACCTTAAGGTCCCAAGCTAGTTTTGCCACCACATCAAAATGACAACCTGCCTTCTTGAAGAAGAAAGGAGTGTTATATTTAGGTTATTCACTCATTCTTTAAAGCAAGTTAATAGGACCCCCTACACCATCCACCAGCACCAATTCACTAGCTTCACAAAAGGACACAGCCTATAGTTTTCAGGTTCCACTTAGTCCTAGCCTAGTTTTACTGCTGTTGAAGGAGTTTCCAAGCTTCCTGTTTCAGTAAAGCCAGAGTTCAAGGATTTGACAGCTTTCTACTCTTTTGTGCATAGAAAGATTTACATTTAAATAGGCATTTTCTGAAATGCATAAATAACTGTCCTCCAGATCAATCAATTATGGTTGATTAGGAAATTAAATAAATTAGAACACATTTTCAGAACCTATAAGCTTTAAACCCAAGCATGAAAAGTTATGTTTTTTATCAATAAGCCACAATAATCAGATTTCTGAATTTCTAGTACAGCTTCCATCGACTTTCATTTTGATGAAAGAAACACTGTAAAAAATTAAATTACAACAGACAAAATTAGAGCTTGACCACAGATGCTCACAGAGGATGAGGAGGTCACAGCTTCTTTCTGTACAATTAGCGTGATCACCTCTGACACTCACAGATCTTGCAGTAGCCAGCAGAAAGGGCTACAAGCAGCTTGAAGATACTGGTCTAAGTTTTCCTCCTGGGCAGATCCTCTGCCAAGGATCTACTGCCATGGGAGACAACAGCATCATAGCTATGCCTCCCCCTACTTCAGGCTTCATCTTGATGGAGGGTAGGGCAGGCAGCAGCCCAGCAGGTTTTATACCTGCTGTGATCAACTCCACTTAGATAAAGTGAATTTACACCACCTCTAATTATTGCTGCCACCTGGGAGAAGAAAGGACCAGTGAATGTGGTCTGGGAGGTTCAGCTACAGACACAACAAAAGAAAAGAAATCTTGCACAACACTAAGTAATCTTAAAAGGCATGTTCAGTGATAAATCATTAAGAAGGTTTCCCTACGTACTCCTTTGGTACTGTTTTATACAAACTCATTGCCTTACTTTCATGTGACCAAAGTAAGATAGTAATACCTGCAATAAGATTGTTAATATTAGCTGAACTTTCTGATGTTAGTCAGGGCTCCTGCCCCAAGATACCCTGTAGGAATGATCTTGTTCAGTTATGATTGCGGAGAATCAAATCCATTGCAAATCTTTAGAAACAGGCATTTTCTACTGGTAAAGACACTAGAAACCTCCCCTAAGGAAATGAACTTGGAAAGAGCAATATATTAAGAGCTGAAGCCTGAAATTCTGTGAAACCTGTGTAACAGGATTTTTCATATTCCTCTAACAGTTCAGGTTTGGCCTTTTGCCAGAAGGACTGTCTATTACAAAAAAATCAACATAAAGCAAGCATTAAAGGATTAAGATCTGGCTAAAAGCTTGTAGCCTCAACATGTCTTAAGAGATGTAATTTTTCATGTTATCTAGCCTGGGTCTCACATCTTCCATTCTGCCACTATTAAAACAATCTGTTCTGACTTGTTACCAGGGTTATTGCATTCTGTTCAGCAGTAATAAATGCAAAAAAAAAAAACAAAACCAAAACCAAACCAAAACAAACAAAAAGAACTACTGAAAATTTATAAAGTTTTCTAGAGAAATATTCACTCTGCTTTATACACTATGAACATGCATGCATTTGATTTAATTTTGTTTTACCCATGTGATTACCCAGAGACACTAAAGAACTGGAAGAGACTTATAGAGGTGGAGCTGAGGTGGAGCTGAAACCAACATTGAAACCACAAGTATTAATTTGGATTTGGCTGTATCCTGAATATACAACAGTGAAAAACCATAATGCAAGAATTGACCGTGACCTTCAGAAGTAAAGACAAACTGCTACGCTAGCCATACAACAGACACTGATGGCTTTACTAATTCATAGCTTTTGTGGATATGGTAACATTCTTTGTGAGTTCACATCAACGCAGTCCCTCTGGTTAAAAACATACAATATTTTCATGCAGGTACATCTCATTTTAACATGCAGATTTTCAGAAGCTGCCCTGCAAGAGTACAGGTAGACATGTAATTAACAGCAGTCACAAGTAAATTGCAAATGCTTTTGTACAGCACTTTAAATGCCGCTGTGCTTTTTGAACTAAAAATGACTAATATGTCAATGCTTCTCATGCTGTTACCTGCTTGCCATCAGTTATTTTGAATAAGTTACATGAAATAGTTTTTCGTAATCATTGTTTCTGTAGCACCTCAAAACCTATCAAGCAGCTGTTACCTAAACCACAAAATGACACTGAACTGAGATACTCAGAGGGGTACCACATTTTATCTAGTGGACCTTAGATACTGCTAGATTTTTTTTTCTTCCAGTAGTAATTGTAGTATGGAAATAACCATAAAATCACCTCACCATTCAAATAATCTGCTTTCAGAAATTTATTTGCAACATATTTTACTTATTGCCTAATTCTCCAAAGTGTTCAATAACTGCATATTAAGTAGGGAGGCTCAGCTCTTACTATCCACCGACTTCTACGGAAACTGCAAATGCTCATTACGTTGCATGATGAGGTTTTGCAATCAAAAAGTATGGAAAGAAGTTTGATGTTCTTTCTTGCCCTTCACGGTCTTGAAGGACCTCCTGACCTTCTAAGCATGACCTGCCTCCTCTCTGCTGGTTTCCAACCACACAACCATGTTGGCAAACAGAACAGTTGAGAAGAGACTTAAGTAATGGAAGTTTCTGGACACATCTCAACCTGACACTTCCATTATTAATGTTTATATTGTTATGCCAGAAGTCAAATGAGTTAAGAGTTCATTGTGTTAGATACGTTTAGGCATACAAATGCCATGTCTGTCAGCTAAGGGTCTAATGGGAGCCATGGACTGCTAACCTCTGAAAAATATAAGTTTTGTTTTTAACAGAAGATCATGACAACTGCACCTTATTTTGCCCAAATAGCCATGATAATTTTCAAACAGAAGAGTACAATTGAACATAGGAAACGTTCATTTATTGACTGCTCACACAACATTAGGCATTGAATTTCCTCAATTTAGGTGATTTCATAATTGGAAGAACGAACATTTGCTCATTGTATATATATATATATATATTCAAATATTCCAAACTTTAAAATACAGTTAAGTGCAACTTCTACTTATTTCAAGAAGTTTTTTTATTTATTTATATATATATATTTTTTTACAGCAGGTGATACAGCAACAGCAGAATAATATTGCAGAGGAACAATAAAATTTTCAATGTAACAATGTATGATGTGAATCCATGCACTGAAAAAAAAAGATTGATCATTTAGCTATGTGGAAAAAAATGCCAAGAGAAATTAATTGCTAGAATCTGAAAGTCAGGAGACTAATCCAATTAAACATGTAAATGTGGTACCTATGGTGTTCATTTGCAGTGTCCTTCGAGCTAATAATTAAATGATGAATTTTAAAACTAATCATTAAGAAAAGTATCAGCTGTTAGCATAAAATTCAGAGTGCTTTTAAACTTGTGCTGCCACATTAATCCTTGACAAAGTCATCTCAGCTCCCAGCCCTCACCTATTTCCAGCTTAGGGTACTGGAAGATGAAATCCTGTTTTTCAGTCTGGAAATGTGGATGGCTAGAATTACTCTGAATGTGTATTGTCACAAATATATTCAAAATCCTGAACATTGGACAACCTAACCATGTCAAGGGCATTGAATAAAAGACCCTTTACATGACAAAATAGCACTGTCCAGAGGGTTTTGACATCAGCTACCTCACCTGAGAAACTGCCATAACCAGGGAACAGCTGAACAATTCCTGTAGCTATTTCTAATTGCAACAGCCACCTACAGGAGCAATCATAATATGCATGTGGTGACCACTAGTTATGGTCTGCTGTTATTTTATGACCACTTGATCTCATTTGACTTGTCAGCTTATGTAAAAATTAGGTATCTTTCCCTGCAAATTAGCATTAATCTTAAAATCAGGAGTTTTATAAAGAATCTAAACATTTGAAACTTGGAGATAAAAACCCTGAAGATTTGAAAAAACGTAATTCCTCAAAGGAAAAAGAAAAATAACATTTAATATCCTCACATGAATAAAAGACTGCCTATCACATTTTTTTGTTTGTTTTTGTTTTGTGGTGATTTGTCATCAGTACACTTGTAACCTCCAGATAATAATTCTTTGCTTGAAAAATTCTGACACGTTTGTAGTGGTTTGGTAATAAATAACCAAATTTTACTGTTATTTTGGTGCAAGTGTTCTTATGTGTAATTACTGTTGTAATTGTCATAGTATTATTATTAGCAAATTTAAAAAAATTACCTGAACATTCAACACTCATATAGCATATATTCCCTTCCTCTCTCCTCCCCACTTCACTATTTTCTAGTTGTTCCATCTTAAGCACCTATGATTGCCAGTTGATTATTTAAGCAGTAGCTCTGCCTGATAGCCCTGGATGAACCCAACATACCAAACTGGGTTTAACAGCTTTACATCAGCCTTATTTCATGGGAGCCAATGAAGTGAAACTTACGCCTGCCCATCTGAAGTTATTTTCCTCCAACAGCATTTTTATGGCCAAACACATTTATCATGTATACAAATCGGCAAGAAGAAAAGTCAACGAGACTCATGCAAACACCAGATACAAAGATGATCAAGCAGCTTTTCTATGAGAGGTGAAAAGAACAGGAAAAAAACAGAAAAACATCCTTTTATGATTTAGCTATGCCAAAGGGGTAACATTTGAATAAAAATATTGCTTAAAATTGTAACTCATGCATTACAAAGTGTATGAAAGACATAACGCAGAATGAGTTTTATCTTCTGACATCAAGAATTTCTAGATGATCTATTGATCATTTGTGAGTTATAACAGCTCATGTCAATAAGTTGTATTGGAGTTAAATCCCGTTTACTGGATTTTCTTCCATATGCATGGTATCCTACTTCTAACATGAAAATCTGTCTGTCCTTCATTTTTGTTTTTCAAAAATGCAAATATTACTAAACAGGGATATTGTTTATATCCAATATCATGGCTATTTTAGCTGTGTGTAGCTGCATGTAGGAAATGCATCTTGTACAAATTAGTCTGAACTAGAGAGCAGTGATGGCATCTGAGAGTGCAGAGAAGAGTGACATGTGTGAGAGTGAACCCAAAAGTCTACACGTCACATCCAAAAGTCTAAATCCACAAAGCAGCTATTTTCCAGATGAGTACATGTCTTACCTTGGAAACTGATAGTGTGAAACAACCTTGTAAGTCATTGTCATCATCAGCTATTGCTTGTGATTATAGGTAGTCCAGGTGACAGCTATCTAGAATCAAGGCAGTTTACAATGTTCTGATCACAAAAGTCTTTTCCTCCTGCATATTTATTATGCTCAACATTTCCATTTTTTTTTTCATGGAATGTGGAGTGTTTGATCCACATAGTTATGATAAAATGCTAAATGAATACAATCAAACCAGAAGTGTGACTCAGTTTTACCAGGACTCTAAAACTAAAACTACAGCAAAGCCTCTGGCACCTACCATCATCACCCTCAAGACTGGAATATTCCTCATGTTAATACATATTTTTGAATTGTAAAAATATTTAGGGAACCCAGTTCCCTTTTCTGAAGTATGCAATAAACATGCCAACTTGTCTTGCATACACTCTAGAATTCATATTTTCTGTAGTACATTTGTTCTATTGAGGAAACAGGTATTTGGGGATTTTAGTCTTCTCACCCAGACGGGTGAGACATCCACCAAAATGAGACACCATCAAAAACACTTCTAAGGCTGCTCTCCCCCACAGCATGTTCTCCTCTTACTAAAACTCCAGTCTACAAAGTGTGCTCAAAACTCTTCTTCCTAAAAACGTTTTACCAAGGAGCTTGTTCTGTCCTTTTATGCTGAACACCTCTCCACTGATAGCTATCCTTTACTGTGCCTGAGTATTGCTCCTGAGCGCTGCTGGACTGAACTTGTAAATTCCCGTCCCACAATTTGGGAACATTTTTGGTGCTTTTCAAAGGAAAAACATCATTTTCATGGACTGTTAGAATATCAAAAGCATTAATTTTTCTTCTTGGTTTCCTTTGCCTCAGGAAGACAATGTTGCCACAAAAATGGCATAATTTGAAGGACTGTTAGCTTCAAGGTGTCTTCTCTGGATGCCCCACCAACAGGTTACATTGAGCACCAAATGTGTAGTTACAGATTCAGTAGGTGTTTTGCAAGGTTGTTCATTTTCTTGCCTATGACTCCACTAAGAAGTCTTGAAGAAAAATTACTAATTAGAGAGTGCAATACTTCAAACGTACCTGGCAATACTCTCATTCTTCATAGGTACTACAGAATAAAATTTTGAATGCTTATTCAAGCAGAACCCAGTCACAAAATTCATCCATTTCTAGAAGGAATTGAAAATGTATCTGTGACTACACGTATACAGACTCTTCATATCTATGTGGCATGTGGGCTAAAGCCCAGATCACTGCATTCCCCTGCTCAGCACATCTGCAGCACCAGAATCAGGCAGCCCGCAGTTTAGTGCAGCATCTGACTCACTGTGGTAATGCAGCTTCAGCTCAGGCTGCTTACAAGTATCACGAACCCTTACAGATAGTATCCTTGTAGTCATACTACAGCAACGCCAGCTGGGATGGGATAAGAAGGTGGGACTTGCCAGTTAGCAAAGCTTTAAGCTTAGCTATTAAGAACTCATGCAAAGCAGAGTTTTCTAGAGTATTCTCCGAAACTGTTACCATTTGTACATCAATGCTGTATGGAAACAGGAAATCTGGCCTTTCATGAAATATTCTACTACCTCGCAAAACATATTCTAACCACCTCCATAGTTTTCTCATCAAATTAACACCATAATTATGCTTCTGATCTGTTCACATGTCTACTTGCATAACTATTCACCACGGTTAGGAAAACTGCAAGTTAGCTTGGTCAGTTGGAGATCAGTCACAGGTATCATGGTTCTCATGTCCTTTTTGCCAATTTCTCTAAATGACATAGTTGTTGTGATTACAGTCATTCTGAACAGAGCAGTTTAGCTGTTATTAAAAACATCTCTTTAGTCAGATTCATGGCTTTCCTATCCTATTTATAAGTTCTGCAACCAAATCACACATCCCTTTCCTAGGACTTAAGCAGTCCCAAATCCATACCATGTCTGCAGTGCAGCAGTGTCTTTGGTGAGCTGCATTTTGCAATACAGCCATACTGTCAGATGTATTGCCTTACTCACCAACACAAGACTATACCAACTCAAATTTAAGAGAAACCAGTAATATTACTCCCCACTCCAAATTTCTGAAAAGCCAGAGGCAAACATCACGCAGAGTTGACTGGCTTACATGCTGAATGGTTTAAGAATCTCATAGCAGTCTTCCAGTGCTTAACAGGGGTCTACGAGAAAGCTGGAGAGGGACTTTTTACAAGGTCAAGGGGTAATGGCCTTAAACTGAAAGAGGGTAGATTTAGATCAAAGGAAGAAATTCTTCACCAGGACAGCTGTGAGGCACTAGAACAGTTTACCCAGAGAAGTTGTTGGTGCCCCGTCCCTGGAGGTGTTCAAGACCAGGTTGGATGGGGCTTTGGGCAACCTGGTCCAGTGGGTGGCATTCTTGCCCATGGCTGGGGGTTTGGAACTATGTGATTTTTAAGGTCCCTTCCAACCCAAACCATTCTTTGATTCTGCATAATTTCATCAGGTGCCGTATGCATCAAAAGACTCACCACTTGTTTCAGCCCTTCAGTTCCCCTGTTCACCTACTGACTCAACGGTGATCCCTTGTGTTATAAGCGAATGGTGAGTGACTGATGCTGATCTTTCCATGCCCTGTGCAGCTCCCTGATGGACAGGTGTTACCTTTGTGCTTTTTTGTCCACCTGCTGTTTGACACTGCTTGCTTGTTAGCATTTTCTTCCTGACTTATTTCCTTGTTTGAAATTCAACCCCCAGATTCATTCATCCCTTAATTTGAAAATAAAGCTAGTTTCCTTTCCTGAACTTTCCAATATAAACAATTACACCTGTTACTTAGGAAAATTGAATTTTTTGGGGGGAGTGGGCATGAATATTTTCCACAACACATTAGCTGGTGACTTGCATACCTTGAAAAATACTTGTATAAGTTTTAGTGTGATAAGAAAGGAGGTGGACTAGCAGTGCTGAGATTTATACCCAGCTCTTGTTCTGTCACCTGAAACAATTTTTTAGCCTCTATAGCTCATTTTATACCTATAGCTATCTATTTCATTGATTATCACAGGTTTTAATTAATTCAATTTGTAAACAACTAGGTGGTGATTTAGTGAGATGTGTTCAGCAAATTAAAGAACTATTAAGAAAGCTTATCTGAAAGCTCTGGGCTAGGCTTTCAGGCTTGCCTCATTTTCAAGTTGCTGCAAACAAGAAAACAAGTAATTCCTCAGAGAAGTACAAGCTCCCAAACAGTCATTATGAATATATTCCTAGGGGCCTTGTTTGTTTTGGGCAGAATGGTACATCGAGATTTCCTTATGTAGTAAAACTTACCATTGGAAAGAATAGAAATCATGATCTGAGCAAGGCTGGGACATCCAAAACTGTTTTGTAATGTATGAATTTCTACAGTCACTCCCTCCTGCTGCATACAGCAGCAGAATGCAGTCTGCCTTCAGTTTGCCCCATCGCCTTCCAGTGCAGACATCAGGGGCCACCTCAGACCTAACCTAGATACCAAAAGTGTCCCCTGGCCTTTCAGCAGAGAAATCACTTGCTTTGATCCATCACCTTAACAGGTGGAAGAACCAAAAGGCCAGCGTGTTTTCAAAAGTGGGGCCACAACTGGATTTGATTAAGCTTTACCTCAGCACATCCCATAGATAAAAACTGTTCCTGCTTCTTTTACCCTGTTCTTAGACAACAGAGTTTTTCAGGGGCAGAAGAGTACCTTCAAGGTGATGTTCAAGGTGATGGAAAAATACTTACTGGTTACTATTTATTTTTCCACACCAAGACTACATTCAAGTGACCCTGTCTCATTTTCAAAAATGAATGATGGAAATTCAGACGGGGTTTAAAAATATTTTTCTGGAGTATGCAGAAATAAACTCCAACAAGTAAAAATTTATTCAGCATTTCCTGAAATAAATAAATAAATAAACCCACTGAACAGCTGAAAAAACATGCTATACATACTCTGCTTGAAATGACTTCTTCTATAGTCAGGAAGTGACACTTTAGAAAAACTTCTAAAGTCACATTTAAGCACAGAGAAGAGTGGCAAATTATTGCAAGTATAGAAAAAACACCTCCTAGAAGTCATAATGGGACAGGAACCAGGCAGGAAGAATAAGGCAGAGCTCACTAGCAGGTAATGTTTCTATGCAAATTTACCAAGCTGAGCAAATTGTGCCTTAAATAATCGTTGTTCTGGTGTGGAAGCAAGCCCACTAAATTTTTTAGTAGAGCAAATGGCCTTTGGATTTTAATTAAACTGAAAATCACTGAAAAGAACCATTAAAAAAATTACATCTTTGATGTTCCCACTAGATATTTTAAGAATATCCCCACAGTTCAGCTAAACTGTAAATAAAGTCCTGTTAAAGTCTTTGTGACAGAACTGTAGATTAAGTTAGGGTGGCATTAATGAACTGCTAAAAAACTACTCAATGTTAATTTGAAGTTTAAGAATACACATTTGCAGCTCACCACAGCAGCTGGAGAGGCAGGAGATGACACCCCAGGGTCCCACAGCAGCCCAAATCTGGCCCCTTCTCTCCCTCCTCAGGTGGTGCTACCAGGCTTGGCACAAGCCAAACCTTACCCCAGCTTTCATGAGCTTGTCACCTGCTTGTGCCTTGGTCCCTTCTGCATGGTGCCACCATTGCTGCTGCCTGGCTGCTGGCAGCACTGCTTTTCTTCTTCTCATTTTTATTTTTATTTTTATTTTTATTTTTATTTTTATTTTTATTTTTATTTTTATTTTTATTTTTATTTTTATTTTTATTTTTATTTTATTTTTATTTTTATTTTTAAACAGCCTCTGCTTGTCACTTTCTGTTGTCCTGGGTCTGAAGTTCACCTCTTCTCCCGTGTTTCTCCTCAGGGCCTTATCCTGGACCAGAGCAAAACCTAGTCAGGGCCTGCTGGGTCCAGTGCAGTGACCATGATTCCAGTTCATGATTTAACAAATTTGGAGCGCTTACTGGAAGCTTAATGCCGTGTTTGTCTTATTTCTTCTCTTGTACATCCAAATCAATACAGGTACAGAAATTTTGTAGTGTTTCTGTTGCTAAACTAAATATGTTTCCATTTCTGTATTTATATTTCCAGGGTTTGTTGAACTGTTTAATGTTCCAGATGGTCAGGGCCATGTTTACATCTTTGGTTTTCTGGACACACTTGTTTCATCAAAACTGTGTAAAAAATAAAAATAAGTCAGTACAGTCTTTGATGACTGACATTTCTTTATGTGGATTGCAGAGTTAGCTGTCCCTGGGTATCTTCTGTGCCCATGAAGGGGCTCAGTTACAGCTCAGATGATGTCAGTGAGATCACCTGTCAGAAATATTGGGATGCTCAATTAAGGATGGAATGAAATGACCCCAATTTTCCATGCTGTGCATTTCCACGAAGGCATATGTTCTCTCAAGGGTATTCCAAGTGTGGCATCCAGACATGGAGGTGACTAATACTTTTGAAACTCAGAAATTTTGAAATTCATTGCTCCTCTGTTGTTTATTCAAGTCTGCCTTATCTGGCTAAGGAAGTTGGTTGCAGCAGTGAAATGTCTGCTAAGCTGCAATAACACCTCTGCTCTGGTTACAGATTTCAAACACAAGTAAATAAATATTAATTGTAATTTGTTTTGCCTCCCTGTGCTTTGTAAAGTACATGCACACAAAGATTAATTCCGTTAAAACGAACAGGCAGGAATCTGGCTCCCACAAGTGCCAAATCCAAACTCCTTGACTGTGTGTCAAAAGAATATGCTTGGCTTTCAGACATCTCTCAATTAAAGAGCCTGTGCACTGAAGGAAATGTCAGCTGGCAGCTTCTGTTCCCTACCCAGATAAATGCAAAGTGGTGCCTCCCTTAGCCCTGGCAAGGCAGGTACTTTGGTTGGGCACCTCAGTGCACCAGCTCTGGCAGTTTGTGTCCTTAAGGTGGCAGCAACTAACAAAAAAGCCTTTTTTTTTTTTTTTTTTTTTTCCGTGGGGCAGGTAGTAGGAGACACACAAGAGAAGGAGCCTTAAAATTGGAAAGAAGGAGAGAACTAATCCTTCAGAGCTCCTTCTTTAATCTTCCATTTTCTGTTCAGCAGAATCATATTCATAGCCAGATTATTCATTATTAAGAGCTTATTTCAGATCAAACCCTCTATGTCAGTAGATTAGGACACTGAGGAAGATTAGCTTCTCACTGTAGGTGGTGGGAGTAAGTTCTTTATCTTATCATTAGCATGGACTTTCATGGTTTTTGATCATAATTATTAATTCTGCCAGCAGACTTTCACACAAGGATTAAAATGCAGATAGGTGTCATTTAAATAGCATAATCAAGCTGAAAGTGAGGTTTTGTGGCAGGCAAATCCTCAATTTTACGACAGCCAATTTCATTTTTGGGGACTTTTAAGCACTTTTTGTTGTTTAAAAAATGAGTTTGTTTACGTTCATGTGCTTGTAATACAATTTTATTAGCTATTTTTCTCCCTGAAGAAAAATATTGTTAGTATTCAGGTGAACTTTTATTCTGATTAGTATAAATGGCATGTAAAATTCTTAAGGAATGTTTCTGCACATCCTTGCATTGTTGTAAGTGGAAGCCAAGCATATAGATGAAGAATTACTGAATGAATTCAAATTAGGTATCTCCCCCCCTTCTCTCTTTCTCTTTTTTTTTTCTTCTTCTTAATTTTCTGATGTTTTTGGGCTTTATTTCTTCCATGAATGTGGATATGTGACATGGCTCTGAATATAAAAGAATCCAAGACCTTGTCTTACTGCCAAGGTGAACATTCTTAGAACATCAGGAAATTTAAGGTTGCCACATTTCTGAATATTATGTACAAAGAAGGAAAAAAAAAAGAGTAGACAATATTTCATCAACAAAAGCCTTTTGGTTAGATTTGAAGTCAAAATTCCATCACAATAGGGGTCTGTATCATTTGCTAAAATATACGAATGTTTAGTTGCATAATGAAACCAAATGATAATATTGTGTATCATTACAGTGTGTTCATAGAACTCTTATTTTGCAAAATGTAACATGCAGGAGGATGAGGAACAGATACAACACTGCAAAGAATATACAGCAGCAGCTCATACACACAACTGCAGTGAAGGTGGTTAGTTGGCAGCTGTTTCTGTTCTAAATTTAATCACATAGCTGATATGATGAACCACTTACAACACAGGTAGTGATTACACTCTTACCTGGAGATTTATTTTCTATCTTTTTTTTTTTTTTTTTTTTGTAGGCGTATATCTTACGTTTCACCTAACCTTGCATGCTCTCTGGGGACTATTTTGCTTTTTCTCACATTTTCATACAGCATCTACCCTGACAGGTCAGGCTCTTTTGAATAGCCCTGCAATTAACTGTAGAGATGTGTATTTAAACTGCACATAAGAGGAGGCAGAGCTGAATGTTTGGTCCCCTGCCTCTAGTTATGCAAGGGCTTTGAAGGTGGCAGTGTTTTGGATCCTGAGAAACAATGGTATTGAATAAGTGCTGCTACAGAAGGAAAAAAATCAGTGGAGACATTTTAAAATGGGTAAACACTTAAAAATATGTGCAAATAGTCTGTCCAGTGTTATACAGAAATCTGGTAGTATAAAGAGGGCCCAGAGTCCTCCCAGGCACTTATCTCTAGCATTAAAATGAGAACTGTCTAGGTAATTAGGAGGCTCCTATGCATTTTTGCATACTTGCCTATCTTTTCAGTGTGTATACCATTTTTTCAATGGTTATAAGAGCTTCTTTCCAAGTCTGTTTGTATATTTAAACATACAGCAATGCTCACACCGCATCCTCCTTCTTGCTCCACAGTTCCTGAAAGCCGTTGTTTATTTATTTATTTATTTATTTTTCTGACATAAAGAATACTGCCTTGGGCAAACAGCACGTGCAGGGCTCATAGAGCCGTCAGGGAACACCTGACATGTTTTTCTCCTGTCATCTGAGAACATGCTGCCTGGCAGGTGCATGCAGACCAGGCAGAGCTTGTAACAGAAAACAAAACAAAACAAAACAAAACAAAAAACCACCAACACACAACAAAACCATGACCGAAGTTTACGACTAATGGAGAAGTTTATATTTGTTAAGATGTATCCCTAGTGAGTATATATATATATATATATATATATATTTTTTTTTTGTGGCAGCAAATGCACTAAAAATAAAAATAAATTCACTATAGCTAGAATGGTGTAAGGGTTTGGAGCCCACTCATATACTTCTTTTCATGTAATTTCAACTATTAAAGCTTGCATAATGCTTTAATACATTCCTATCTGAGTCATGTTGTAATTCTAAACGGAAAGTGCATTAGGGATTAAAACATGCTGAAAACAAAAAATTAATCTTGATCATTTTTGTCTGTTAGCTTAGAATTAATTGAAAATCAGTGCAATTATTTCTTTGGCTGTTTTCAGCAGCAAAAGAATTTGAGATTTTTCTTCTGTGACAAGGCAGCAGCAAATCAATTCTGATCAGTAGATTTACCTGCTTGCTCAGGAGGGTGTCATAAACCCTCATGATTTAAGAGCACTGGCTGCTGTTGTGCATGTGTGAAAAATCCAGCTGTATCTCCAAGGTCTGTTACGCTGACGAATTTTCTGTTCTGTTCACTCATCCCAAGGTTCAGGTCATATCTCATCCTCTCTGTTAACAATATGATTTTATGGTGCCAAATCTAAGATGAATTAAAACTTGCTTGCACTCATTGGGGCCAAATTCTGCTGCTATTTGTATCTGAATTCAGAATGATTTTTGGAAGTTTTCCATACCTGGCAACAGAAGCATAGTTTCTTCAAAGGGAGCATATACTGACTGGAGACCAAGGGGAACAACTGGGAAGTTAGACCCTTATGATGTGAAACTCAACCCCAGCTCTGCAGCATGTCCTTAAAAAAAAAAAAAAAAACAAATATGCACAGGAGACCTTGGTCCACCCTTGTATCTGTGCTGTTGTCTGAGAAGCATAACACTCTGTGGAGCTGACAGGACTGCTTTTAACCTTGCTCAGTGAAAGTGCAGGAAAAGATTGCTTGACACACTTGGAGAAGGTAAAATTCAATGCCATATGCAGTGATCAGGAGAAGGTGTGGAAATGAGAGCGGGGAAAGACACAAAACTATTAGCCTTGATAGAAATGGGGGGAGTGAAGCAAGGAGGAGGAATAACGGGGGAACACGGGGAGAAGAGGGAACTGAGAAAGTTGAGAAGTTGGAATTTAATAGGAGAGAAAAAAAAACAGAGAAAATATTGAGACTGTGATATTTGACTGAAGACGATCTTGAAAGAGGCTTTCAGCAGAGACAATATAGAAAGCAAGACCAGGCAAAGAGAAGGACGTGGCTGTCATAACGATAATATATAGTCATTTAGAGTACACTTGATTTTGAAAAGTTTATTAATTTATTTTTTTAAAATGCTTCCCTTGGGCTGGAGTGTGTCCTCAAGATATTTTCAGAGCCTTCCATCTGTTTACCAAACAATTTTCACTTGAAACTAAAGTAGAAGCTAATTAGCATTAGTGTTATTATGTGTGTGCTCTGTCTGCCCCCTTTCCGTAAGCAGTGAGTAAGCTATTGCAGGGAAGGAGGCTTGGCTGAGATTATAGACTGTGAACATATGCATACAGATGAGCAAACATATACAGTTACTTAAATATACACACAGGAAAATTGTATATACATGCTAACATACTCTTATATATTCCTCAGTTTATAAGGAAATGGGTACAGTATGAACACATAAAGAGAAAGTGATGAGTTATGTCCCTGGGCTCTTTGATAGTAGGAGTATTGGTTTGGAGAGGGACAAGTGACTGGCTTTAAACAGCTTTTACCAGGCAGTTTAGCTAAGTTTAAGTTCCCCTGTGAATGTACAGTAGCCCGAAGAGATGTTTCAGCTACAAAGAAATTTGCTGGATACAATGAATGAGATTTTCTGGTTTGCCAAATAACTTATTTACTATCCAAGGATTATTTCATGCTGGGGCAACTTGGTTGGTTGGTTAGTCTAGGTTCCTGCATCCTTTTTGACATAAGTCCTATGGAAAACAAGTAGAATGGGAGCCAGACCTCTGTGTAGGGACTCCTGTTGACTTCACTGACATTTCAGAGGACGAATTTTGTGCCAGTAGCCAAGCAAGGTTTGTGTGCACATCCAATATGCTTTTGTCATTTGTTCCTTAATTAACTTCTCTCCATGGTTATATGATTTCTGACTGTCTCTGAGCAGGTTTAGATTATAATGAAGGCTTATCAAAAATAGAAACAAAACAAAACAAACAAACAAAAAAGAACCATTTATTGGAGCACAATGCAAAAAAAAAAAAAAAGCCTTTGAAGAGAAGGAAGCTGCATTGACAGCAGATGGATGAATACGTAGGCAGTATGAAATAGATCTCAATTTTCTTTCACCTGGGGGTATAATCATGTAATCTGGGGAACTAAGGCCAAAAGATCTGTCTATAAGAACCAGTGTTCCAGTAAATTGGAGCCTCAGTGCTACTTGTTGCTGCTGTGACAGAGAAATGGATGAGACTGTCATGAAGAAGAAAGAGACCTTAACCTAAAGAGACATGGCATAAACCAAACAACTCCCCTTAAAATCGTAGGTGAAGGAAAGGAATGAATTTAAAGTCAAATAATGAATAGTTCAGGTGTGGGTGTGTTGTCAATATGAGCACAGTCAGAAATGCCAGGTTCCTAGTTTTTGGTTCTATTTTATCATACATCATACAAAGATGTTGGAGAAGGGATCTTGTAGAGGTCCATAGGGTCCAAAAAATTTCTGCTCTGACTTCTCTGATGCAAGAATTTGTGAATGTGGTATGGTACTTTAAGGACATAGAGTAAATAAAAGTGTATATTTGGGGCATGAACTATTTTTCTTGCAAGATGTGGGTGCTGAATTTTTACACAGGTTCAAAACCTGGATTAATAGTTTCATTGAAGGGAAAACCTGTAACAACAGCTAAATACAGAAAAGGGTAGGTGAAGAAGTTTTAAGTGTAAGTTGTTGAAGTCTGACAAAATGCTCTGGGGAAGTGTTGATATATCTTAGCCCCTGCACTCTTCTGTATGTACATTTGCTGCTGGCTGCTTTTGGAGATCTCCATGTTACTGGCTTGTATGCAACTGTGGATATGGCCATTCTGTTGTAACAGGGTTGAACCTTCCACTCTCCATGTAGAAAGGCAAACACACACATGTTTTTGAGTCATTTTTAACTTGTTCAAGAAATTAATAAGAAATTAAACTCCCTATTTCTCAAAGGCTGCTGTGGAAGTTAGGAGTTGTTTATCAGCCGTTGGACCAAAGGATCTGAAAGTTTTCATTTTCATTAACAATGACTGTCAATATTGCCAACAGTCTTCAAACAGTGTTCTGTAAGGTTTTGTAAGCCATGTAGGAAGTCGGAATACAGCAAACCAAAAAGAAAAACTCACAACCCCAAAACAGAACTTCAGTGAAATAAGAGAGATTTCTATATGCTAGCTGAGATGCAGGAAAAAAAATATCAAATAGTACTTTTGCCCTCATTGCTCTCCTCAAAAACTTTGAAGCTGCCCATGAATGGGTAGGAATCAAAATGCTAGCAATTACATTAATTTCATTACTAAAGGATCAAGGTCACAACAACAGCAATTACCTGCAATTTCCCATTCCTGCAATTATATTATTATGAAAATGAACACTTGCTAACTACAGCAAAGCTTTCAGGGGCACTAAAGTGAATTCTTTTTCATTTCAGCAGGTTTGCTAATTGTGTCAGGACTTCAGTGTAATATGATTACTATTGCTTTGGTCTCATCAGAACAAGAAATAGTAGATTGGTAGTGCCTGATTCTTCTAGGCCTCATCTATACATAAATTTCATACCAGTATTTAGATTAGAAACACTGTATTTTACTGAAATATTTATACTGCTATAAATCCTAGTACAATAAACCTTGTGGGAGTGAACTGTATTAGCATAGGTGTTTTTATTCTGTTATAATTGGGTCCAAAATAAGCAGTTGTACAGTTCTGCGATACCATGTTATAAGACGCAGAAAAATGTCCCATTTCTGATACACCTGTGTTGGTGGAAGAAATTACCATGTCTGGCTGCTAGTCACTGGAATCGACCAGCAAAATATTATTCATGAGCATTCCTTAAACTACTTTAGGCAAAATCAGCCAGTGTATGTCAGTACAAGAATTTGCCAGCAGTGGCCTGCCTGATTTTGCCTGGGATGAGTCGGGGTGCCCACACAGGCTGCTCGGCTGCCTGCCCAGTTTGGGTGAGACCTTCAGCATAGGGGCGCTCACAAGCTGCTGGAAACGGCTGCCTCTTTCTTTGGCAGGGAAGAATTTGTCAGTGCATGTCCACAGACTTACAGCTGTTTGGCATTCTAGTGGAAATAAAGCTTTACCCAGACTGGTTTTATGCTGACGGACGCACAGATTCAGTTGAATCTCCTGCTGCGGACAGCCATGGTCTAGAAACCCATTCAAAACATTTTCCAGCCTCGTCTTACAACAAAATATTTCTGCTGTGATAGTGGTAGAATTAGGCTATTCCAGAATTTTAGTCTTCTAATGGCTAGAAACCTTCTTGCTTCCAGCCCAAATTTAGTCATGGCCTGTTTGTAACTCCTTGGCTGTTTACACCCTTTAGCTGTGGCTCTCTTCTCATATTGACATTTATGTCTGAGTTATCTGTAGAAAGCAGTCATGTCTCCTCTTAGTTTTTGTTTTACCTGAACATAACAAGTCAGACCATAAGCTCTGTTCTCCAGCCATCTCCTCTTACTCCTTCCTGAATTGCTTCAGGTTGAGCTCATCGTTCTTCAACATCAGTATCCAGAACTGCATGTAATAAGCAAGATTTTTCTTAGTGCTTTTACTACACAAATTTTCCGTGTTCATACTAGAAAAGGTTGTCCTAAAGAATTCTTTTTCACTTTTGCCTTTATTAAGGCTGAATCATTTTAGTGTCTCATTGTTACCCAGTTATCTATAGATAACTCATTTCGATCATGTAGCAGAAACTCTTTTTGCTTCTACACGCATGACTTTGTACTCTGTCCTTTTATCTCATGCTTTGGTCCCATCGGTCTTTCAGCTCTTTTGCAATATTTCATATTTTTCCTGTATTGACATTATCCCCCAAACAGTGCTGGCAGTGAATTTCATTAGTACTTTTTTTTTTTTTTTGGTGCCAATATCATTAATGAAAATATTATTTTAAAATTGTGTTGGGATTTATATCTGTCCAGTCTCTCCAGGATCACTTGTTGTCTCTTCATTAGCTAGTTCTTAGGATTCGTGGGGAACCATGTTTTTTAACTTATAGTTCAGCAGCCTACCAATGACGTCCAATGAGTGGATTTCCTATAGAGCACTTTTTAAAGAGAAAATATATTTATCTTTACACAAAGAGGTTGTAGTAGAGAAGACAACAATAAAACAACAATGGGAGAAACTACCTGATTTTATAGATACTGAAAGAGGAGTAATTGGAGCTTCTGCTTTTGGAGCTCTGCATTTTCTGAATGTCAAAGATAGTGAGGAGGTGAGGGCTTCTGAAGGTCATTGACAGAAGCTGAAGCTACTAAACATGAATCTAAAAGCAGCCAACCTGGAGTCAATAGGAAGAGAGTAAAGGTGGATGAGCTGTTTATTTGGGGAGGGGAGAGAGGGAGGAGAAGAAAAAGCAAATAATGTGATCAGAACTGTTGGAAGGTATCTGCTGAGCAGCCCTGTGCCTGACCAGTGCAGCTCAGGCAGGCGAACAAGCCCATGGATGGACCATGCAGTATGTGTCTGGCTCAATTCTGCAGTTAGGGTTTGTCAAAAATGGTCTCCTGTTGTGTTTCTCACTTTCAGGATGCTCTTGTGCTAGAGGAAGCAAAAATGCCTCTGTGTTCCTTCTGAACACTTATGGATCAGAACCCTAATGCTGGATTTTCATTCCCGTATTCACTGGTAATGAGATATTTCATCCTTCATTGTACTACCAATGTGCAAAATATTTCTCTGGAACTTGGAGCTTTTATAAAAATACAGAGTTATGGAATATATTCTGGGTACTTCATTCCCAACTCTTTAATTTAATTTAATTTAATTTAATTTAATTTAATTTAATTTTATTTTATTTTATTTTATTTTATTTATTTTATTTTATTTTATTTTATTTATTTCATTTTATTATTTATTTTTTAATGTATTATTATGAGTGTAATTCTGGTGGGTGGTGGTAATTTTACAGCCCTGAAAACACAGGCAATAATTTAGGTAAATCTACCATTGTTACCAGTGTATCAGCATTGGGCTAGGTGTTTTGATCTTTTATGGTTTAAGCAAAATCCATAGTATTAATTACTGCAAATATAAGGGTGATAGATGTTGTGGGATAGGACCAAGAAACTGAACTGAATTGCATCAGATAGCAAAGATCATTGAATAGTGTGCCCTCTGATTATAGTGTCACTAAACACATAAGTTGGATTTGAGCCCAGATAATTTGTGTGTTACGTTTGATGCTTAATGACATCTAAATGTCAAGTTGCAGCTTTTTGGTACATATTAGCCAAGTGCATACATTATTTTTTTTCCCTAAATATTTTTTCCACTAGTTCTTTCATATCAGTAGATATTTTCTTCTGAGAAGAGAAGACGAAAACCTGGGAAAAGATATTGTGATGTAGCTTTTAATTAACATGGCAACACAGCATTAGAGAACTCCTCAGTGACTGAGTTAGTGAGGTTATAGCCATAAGAAACAGTTTAGAAAAATTTGAAACTGCCCAATATTGCAGTATTTACCAATTATTTTCACATCTGTGATTAGTGTATGGATAGACCATCTATTGGAGATGTGGAATGACGTTCATCATGGCCTAGTAACATCAATAGCCAATAGATAAATCCCTGTCTTTACTGGAGAAAAGTAAAAACTTACCTCTGCATCAAACTTTTTACACGTTTTGTTACATCAAAATAGTGAACCTATAAAAATCCTAGCAGAAGGAAGGAACTGTAGTTTTTTACATTGATATAGCTGCTCGAAGTCTAGTAAAAGTAAAAGGTACCTATGTTTTGTCTCCAATTGGCTTCTATATCAAGATAATTATCTTGATGCTGTAAACACACCTTTACTGCACGAAAGACGAACCCCAAGAGGGGCTGAATGGTTTAAGAGGGTTTTAAAGTGTGGTTGCAAGTCAAAATCTCATCATTCTTCAAAACTACCTTCCAGTGAAACTGTCAGAGGGGAAGCTATGACTCATGGCGGTGCTGTGTTTGATTCTGGAAGAACAGGATGGTTTCAGTCTATGTACAGTGTCTGGAATCAGGCTATTGCCTACTTAGAATTTGCTCGATGGAAAGGTTTCCAAATGCATTTGGCACAGTGATCTGTATTTGTACCAGAACTAACCAGTTAATAATGATGACATTTACCTATGGCAATTTTCATCTGAAATCTTCTCTCACTCTGTAGCCACTAGCTCCTAAACCTCTTTGAGTTAGCTATGCATACTCACTCATATTTTGGTACGGGATAAGTTGAGGAATAGATAGTCAGGTAAAACTATGGTTTCCTTTTCAAAATAAATAGGTATGTAGATATGTAGGTATGAAAAAAGCTACTTTGCAAAATTTAATTTGCTTCAAAATTATAGATATTCTGAATTTTCTATGAGGTAGCTTAGGTGAATTTAATACTGTAGACTTTCCTCTAAAGCTGGTCTGACGGAGAGTGAGTTAAGCATAAGCCAGTTTGGATCTTTCATGATCAAATTAATTAAAAAACTTAACTGACAAGAACTACATTTTCAGAATTACACTGTCTTTATAAATATTAATATTTCACCATTAAGTGGATATGGATGACACGTGGATTTGTGACTGGGAGGAAATCCCTCCATTGTAAGAAAATTCCAATCAGACCAGCTTTTATGTAGTGATTTCTGTTATAAATGCTAACACAGTAAAAATCACATTAAAATCTCTAAAAATCCTGTAATTCCAACCCTCTCCCTCTGCATCTTGCACACACAAATTAAGGGAAATAGTCTTGTACCAAACGTGGAAAAATGCAGTAACCCTGCAAATTAGCCACATGCCAAACTACCTCTGTATTGGCCCTGCACAACCATTTTTGACTTCATGTTTGGCTTTGACAACCACAGTATGTAAACTGTGTCTGAAATCTGTAACACTCTTGAATTCTGGATTTGTTGAAGGAGACAAACACTCAATTCTTTCACTGCAGTAGCCTGAATGCTAAAAACCAGGAAACACATCATGTCTTCAATAAGATGTGCCATGAAATAAAACACAATCTTCGTTGTGGCTTAAAAGATTTTTTTTAGGGGCATTTTTGCTGGTATTGGTTGTATGAAAGTTAAATAGAAACGATGTGTTATACTGAAAGGTGCTAATGGTTTATGCCCAGGCTGCTGATTTACAAGCATTCAGACCTTGGTGGAAGATGCTGCTCAGATTAAAGCATTCTTCTTCTCCTGGCATCTAAAGCTTCAAGGCTTCTTTATATTGTAAAGAAACCGTGCAGAAGGTACATGGTCACCTTTCTTTTAAAATCCATGATGTTTCAAAGGGAAGTGTTGAGAACTGAAGGGGAAAGCTTGGAGATGCAAGGCACGACCAAGTATGTCAGACTAGTCTGAAATTAGAGAGAGGAGAATGGGAGAGGTGCCCAAGATGGGATAAAATTCCTTGACCTGTTAAGTTGGTGCCATGTGGCCCTCCTCCACTCCTTTCTGGTTTCTCTGCTGCACAAGGGAATAGGTTTGTATAAAGACACAAGTCTTATAGTCAGATACCTAGCTGTGTGGCACTGAGTTCTCCTGGACAGCAAATCTAAAGAGGCTAAACAGCTTCCTAACCCCTAACAAGGACATAGTTTAAACTTTGGAGGGACAAAAATACTTGCAGGGTTTTCCAACTTACAGCATGTCATTTATATTAAAACAGTAGTTCAAATAAGGGGGTAGTGGTAGAAAGGGTATAAACAAGTCTTCAGATTTCTTGGAGTATAATTTGTCTTTTACACATTACATAAATGAATCAGTAAAAAAAATCTGGCTCAAATACATACAAACACTGATCAGCTTGCTGTATGGGCTAGAGGTAAAAGAATCACATGCAGCCATTCCGCATGTCCTCTGTAATTTATTGCTAGCTAGGTGACAAATTGCACAGTGGCATCCTCTCTTATACCTTTAAAGGCCATCTGCCCCCAGAGCAGCTGCTGATAAAGTCACATCAGTAAAAATGAAAAAGGGGGGCGGGGTGGGGGTTGGGGAAGACATCAGCACGCCCAAAGACTGGATTTGGATAAATAACCCTTTTAGGTTGGATTTCATTTATTTATTTATTTATTTTTTCTGCAATGTCGAGTTATCATTGTATTCAGTTCGCAACACTAATCAACACTAGATAGACAGGAAATCAAACTGCTTAGTGCTCACGGGGTAAACATGAGGATTTGTATCAAACTGCAGCACTTACTTTCTAGCTAAGCCAGATTGTTCCCCTTGAGCTATTTTCAAAATGCATCAGCAAGAACGAGGTTATGTAAAAAGGCCTTAAACCATATGTTACCAGGTTGTACCCACTTACATCAAATACATTAAGACCGATTGTAGATGTCTGTATACTGTGCACAACACTTGCATGAAATGAATTTTTACCAAATAGGGCTGGATAGCCTGTCACTAACTCCTAATGATAGAAGCTGATATATAATGTATGCTGCCTTTGCGTTTTTGCTAATTAAATTAC
Organism: Anser anser; assembly: GCF_964211835.1. Taxonomy (NCBI): domain Eukaryota; kingdom Metazoa; phylum Chordata; class Aves; order Anseriformes; family Anatidae; genus Anser; species Anser anser. Next base: position 16,883,988 of record NC_139725.1, on the reverse strand, counting down.
CAGGAAAAAGAATACCTGTACAAAAAACAAACGCCTTCCTGGTGTGGGAGAACAAGAGTTCAGTGGATTTATCCCAAATATATTCAGTGGTCTGCACAGAGAGAAATGAAAAAACTAATTTCCAAGATTAAATATGAGCCTGAATTACAAAGTCGATGCTCAGCAGGGCAAGCTAGGACAAGGTTGTGAGACAGTGAAGGTCAAACTGTCTGCTATTTATTTCCTCTTGATGGCTAATGTGAGACATTAGCTAAGGAGTGCTGGCTACTGTTTTAGCTGTAATCACTAATGATCAATTGCAAATGGGGTTAAGAGATGGATATGGTCCATTCATATTGCTGGTAAATATTCTATAGTCTACATCTAAGCTGAGTTTATTTTTTAACCCTGATGTAATTCTGTGCACCCTTATTTCCGCCCTGTGCAATGCTTTATGCTATTTTTCTCAAGTTTTACAGGTGATTTGAAAAAATAAATTATTTGGGTTTGATTTTTTTTTTCCTAACCTGTTTATAGGGAACACTAACTTCCACACCTCAGCTGTGTGTTGGATAAAATAATCTCAATTTCTGTGTGTAACACAGGTAGCCAGGACACATCAGCAATCCATTCCTGAGCTAACACTTATTTCTATGGACTTGCCTAGTTGCATGCAGGTGGAGAGAGAGAGCAGCTTTCCCTTGTTTTTTTTTTTTTTTTTTCCTTTCTCTCTCCAAATCTTATTCATTTTAGGGTGCTGTCCTTCAAGTGAGCTGTATTTCTTTCCCAGACATATTTCAAAACTTGCAGGATATTGTACACCTGGAAGCACGTGTGAAACAAAGCAGCTTTGGTTTTATTTGGAGCAAATTCATTCAATTCAATTTGCATTAAGTTTGTGATTGCATTAATGTATTGAAATGGAGTGCGTTTTGCAGCTTATACATTATGCAGTAGTACCTATAAGGTCAAGAAATATCTGCTTAGCCACTCTGTGCAGAACACCTTTTGGCCTTTATTACAGACAGATATGTGGTCTCCTTAATTAATTAAAAAGTAGCATCTTTGTCTAGCCAATAAGCTAATTAGGTAATGGTATAATTAAAGGGTGAACATTGTATTATTCATCATAAAAATAATTGAATCAAATTAAATGGAAGATAAATCATAAACTGGATTAAAGGGAAAAAGCACCAGGTCATTATATTTAGGCTAGATTTTGACACTTTTGTATGTGACCTCCCTCCACAGGCAGCCCCCATAGGCTTCAGAATGGCTGCTGATGAAGACAAAGAAAACAGGCAATATGAGGTTGGGTATACTGCATACAGCTAGATGCAGAGGTACCTGATATCTCTGAAGTCCATTCTTACTGTCAGGACTGAGCTTGAAACCACCCCTAAAAACACTGAAAGAATAGGTTGCTGTTAAGCACAAATCCTTTCCTGTACATCTCAAAAAACCTCCTCTGCTGTTAAAAAGGGGGAATAAAGTACAGTAGAAGATGTATTCATTTTCCAAAAGCAAAGAGAAGCTGCTAAGGGAAATAAAATAATGACTTGCAGGAATTAGTATGTTTAAAATGGTTTCATTTTAGTTTTGGGTTTTGTGGTTTATTCAAATGAAGCCTATTTATATGATTAGTTTTTCTAGCAGGTTTTCCAATGAAACTGTTAAATCATTTTCAGAGATGAAGAGAGGCAGCATTTTCAGTGGAAATGGTAGCTCCTGAGCACCATGCTAGTAAAACACAGGGTACTGCTCAATATCACTAACTGTGTCACAGTTTTGCTGTCGAAAGGGATATGAATATGACACAAAACAGTCCATTCCTGTCTGACATGAACTGACCTTCCAGCTTCTAGACACATCTTTGCAGACAGTCTTAAGGAGATTCAGTGGTGATTAGCAAAACCTTTTTAATTGGCTATTTAGCTGAGACATTCAAGCATCCCTAGAATATAAGGATATTTTCTGAGAGAACTTCTCAAATGTAGAATTAATTCTGAAGCTCAGCTGAGTATAACCTGGAGATTTTGATGATCAGTGCATGAGGCCAACTATTTCTGCTAAAACCTGCATGGGATGGCTTGAGTTCAGGCTAATTTAGGAAGGAAACTGTAGCAGGTGGGAGAAAAGTTCTGTGGCAGCAATGGGAAATTTTAACTAGTGGATTTGTCTTCATTCTTATAGGAAAGAAATGACATTTTTGGTGTCATTTAGCTTATAGATGTTATATATAAGGTTATCTGTTTGTTATTTTAGAACTTGGGAAAAGATGATCATAAAATGGAAGATGGCCAACACTCAGCTAGTTTCTGGTCTGTCACAGAACAAAAAGCTGGAAAGACACTTTCAGGAACAGGGCTAAGGATGATTTTACGTGTGGAGCAAAACCTCTTGGTGAAAAAGAAAGGCCAAAGATATGTAAAATGTGTCAACTTTAGCTACAGCAGGGAAAGTAACATTAATTTTCCAGTAAATTTATTTTTTTCTTTAGAAGAAATGAGTAGTCATCTCTGGGTGACCATGCAGGTAGAATATCTAAGTGCTTGTGAAAATTGCACATTCTATTGTAATTTTAATATTATTAATATATATGATAAATCACATCCTGTCTATGGACACTAATGGCTTGGACATTGCATGTCTTGTATGTATATATATGTACACTTGGTACTTCTTTCTTTCATATGGAGACATAGCAGTTAAACTGCATATAATATGCTACCAAAAATTATGAGTTTGTGTTAACTGAATCTCCTATCTAGCTTAAGCTGAATCTCCTATCTAGCTTAAGCACTTCTTCCAAGCTCAGGATCGGTGCATCCCTAAGAGTAGGAAATCAGGGAAGGGGGGTAGGAAAGCTGCATGGATGAGCAAGGAGCTCATCGATAAGATCAAAAGGAAGAGGAAGGTCTATGAAATGTGGAAAAAGGGCCTGTCCTCTTGGGAGGAGTATAGAAGTGTTGTCAGGGCCTGCAGGGACGTGACGAGGAAGGCTAATGCCCACCTAGAGATGAGGCTTGCAAAAGAGATAAAAGATAATAAGAAGGGTTTTTTAAATATGTAAACAGTAAAAGGAAGACTAGGGATAATGTGGGTCCCTTACTGAACGAGGGGGGTGTCCTGGTAACGGGAGACGCCGAGAAGGTGGAGATACTGAATGCTTTCTTTGCTTCAGTCTTTGCTTCAAGGACTCCCCCCCAGGACTCCTCAACCCTGGTGGGGGGAGAAAGGGGCTGGGAAATGGAGGGTTCCACCCTGGTTTATGAGGGAGTGGTTTGGGAGTGTCTGAGTGGGCTCAATGCACACAAATCCATGGGTCCCGATGGGATGCATCCACGTGTGCTAAGGGAGTTGACAGAGGTGATCGCCGAACCGCTCTCTATCATCTTTGAAAGGTCCTGGAGAACAGGAGAGGTGCCTGAAGATTGGAGGATAGCCAATGTCACTCCGGTCTTGAAGAAGGGCAAGAAGGAGGATCCGGGAAACTACAGGCCAGTCAGTCTCACCTCTGTCCCTGGGAAGGTGTTGGAACAGCTTGTTCTGGACACCATCTCCAAGCAATTGGAAGAGAAGAATGTTATGAGGAGTAAGTCAGCATGGATTCACCAAGGGGAAGTCATGCTCGACCAACCTCGTTGCCTTCTATGATGGCATCACCAGCTGGGTAGATGGGGGGAGAGCAGTGGATGTCATCTACCTTGACTTTAGCAAGGCTTTCGATACTGTCTCCCATGACATCCTGCTAGCAAAGCTGAGAAAGTGTGGGATAGAGGAGTGGACAGTAAGGTGGGTTGAGAACTGGCTGACTGGCCAAGCTCAGAGGGTGGTGACTGACGGCGCAGAGTCCGGCTGGAGACCTGTGACTAGCAGTGTTCCCCAGGGGTCGGTGCTGGGTCCGGTCTTGTTCAACATCTTCATCGACAACCTTGATGAGGGAATAGTGTCTGCCCTCAGCAAGTACGCCAATGACACAAAGCTGGGAAGAGTGGCCGACACGCCAGAAGGCTGTGCTGCCATTCAGCAAGACCTGGACCGGCTGGAGAGATGGGCAGGAAGAAACCAAATGAGGTTTAATAAGAGCAAGTGTAGAGTCCTGCACCTGGGAAGGAACAACCGGACGTATCAGCACAGGCTGGGGGACGACCTGCTGGAGAGGAGCTCTGAGGAGAAGGACCTGGGGGTCCTGGTGGATGACAGGTTGACCATGAGCCAGCAGTGTGCCCTCGTGGCCAAGAGGGCCAATGGGATCCTGGCGTGCATTAAAAGGAGCGTGGCCAGCAGGTCAAGGGATGTGATCTTCCCCCTCTACTCTGCCCTGGTCAGGCTTCAGCTGGAGTACTGTGTCCAGTTCTGGGCTCCCCAGTTCAAAAAAGACAGGGATCTCCTGGAAAAAGTCCAGCGGAGGGCCACAAAGATGATACGGGGCCTAGAGCATCTTTCCTATGAAGAAAGGCTGAGAGACCTGGGTCTGTTCAGTCTGGAGAAAGGAAGACTGAGAGGGGATCTCATCAATGTGTATAAACACCTGAGGTGTGGGAGACAGAGGGATTTGGCCAACCTCTTCTCAGTGGTTTGTGGGGACAGGACAAGGGGTAATGGCCAGAAGATGGAACACAGGAAGTTCCGCACCAACATGAGAAAGAACTTCCCGGTGAGGGTGACGGAGCACTGGAACAGGCTGCCCAGGGAGGTTGTGGAGTCTCCTTCTCTGGAGATATTCAAGGCCCGTCTGGACGCCTACCTGGGCAGCCTGCTCTAAGGAACCTGCTTTGGCAGGGGTGTTGGACCTGATGATATTTCAAGGTCCCTTCCAACCCCTTCAATTCTGTGATTCTGTGATTCTGTGATTCTGGAGTATGTTTTTGTAGGGTGTATTACAATATCCAAATAACTACACAGTGCAGCATAAATACAACATCAATAGGCTCTGACTATTATTTGTGATGATATTTAGGAAGAATGTTATTTCCCTGGGAGTTATTACAGTGAGTGTCATGGATTGAGAGAATGTCTGGCCCAGTTTGATGAAATTCAGAAAAATGTAACTTCTGTTCTTTTCAAGTTTTACTTTTTTTTTTTTTTTTATTTAATTTTACAACTGATCCACTCTATCAGCTTGATCATGCCTATTTCCTTTGCTGTGCTTTTCCTTGCTGCTATTTTTGTCTTCTACATGTAGATTATGGTCTCATCCAGGCAAGACTGAGTGTCTTATTCTGTGTTTGTAAAGTGCCTAGTGCAATGGGGCTCCTTTGAAGGAAAAAAATAATATGAAGTCTAAGAAAATTCAGTAGTTCATAGAGACCTGCCTGACACAAAAAAGCTCAGATGCTCTTCAGGTCTATACTTAGTTTATGCACAGTGGCTCCTGCTATTCCATAGCTCTTTGTTTCCCAGACACATTAGTCCTCCTTAAGATATGCATGATCTCTGGAGCGTATAGAAGCCTCTACCTATTTTTACATTTCCACATGCCTTTATTTTTATATGATATATATTTTACAGTTCCTATTGTACCTTTTGTTTTGAAAATGGGCCCTATGTGCAGGTGAACTGTACACTAATGAGAACCAAACTACTCATAATCTTGCTTCTCTGACTTAAAATAGATTGCATAAATCCTGGCTGAAATCAACATGCACTCAACATTTCTTCTTGTATAGTAGGTGACTTTTCATACAATAATCTTCTTTAATGGACAGATATAATGGTAACTTATCTTACAGAATGACAGGTAAATTTTACTGTAAAAAAATCAATTTCCTTCCTCCAGTATTTCTTTTAATAATTTTGAACATCATATAACTTAGCAAGAAATGGTCTAAGCCACTGTGATTAACATGCAAAGCTGTTTCTTAACAGTATTCACTCATTTTAAAAATGACACTGAGAGCTTAGAGGCCCTTGTTCTTAATTTTTAAACCCACTAATTTCATTGTGTCTGACACAAAGCAGAACATCTTTGCCATAATTACTGTATAAGTTATTTTTTTTCCACAAAGTTGTAATTTTCCTAAAATAAGCTGGACTGCTTCAATTATGTAAATCAAATATCTAGAGAATATAATGTCTGCATTGGAGAAACACAATAGAACTTAACAGGAAGCTAGCAGAGAGAGGGAGAGAGGGAGAGAGGGATGGGAAGGCAAAAGCCCAAATGAGGATGTTTTTTTCAATTAGAACTGCAGCAAATTCTCTGCCCTGCTGGTAAACTGGCTCCTACAGCTCCTCACTCTGCCAGGTTTGCTCTTCCCTTGATGCCAGAGTGCGACCATTAAGATTGGCAGGAAGTCTAGGCTAAAATGAAAGCTAGTGTGCCGAGTTCAAGAGTGGTCGAAAAAAGCCTATGGTTTGCTGCTGGTATTGTTATTAGTGTGTACTTGTATTCAAGCAAATATACAGGCAGTTGTGCCTAAAAGAGCCAAGGAGCTTATGATCCAAAATTTCACGTGACACATTTCAAGCTGTAGGAGGTGAAACAATGACTAGGAGACAGAAAAAGGCCATAGTAATGGTTAAAAACTGTGTAAATACTCAGAACTGACAGCAAGTATGAAATGGCTGAGTCTAGGTGGTTTTGATCCTGAAAGTCCTGAGAACAGCTGACTCTTTCATACATATATCTATGTGACCTCTATAAATCTTATAAACGTGACTCCTATAAATCTATAAATGTGACTTCTGTAAATCCCCACCTTTCATGATACAAGACCTTCTCACTGTAACTGGGATACAACTATTTTTATTTACTTTGCTCCAAATAAAATAATCAGATTGAAAAACAGCTATAAAAATGTGATATAACAACATTGATTCATATTATGAAATCACTGCCCCTCTACTTTTAATCCTAACCTTTGTAATTTTAAAAATTATTTACAAATTTCTTTTAAGCAGGTAACACACCTTCAGCAGAGACCTTCACTGTTCTCTCTTCACTGATTCCCATTTATTTTTCTAAATAATTATAACTAATATAGAAGCCATTCAAGTTCAAGATTCATTCTGAAAATCCTTTCTGAATTTTTTCTTTTTCTTCTGATCATCATTGACCTTTGATGTGGCATAGAACTTGATTAAGTTCTTATAACCATTTACCTTGTCTGATTAGATGCTAGTTGTTAGCTAAAATCAGTGTAGAAAAAGTTTTGCTTTGTGTGTGGGTGTTTTAAACATTTGTAGTATGAAATCTTAGACATTCAAGTGTTGAAAATGTATCATGATTTATTCTAATTATAACCATTTTCTGTGTCATATTGAAGCCTCACTTTTCATCCTTGAAATATTTTGTTTTGTAGTTTTGTGGCAGAAAGCATCTGGTCTGATTTAACACTCTACCCTTTACTTGGTAATTTCCATGTTGAAATTATTCCACATCTTACAAACGACTTTGTCAAAGTCTACAATGAATTCCAAATGGATTCTATTACTTGATTTGCTTGTAGCCATCTTTTTTTTTCTGACATATTCATCTAGGTAATTTATGGTTTTGCCTTTAGTTAACATTTCAACTAACTAAACCGAGGTAGTTTAATTGCTTTCTACTCTGTAGCCTCCCCCACCGCACCCACTGCCTTTCCAAGAGATGGGCAAGATGTATAAATATCCCAGTAGTCTCATATAGATTCTGACTGATTCTTGCACTTATATATATCTCTGTAACTGTTCCCTCGGACTCAGGTTCCTTTAGCATCCTACCCTAAGATTTTGTTGTCGTCTAATACTTTGCTCCTGCAGTACCTCTTTCGTCCCAGTCTCTGACATTATTCAGACAGAAAACCTTCAAAGAAGTTATGTGCCAAAATCTGATGAAAAAAGTCAACACCACCAAAGTGATTTTCTTCTTCTTCTAGCAATCCCACTTATGCTATTACTTTTTCCTCCTTCATATAATCCTAATTAAATCCTTGTTTGTTTTTTTATGTCAATGCTTCTCCAATTACCACTTGTAAAACAATTCTGTCATTTACTAAGGGAAAAGTACTTTCAGTCCAGCCAAAGCAACTGAAGAAAGAGAGCAGTTTGCTTTCTGCAGGGAGCTGCAGCAGGTAGTACCTAACAAGACTGGATTAATGGCTGTTTCATATAAGAAAATACCTAGTGGGAAAAGTTTTGTGGGATGTTATTTGCATTTGTCCTTTTTGTGGGCCAGTTGTGTTTCACTTGACCTTTTTGGGGTGAAAATGTTACATGAATATTGACTCCAAACATTCCTTGCATCCCTTACTTTGGTGGCTGTGTTGAAATACTGTGTTTCTTATCATACCTGCAGAGATGAAACACCTTTACATAATTTTTGGTTCTAGCAAAACATTGGAGAACAAGTATCAGAGTCAGATTGTAATTGCTGACAGGTAATCATCACTCTCCCCTTGTCATTGTAGGTCAGTTCAGGTAGGTGGCAGATATGTTTTATGCAGATTGAAGAGGAAAGCATAGCAGATATTTTGCATAACATAAGTCTGAGAGAAAGAAAAAATAGGCTAACAAATTAAATATAACAGAAAAATACTTATGCTTTATATGCATACTAGTAGCCATGAAGCACTCTCTCAAGTGTTGGAGAGAATAGCATGAATGTATATATTTATTTGTTTATTCATTTTATTTTTATATTGCCCAAAGCTGTTAGGTTAGTTGCATGTTATGGTCACTTGCTAATCTACAACATATTTTGCAGGGTTTGCTTCCAAGATGACATGATTTTATTAGTAGTTTAAAACTGTACAAGAAAGTGTTTCAGGGAAATGCTTTACTAATAACACAAGCATGTAGAGGAATAGTGGCATTCATAATAGCATTCAGCAGCATGTTTTGCTATTGCAAAGCTGAATTATTGTCATTATCCCTTAGCACACAAAACAGTCTTTAATATCTCAGATATCTGAATTCCCAGTATATAGAGGAAATATTAGTTCCCAGTTATCTCAACATATAAGAAGAAAAACAAAACAAAACAAAACAAAAAAACCAACAAACCACCAACTTTAACTTTGGCACAATCCCTATATGAAATAATAGGTGTAATTCTGAAGGAAACAACAGGGTATGTTTTGGCTGTACTATTGCTACAGATAACTAAAAACCACCGTTTTTTTCTTTGCTCTCAAATGAAGCTTTGGATAAGACATTATTGTCTTTGAACTCCTTTAAACTCTGTCAAAAAGTAGACTGAGCTAAACAGACCAAAATTACTTCATTTACCACACACAGTTTCACCTGATTTGCTATGGACATCTGTAGGGGGACCTTCAATTATAGCAGAGATAACAAGGTTCAATGTATTATAACTGAATCTAAGTACCAAAGAACATATAATAAAATTCAAGGAAAACTCACAAGAACTGCCGATTTATTTGTCCTGATAGATCTTGTCTCTGCTGTGTATTGTTGCTAACCAGGCTTCAACTAATTAAAAGTGTGAGAAAATGAGTCTTTAAAGACCAATATTCTTCAATTTAAGAAAGGTAAAAAAGGAGTATATTTTAAAATAATGCCCTGAAAGAACTGGAACTGAATGAGTCAGCACAGAGCAACAGAAAAACTATGACACAGAGCTCTAGATGCTCAGAGCTGTAGATGTTACTGCTCATTTCAAGAAGGCCTGTGAATTACAAATAAGGAAATATTATTTCAGCTCAGAGAGAACTTGGGAAAAGCTAACTCAAGTTTATTGAGCCAGGTATAATGATAAAAGATGGGTGAAGCTGCAGCATCATTTGCAATTTTTCTTGTTGTCACATGGGAAATTATAAAAATCAAGAGTTTATGGGATTAAGTGAGCTCATAGTATCAGTCCATTTTATGAAGAAACAGGCAAAATCTCTCAGTGGTATCTGGTGTAACTGGATGTGATTTTATGCACTGTTAAACAGTGTAGATTTTTTTTATAAAGCTGTGAAAGCAATTTATCCATCATAAGCGACACATAAAACCATCTGTAGACAGTTTTAGCAGTCTGCTTGTAAACCCTGAAGAATAAGGGCTCAAAAGCATTGGCCTAAGGACTGAGTAGTAACACAGTGGAAAACACGCTGGACTTGGATTTTTTTTTTATTATTTTTTTATTTTAATATGGAAGTCTTAAGAGGAACTGTGGCTTAGCTCTGTCTTTTCATACTCCTGCCTTTTCTGCAGGTTAGACTTTTAGACATGACAATTACAAGTGGTTACTACCAATCCTTTCTGTTTCTTCAAATCTGTATGAAAGTATTCCCAAATGTTCCACATGGTAGGAATATTAAGACTGGAAGTTAGAGCAAAGTGCTACTCAATTAATCACAATTGAGTTGTCTTCTTTATTCAATTTGCACTGGCAATTCAGTAAAAGAGCTGTGATCTTTCAAGTTTACAGTTTTAGTTAAAGTCTCTGTGTTCCCTCAAAGCTTATACAGCTCCCATTTTCTCAGGTTTGTACTTTATATAGAGTCACAGTAGGTCTGACATACTGTGGTTCCTACATAAACAATTCCTCTTCAGTAAGGAACAAATGAAAAATAATTGCTGGAGAACATTTTCCATAACATCTGCCTGTTTTTACTTTATTTTCATACACATACACAAAAAGAAAAAAAAAAAAGATATAAAAAGATATTATGGTGTATGGACTTCAGCTCTGGAATAAATACAGGGGGAGAGAATATGGTCATGTAAGAATTTTCATCTACTTCCCCTGCCCCGTCCTCCTCTTTGTTTTTCTTTTATTATTTGTGTATAAAAGCAACTTGTTACTTCCCTAGTATTTTTTTTTTTCCTTTATCTGGATACTTCAGTGAGATCCTCATAAAAAGGAAAACAATCCAGCAAAGATAATTAGTCCATTTTACTGACTTGGAGTTTCTATGACTGCTAAACATTTATGAAAACTTATGTTTACTGTCATAGTCTCAGGAGATGTGCATTTTTTTTTTCCAAGAGTATCCTGTGGGACAACTACTATATAAGCCTACTCAAGTGTCCTTCAGTGCAGTGTAAACAATGTAATGCAAGAGATTTATTATGAAATAGCAGTGCTGAACTGTTGCGATTTCAGTCTCTTTAACAATTCTGAGGCTTTTCAAGGTTATGCACCACACGATGTTTCATCTTGCTTGCAATAAAATGCTGGGCCAGAGACTACCCAAACCACACTACTCTCCTCTGTATATAAAAACACCAGTGCTTTTGAACAGATACTACTCTCAGATGAGGTGTTTTTGAAATGTGAGAATGGAATCAAACAAATACTTTTAGGTAGGAGGTGACAGTCTGCTGAAGTCAGAGAGACTGTCCTTGAGTGGCATTATAAACATGTCCTGGTGGGACATGGAGCTGCTGCTGCAGTCAGTGCAGCTCTTCAATAAGGTGGTCACATCCAAGGCACGTATGTATGTTTTATTAGCAGAACAGGTGGGATACATTTTAACATCTGCCCCTTCTTATTTACTGATATCACTGGGGACATGTTTTTGGAATTTAAAGTACTAGATCCATGCTAATTTGCCCCTTTGTGTTTTATATGCAACTCTGAGGAAGAAATTGCAACAAAAAGGAGAAATGAAACATGTTTTTTCTTCTCCCTTAAATAAGTGACTAAAATACACATACTTCATGAAAGACCTCTCTCCTTCTTATGCTCGCAGATAGAAACATCTTCAGAGTCAAATGTACCTATTTGGAGATGCTCTATAGTAGTCTGCTTACTTCTGTTCCCTGCTGTACTTAACAGTCCATAAAGAACCTGAGAATCTGTGAAAGCTGTGTCTTTCTGAAGCCTCTCACTCCCTGTAGCATGGGTTCCTCTGATGCTCCAGCCCTTGACTCTGTCACCTATGCACAGAAGATAATAAAAAATCAAGATGCCTTTCTAGAAAAGTCACTGCTCACTGATCTCATTAGGAACATACCTTATTCTTTCTCAGCAGATCCTTTGGCTCTGGCACTTGGAGCTGTTTGAAATTCTCTGGCAGCTCAGGAGGGAGGCTGAATAGTGCGATATTTGTTCGCTCCTCATTGCCAGTCTGACAAGTGAACAGCAGTTCACCAGAGTTCAAACATCTGGCAAACAGCTCGCTGCTGCTCTAAGCTGTCACACATTAATAAAGACCAATTGTTCCGTCAAGAACATGTTGAGAAGTTTAAAGGAGGAGAAGAGCCAAGGGGAAACATGCTAATTAAAAGTATCTATATGGAGCTGTAGTGAATAAAAGATGATTAATTTAACTTTCTTAAAGGTAAATCTATGTTAGGGGATAAGACAGGAACTTTGTTTAGCCTAATTGAAGAGGAGCAGAGTCTGCCACCCTTACTCTTGTTGAATGACACCTTATTTGCTGGGTAGTTCCATGGGATCCCACCAAACTCTGAGATGTATCTCTGTGGTTGATGTTCAGGGAAGACTGAAGGGCACATTTTTATACCAATTCCTCTTCTAATTTTAAAATATACTAATCTGCTTCTGAAAGAGGACAGAAACATATCAATCCTCTTTGTTCTTGTCTTCAAAATGTTGTCAATACAATATGCATTCAATATTATACAGAGTATTGGTTTTAAAAAACGCCTTAAAAAGTCGTAAGTGGAGAATATCATGAGAAGTGCGCAATTTATATTTCATGGACAATTCATGCATTTTCTATGTCAAGAGATCTAACATTTGCCAAAACTTCCCAAATATCAGTTTTCTGCTATTTTCAGATACATGGCTTTTACACTGCATTGCAACATTAATTTTTAAAGAAAAATCCATAGCTCTTTTAGAAACAGACACAATATTTTAGCTTTTAATTCCATATCTCCAACCACTTCTCTTCATAACAGTTTATAAAAGAAGAAATATCTCCATTAGAACTATTCTTCTGTCTTTCCTTCAAAGTGGATGAATTCAGAAACATCTTTACTTCATGAATAATCTTATAAAACATGCTGATGTCTTAAGAGCAATACCAGAAACAGTCCACTCAAAAATTCCCTTGAATTTTGCCCTGTGGGAACAAGGAATGGTGTCTGTCGCCCAGGGTGTGCTTGGACAGGAGGAAGACGAGCTTGTTTCTCCTGCTTCTGTAGAAAGGGTGTGAGAAGCAGGGAAGTGGCTGGAGCTGCTGGGCTGTGTTGGATCTTAACGATCACCCTACATGAGCAAAGATGTCTATTGTCATTGGTAGGTGCTCACAGGGATCTGGTAAGGGACAGTGGTACCAGGATCACTTTGCAGTGTGCTGGGTTGGGTGGATGCCTGCTGCTTTTCACAGAGAGCTAGCCCTGGTATTGAGCAACTAGAAACAACTTTTATGCAACCTGTTTGAATAATCAGAGGATTTCATGTGGAAAATGAATGTCTTTTGGAAACCAGAAGTGAGCAAGGTATCTCTAAACATTTGGATCATGATCTGAAACCCTGCAACTGGTAGGAATTAATATTTTTGACAGTTAATGGTCTATCTGCAGGCAGTTTTGTTGGGAATAAGTTGCTCATCTTACAAATAACATAAGCCAGCACTATTGCCAAATAGAAACTAAAGGCAAGAAAGACACACAATAATGAATAAGATTTCTTAAGAAGCATAACGTGGAAACTTACATTATTACTACCTTTGTGTGCTACACTAAGAATACATATATATTCTTAAATGACATTTCCACAGATTTTTTTTTAAAGACAGTTTAACATAAATATATGGAATTAGATCTGAAATATTTTTATTCATTTGATTTTTTTTTCTCTGTCATTAAGCTGAGACATACTATTCTGACTTATGAGTGATTTTTAAAATCCCTGTCCAGATTCCTTTAGGCTCTGTGAGTCAAACCCTCCAGGTGACACCTTCTGAGGGTACAACTACCAGCAGCAGGCTATGCTTGTGAAACAGAAACAACTATTTTTATAGGTGCAATTTAGAATTTAGAAAGAATTTAGGAACTCTTCACATTATTTTACTTACTATTTTAACCTATAAAATGACAATTTATTTACTAGGTTAAAAAATATTACCAGATTAAAAAATAATTTCATTGTTGGGCCTGACATGCTGAAGTCTGTTCTTTTGTAGTGGACTTGGACATACAGTATCAGGATATACTGATGAGATCAAGCAATCTGCAAGATACCACACAACCAGCATGTACTCCTAGTTGTTGGATGTATGAAGCCATACATTCATTCTCCCTTGCAATGTGCTGTGCAAGGACTAGTCTATCCTTAGATGATCACAGTTATTCCTCCCACCTCATGAGTTTCCAGGTCTTGTGCCACATGACAGGTCACAGAATCATGTCTTGCAAGTGTAAGGCCAGTACAAAGGTAAGGAATCTGCCTTTAAAACTGCCTACCAAATAGAGACATCTAAGGTCTAAGAGCTTAGGATACGCTAATATTCTGCTAGCCTTCCCGTGGAAGGTTTTCATCTTAGTGCCTTTATTAAGGATGACGAAGTTTGTCTGGAGAAGACTGAGTGGTAAAAGCACTGCAGGATATGGTCTCAAGTAGTGGTCAATGTTGTTATAGACCATATCGGACTCCCTGTTCCAGAACTGTAACAGCTCAGGGTCACCAGGAGGTCTGTGCTGGCTAGAGATGAGCATGGAAAGCTGTACAGGTAGGGCAGAGCATTGGTACTGCAGAGCTGTACTGCAGCTTCTCCTGTTGAATTTCAATTAGAAGATGCTTTTAATTGGACTAGAGTTTATGCTGTCACTGGCATGCATAATTAGTGGCAATGCATAATGGCAATACATAATAACTGTGCACCTTCATAGTTGAATGGTGTCTTTGCTTCCTGAGAGAAGTCCTCTGACAAGGCAGGAGAATTGTGCTGCTTCAGCCTCTGTTAGGCATGGTCTTGCAGAGCATGACACAATGTGTTCATTCCTTCCAAAATTTGGTGATATGATGGGGTTAGTCAGAGAGGGATCCCAGACACATCCGTGGGCAGCTGCCAGACAGAAGCTCTTGCCCTGACAAGTCTGGGTTCTGTTAGGCTGAAAATACAGCATAGGTGGCATGCAAACAGATGCAATGTTTACAATTGGAAAGAGTACAGGAGCCAAGTGACCATACGAGCAGTGCGAAACCCACCTCTCGTTACTAATACACATGGACTTCAGAGGCCTTAGGAATGACAGACCTGTTTGTGATGAGGCTTAATCTCCTCCAACATTGTCAGCAGCCATACATTTTACAGCAGTCTACCTGCCAAGAAATTCTTGCAGCCAAGACTAAACAGGGGTGACTCTTTGCATTGTGTTTGTCATCCTTGGCCCTGTGGTAATTACTCCATCTGGTGATTGCTGCAGCTGGTCCTCTGCATCTATTCAACAGATCTTTGATGAATTCCTGCTTGAAGATGAAGTGCTTACATGCAGAAAGAAGCATGCAACTCTTGGAGAGGCTCTTAGTCATCCTTCCCATTGCTATTGTTGTCTCTGCGTTCGCATATAAGACAGCTGCATGTGGTCTTAATCATGAGCTTGAAGGTGTTTGAGATGCATGGTGGAGAGGCTGCTGGGGTTAGATGGGGTCACACATATTCCAGTCCCACTGGGAGACAGAAACTGCAAGTTTCTGGCAGGGGAGTCCAAAGCCTGAAGCAGCCATGTTACTTGTGCCTCCCTCCGTAGGCACTGCTATGATGCTCCTGTGGCAAGATGTGTGTTTGGTCAGTTTGTCCCTATGGCAATCTTGGAAGACTCGGTTGCAGAAGAGGGTAGGTAGACCTTGTGTATCTGTCTATCAAATGGAAACAGCACAAACTTCATTACATTGTGAGAAGAAATGGGTAAATATATAAAATAATAATAAAAATTCTACTATGACAATAGATGTCATATTTGTACATAAATACCTGCTACAGAGTAGCCCAGATGTTTATCACAGTGCTCCCATTTCACTTCAGAAGAGCAATATTATTTTATTTTTACCTAAATGTGAAATATCATTTAAAAATGGGGACTGAAATTATTACAAATTGCAATTTACTGTGAAGCACATCAGATAGATTGTAGTTGAGTGATCCATTTCTCCTCATTTAAAGTTGTAAATTTGTAACCTTGAGTTTCATTTCCCACTCAGCAGTTGTAGCATGGGTGACTTAGCTGCAGCAGTCTTTGCTGTATATAAATGCATTAAATATATTATATAATATATATAATATTATATATATATATTTGCAAAAGTAAATTTATAAAATCAATTTTAATAAGGCAAACTGACCAAAAATGGCACAAAAGTAGCGATGTCTTCTAAAACCATACTGCTAAGAGATTGTGGCAGACTTTTCTTCTCTCCAAGATTTTTCAGTAGTAGCCATACTGGTAGCACCAAAATTCTCTGGTAAATTACAATTCATCATGGTTTTATGGGACTATTTCCCTCCGGGTATCCTTGAGTTTTTATAGAGTCTTACTAAGTATCCTGCTTATTTACAGTGCTCATCAATGCAAGTGATGGCAAAATAGCCTTCCAACATGTTTCACAATGTTATTGCTATTAAAATCATGTCTTTGCACTTTATGATGAGCTGATTTTGTTCAGTGCATCTAAAGGAAGGTGTAGGAACAAAATATTAAGTGCATGTTAAAGTTACTCAACAGCAGCAGTCTTCTGAAATCTTGGAAGCCCAATTCTTTCTCTAGCAATAACAATGTTGTTGATGATGATGTAAAGTTCCTCTGTTGTATTTATAAGGTGATTATATACAAGTGGCCCAACACTTCAGTACACTATTTATTTCACAATGCTTAATCCACAGCTTTTGGAGTGTCAGAAAATATATTTAGCAAAGCAGAAAACAGAAGTTTAATATTTAAGGCATAGATTGACTATAATAATAATAATAATAGTCAAATAGTAAAAGAAAGCATGTGAAGAGATGAAATTTATTATCTATTATAAATAAGTGATCCTACAGATTATCTTCTAAAAAATCAGTACTGTGGAGGCAGCCTCATGGTTTTATTATGAAATTACTCATATCCTCATTCTTGAGACTTAATTTTGCTATAAGCTTTAAGGTTCTGTTATCCATCATGAATTATTTTAATGCATGACTTCACATTATAAATTTGGGAGAGGAAAAAGGAGAAAAATATGGCCTGTTCTGTATGTATGTTTGATTCCACCTTGAAATATATAAGTGAAACATGGGAAGCTATTAGTAACCGGTAATAAATTTAAAGGATCACATTAGTTTTAAAGATTTCAGACTTGGCAGAATGTGTACTTTCAGTGTCACAAAGCTAGAAGGAAAATCTGTGACTTGAAATCCCAAAGTATTAATTTTTTTTTCTTCACATAGCAGGGTTTAAGAATGGCATCTGCAGTTTGGGGAAGGGTGACCATTTTGTTCAAGATTTCCAGTATGTAAGCCTGTATTTCTCTAATATATCACTCTATAGAAAGACATAACTTTATAAATTCAAGATAGCATAGAGAAGACCTGTTAGTAATTGAAATCAGGGAGTCAGATCTTCATCTGGTAAATTGATGTAGCTCTGGTGATTTCATTCTATAACATTTGCAGCTTAGTAAAACAATGGGGAATTAAAAGGTGAAATTTTCCACTCTTCTAATTGTTCGTGATTTCCTCTAGCAGCATGGAAACATTTATAAGTAATAACTGTACCAAAATACTTTGCTGTTCAGTCTCAGCTAACAGAAGCTGATAACAGTTTTTTGGATGCTTCTAAATCAAAGATATCAAAAAGCACATCAGGTAAGAAAGAAAGTAGAAAATGAAACAGAGATAAGAAACTCTAAACAATTTCAGATCTACACACATATTATGTCCTGGATCTAGTAAGACTAACCCCACAGATAAAAAGTAAATGGGAAATAAATTTGGAAAGCCAAAACCAAGATGAAACTTGGCATGATTATTTTGTGGGAAGTATGTGTGTGTTTATATTACCCTCCCTTCCATCCTCACTCACCACATAACAATCAGCAACAGGTATCCTATAAGATTTAGCATCTTTTCTATAGAAATCTAGTATAGAGCAACATCTTGATAAGTCAAAAATCCGTTAAGATATGCAGGTAGGGAGTTAAGTATGTAGTCATGCTCCAAGTACTGTGCTCAGTGACATTATTTATGTCACCATCCTGTCTAATACTGCTGCTCAACAGACACAAGTTTACTGATTATCATTTTAATATAAATTAATTGTTTTACACTTTCATTATTGTCTCAGAGATTCCTGGCCTCCACTTCTTCCTGTTCCTTCCCTGTGCTTGTAAAAGTTGTTGGCTTTGTTACATATACCAGAGACACACATTTATATCTGTGTGGCCTGGCCAAGTCCCCGACGGTGACCAGGGAAGCAGGAACTGCTGACAGCAGGACCTGTTCTCCTCTTGCACCCCTTTTCAACCCACTCAGTCTTGCACTTCCACCCATGTAGTTCTCTTATCTTATGGGAATGTCGAATTACAAACTGATTGTGTGTGTCATCCTCTTTTAACTGAGGGTATGAAATCCCTTGGCAGGGAGCTAGGAGAATATCAACTGTTGAGTATTACTTTTTGTAAGCTTTTCCTGGCTCTATTCATATGAAACAGCAGTCAGATTTTGTACCCATCATTTTGGTGAACCCGTGCATAATACTTCCCTTCAATGAAATCATGTGAATCATTCTTCTTGAGAAGATGAGCTGGCACTCAGCTCTTGCAAGCAGTAAATGCCAGAGGGCTTAGTGCTTGCTTCACTACCAGGGGAGGAGCTGCATGTTCTCAGGTGCATCTGCATTGCGACTCCAACTGAATGGGTTGGTGAGTACTGGTATGCTCTACCATGCCTTGAAAAAGGGGATTTTAGGTACCTTATGGTCTGTTAGCGCAATAAAAATAGCACAAGATGAAAACCTCCTCCTCTTACCGCGTAAAAAAATAATACATATATTTTAAACTTAGTGTCCAATGCCACAAATATAAACCATTAGGGGGACCCCCAGTAATACAGAAACAGTTATAAACAGATATGCTGCAGTATTCTTGTATTACTTTTGATGGAAGCATAACCAGAGCAGTATGTCTTACATTTTTAATCAATTTTCCATTTTACAGCATTATTTTGGGAAGCAGAGCTGGAGTTCTATGTAGCCATCACTCCTGTGCTGTTGAATGTCCCCTTGGATTTTCTTTGCTGTAACAAAAGTCATAACTAGTAAATGTGTCATACTTATTTGCTACTGACTGATATGTAGCTGTTAAGCATGTTTTCATATAGATGAAAATCTTGGTACCATATTACACTGTAAGTAGGCAGAGAAATAGCTCCCCATGCCTGAGGAGTGTATGCTGTTTTTAAAAGCTCCAAGCCAAGTGCTCTGCAGTTACAGTGCAGCCCCTCAGCTCACACCCGTGCAGTGTGCTCAGCCCAGCAAACCCTGATACACCAGGGCTGGAAATTAGCAAGGCTGAGGGCTAGATTCCATATGTGCTGGGGAAAGGGAACTCAGACCAAAGAAGCTTTAACCTCACAGAAAGCAAAACTGCCTGAAAAGCTGATGCACAACCTAAGCAGAGTCCAGCCCAGAACTTGGAGGAAGGTCACCCTGTGAAGGACACAGAACAGCCTGCCAGCTGCTTTCTTTCCTCGTAGTTGGTGCAAAACAGATACCTGGTACTTGCTGTGGACCTTGTTACCACTAGGCCTGTAAGCCACCTATCAGCAGAGTTTACAAGGTGTAATGTTGTCAGATCTAGTTATATGGTTAAATTATGATTTGGGTATTCACATTTTGCTATTGGCTTAAATTTCCTCTGTAGTTTCTTCTGGTTATTCTGGGCTAAACTTAATTATCCACTTCATTAGATCAATTCTTCACAGATGGAAATTCACTGAAATGAGTGGCATCCCACTAACTTGATGGACATAGATTATCACTTCCCACCTATTCTTTCTCTTTTCGTGTCATTTAAACTATTAATGAGCTGCTAAAAATTTGTAGTGTCTCTCTAGCTTTGTCAATACGTCAAGTTTTATTGGATGTTCTTAGTTTAATTCATTAGTAGAAAAAGGCATCAAGCTTTGTTATGTGTTTTTAGGACCATTTCAACCTCAGAGATGAAAACAGCAGACAGAATTCCAGTTGCTAAAGGCACGAGATGTTCAATAGCCAAGGAGCTCATGAAGCTCCTTTCTCTGGCCCCAAGGGCCCCACTTTGATCATTTTTTTTCAGGCTGTAACCCTTTATATGACAAGGTTAATTTCAATACTGCTGATGGCACCAGAGACCAAAGATATCCCTTCCAGCCCTATGTTCTGTGTAGCTGTCATCACCTCTCAGGTCTTAGAGGTTTTTGGTTGGATTTGCAATGATCCTGGGCCTTTGGGGATGTTTTCAAACGCTTCAGTACCAGTCAGGCACCTAGCGAGAATTGCAATGGAAAGCCAATAAATGCTCTGGAACACAATGTTTTCCCCCTTAATTACTCCTATCTGTGAAGACTTTGAGGGAATGATTTCATCTGACAGTGGTTGTATTTCACACCTATTTTACATACACTCAGATGACTGTGTTGTGTACTGCCTTCTCTGTGTATACACTAGATTTTAGAGCCTATTTTTGAAAATTCTTTTTTCTCCCAAGAGAAGCATATTTGGATAGCTTTTTATTAAAAACATAAGCTTAATTGGACTATGCTTTTAAAGAAAGTGGGATGAATAAGGTCTTCAAAACACAATGATGGTTATTATTTTTGTTGTAAATCTATTTCTGCACCTCTTTTGAAATTATCTAACCCTGCCAGTGGCAGTGAAAGGAGTGACCTGAAAGTGTGAGATGTCAATGCACTGCCAATGGATTTTTTTTTCATATTGCTGTGCTGGCATGGACTCAGCAGGTACATAAAATACAATGTTCCAACCCATTTCACCCTCCACGTTGGAGTGAGGTATGTTCATTTTCACTCTCTGCACTCACTGCCCGTTCTCAGTGAGAGAGTCTGAGCTCATGTTGCTGTGCAATCTTGAGCTTCTTTTATGAGCTTAGCTGGAACACTGCTGGGTATCTTTCTTCATTGCAGCTGTTTTAATCTTGGCTTGCAAAATCAGAAGCTCTTTCCTGGCTGCGCAGATGATTACCTTACTTTACGTAAAGTCTCAAATACCCTGAAGTATCTCACATAGGTTCTCACAATATCCTTTTTAGTTCTTTTTCATTACCACACTTCATGTGCCTTTTTAGTTCTGCACATTGGCTAATGGTGGATTCATTTTTATGACTGTGTAGTGGCCAGTCTGTCTTTGATTATGTTTCTTCTTGTATTTATCTTTGCTGCTGCTAGAGAAACATGAGAAAAAAGTTGAAAATGTTTGCCCTATTCATATCCTGAGAACAGACTGTGCTGTCAAGAGAGAAATATACAGGGCTAATTTCAACAACAACAACTGCAAATATAAATTATGGACCAAAAGAGCAGTTTGCTTTGCCGCATTGAACCATGATGGTTTGCTGGAACATCTAACAAAGTGGTTTTTGGAAGACTGCAGTATCTTCACCCTCTTCTTTTCAGCCTTTTAAAAAAGAAATCAGAAGAAAACCATAACCCCAGATTGAAACACCCCCAAATGGATCAGAAAAATCTAAATATTGTTATAGACTCCTACACTGATTTTTGATTTAAACAAACTCTGAAATTTAAACTGATTAAAGTTTGACAAGTGAACCCAATTTTGATTGAACCTTTTGATTCACTCTTCCTCATCTATATTTTGAATCTTTTGGTTCTTTTTAGAAGACATTAGGTTTGATGGATACCAGCCTACTCAATGGCCTGTGTCATTACAGAAACTGCATCCCTTGAAGACATGAATAAATTTGTTCTTCTCTAGCTTCCTCTTCCACTCTCACTTTACATATGGGAAAAAGAAGTACAGAAAGATTAAACAACTTTCTCAAGCTCACATTGGAGTTTGGTGGTAGAAATGATCGTCTTCATCCCAGTTCAGTTTTTTGAATAAACTACTGAACTTTGTTTTCATTTGGTGAGATACTTTGAAACA
Organism: Anser anser; assembly: GCF_964211835.1. Classification (NCBI taxonomy): domain Eukaryota; kingdom Metazoa; phylum Chordata; class Aves; order Anseriformes; family Anatidae; genus Anser; species Anser anser. The sequence goes on along the minus strand of NC_139725.1, from coordinate 16,862,019 downwards.
ATTTCTAAAAATGTAGGATGAAATTTTAAATGTCAACTGTCCAATTACCTTCAATGGTTTTGTTTTTATTAAGTGTTGTTGGGATGTTCTCATTCCTCAGCAACCCAAAACAGTTTATCATTTTATTGCAGTATGATCAGTAGCACCCTACAAAGCAAACACTACTTGTAATTAGCAGGAAGTGGGGAATCTACTGCTTGTCTAACAAGTGCAGCTATAGGATTTTTCAATTTCTGATGGTTTTGAGTGGCATTTTTAAAGAAGCCATATTTTGGAAAACTTTAATATTGACCTCATATATTGTAGGTGTTTCAAAAACAAGCAATCTCCAAGCTATAAAATTATTGTGCACTTATTTGTTAGTGAATTTGTAAGTGGTTTTAGTAACCTTTTCACTGATTTTCAAAGGTTATAAATATATATTATTGTTAATTATTTTTTACCCAATTAGTGTACTGTTTAGTTTGGTTTAGAGATTCAGAAGTTTTAGGCCTGATACCAACTGAAACTAAAAAAAAACGGATTTTGCTATTTCCACAAATGAACCAGATGCTCATCTCAGTGTCTTTTATGTGACTAGCTAATAAATGGACTCTTCTATTTGTGTGTATTGAGAGAAGAGTCAGGGATAATGGAAAAATTGTTGAAAAAAACATTTTAGATAAGTCATGACAAAAGATGGCAAGGATTGCATTAACATTTAGAGAAAAAGTAGAAAGAGATGAGAGAAATGACCTCAAGAAAGTGAAGGTTACTATAGATTGCTTGTTGCTTAACACTTTACTATGGTGGAGCAGAGTTTGGTGAGACTCCTTTAAATCAAGCAAAGTCAGATTCCTATTGACTTCAGTGACTTTTGGAACATGTCTTTAAATGTTGTGTTTGCTGAACAGCAAGCCAAAAGTTTCCAACTCTGTGCTGGAAACTCCTATGTTCTGATGATGATGTTGATAAATCATTTGTCATAATAAAATGAGGTAAAGTTTCCAAGTCCCATAAAAGCCCTTCAGCCAAAAAGTCCATTGAGTTAGGCTGCTAATGTTGATCCAGCCAACTTCCACAACCAATCCTCTGCTTCTGTACCTCCTGAAAAAAGGAAATGTAACAATCCTTCCACCTTACTTTCTGCCATTGTGGGGCTGCTCATTCCTTTCCTTGTGATGGTTGATATTATATTAACCTTCAAAAATTATCCTGTGTTGTAGTGGGCAGTCCTTGGCCAGCAGCCAAACATCTACCCAGCCTCTCACTCACTTCCTTGTCCTGCAGGATGAGGAGGACAAAGAAGGAATGTGAGAAGACCCATGGATCAAGATACTGGCCATTTGACAAGGAAAACAAATGCTGTGCCCACAAGCTAAGCAAAACCAGATGGTTCTGCCATCCTGCACAACATGTTCTAGGTGATCCTGCTCGGCAGGGGGGTTGGACTAGATGATCTTCAGAGGTCCTTTCCAACCTCGACCATTCTGTGATTCTATGATTCTGTGGTTTGTCCCAGCCTGCCAAGCTTTTGCTTACCCCCAGTCTACTCTCCATGGGGGAGGACACGACATGGGGTTGCCTTGGTGCTGTGCAGCAATAGCCAAAACAAAGGGCTGGGAATGGAGCTTATCTGTATGCTTTTAGGTACAGATACACAACACCCTACAGGCTTCTATGAATAAAGTTATCTACATCCCAGCCAGCCTTAGCGCACATATTTATCATACCCAGAAGTATGATAATCACTTTTCTGAGTACCTTCCATAAAAGCCTTTTCATCTGAATCTCAGTATTATATCGATCACCTAACAATGGATTTAAAGAATTTGAATTCTGAGGATATTCAGTATCACTGGCAAATACCACCTAATATAGTGCAATTAGTTCTAGTGTTCCTAGGCTAAAACCACCTAGAATAACATTATTGCTTAATAAATTGCATATTTTTCTGTTGAACAATATTAAATAATTGCCCCTCAGAGTTGCAACAGAAGGAATGTTCACATTGTGCATAATGCCTTATGAAATACTAATTGATGGCTTTGTGCAGTGTCTCAATGGAATAATTGCTTGTTTAGTGCAACACTTGCACTGAACAAATGCTTACTCTTTACATTTTTCCTTTGGAAAATAGCTTTCCTTACACTGTAATATTTTCAGAAAGATTTCTGATTTGGTGTGATTGGCCCATGATCTACAAGATCATTTATTTGCTGAACAATGAGCTGTATGGACACTATTTCTATTTCTGGGGTTGTCTGCAAGCAGCTTTTTTACCTTCCCCTTTAAGATGCTTCATGCTTGTTTTTTCTGCTGTAAAATTTGCCATGCTGTATCCAAAACTGTCATCAGACTGACTGTACAGACTGTCATCAGACAGACTGACCTTTTACTCCAAGGTTTGGAGGAAGACAGAATAAATCCAGTGGCAATACAGAAAAACCTGTCTTCATATTTTTTTATGGTCATAAAGAATTGTGATAGAATTGTTTCTGGTTGGAAGCAGTCATCCTGAAACTTAAGTAGTGCCTACCTGCTTAGAAAATCTAGGTCGATTTGTGCTCCTGCAGGGACTTGATTGTTGAACAGTTTGTGTCCTGGTGAAATTCCTGTCAGCATGCCCTGTTGAGCAACCAGGTTCATCAGATGTGATCTCTCATTGGTAAATCTCCATGATTCCTATGTAAGCCTGAAGGAATGCAAAACTTCAGATGTGAAGGGGTGGTGTACTGGATACCTGCACCGAGATACTGCTGTGATGTCCTGGTGGGGTGCAGCAGGGGCAAACAGCTGGAGTCAGGATATGGAAAATGCTTTCAGATCCCATAGCACAGATCAATGAGCTAAGTTTAAACATGTTTTCAAGGAACAACATGAAAATAGCCAGGCACAGAAATCTGAGGATGAATCTGGCTATCGGAGACTACCTGGATAGTTTGTAGTAAAAATGGTATGCCTGATGCTTGTCTTAAGCTTACACACAGGCTATCAGGACCACAGAGATATTAACTAGTAGATTGTACAACAACTGTCTTTTTGTATTAAGGAAGCAACGTTTTCAAATTCCCATAAATACATTTTTATTTAATCATATATATATATATATATATTTATTATGGCTATGAAATGAAGGGCTTAGTGGGTTCCCTTTGCCCAAAGATAAAATTCCTTCCTTACTGGGACTATAAAAGGAGCAGTATGGAATTATGTCCTCACTGAGCTGATTATAATGTAGATCATTAAATCACTGAAGATTTGGCATGCTGTTCAACAACTGTTTATTTATCAATAGAAAATGTTTTTGTTGTTGTTGTTGTTGTTTCTTCTAGGGAAAGATTAAACAAGAAAAAACAAACAAACAAAAAAACCCTCTGTAACCCAGATTTAGCAGAAACCTCATTTATGAATGGTAAAGTGGTAGTTCTGCTTTGCATAATGTTTTAACTAGAAATCTGCTTACTATTTTTTTCTTTTTGTTTATTTTCCTTGTCCCCAGCAAACTTCTTTTCTGAATGACTGAATGATCCAGTTTGGATCCACATATTGAAAAAAAAAAAAAAAAAGAAAGAGAAAAGAGAAGAGAAGAGAAGAGAAAAAGACTATCATATATGAAAATTTCCTGTCGGAATTCAGCTATTGTAGATGCACATAGTGACAAAAGACACAAAATACTAAAGAATTCCGCCTTAGTTTAGTTGTCTCACCTATTAAAAAATCACTCTCAATTTTAATTTTAAGTTAAATAGAGGATATATTTTTATTCCAGTGACTTGTATATGATTCCACTTTGTTTCTCTGTAGATAAATATATTTTAAATACTTTGACAAATTCAATATTAAGTGAAAAAGCATCAATGAATAAATGATAACAGTATAGAAAATCAAGATTATTTGGTGCTGAATGCTTTAATTCACAAATCCTACATTTTAGTCATGTGTTCCTTTATCTGTATTACAGTATGAAAATAAACTTCATTATTTCATATACCCTGCATGTAAATAAGGAGTAAAATGTTTTTTGGCTGTCCTTGGGGTATGAAAGGATGTTTTAAGTTTTAGAAAATGATCTAAAAATCATTTTCTGAAAGAAGGCTATTAGAAATACATTTGCTAGTAAAAAAATAGAAAATAATTTAGTGTTTTAGCCATGTTGTCAGAATACCATGGGCAAAAAGGCCAAAAAGTGGATGACAGAGGACATCTGATCTGATATGACTTTTTTTTCTAGCTTACATGACATCATGTTCTTTAGCTAGAATAATAATTTTGAACTTATTATGCTAGCATGCTGAAAACAAGACAAATCTTTCCATGGCATGTCTAGAAGCTTTGAAACAAGATTTGTAGAACCTGTATAGTTTATGACATTTTTATGAAGAAATCTTCCCACCATATAAATTAAAGACACTCATCTTCCAGCCACAGAATTTAGCTTAAGGATATCTTAAAGTCCCCACAAAACATACATATTCTTTTATGCACACTCCTGAAATTTAGGTACATCTAAAAACTGAAAATATTTACAAAAGCTTAAACCTTACTGTCAGATTTTGTATCGCTATTTTTTTGCATGAAGGAAGAATACAATCAGTCTTCCATTCTGATTCTTGGTAGGTTGTTGCTTATACAATGCCATGAAGGTGTTACAGCCTCAGAACAGATCTGAAAAGGGGCTGCCCTATTACAGATCCTTTTGAGCCCTCCAGATCTAACAGAATGACCTGTTCTTCTGCCTCCATGAGGCTACTAATTAAGAAATTACCTATATCCCATCACCAATCCACCCTGACAGATGTGAATCATTTAGGTACCTAAAATAAAATTTAATTCTCTTTGAATATCTTTATTGTGAAGGTTTTTCTTTTTCTTTTTTTTTCCTTATTGAAACTTTCTAATTGTATTATCAACCAACAGCTGCTATTCTGTGCTTGAAGCCATAGTGTTATTTTTAAAATACTATTATTAATCTTTTCTTTATTATTATTTCAAAGCTCTTTCTTTACCCATTGTTTCTTTACCCATAAATTAAGCTTGACAAAGTTTTTGTCTGATGAAAATTTAAGTAAAAGATTCAAATAGGAAAACAAATTGGTGCAGCAAATGTAAGATTTATGCAGACACCATGAAAGTACAGTTTGCAGCTAATTACTTTAGCTCTCTTCCATGCGGGTGTTTAGCCCTAGGAAGCACTAAAGGGTAAAAGAGCCCCCAAAACAGGGTACAGTCAGATATGAGAGCAAAATTTGCAAGTGTTTGAAACCTTTTAAAGACCTCCAGCCCAGATTTGCTCAAATAAATGAGAATGTAAGCTCTTCGAGAATAGTAAGCAAGACATCCACTGCTTGAAAACATATTGGACGGGAGACTGTGTGACAGTGTTTGTCCTTGCCTTTAGGCAAAAAGACAAATCACAGAACTTTCTGAAAAAATCTTCAGTGATTCCCAGCACTTGTGCATTATTTGTACTCTCATCTATCTGGATCCAGTGCTTCAGGGCATGAAAGAATCAGAAACATTTACTACTGTCCCAGCAAATTTGCTGGTGTGGCTCTGTAATGAGTTAGGGCCCAGCTTAGCTGCCATAAGAGTCATTGGGAAGAGTTTTGTTGCCTTGATAGCATGTTAATCAAGCTCTGAGTGCTCAGGGAAGTGGAACAGAACAGACCTGAATGGACTATTCTTTCTTATAATGTGACAATTCAGTTCCAAGAGGAAAAAAAATCGTATAGGAAAGATCAGGGACAGATTACATTTTAGAATAAGAGATAACATGCGAAAGATGGCCAAAACAACAATAATCCCAAGCACTTTCCAGCCTGGAAAAAAGGCCATGACATGTGGCATTCTCTTGAGGTATACACATTCTTAATGGCTTGGAAAATGTCATTAGAAATTGCTATTTCCTGCCTTACAAACTCCATCATCTAAAGAGGATTATGAGATTACAATTTTAAGACAACTAGAAGAATGGGTTAAGTCTCTGCCAGTTCCTGTTCTCATTACTAGCATTGTCTCAAGGCGAGATTAAAGTTGTGCCATTTGCTGTTTCCATTAACCCCTTAATCTTTGAATGTCAGATTTATGTCTCAGGGATGGGCTGTGACACTGACTTCACATTTCTTTGTCCTTTCTCTCATCAATTTGATTGTTTTGCCACTGTCTGCCTTCTCCCATGTACCTTACCAGGCATTTTAGGAATGTGGTGTCTCAACCAATATTTGGTGTTTGTATGTTTTTTAAAGAACACTTTCTATGCAGCCCTTGAGTGGCAGACGTAAGAGTGACTATACAATGTCCACACGTGCAGTCATCCTTGTGCATGGGACTTTCATGTGAGTGCCTGGGCAGCAGGTCATCATCCTGCTGTCATCCAACACCCTACTGAGTGGTTGGATGGTTTCTTCTGTCATCCTGGCAACAGGAAATTCTGTGTGCTTCAGAGGCTAACTTCTGCCTACACCAAACCTGTCACAGATAATGAAAGGTCAGGAAAATTAAAACTTACTTTCCTTTCCTGCAAATGATAAAGGTGAATTCCCTCCATTGAACAGGGCTGCAAAGGGGATTCGAAAGGCTCCTCATCTCCCTCATGATTCCATCTTCAGGAAGAAGAAGAGAATATAACATCATTTTATCCAGCACTCATTCCAGAATGTAATTTTATGGCCTTCCTTGGCTGCTGTGCCTGCCTGCTGTGGAGTGGGACAGAAAGTCCTTGCAGAAGCTGAAAGATAAATATATTCAGAAAACTGGGTAGAAGCAGTTTTTCATGCAAAAGAATAATAGAAATGTGGTACAATTTAACAAGTAACTGAGACAAAACCTCTGGAGGGAATTGAAATAACCAGCAAGGTGACATCCTAAGGGAAATAAAGTATTTAAAAGAGTGATGGGAGGAAAAGGTTTTACAAATTCCTTTAAAAAAAATCTTATTATTAAAGGACAGCAATACTTCACTCACAAATCAATCAAAATTTTCTGGAGCCAGACTTGAAGACATTCTGTAGGGAAATGTATGGCATAGTAGAAAAGAGCAAGGCTTTGCTTTATGTATTAGAGATAAGGCTTCAATTTTTTATGTGAAGGATTCTTTCTCTGCCTTTGCTTTTCCTGAACAATCTGAGGTATCTTATCTGAGAACACAGAAATAGTAACAGAACCAGAAATATCAATTTTGTCTCTTAGTAAAGAAAGCAAAATGGAGGAGATGTCAGCCTTTCATATAGGGAAACAAAAGGATGAGAATGATGCTCAGATTGGCTTCAGGTGCACCTATGGCTGCTGAGGGGTTGCAGGTGCACATAGTAACCCTGTGTGTCTTCTGACACTGAACTTTGCAATGCATCAATCCCTATAATGAAATAAAACTGTTATCTGCTCTTATTTACATCATATACCTAAAGAATCCAGGGCAGCTAACTCCGGAAACATCTGGCACGGAGAAATCTAGTTCTATTTTCTTGTCTTTGACGGCATAAAGAATCTTGAGTTAATCCTCATTTCTATTTATTAGTTCTCAAGGATCACAGGAAACTTGGTTAGTTGCATTCTTATCTAAAAGTGAAGGTGCAAGAAGGAAAAAAACGAAAAACAAAATGGTGTGCTTAGAGCACAACAGGTACTCCTGACAGAAGGAAAACCAAGGTAAAAAGTTAACACGTTATTCATGGATATCCATATGCACACAAGAGAATTAAATACATATAAGCACATCTTTATAGACTTTTCAGGAAGAGAAAAGACATAAACGTGAATTGAGGAAAAAGATCACAAGTGTGCTGTTAGCATCCTCAGACATCGTGAATGATAGTTGGTGAGCGAGATCCATATGGGGCACAAGCAAGTTCTTTAAATACCAAGAATATTTTTGTAAGGGTTAGGTGGACACACGAGTGGCAGCAGCAACGACAGCAGATGCTTTATTGTGTTTTTGAGGGTGACTACAGCAATGTCAAAAGACTGAAAATGCTCAGCTATACTGAGTCTATACCAATGTGCAGATCACACTCCCTTGAGGCAATCACTCTTACTAATTTATCTTCAGTGTTGCGTGGATGGTAATTATACTCCTCATGTATATTAATCCCTTGTCCTGTTGGAACAGGAATTTTACCTTGTGCATTTCTGTGACTTTATTTCTGAACAAAATCTTGTGTACCACATGCTTCTTTGTGCTTATATTCTGCAGAAAATGTCTATTTCAGTTGGACAGAAGTTCATTTTCATCTCCAGCTCCAAAGTGCAAGTCTGCTGAGTTGCAGAAGGAAAATATAAAAAGATCAGTACTAGGTCCCAAATCTTCTGAGAAAGGTTGTTTTCTGATACGATACAGGCCTCTAGTGAATAATATCTCAGCTATAATAGCTGTTTTTGAGATGAAGAAGTAAGCAACTGAAAGTTACTTATATCAGCTTGATACCCACACAGTTTTGTTATGGGGTTTCAGTAGTTTTATACTATACAGAAAATGAATTTTAAGAACATGCCATAAATGCCATGTATCTTTAGATGAATAGGACAACAATATTTTCATTAAGTTTTCGGAGAGTTTGCCAACGTTTTTTTTCTTTTTTTTTTTTTTTTTTTCTTTTTCCCTAGTACTTTGTAAGATACTAGGAACTGCTTTACTCACTCCAATCACTGGAAAAATCTGGAGCTTATTTCAGGTGATTTTTCCAGCTTGACACAATGTACTGACCCATGATTCCCAAAGCTGATTCAGCAAAATGCTGTCATCTGCATTGATATAAACTCTGAAAATATACAGCTGCTGTGGCATGAAAGTAATTTTAAGTGATGGGCAGAAATGCCAGAAGGTTGAAAAGGTTTTTGTTGCTCTTGTGAGAGTGAGGGAGGAACCAGAAAGAAGTCACAATATTGCAAGAGTGAACGGGAACTGAAGTCACAGAGGATGCTGAAGGAGCTGAGGCATTAAATGAATACTTTACAAGCAAGAACACTAAAAGATGCGCCCGCTGAAACTGGCTGTTGTATCCACTATCACGGTTGACTTCAGAGCTAGTGAGGCACAGATATTGAATAAGTTAAGAAAAGTCAAAATCAACAAATCATCTGTGCTACGTGCAACCTTGAGGCTTTAAAAAGAGATTGGAATAGTACACAGCTCAGGTATGCTGGTCTTTACTCTGCAGCTACAAATGCCAAATTCACAAATACTAAAGAAAGAAAAACAGCATAGACTGAATGCTATAAAATCTTAATTACATTGTTGTCACTACAGGAAGTCCCCATTGAGTCAGATTTAACATGTATATTCCATTAGTAGAAAGAGAATTTTATTTGTGTATTTAGCTCAGTATGTCCCACTCACATGAAACATGCATGTTCGTATTCATGCACATTATAAGATAAAAGAGTATTTCATTGCTAGATTGCTAGTTTATAGAATGATAAACTGGATTAAGCAATGGGAAAGTGAGACTTTAATTCTCTTGCAGTGTTTTCTCCTCTTCTTCTTCCTCTCCTCCTTTTCTCCTTTTTTTTTTTTTTTTTTTTTTTTTTGGTAGGGAGGCAGAGAGGAGCAGATCAGACAATCATTCTGAGAAATCCTCACGTCATTTCCTTGGAATGGAAGGTATACTTCCTAGGAATGATCCTTGTCATCCAGGCACATTTTTCCGTGTGTAGTCCTCCATTTCCTTAGTGGCTTTTGCTAAGCAGAAAGAAGCAGTACCTCTGCCTGAGTCCATATTATGGAGCTGGCCATGGTGATCCAGCAGATCCATCTCTTGTTCTTTTTTTTCTCATGTTATCTGCCTTCATGCAGCACTAAAATAAACCATCCATCATTCAAATGCCCAAAGTATAGTAAGATGTCAGGTAAGGCGGCTGTATTTTAATATGTCTTGAAAGATCACTTCCCTTGTTGGTTTTAACTGGACTAAGAAGAACACAAATGAGTATATAGCCTGATACACAGGAAGGATCACTATAGGCAGCATATCTTAATCCTAATCCTTATTTGCACCAACAGGATTAGTCTTGTGAATATAAACTGCAAGATAAGATTTGTATTGATTGGTGTTTCAGGTTCAAGCTCATGTGAGGTGAGGGAAGGATGATTTTTCTTTGGTTTCGTACTTGGATTTAAAAACAAGCAGACAATTTTCACATAACTAAGTAGTTTTATAAGTCATCATTTAACTTCTTTTAGATATGATAGCTGTTGTTTACTTAACTTCCATTGTGCAGTTCCTTTTAGAACAGACATTAATTCTAAAGTAAAAGACTGGCTTGGCACCAGAATGAGCTATAAAAGGACGAGAGATATCAAAAATTGAACAAAGCATTTTCTGTGTGAAATAATTACATTTTGTTGCATAAAATTTAAACTACACTATTTAAAAATATTTTAGTGAAATTAAAGTATTTATTTTTCATCAGGAAATACACATATCCAATCCAAACTGAAATTACCACAGGAGATGTGTGTTAGTTTCAAAAAACTGCAATTTTTTTCCCGAAATATGTTAATCAACATATTTTCACAGCTCTAGTAATGTAAAGCTTGTGAAGGCTATTCTGAAATATTTCTGACTGTTTTTCTTAACTTTGCAAATTTGAAGGAGTAACACTCAAAATAAAGGTAGGTTCTAAAATTCCTTTAAGTTTTACACAATTTAGGCAGGTCCCCTAGGCCTGGTACTTTTTTTTTTTTTAATTTATTTTATTTTTTTAACAAAATATGAAGCCATTTTCTTTCTACTCATCAAAGAATAATGAGTAATGTTAAAAAACAAACAATCAAACAAAAACATTTTAATAAAGGACAGAATTTCTCCATTCTTTTTCTTACTTTACCAGAGCTTTTCTGAGCTCTCCAGCTTACTGTCCTGACAACTCAGCATGCACACTTTCTTCTGCAGGATAAACCAAAAAGAACCTGTAAGGTGGTTATGTTGTTTGGTTTGTAATTCAATTGAATAATTATTGGACCCTCATAATTTCTTTTCTGCACCCATTCAACCTGTACAGAAGCAGTTTTAAACACAACAGATTGATCCTGTGTGGACTATATCTGCCCAAACTCATCATATAATGCTGTTGCCTTCAAATGCCCTCTCAGAATGGTAGCTGTGCCCAATGTTTCTGTACAGCGGTATTTAGGGATCAAAATCCATCACAGAATTCTGTGGGCAGAATGCTGTTTCATCCAGAAAGAATTATGCTAGCCTTTAATCTGATTTGCTCTCTGGATTTAAAGAAATTTCACATATAGAGAGTAACTCTATCCATTTATAATATTTCCAAAGCAGTGCAGGCCTTTTTGCTGCTCTCATCTCTCATTTGGCCATAGGCTCAGCTGCTGGATCCTAGAAGTCTGTAAATGCCTGGCCCTTTACTGCCTTCTTCCCAGGAAAGGATTTCATACAACATAGGATTTAGTTTATAAACTATCTTGAAATATGCTGATTGAAAAACAACAGCATTTTCCTCTATCTCTATAAAACATATGACCATGTGAAGAGTGATACAAAGGTTTTATCTATAAAATTCTGGGATGAATAATTTTTAGAGGTGTTACTGGCATGGTGATCATATAATAATCTGCATTACTTGTAAGTAATAATGTTACAGTGAAGGTGTGCGTTTGTCAGCCCAAACTATTGATAAGCCTATTATATGCTGTCTCGCTATTATTGTTTATTGCCAATGTGGCAGTCCCTATAGGTCTCAGTAGAGATGGCAGTGCTGAACAAACACAAATTAAGGGATAGTCTGTGCCCATAAACAGCTTATTATTCGAATTAGTGAGGATCAGAAAGAGAAAAGGAGGATTATCATCTTCAATTTAAAAACAGAGCAGACTGAGACTGTGGGAGATGAAGTGCCTTCTCTAGTCTTTGCACAGTGCAAATGTCAGAGCCACAGTCATGTCCAGCAAGTTCCACTGCAGGTTGGGCACAAAAGCTTCTAAGCAAAATGTGAGAAGCTTTGGTTGGCTTCATATTTATATGCAAATATGTGAAGAAAATCAGTGATTTACCATCATACCAATCAAAATAAAGTGATAGTATCAGTCAAGTTTTAAAATCTGCCCATGAAATCCTCAAATATCTGTTCATAGAATCACAGAATATCCCGAGTTGGAAGGGACCTACAAGAACCATTGAGTTCAACTTCTGTCTCCATACAGGACCACCCCAAAATCAAACCATATGTCTGAGAGTGTTGTCCAAATGCTTCTTGAACTTCATCAGGTTCAGTGCCTCAACCACTTTTCTGGGGAACCTGTTCCAGTACCTGAGTTCTCAGCTTTATAGGCCTGTATCTTAGTTTCTTCAAGATTTAGTCCAACTACACATACTACCATATAAAAATCTATGACACCTGCTTCCAGCCCGGTGCTCTACCAGGTCTAGTCACAGGACCATAACCCTAGCAGGACTTCAGAAATGCATGCTGCCAGTTCTTCTGCTCAGACAAGTAATTGCTACTTCAGGAAGAATGAATGAAGAGGAAAGAATTAAAGTTTATGTGAATGGGAGACAAGACACAAAACCAATGATTTTCAAAAATCATGTAGGTGATTTACAAGATTCCCAGACATCTGGAATATGACATCTAGTTTTTTCAGGTGTGGATTTACAGGTAAAGTTTGTAAGAATGTGGAAGGCAATCAAAAGTCTATGTAAGGGTTTTTGTCGTATTCATTTTTCATATATATATATAGGTGCTTTCTCACATACAGTATATTGCACACAACAGTCACTCAAATTCCTTCCACTAAACCCAAATATGTGAACTTTTTGCACTGCTAAGTGTAAAATACCAGCAGGGTCTGTTCCTAAGCAAAGAGACAGATTTCCAGTCCTGCACTTAAAACATGTTTGTGGGACTGTCCCGGGGGTTCATGAGTGCTGAAGGAACGAATGGTCAAGAGCTTGTGGGGCAGACCTTGTTCGGCCTGCAGTGCCTTCCGTTTGTGAGTAGTACAGAGGACATTTGTGTACTCTAATATATACAATATATACTGATGTAGCTATACATCAGCTGAAAGATCCTGTAAAGGGATTTTTTTTTTTAATAAACCATATTACAACTGCCCTCGACTTCATAAGCTCCAAAAAGCACCAAATTAAGTAAGAGAATCTTGAGCAGGATTTATAGCAGAACATAGAGGTAGCTGAAAATTCAGACAGAAGAGTAAAACCATCCTATACACATGCACAGATACCTGAATACTTTTTGTTTTTTTCTTATTGGTTTTGTCTTCTCTCACCTTAGGCTTTATAAACTTCACAAAAGACAAAGAATGTAATACCTAAGATTCCAATCTCCTTCCAAAAGACTGTATTATCTCAGATTGAAAATTAGCAATATATCACATTGGTAGGATAGATGGATTCACTTATCAAATCCTGACTATAACCTTGAAATGAGAGCTCTAGCTGATGGAGAGCTTGCTCAAAATAGTAATTAGTAATAAAAAAAATCTATCAGTAGAGATTTTTAATTTTAACGCTGCTTTCCTCAGCATTAATTTCAGGATCTGTAATCTCATTTGTTCTTGGGATTTCAATACATTGTATATGCAGAGAACAACTCTATCTGTTTATAAGATGTATAAGGAAAAAGAGGGTATGGCTTTTTTTTACAGAGAATAGGCATCCACAAATAAGATAAGTAGACGCTACATTGCTGTGGCAGAATATGAACTGTTTCAAAGGCTGTCCAGGAGGTAAGTGGAGGGTGTTATCTATGAACTGCTGGTGCAGAATTAGTTCTGGGATCACAAACAGTTGAATTCTCTCCCTGAGAGTTACACAGGGGCATAAATCACTTTGGAAATAAAATGCTGTAGCAACTAAAGATGTTGCCTCTTATCGACGTATGCTGAGAGATACCACATCTATTTTGGTGCTGAAGAACTCTTCCTAATTTGCTACACTGCAAAATTCAAAGAGATGAAGTTAAACCACCCTCTATCAATCAGAGTAATCTAAATAGGTGCTTTTGCAGTGAAATAGAGGAGTGCCCTTGCTACCCTTCTGCTGGCCTGAGATGTGGAAACCAGAGCTAGGAGCAGCAGCGTCTGCAGGAACATCTGCTAGACCTAGCTCTGGAGAGACCTGGGCTGCCTCTCTAGATCCTATGATACAGCTCCCTTCTGAGGACAGTGAGAAAGAATGCAATTGCTTAATTACAATAACAATTTTCATTTGAGGCTAGCATAAAAAAACATAGAGAGATTCCTTAGATCCAGTTTAAGAAGTTGAGATGAGCTTTTTGAGTGTGTGGTGGGAGTTTGTTTTACTTTAAGCATAAAATTAAAAATAATAATCTTTTGGCAGCAGGCCATAGGAAAGAAACAAAATGCTAACTAATCATATTTAATGTTAAAATCAATGGCACAGTGTTATGAAAGCCTGAAGGAATAGAAATGTCTTTTCTTAGCATACACAATAATAGACTTTGGGGTCAAGAAATGATATATTACTATAATATCTGCTGCCTTTTAAAATGACATTTGTAATAAATGGCATATATTCCTCTTATAATTTCTTTATTAGTAACACAAATTTCACCATCTGTGATTATTATCATAGATGGCAGATGAAAAATTCGCCTCTGCCAATGAACATACCAGTTGAGTTACACTAGGGAGGCACATGCCTTGCCATGCATATAAAGAGCTCGGCCAGTGGTTCCTTTGGTGTCATACAATAGCAATTATAAGCCTCTTTGCATGACAGGTGGCCTCTAACCTTGCTGGGCTTCTCTGAGCAGAGCATCAGGTTTCACAGGTGAGGGAATACATCAAAATTAGGGAACCACTTACTTTATGTGTGCATTTGGCATAGTCCTGAGGACTGGCAATGTACCTTATCCCACAATCAATTTCTTTTCCATCGTGATTGAAGGAAATGTATGACTTAGCTGCAAGCTCTGTTGAATTCCCTACCACGATCTCTGCAGATATGTAAATGAACATTAGCTGCAGAATATCAGATTATGGAAATGCTTAAAGAACATTATGGCCTGAGGAAGAGAAAAAATAGTCTTTTCCCAGCAAGACATTTTCTCTTTGAAGGAAACACTTGAGTGACATGGAGTTGAGGCTAAAATATAAATTAAATATGAAAAGCTGAGTGAGAGGTAATTATTAAAATGATTTGGATTAGATGGAGAAATTCAAGGACTGTTTCAACAGAAAGCTTGCATGCCTGCATAAAGAAATATATGAATTCATTGTCAAGCAGTGACTTTCAGTGAATTGCTACAAAAGAAATGGTAGTTTTTTTCAAAAAGAGCATGGACAGACAGGAATTCAAATGAACATTATGAATTTGCTGCTGTATGAGCAAGCTGATATCTAGTGTCAGACGGATCAAGGGTGACTTGTGCATTAGTGCCCTAAGCCTGCAGACGCTCCTGTAAGTTGACCAAACGAAACTATCTGTTGCTACCTGATGTGCCTTTGGGTGTCCAGAGACACCTCTCCAGGGGTGTGCAGGGCTCCTATTAGTCCCATCTCACATCTGCCCAAACCCTGTGGGCATCCCAGATATAGTAGGGCATCTCCTATGCCTTATAGATACCCCTGTCTAGACTGAACACCAAATGACATATTTCAAATGCTGGGAATCTTGTTTAGCTACCAAAGTCTTACTGTTTTATAGTAAAAAACTTCAAATCACTTACTACTGTATAATGATGTGCTGATTATGACGTTGACTGATTCACAAACACAAAAGAGTAGCCTGATTCAAATACTCTACATCACATTCCAAAAATTTATTTTCACTAGGTTTATCCAATAGCTCATTCTGGAAAAGTCTGTCCATTTGTTTCTGTGTAGGTGCAAATTTCAAAAGTTTTCTTTTTTCATCTAGATACGGTGTGTTTTTTTCACAGAACACTTTTTTTTTTTTTTTTTTTTTTCCAAACCTATGTTTTATTACCACACAAAAGTAATCAAAAGAAGAAATAAAAGCTCAAGTAGGGAAGGGTTGAAAGGACATATTCAATAAATTTTATTCAGTGTTTCTCTTTTTAGGCTCAAAATAATGGTGACAAATAGAATGTCAACACTAAAAAAGAAGAAAACAACAACTTGGATCACTGTCCCAATCTCTATATAAATTTTGATAGACTCTGCCAAAGAGAGTAAGTTTATGTTTGCATTTTTATGAACATGATCAGATTGTGAATCTACAAGCCTGTACAAAGACATCTGTGTGTTTTAATAGGGATCATGATTCTACCACACATACATGCCTTTGTGGAAGTAAATATAAGGAGAATTATTTTCCTATTCCCCACTGGAATCCCATCTGGCACTACTAATCGACCAATTACCTTCAACAGCTAATGGATGAAATGATAAAGAAGCTGTGCTGAAGGATTATATTTTTGGTTACTAATCTTGAACAGAGAAAAAAATGTCAGTTTCTGTCTGTGGAAATAAACTGTTCTGCATAAATTTCAGTAAATTGCCTTTCTGACTGAAAGAAAATAGTTGGCAAAAGAAATTTTAGATTCTAGTGGGCTGTCTAACTTGGCTACTTCCTTTGATTGTGATCTTGCTTTAATTACTTTGCAACCTTCTCTTGCCTGTTAATGAACCTGTCCTTAACTGTCCAAGGCTCTCCAACTGAAGGCATATGCTCTCAAAATTGTGATCCACTGAGCCAGTACATTTCAAAATTCAGCTTTTTCTTGTTTTAAATGTTATTATGCATTCAGGAAATGAACACACAGACATTCAGGAAACCTGTCTCTCAAGTTTTTATGACCTGTAATATAAATTTTCTTAATAAAATTCCTTTTTGTTCCCCTGATTGTTCTGAATGAGCTACATCCACCCATAATTTGAATCCTGTGATCTGTCCTGTGTGTCTCCATAAAACCCATTAAGTGTCATAGTTCTGGCTCTATTCTGAAACTGAAAAGGACTTTTACTTTAAATTATTCATATAATTGTATTTGAAATAGAAACATGAAAACAACATACTTACCTTGGAGCAAACATTATGAACAACACATTATAAAATGCTATTTGATCAACTTGAAAACAGTGTAAGAAAATATTTGCTTTTAACTTTGAAATAAACATCCAGTTCACAAAATTTTTCATAATCAGATGTTTCAAAGTTTGTTTTTTTTTTTTCTTTTCTTTTCAGTTTTTTGGGATTTTTTTTTTTTAAATAATAAATATTCAATGAGAATGGATGCTAATGCTTTTGAAAAGAAGGTATTCATCTTTTTGTTCTCTCCTTTCAGTTAATCTGATCTAAGTGTATGAACAGACAAAAACCTGCACTGTTTAATCCCTCAGAGTAGCACTGGTGGTTGAATTACACAAGCCTTTAAATATGAGTTTGTGTCAGGCCTCTTAGATCTTTTGCACCATAAAAACATCTCCCTCAATTCAGAGATGTCAGGTCAGTAGCAGGACAGGAGGTTTGTAGTGCAGTCTGTTTGCTGAATAGAAATGCACTAGTCTTGGTCTAGGTATTTAACCACCTTGGTTAAATGATTACCACCTTTCTACCTTGGTTCTGTTTGATCCTGGGAAAAGAAGCTCTCTGTACTCACAAGTCAAGAATACACTCTGCTCAGAGCTTGGCACCGTGAGCCATGTTATGTTTTATTATATTAGCACATTTTTTGAAAATGTTGTGCTTCTTTCCCATTTTTCCAACTGTGTCAATCAAACAGCTCTCAACTTATAATTTCCCATGCATATTTTTGAGCTTCCTAGATTCATCACATATATTCACTAAATAGTCTTAGCAACTACATATTCCGACACAATGTAAATGCTAATCAGTAGTGAAGGAAAAATGTACTGCTATTGCAGATGAAAAAAGCATCCTTAAAGTTCCATATTTCCAGGATATTAGAGAGGAGACAGTGGAGGCTTAGAAGCACCATGACTGACAGAGTGGGAAGTGATGCTTGCACTTGTTACTTGCTGCCTTTTCACAACCAGAAAGCCCGGGTGGTGCTGGCTCTTCTCTCTCACTGAGCTTGGGCCAATCTTTTCCTTAATAGTTCAACCAATGCACTGGCAGTTTGCTGATTGTCTGGGCCTTCCCATAGGTTATAACCTGAATAAGACTATGCTCAATTATTTGTTTCATTAAATCTCCTGTAGCTGACTGATTCAGCCCCTCTTGCGAAGACAGAAGATGAGTCCCAGGTTTACCACTATGGCACTATATCCAAGTTTCAGTTCTGAATACTTTCAGACTTTTTTTCCCATGGGATTAATTCTGGAAAGGAGATGTAGCAGGGGTTTTGAGAAAGAAGAAGAGACTTTTTGCTTTCCCCTAAGCAATTTCTGACTTCTTTGCCATGGACAGGAAGCTCAATGTAACAGACCTTTCTGCAGAAGCAAAATAATTCCATGTATATATATGTATATATATATATTTTTCTCTAAAACATATTGTAATACTGTAATACTGTTGTCCATGACAGAATTTAATTTAATTTTAGAAATAATGTAGAATGTAAATGTAAAGTACCATGTGGGAAAGAATTTAAGTCTGAGTGGCATAAATGGAGACTGGTGAACAATAGAGTAGACCATTTCTCATAAAGTTTTCTTACATCGTATCTACCAGTTATTCTGAATAGCAGTAAGACTTGCTCAAATTAAAACATTACTGAAGAATATTCTATTCTTGAAGTATTATATACTGATAAAAATTAATTACACATTCATATGTTGCTAGCCACAACTAACTGGGACCCCCTGGTCACTCCCTGACAAAATCTATTCTGACTGAGTATCTCACAACACACCATGAAGCATTTATTAGTTCTTCAGGATTAATGGCATAACACTGAGAAGCTTATTTCTATCCAGGGCAAAGTACTGCTAGCACATGAACAGAGAATAATACTTAGTGTCTGGAACTGTCTATGGATATCATCAGATTTGAATATTATGAGAAAAAAGGCTTGATTCTGGGTCACATTCAATTTCAAACTGATGGTATCCTTAATTTTTAGTTTGGACACATTTAAAATCTTGTGAGTATATGGTGCAAGAAACCAGTGCTGTCAAACCAGAATGGGAATCATAAAACTTAAGCTTCTGTCTGAAATTACAGTTTGCATATAATCCACTTCAAACTGTAACAGCTTTCAACAAGACCCTGACTGTTTTATTTATATGGGAAAGACAGCTATGTGCATATGCCTCCAAACTCCAGCAACTTCCTATACCATTTATGCTTTCACTGAGTGCCAATAGAGTGGGATATTTTTCACAGCATTCAAAAAGCTTTCAATTCAAGCTGATACTAAATCAAAAATTGTTTTTTAATGACCATTGGAGTAGGGAAAAATGCACCAGAAATTTCTTTCTAGCCTCAGCTGTTCAGTGCTTATTGGTTACTCATCTCAAAAGAGAAGGCAGAAGAAAATTGTTTTCTTGATTATCTAACTGAGGATATAAATACATGGCATGAGCAGTGTAGAGCATCTTACATTTCCTTTGTGTTGTTGAATATGTAGATTTTCTGGGGTGTCACAAGCTATAAAATTATCTTATTTGTTCTGCAGAACCTGGCTTGCATAGGGCACAAAAAGCAGACCATGTGTTAAGAGCTTATATGTATTGCAGATCTTAGCCTACAAATAAAAATCTAAGGGCACTGAAAATAGCCTATGGGCATGGAAACCAAGTGAAAAGAAATGTAGTGAAAACCTGTTCTCCGTAAGTATTGCACATGATGTCTTTCCAGCTCACCTGCAATGCCAGGCCAAAAAGCTAAAGGCCATAAGTGCCAAGTATAAATATGTTATTACTTTTTTTGGTATATAACTAATCCCTTTTCCATCAGAATAGAAAGTGTTTCCCAATAATTTTGCTTCAAGGAAAAGAAGAATCCGAATGCACAAACCTGCTATTCCCTTTCCACAGTAGAAGCAGAGACAGGAGGTATTATAATGATTTAAAAAAAAATAAATTTTTTTCGAAAGAAAGACTGAAGGATTTGAAATCGACATGCAACAAGCTCTGGCCAGCAAACCCTTTCGGTGAATACCATGTGTTGCCTGCAGGAGGACAACCAGAGGAAGCAGGAGGTTTCCAGAATCTTAATGGAGTTCTGATTTTCTGCATTTATCATAGATTGAACCAAAACCTTCAGCCTGTACATTTTTCTTTCAACTAGAGATCTGAAATTTTGCTGTTTGGACCTACCTGTTATTCAGGGTTTGATCAATTATACCTTGATTTTATTAGGCTGAGGATTTTAGCTTTGTACTATATCATAAACACCTGAAAAGGGGGAGCTGGAAATTTATGAGAAGCACTAAAAGCCCCTTATCTACAGTGACAAAATTGCCACCACCATAATCTCTATTAAGTGCTACAAAATTATAGTGTAACAGCTCTGAAATTACATGTGACATCTGTATGAATACCAAATCGATTCATTACATTCAGCCCTATTACAAAAAACACTTACTGAATTTGTACTGATTACAACTCTTACAAATTAACAGTTACCCAAGCGAACTTACTTAGTGTACATATATTATTTAAAGATCATAGTTTAGTCAAATGGAGGTAGCAGTGCAAATAATACTACTACTTAGCATGGCATATAATATCTGAGTAAAATACCCCAATATTTAAAACTCTTTTAAAGTGCTTGATTTTAGAAAAGTCTCATCGTTTTCTTTTCTCTTCTTTTCTCTCTTTTTTTTTTTTTTTTTTTTGGTTAAGCATGCCATGCCATTCTTCCACCAAGTCTCTCAAAAATAGGGGAAAATCAAGGAAGAATATGATAAATGTTCACATTATGCAGAATTTGCCTTTTTCAAATCCCATTCCCCATTGTGCATGCCAGAATTTTATAGAGATATAAATCACAAAGAAATAAGAAGCCAGTAATGAGATAGAAGTATATTTGAAATATGGATGCAAATCCTCACCACCTGCTGAGCAAAAATAGTCTACAGAGACTGTCCTGAAAACTGAACTGCCATTAACATCTTGTAAGCACTAAATTTGCAGCTGAAGAATGTTGGAATTATATGTCTGTGAAATGCCAAAGGCCTCTTTGATTTATCTCTAAGCAGAATATTTCAGCTACATCTACATAAATATTTTAACAGGAATTTAATTTTCATTTTAGTCACACAATAAATCTTTTTATTGCACAACATCATCTTGTCCTAAATAAGTTACCTTTTGCATATGAGCATGAAGACAGTTGTGTTCATTCTTCCTTCTGGTTTGATGAATACTATTTGAATATACAATGGATCAGTACACGTATTTACATAAAAATCTTGCCACAGGCTGTTTAATTTTGTCTAGAGCACCTATTCATTTAGACACAAATTATCGAACGACTATCACTTGACTTATATTTAACTTCAGCTCTGGACCTCTCAAGGGTACACCAGAATAGAGCAACAGTAAAAAATAACAAAATGAAACCTCTCTGAAAGTTATGAGTAGGTATACTTCCTGCCCTGCATGCACTGGCAAAGGAAAAATATCAGAGACTTACTGTTTATTTCCTTTTTGGTGCACTTTATAAACAGTATTAGGAACTCTGGCAGCTCCTGTCTTACTGAATCTTACTTACTGTGCATTTTGGATGTCATTGCTTTTACAGTTTGATTGTGTAGTGTTAGATGTGGCAGAAATATTTATCCGGTAACTTATAATGTCTCCAGAGGACAATAAAATGGGCATGGATTACCTTTTCTGCTTGGCAGGATCCTGAAAGTAAGCTCCTAATAGAAGTCAGTTTGTTGTGAGCAGGGCAGGCTGGTGCAGAGCTACCTGCTCTTCTCTGCCTGTTCAGCAACCTGGAACACAAGTTGCAGGAGCGGGAGTGCTGACAGTGTGGATGAATGGGTGCATCTCTATGTGGCCTGTATGCTCTTCTATTTGCAAGCTCTTTACTTGCTTTCTTGCTGTAAAAAATTGTGACGGAGCTACTGTTAAGCCATCTCTTCAGGCATGTGGGTTCATTCTGCACAAATTGTACTGCCTTGCCTGCAAATTGATTATCATATCTGATTTATTTAATCTCAAATTCACAGCATAGAACATTTGTTCTAGCACTCAGAGGGGAACAGGCACAAGTGTAAATAACAACTGGCAGTTGGAATTAGGCTATTAAGAAAGAGATTTTCAAAGGCTTAAACAGAAACTAATATCAAGCAGCTCTAATCAAGTCTTTCATTGTGAGCTAGATACCTGCCACTCATTTCTGCCTCTAAAGATCTTCCCATAAAACTGTCCTGCTGTATAAATGTTCAGAATCAGAGGTAAGCATAAGTATACGTGCTTACAAACCTGTTGGCTTATTTTCTGGAAATCTGACTCCAAATTGTTCTCTACAGAAGTTTCAGGCTGCAAGACAAATTGGTGTAAATAAATTTGGACACGTTATTTTAGCCTTCCCCAAGGCAGCAGACTGCCCTGTAGAGAAGTAAGAGGGCAACCAAAGTCAAGGTTGTCTAACCAGTCTTATTTAGCATAGCTAAGTAAATTATAAAAAATTAAGAAAAGAAGAGTTGGATACTATGCTAAAAACTTGGGCATCTTTAAACCTCAGATGACTGCACTACCCACAGCATACAAATATATAGTGCATAAGCAGATAGATGGCAGTGGAAAGATAGGTAGAAAGACAGCCTGTTGAAAGATAGGCTACGATATAGCACAGGACACAGCAGTGCAATCTTCTTTCCATGCCTGCTTTGAAAGATAATTTGTAGTTGTCTTTGTAATTATTTCATCACTGACTTCTCTGTTATGCCTGTTGAGCCTAGGATGTCTTCTCCTTTCTAATTAACCAATTATAGCATTCTTCTTGTCTTTTCCATTTCCCTGATCATCATATAAGCTGACCAGCAAGGAGTTTAAAGAGAGATCAAAACAGCAGTCTACAGAAAACAACACACCTCTCCTTGGGCTGTATTTTAAAGGAGGGTTGTGGCACAGTCCAGGGACTGAATTTCCTTTAGGCTACCACGACCGTCAGAAAAGCTTCCCTTTTCCTTCCAAAGTGCATAACGGAGAAAGGAGAAACACAGCAAGTACACTGTTGTACTTCATACACTTTAGCAAGAAGTTAATTGACCTGCTTAGGAGCAGTGACATGCTCTGCCAGTCTTTGTGCTTAATTAACAGAGAATTAATAGACTATCTGGTTGAATGGGATCTTTGGAGGTCATCTGGTCTGACCTCCAGTTTGAAGCAGGGCTATTAACCATGAGCAAATCAGAAGAGATTGGCTTTTTTTTTCTCTGGCTTTTTCCAGTTGCATCTCTGGTCTGCTACAGGGCTACACAATTATTCTGTATGAGCGTTGCCTGTCTTCCCCAGTCATCAGGCACGATTCATTTTTAGAGGCAGGCTACCAGCTTACCAAACATTTCTATATTACAGATAGACAATGCTTAGCCTATTTTTCCCCCCCAAGTTTCACTATCTACCCTGAATTTATGGCCCCACCTTAAACCACAGAAACTTTTCACCACTGGACTGACAATACACATTCTGAGGGATTGTGCAAATGTTGCACCTTTTCCGCTTGAATCCACTTACAGTTGTTTAGTGTTGGTATTCCTACCATTGTAGTGTACTAGAAAAGTTCAGTCCTTATGCTCCCTGTTCATTTTCTATGGAACGACAGTAGACTCTATGGGAAAGCCTGTGAGAGTACAGGCTGACTTCAGGCCCAACAAAGGACTCTCATTCTCTCTGCTGCCCGTTGGACACTTGTATGCAACTGCTCATTTTTGCTCTGTAAAATCCACTCCCAGACACATAATATGTAATGACTCTTCTGTATGGCTAAGGTACAGCAAAAATTCTGAGCAGATTCATCATGGAGAAGGCAGAGAATTAAATCCACGTTTCCTCAAGCCCAAGGGAGAAGTACTGTGGAATAAAAATGTTCACTTAGCTGTAAACTTAATTGGGTGACAGCAGATTGTCAATACTCTGGAGCCAAGTAGCTGAAATTCCCACAACAGAGGGCAACACCTCTCAGAAATCAACACACTATTACACAAAATTTCTTCTGTTCCAAAATTCTTCCATTTTGTTCACAGCTTAGTTAAGAGATCTACCTGAAACAGTTGACACAGTTAATTCCCAGATCAGTCTTGTTTATTTGCTGGATGTCAGCTAAGTCTTCTGTATTATCGTAAATAGCCCATTTCTGACAAGCAACAAGTAGGGGGGACTTTTTTCCTGTGAGATTGTGAAGGAATCCAATGAATACATACAGTGAAGATCATTTCAAAAAAAATACAAAAAAAATATTATGCATTCTAACTTATCAAAAGACTATTATTATTATTATTATTATTATTTTATTTTTAGTGGGACCTTGAACCAGTTTCATTTGCAGTGTAGATAATGTACTCAGTTTCAAGCTTGCTTGGTCATCATAGCTAAAGCAGAGCATCAACTTAATCTCACTGCTATCTTTTCATGGTTTGTTTTTGTTGTTATTGTGTAGCTTTGTCTTCAGCTGAAAACTCGAAGGTCACTTTCTTTGTCTGTATACTGTACTTCACCATTTACTACTGCTGTGTTTTAGATGATGTATGATCTCACAGTCAGAGTAAAGTGAGTTAGAGTCTTCATTGCACTATTCCCATGCAGCTTCCTGTCCTTTGATAGATCCCATAAGACTGAATTCATAAATCTGATCCAAAACATCTCATTAACTCATCTATTTTCAAAGCTACGTCATTTTCTCAAATGAAAAAAAAAACAACATAAAAACAATAATTCAATGCTATTTATAACTTTTGAGTAAGTGTTTACATAAATATTTTACTAGATATGGGATTATTTAGGCTGATAACCAATGTGATTTGATTAGCATAATCTTAGGTGGAAAGGGCATATATTCTCCAAGTTTGGCTTACCCAAAGCTTTCTTCTCTTCAGAAATAACTTTTTAATTAGGAAACCCAGATTCAAACCCAAAACATGAACTCTATATGGCAGATTCAGTGAAATTAGTAGACAGCCAATGACACTTTAGACCAACAGAAAGTATATTCCTTTGGACTTGCACAGCTCAAGTAAAACAATACTTCCCTTCTCTCTCACACACACACTTTTTTCATTGTATTATGAAGTTTTGAACTTGAAGTGATACCTTTCCTGGCAAGAATTGCAAAACACTCCACTAAATACATTCCACTAATAAACACCACTAAAATATCAACCAGACTTTTGGAATCCTTTCTGGGACAGATAGGGGTTGCAATTATGTACAAATATAGAGCATGAGAATGAGAAAGCAGCTTGTTTCCCCACAGAGAGTGGACTGGAATGGAACACCAGCATGACCAACTTCACTGGGAAGATGGACCTAGCGTCAATAGAGCTTTCTCCTACCAATAGAAATGGCATAGCAAATAATGGATCTGTTTAAAGAGTAACATAACAGCTAAATGTCAGAAGTACTGGGAAAGTTGGGCAAAAAATATTTTTTGTTACAGAAAGAAATGCTTGGGTAGTGCCACCTTTTTTATTTTTTTTTTTAATTTTTACTTATTTTTATTTTTTATTTATTTTGTGCGCTGGACATTGTAATAGGAAAACCCTTTTGCCTAAAAAACATGATGGAGATTCCAGGGTAGAATTCAAAGCACTCAGTGGCATAATGACTGTCTGCCTCCCACAAAGCACTTTGAATTATGCTTGTTTCCAGAGGGAACAGTTATTGCTTGTTTTCCATTCTGGTTTCCAGATGTGGGAAGAGAAAGACAGAAAAATGACTTACTGCTATTTCTGTTGCAAACCACATGGCTTTTTCCTGTTTAGAGACCTTTTACAATTCAGTTTCCACAATAAGACTGTGGGACCCTTGGAGTAACAAAAGTGTCAAAATGTAATGTTGTTTCCTTCAAGGACTGAATAATGAGGTTTATAGATTTCCTGTGCAACTGTCCAATAGAAACAAACTAATAGTGTGAAAGGCAAGAGGGATAGTGAAAGAAATCCCTGGGATATATTTCATATGCTAGAGCTATTATTGAAATATAGGTGCCCATCTAGCTCAGGATCCCTGCTCACCAGAACAATTGTAAAAATTGTCTCTGACTAATGACAATAAAAAGCCTGAATCTCTGTATTCCCTTGGCAATTTAAAATCTGAGTTTAATATATTGCGGTTTCATTTCTGAACTAATGCAATTGTATAAAAGACATTTTGTTTAAAAGAAGACTTTTCTGTAGAGAACGAAATACTGGAGGTATGGCTCAGAATGTTACCAACCACAGAAATTCTTAGAAGAATAATGTAGGGAAGAATATTGAAACCTACCTGTTTATCACCACAATAATAAATATAATTAATTGTTATTATTATCCATTTGGGCCATATAATCTGTTAAGACATGAAATTGTGCTGTGTGATTTCTCAGGTGACTTACACTTAGACCTTTATTTAGAAAAAATAATCATAAAAAGCCCAGTAGTCTTTAATAGATCCCACTAGTTCAGATACCCCTATGCTTGCTGGTTTGGTGTTTTCTGTGTCAAGAAGTTTTTGGTTTTCTCATGGTCACAATTGCACCTTCTCTAAGCTTGTAACACAGACAGTCTTTTTGCCCCTGCATGTGCAGCACAGCAAACCTTTCAGCACATAGGGTTCTGATCCATCAGGTTGCAGGTAGTAACCATATCTGCTACACATATGTTTATTACATAAAAGAGTCTGTGTGCTTCTTCTGCAGATTTCACAAGAGAAGGGCGTCTACTTCTGGCTTCAGATCCCACACGGACCTAGCAGCTGAAATCACCTCTGAAGAAAATGGTGTATCACTGCATATTTACACTCGGCTACAGTCCAGAAATCCTGATCAGGCTCTGCACTGCAGATATTTAAAAGAAGATCTCACCCCTACCTCAGACATTTTTGAACCTGAGGTTTCAAGGGATATGTAAAAGAAAGGAGAAAATCAAAACAGAGGTGCTTTTCACATGCAAATACACTCATATAAAAACCTATTTCTTGGAAATGTTCTTAACTAGTTGACTTCATCTAGCCATCACTACCTTGAGAAGTTAAACTACTGCAGTGAGTAGCTAAGGATTAATTTCCAAAAGCTTCAGGGTTCAACATGATTTAGAAAAACTCCAAAAAATTGTAGAGACCATAGAAAGACCACTATAAAGATCCCGAGTGTTCTCTTTAACATGCAGTGTGAACTGAACACCTGCTGAAGACAACTTGCAGCACAGCAGCTCCCTCTCTTCCATAAAGCAGTGCACAAAAACTTCTGCAACAAGAAAAATCTGAAAAATGTGGTGAAGCCAGAACACATTTTCTATTATGTGTATTATACGTCATGTAGTTACTAGTATTTCAAAATAGAAATATGTCTGTTACCATAAAACACTTTGAAATAGTTCACAGAAACCACCCAAATCCTCAGTTAATTCATAATCTGGTCTGTATTTCACAGTCAGTGCTGTGTAAGACTATATTATTTCTCCTATCCTTTGCTCCCTTACAATTCTTCACAGAACCTGCTTAAAAAGCAATGTCAAAGTGTCAATGTGCTTTCTAAGGAGGGTATGGCTATCTATATCCTGCAGATAAATCAGGGCTCTCCTTCTCAGGTCACTCTCTGTAAACTGCTGGATTTAGCATCAAGAAAGAAGTTTTAGCAGCAATATAATCATATGAATTATATTAAACTGGACTGGCTGAAGGACCAGCTGAAGCCCTGTATAATGAATGGATGTTGCTGAACTTCACTATTCACATAAGAGAAATGTACAGTGAACTAATTACAATTTCTATTCTGTGTACTGTCATTCATTTCGCAGCTTCCCCAAGTAACATTCCCTCTGTGACTGGGCAGCAGAAGACTGTCCCCAAAGGTCACATGTAGAGCCTTTATATAGAATCTGATGAGCATTGTTTCTGGGCTCTAATTGGAAGCTACATCATTTTGACTTGTCACGGCCTGTGTGTGTATGTTCCTATCAGTTGTTCCGCTCATGTCTGTTAAAACTCTTGCAGCCTTAAAGACCATACAGTGCTGAAGGAGCTTGCTGAATCAGGATCTTTCACATTGGATGGTCATTCACTGGTTGCTAACTAATGAGGAAAAAACACCAAATAAATCCAATGGATGAGAACTTATTCTATCATTTATCCAACAACGCCAAAGCTCTTTAGAAACTAACTTTAATTAGTGCCTCATGGCGAAGACAAATGTGATTATCCTCATTTTACCAAGTGAGAAAATAAGATTAAAGGTCTTCTCCAATGTCATAGTGAATCAATGAAAGGAGCTTCCAGGACCCCACTGTTCATTAAGGCTGTAAACAGTGCCAGGCTTCATCAGAATGCATCAGTAGCTTCATCTGCAAGGAATTGCCCAATACTTTTGCTTTTGAGCCTCAGTAGAACATAACCTTCTACCCAGTAAAAGTATTTGATGAAACTTTATGCAGAAAACTAGGAATCTAGTCACCCTGGAC
This sequence comes from Anser anser, assembly GCF_964211835.1. Classification (NCBI taxonomy): domain Eukaryota; kingdom Metazoa; phylum Chordata; class Aves; order Anseriformes; family Anatidae; genus Anser; species Anser anser. The sequence goes on along the minus strand of NC_139725.1, from coordinate 16,833,558 downwards.
AATAAAACTTGAGTATTACATTATTCAGCCATCTCGCTAATGCACGCTCCTCCTGCAGATGAGAGACTGCAATGTATAGGGCGCTACTAGCGATGCTGTGCACAAGCACCTCATGTTCTAGGACAGACTTTATGAAAGATAAGCACATTGCTGCCTCTCTGCAGTGATATTTCCCCTTGGTCTTTCCACTCTAGCCAAGCACTTAACTTGGATCCCAACTAATCTCATTTGAAAAACTCATATGGTGGTTTTGTTCCCCTTCTTTTCCAGTGTATCTTATAGCCAACAAGTTTTTGGTATTTGATCCCAAATGCACTTGCTTAGGAGAAGGGCTTTTTTCATGTGTAGCTGTTAGGAACACCCACCTGCCAAGGAAGTTACTTCTGAAGAAGTGGTGAGAAAGCAGCTCCTTCCAAAGCTTTTAAAATAACTCTATAATCTAAGTTCATAGAAGATGGTCTGATCTCTGCTGTTAGTAAAGAGGAATGAGGAAAAAGGAATAAAAGAGGAAAAAGAGTAACTCTGCAATACGACAAACTCAGGGAATGTATCAAAGAGACATGCATGCAGATGGTTCACCAGTGATTTGAAAAAGGCTTCAAATGCTTCTACCTCAGGATATGTCATTATCTGGTAGATATCGAACGGAACTGAGGTTTGTATTAAATCAGTCAGCTTCAGTACATGCCTAGTATATAGTAAATCTTTATATAACGTTCAGCAGAGCTATTATGTCACAGTTTCACAGCCTTCTTCCTAGCTGTTCAACATCCTTTTTCTCTGTGTCAGATCCCTAACATCGGTTCCTCCCTGTTTCATCAGAGAATGGTGTTTAGTCCTTTCTGCGGCGGACTACTTTTTCCTAATCTGTGAATTTCTCAGCATGGCTGATGCACCGGACCATTCTCACATGCCAACCTCCCCCCTTCACACCACGGTCCAGCTACCCACTCACTCAAACAAGATTTAATTTGTTCTAGCGGATATTAACTCTAAATCCCAACCGTGCGCTTATCCACCTTGCCTGTTATTTCAGCCCAGCTCTTGCTTGTGCTGTGGCTCTAATTATCTGGCTGGCTGGGGTCAGGGCTGCGCACCTCCCACATCGACGGGAAAAGCCAGCGCGGTGTGCTGAGCTGCCCCACCAGAGGCTTAAAAGCTGAGGGATGGGGGTAAGAGAGGAATGTGTCACACCCGATTCTTTCCCGTGGCTGATTTGAGTCTCAGTTTTTATTTACTGAGCCTCCTTAATGGGCTCCGCTGCAGATAAGATGCGTTGTTTTCTGCTCAGATGCAGCTGGAGCCAGGAGTTGCCAGGCAACTGCTCTCTGCACCAGTGGCATCAGCTCTGGCACCAGCACCAGCACCAGCACCCGCAGTGCTGGACCAGGTCCTGTGGCAGGCCCCAGGCATCCCACTGCTCTCCCATGGTGGCAGTGTGAAGGCAAAGGGGGTGAAGCGGGGCGGCGGGAGGTCGATGCTCTCATTTTCTGCTCACCATGCGGTGGTGGGGCTGTGGCAAGCAGTGGCACCCGAAGTGCTAACAAAGCAGCATTCACATTTTGGCATTTTGACCTGTCTTGTGCTCAGGGAGTTGTCCTGTGTCTATTCTCTTCACAAAAGCTGAGGAACAGTTATGGTTTCTGTAAGGTGACGTATGTTCCTCTGCTTGAAGAGCTATGCTTGCTCTTCAGTTAGACTTCTTTTATTGGGCCTGATGTTGGCCTAACACCGGTGAAACTGTTTCAGTATTTCTTGGAGGACAAGTGAAAGGCCTGATGTTGGAGGCAGAACAGCGTGTATGTAGCAGCATATTTTCAATACAGGAGTTTGGCTTAGGTAAAATCACAGATGTCACCCAAGGCAAAGGGCTGGGATGCTCCTGCAGACCTTCAGGCTTCTGAACTTGGTCCATGCCCAGTTCCCCAGCTGTGCAACAGCTGTGTTTGGGCTCTTCTGCATGCAGAAGGGTAGGAGTGGTGGGAACATGTAGATATATGTATATCTATGCTATGTAGCAAATAAATATTAGATGGTGGCTGAATTTTCTGTTTCAGTGGGAGATTTTTGGAAAACACTGTATAGCCAGCACCTAGAAACAGTGGCAGCAGTGTGCTGGTTTTTGTGATGGGTTCAACAACTAAATTTTCTGAGAGAAAATCTCTGAAGAGATTTTTGTCAGGAGGCAAGACTGAGGTTTGGGGGCAGTTATCACAACTCTCCCATATGGTACTGCTGGGTTCCTTGGTTGCTTGTGGACCAGCTATTCTTAACGGGGTCTCACTTTTCTCCTAAGTCAAGTCTGTTCTGCTTTGTATGAATGATCATTTCTAGGCACTGAACCAGGTGTGCATGTCTTGTGTCCCAGATGATGTCTCAGCAGCTGGGCTAAAGCACCAAGGCCAGCACTCCTTCTTCTCCCTGCACCTCCAGCAGCTGAAGAGATGATCGGGATCTTGTCTTCCACCTCCCTTTGGCAGCAGCACAAGACAGGGACATGTCCCTGTGTTGTGGTTTAACCCGGCTGGCAGCTAAACACCACACAGCCGTTCGCTCACCCTCCCCCCTCCCTCTCTGGGATGGGGGAGAGAAACGGGAAAGTGAAGCCTGTGAGTTGAGATAAAGACAGTTTATTAAGACAGGAAAATAATAATAACAATAATAATAATAATAGTGATAATGGTAATAGTATTAACAATAATAATGTGTAAGAAAACAAGTGATGCACAATGCAATTGCTCACCACCCGCTGACCGATGCCCAGCCTATTCCCGAGCAGCCGGCCCCCCCACCCCGGCCAGCCACCCCTATATATTGTTTAGCATGACGTCAGATGGTATGGAATATCCCTTTGGCCAGTTTGGGTCAGCTGTCCTGGGTCTGTCCCCTCCCAGCTCCTGCTGCACCCCTAGCCTGCTCGCTGGCAGGACAGAGCAAGAAGCCGAAAAGTCCTTGGCCTGGTGTAAACACTGCTCTGCAATAATTAAAACATCAGCATGTTATCAGCGCTCTTCTCATCCTAATCCAAAACATAGCACCCTACCAGCTACTATGAGCTACTTAACTCTGTCCTAACTGGAACCAGGACACCCTGGAGCAAAGGCCCATGTCCTGTCACACACTGGGGCAGCACTGTGTCACCAGATGACTGCGGAAGAGCTGGTGTCCCCAGGCTGCTGCCTGGGGATCACATACATACATTGCCAGGCATGTAGAATGAGGTTTGTATATGGGAGGAGACGACAGCCTGCTGCCCTTGTGCGTGGCGTTTTGCTGGCTGTTAGGGTGTGCTGCTGTGTAATGCAATTGTCTTGTTCACCTGGAGCTCCATGCATAGCTCCCTTTCAGTCATGAATCTGAATAAATACTACCACTTAAATATGACAAAATTTACCAATTACTTCCTGAATTTTCAATATTCATTTTGGTGTTAACATTCACCAAAGAAAAGAAATGATGTTTATAGAACTATATATTTAAAATCTCATTCATCATCTTTTTTTTTTCTCTCTTTTTTTTTTTTCCTCTCAGATCATTGCTCATTAAATTCTTTATAGATTTAGACCACTGGGTATGCTTTGTTCAGCTGTACAATTTATATCATGTAGAGACAGGGCTTTCCTTCAGGTATTCAACAAAGCAATTAAGAACCCGCTGAATACAAACAACAGCCTTATGTGATAGATGTTCGCATTTGTACTTCCTCTCATTCTGTTGCCATTCTGAATCCTGCATGTTCATTTTCCTTTACACTTTTATGACAGGGATTTGTTTTGTAGCATTGACTTCCATGCAAAAATCAGCTAGATGTAGCAGGGAGCAGGGGAAGAGCAGGATATCTGTAGTATCACTGGATGTACTGGTAGGCAGAGCATCAGGGAGACCCAAGGCAACAAGAAGCCACTCTGATCACTACCATTCACCTTTAGGTCCATGAAGATATCCTCAAATATTATATTCTGGTTTCTCCTCTACACAGCTACCTTTTTCATGATGACTTAGGGACTGGAGGCAATTGCTACAAGAGACTAAATGCAGTATGCTGGCTGCTGCAGGAAAAGAGGTACTTAGTCTCAGTTCATTAAGAGAAAAGGCCATTTTCTAACCCTTCTTGCTGTTGTTTGGGACCATGCAAAACCCATAGGAGGGATTATTTGTCCTCTACCTTTGGAGGACAGACTGGTCTATGGCGAGTATCAAGTCTGACAAATAAGTCACACTGTCAATGCATTTGGCAGAAAATAAATCAATTGCCAAATAGGAGGAACTGACCGTCGGCTATGTGGAGGTCATTAGGTTGTCAGCTATTGCCTCTTTTAGATGCAAACACTTATCATGATCCAGTTCTGGTCAGTCTTAGAGCATTAGAGAAGCTTCAAAGCAGCACAAAGGAGTTAATATATATATATAGCTCCTGAAATACCACATCCAGTGACAGCAAATGAAAAGGCTGTCTGTGGTGTGGCTGACCTGGGGCCATGCCAGCTGGCTGAAACAATAGGAAGAAAATAGGTCACTTCCACTTAGTGTTTCCTTTACTTCTTAACCCCCTAACAGATTGTACTGCACTAATGCAAGCCCCAAAGGAAGTTCACATCACAACCATAATCTTAATAATGGATGTAGACCTCTAAAAGGTGAAGAATAAGCATTTAGTAATTGAGATCAGTTTCAAGAAAACAGTGTATGTTGAAAATCTGTCAGGAAAGCCCATTTCCATGACTGTTTTCAGTGCATCTTGGTTTGGGATTGGCTTGGAAACACTGAGAGAACTCTCATTATATTTTTATGTGGCAATTTTTCTTGAGAAAATGGTTTGAAATTGTTACTTTCCTAGCAGAACTAAGGATTTTCAAACTATGTTATTTTGTTTTCATAGAGCTCGTCTATAATCTCAAAAATCTAGGAACTTCCATATTGGTCCCATCCAATGTCTGTTTACTTTAATCATATCTCTAAAAAAAAGACATGTTTTTAAAAAGAAATGAAAAAGAAAGAAGAAAGAAAGAAAGAAAAGAAAGAAAAGAAAAGAAAAGAAAAGAAAAGAAAAGAAAAGAAAAGAAAAGAAAAGAAAAGAAAAGAAAAGAAAAGAAAAGAAAAGAAAAGAAAAGAAAAGAAAAGAAAAGAAAAGAAAAGAAAAGAAAAGAAAAGAAAGAAAGAAAAAGAAAGAAAGAAAGAAAGAAAGAAAGAAAGAAAGAAAGAAAGAAAGAAAGAAAGAAAGAAAAAGAAAGAAAGAGAAAGAAGGAAAGCAGGAAAGAAGGAAAGCAGGAAAGAAAGAAAAAGAAAGAGAAGAAACGAAAGAAAAGAAAGAAAGGAAAATAAAACACCATCTCATAATAACCACTTTGGACAGTTCATCTCTCTTGTTAAGGGGCATGTCTACAGTCAGCATCTGCAGAGTTCATTGCTCTTCTCATAAGAAGCATAACCTCCTTAATCTCCAGGTTTGGTGATACTTAATAGTTTAGAAACACTGGTTTACCTCCAATTATTTAGATTATTATGTTTTTAGAAGTCAGTAGACACCTGGACCTTTTTTTCACATAATTTTAGTCAATGTAGTATTCCACCTCATTTAATACATTGTGCTTTTGTAAGCAAAGAAAAGATTTTGGAAAGAATAACCTAAAGGAATCGCTTGTATAGTATTAGAGCATGCAGATCAAAACAGGAAGGGCAATAAAAAAGATAAAGATTCAAGATGACTGTGCTACAAAATGGCTTTTGGACAAGCTAAGCAATTAAAGTGAAGAGCAGTCTCCCAGAGAGTGAGATAGAAACTTCATTCATCAAGAAATTTAAAGTTATAACAAAGCAAGTATTACGTAAAATAAATAAATAAATAAAAATATCTGTACTAGAAAGGGAAAGCATATAAACCAAAATTTTTCTGCATCACTAGTTTTATTCTTTTATGTTTTGTTTTTTTTTTTTTTTTTTTTAGAGACTAATTTAGAGACTAATCTTTTGACTCTAACATCCTGTCTTTTTCAGATCCCACTGGAAATCTACTCCTATAAGCAATGCTATCCTGTGTAGCAATTTTGGAAACACACATACACATACATAAAAAGTTGCTAAATGCCAGAACAAAGAATATGAAGCACCTGTTTCTCCAAAGCTCTTCAGTATTCCTTATGTCTTTACCAACATCCTTTCCTTCTTTCCTTCTTTTCTTCTCTCTTTCTTTCTTTTTCTTTTTCTCTTTCTTTCTTTCTTTCTTTCTTTCTTTCTTTCTTTCTTTCTGTCTTTCTGTCTTTCTGTCTTTCTGTCTTTCTTTCTTTCTTTCCTTCCTTCCTTCCTTCCTTCCTTCCTTCCTTCCTTCCTTTTCTTTCTTTCCTTTCTTTCCTTTCATTTTTCATTCTTTCATTCTTTCTCTCTCCTTTTCTCTCTCTCTCTTTTTCTTTCTTTCTTTCTTTCTTTCCTTCCTTCTTTCCTTCCTTCCTTCCTTCCTTCTTTCCTTCCTTCCTTCCTTCCTTCCTTCCTTCCTTCTTTCAGAGCAAAGCACTTGCAGTTTAAAATTAGACCTTAAAACTACATTTCTTACGACTCTTGGAAAATATTAGTGACAGAGCCTTGCTGCTACCTGTTCACCCTGAAAAAATATTAGTTCACTTAGTTATCAATGTTCTTTTTGCAAAGGAAAGGTGAAGCCCTGAAAGCAGGATTGTTTTTTGTTATATGGAATTCCTAAATTTGCCTTTATTATCCAACTTATGGAAAAAATAATCACCATTACCTATAATAAAAAGGGAAGCTTTTGTTCTTCTTGTTTTCTGTATTAAAAAAAAAAAAAAAAAGAGAGAGAGAGAGAGAACTAAAAGAGCAAATTTGAATCCAGTTTGACATATTCTCCATGACCTCTGCAGGTCAGGAAACTGATTCAAAAGAATAAATCACTAACAGTGGTTATTGCAGTATCTCCATAGAAGCAGCATAAGTTATGAACCAGAAACAGTGCCTCTGTACCTCTTGCAGGGGACACACTGCGTCTGCAGAATGTGGCAGCAGCTTCAGTCAGACAGAGAACTGCAACGGGTGCCTCCGGATAAAAGGCATTTTAGAGAGGGCAACAGGACTTTGGTAGTCCTTTAACTTCACTTAGGTAGTTCAGCCCCCACAAGACAAGACTAAGGACAGTTGCTGAGTGAGTTCAGTGACTGATATTGGAACATACGGAAGGCTGTCTGCCACAATCTTATTAGTGTGAGAATTTTGCTGTCCTTTGGACAGCTTTGGATGGACTTCCGAAAGCAAAGATGGTACAGCTGTTAAGCCTCACCTTTTACCTTGGCTAGGCAACTTTCTGAAGGAGCAGATGGTCCTGAGTTTCAAACCATGAATCACTGTCACAAAGTCTGTGCTACGCAGGGCTGATAAAGCTCAGTAGGTAACATTTTCATTACTATCTGTGTCACTCTGATCAAGCACTCTTGCTGCTGAGATGGTCTTTATTACTACAGCGCTAAAGCACAAGAAACAAATAGCAGGAGTCAGAAAGTCACACTGATTCAATGCCTTTAAGTGATGGAGGAAGGGTAGGAGCGTAGATCCCTTGTATTCATTCAACTGTATTAACATAACGTGACAGCCCATTTGCTCTGTATTCAAAGGAAGCATATTGATGTTATGTGAAATGCAATTGCTCCTGATGCATTTTATAGATAACTTCTTTATCTTTGATATCATTTTCTCTATTAGAGGACACGCCCAAATAAGAATCATGAAATCTGGATAAAAGGCCAATCTTTCCAGGTTTCCAGGTCTATAAAATGTAGTTGAAGTTCTTGGAAAGAAAAAAAAAAACAACAAAAACCAAAAAAACAAGTGAATGCAAGATGAATGAAAAAGAGTGGGGGAAATGAGAACTTGATGAAATTTGTGATTGCCTTCAGAGACAGAGAGTAAAAAAGTGGTGTTGAAAAGTTCAGGGAAAATACAATTTTTGAGAAAGGGTGTGTGCAGATAGGAAGCAGAATAGAATTACCTGTTTATTAAAAACTTGTGGGTATTGAAGTAGATGGATGTGAACATTAGGAACCTAAGTACTTGAATGATCTGAAAAGTCTTGAAGGATTTAAACATTTCCTATTAATAACAATTGTAACTCTCATAAAGACATTTCAAGTCCAGCAATCCTTTTGTTGGTAGGTACGAACCATGGCTATTATAATGTGACAGAGCAAAGGTCTTTGAAAGCTGAGGAATTCACTCCCCTGCCTCACCATTCCTTCCCTTCCTTTTCTTCCCTGCTATTGTCCTATACTATTTTGGAATAATTAAGACTGATTAAATTACCTCTTTACGGACTTTGACAATCATGTATTTCCTCTGCTGACAAGGAGACATGCTTTGGCTGTATGGTGAGTCCTAGGGGCCCTGCAGCTGGGAACATCTTCCTGGGCTGGGAACATGCTCCTGCTCTCTGTCAGCCTCTCCACCCTGGAGACTGGTCTAAGTACCCTCAGCTGGGCAGGGTTGTGACTTCCCCGTGTCTTTATAATAGGTTATGGCTCTGGAAGTTGGTGTTATCACTGGTTTGCCTCTATATTTTTAGTGAGAGCAAATTTTTTATGTCACAAAAAAGGTTCAGCTCAGGCCAGTGGTTAGTGTTTTGTCTTCTCCTGTCCCAGCGTCTAACTGCTGCCAAGGTCCCTTTTTCTGATGAACTTCCCTGAAGAATTCAGAGGCAAAAATGGCTTGATTCAAGAGACACCCTAAGGTAAGGGATGAAGTCAAACAATCTTCAGACTGTTGCAAGATATAAAAATCCAAACTTGTATTTAATTTCACTAAAGAAATATGACCCGCAAAGGTATGGAAAAGAGATGGATGCTATAGTATGAACCAAATCAGAAAATGTGAAGTTGCAAGCTAGTAAAATTAAGGCAAAGTTTCTGAAAAAGCTGTCTTCAGGCTCTGTGTCCAATCAAGTCTGTTAATGCAGCACTACAGCCGCATGCTTGCATGTTAGGTACTGTTTGACACAGGGCACAGCACAAGAAAATTGCACCTTCAGACAGTACAGAACAGCTGGCTAAAATCAAATTCCCTAGCATAGGACTATTATAGCTACTTCAGAATAGGTTGTGTGGGAAAATGTGTGCCAGTTCAGGTGGAGAACATTAAGCAGCTGCTGGAAAGATGGACTCTGTGATATGATGAAAAATACAATATTATATATGCATGATCCTTTGCCTTCCCTATAAAAGTGTATATATCAAGTTACTCGGTACATTATATATTTAGTTCAAATGTGTTCTATTCATGCGAAAGTACTCAAAGGGCTAGGCACCAGATATTTTGCTTTACAACTAGGCTTTAGAAATAAAATCATAAAATGTCTACTATTATTACATTACAATTGTAAATGGAAAATATTTTTCTCTTCCAGTTTGCTGAGAAGAATAGTAAAACCATGGATCTTTTCATGTCCAGTTAGACTGTTGTTTCAAATTAATAAAGCAGCCTTCATGTAAAAAAAATATTTTATAATGTGTATTTTATTCTTAAAAATAAAATGTATTTTGTTTCAATTAAATATCTTTCCTTTCCAGCCTATATATTTAATAATGGCAGTTTGTGAAATGTATATACATGGGTATCTGCACACACAGGCTTTCACTTCCAACATTTTCTTCCAAGAGGTACAAAAGCTTTGGCCTCACAACACATCTGAAACTGCATTGCAAATGCATGAAACAAGGCACTGAAAATCAAAGCGTTGGATTTTCAAAGTTTCTTTTGATAATCTAAGTGGAAACAATTCATCTAATTGCATCCTCTTGTGTTTTAAATTCTGTTAATTGTTTTCTACCACATCTTCTCTCTAGCGTGACATAGATTACTCTTAACATGAAGCAGTAGCAGAAGATGAAAGAAAGAAAGGACAAACGAACACACTGTCACCTTTGCAAATTACTACATTTGCAAGCAGAGCCACAGTGTATGAAGCAACATGACCAGATTTCTTTTGTACACACTGTCCATTTCCAGCTGCATAATGCACTTTTCAATGGGTTAAAATAACCCCTGTGCAGAAGGCCAGCCCTCAACCAATGTTCCATTTAAATACCTCTTAAGCTGTGCCCACCTCTGCCCTTTCCTACAGCCTGCTGTGTAAGAGTTAGTCTAGCTCAAGAGGGAATAGCAAGCCTCATTATTCACAGAAAGAAACAGAAAGGACAAAACAAAACTGTGGATGCAGAATGGCCTGAAATCTGACTAAGCAATTTGAAAAGTGATTTTATTTTATTTATTTATTTTTTCTAAGTAAAATAAAACCTTATTTTGGAGTGGCATTGAGTTTCTTCTGCTTTTACCATGTGAAAAATCAACAGATTTTTTTCGTGCAGTGACAGTTCAGTCCAAAGATTTTGATATTTCTGTAACATCTTCTTAATAAAACATAAATGAAAACAAGACAAGGACAGATAACTGCATGTAATAGTACCTTTAAATAATTTTGACATGTTTGGATGCTTTTTTTTTCCTGGTGATTCAAGAGATCATTACTTAAATATATGAGGTGAGCTACCCATATAAGGAAAAGGTTAGTGCCATCATAGGCCATGTAAATCTTCTTTTATGAAAAGGAACGCAAATGAAATGATCACCTAAGTCAAGGCTTTATAAAATATTGAGTAGGATTATGTTTGCTTTGGGAGTAATTTTATTTTAATCCCTCATTTGAGATTCTATTCCTGTTTACATTAGACAATCAATCAAGAGATGTCACTGAATGGCAGGAGGAAATAAGGTCAAAAATGCAATATGCTTACCTTAGGAATTATTGAATATCTCTTTTATAGACTTGCAAATAGTGGCATGGATCTTTATCTTCAAGTGGTGTGCCTCATAGATCCAGCTGTGTGGGAAATGGAGAATACGTTTCTCCCAATGGATGCCAAAATTGATCCCACACTGCTTGTTACCAGTATCTGATGTAATTGCTACTACTTTCTTTCACACTAGACTGGAATTTAAATTTCTTAGGACGTCTTTTTTTTTTTTCCTTTTTTCTTTTTTTACTGTTTTTTAAGGGATCTCAACAACTTAAATTTACTGAAAATCCATGCTTTTATTTTGATGTCCTTTTGCAAGTAAAGTCTCCTGAGAGGTCTGTGACTCCTTCTTACTTAGGACCTGAGCCTACTTTAAAGAGCTAGCTTTTAGGGCTGTTTGTTGCATGTCTACCACATTACTGAATGCAAAATGTTTCATGATGGCATTTTATTTGGCAATAAAATATAAAGCATGCTGCTCTGGAGCTGTGAAACAAAAGCAACCATTTTTATCCTTTAGCTTTTCAGTCTGTTTTACAGCAAAGAAGGGTTAACAGAAACCCAAATGGATGTATTATTCAAACAAAAGCAACTTCAGTAGCAATTTCTGAGGTCTGGATTTGTGGTGGTGGTTCTGGTGGTTTCATAATTCCTACAAATATCTGGTCAGCCTATGCAAACATGCAATAGATAAATGTGCTGCCACCCTCATTAATGTGTTTTGGGACCTAAGGCACAGAATATTGTAGTGAGTGTAGTACTAATTGTAGTACCACAATATGAAGTGAGAGGGAAATGTTGGTTTTGACTGGAGGCCAATCTTCACCTCCCAGTGTTAACATGAATGTTCAGATACAAACTTGTATATCTCTTGTATATGAGATCAACATTTGGGCATAGAAATTTTCTACACTAAAAATTATTTAACTGTTGTACCCACAATTTCAATACTTTCTGTAGCAAATTCCCAAGTGAAGCTCCTAAGAAAAAAGGATTTCTACAGAAAAGTTTTCATTAGTTTAGCAAAGCAGGTCTCATAGCCTAAACAAAGCCCAGCAGATAGCCAGCAACTAGGGGCTTTCGGTACTTAGTTCACAATAAAAACTTTGGATATGTGATTTTAGTGTGTTGTATCTCATCTTCGTATTCTGAAAAAAAAAAAAAAAAGTAGTTAATACTTAAAAGGCTGTTTTGAAAATTAATTGAAGTATGTTTAGCAGCGCTTTCAAAACCTTCACATGCCATGTCACTGCCAAGTGCTATTATTGTTATTGTTGCTTGAACAATAGCATCAGCCAGGGATTGGTCCAATCCAGGACTAAAAATATCCAGGGATAAAGACTTCCAGACGCTTCAAAAGAAGCAGCCACCAAAGCTTATTCTGAAAGGAATGAGTGCTGGCATCATACTAGGAGAACTTACCAAAGAATCTGTGCCTTTTCCAGTTAATGGCTTCACATAGGTTACTCATTAGGCTTTCCTTTGAACAAAAACAGAAGAGTTTTTCTTTTTTTTTCTTTTTCCCTGAAAATTCCTTTACAAAAATAAAGCTCATAGATTTTCTTCACAAAAGCACACAGAGTTCTTCTTCAATCTACCTACACTTTTTTTTTTCCCACCTGCTATCATTCCAGGAATTTTCTTCACCTTTCTATCTGACATGGTTTTATAATTATTGTGTATCATATAGCAATTTGTACATCAAGTGTTCCTGTGTTAAAAAATGCTGGATACAACTTTTCATGAGTGACCTAAATTTGACACAGCTATGTAGATGCATTATTATCAATAAAATTCTAAATAACATGACAAGGTATTTTTTTCTTCTGACTGTAATGACAGTGAGGAGGCAAATTACTAATATTTGCTAATAATGAAAAGTTAAGGAAATGGTGCTATTAATGATGCCATGCAAGAAGCACTACGTGGTGATGCTAGATTAATCCTGAAAGACGTGTTTGTTTCACACTTCACTGAAATACACATACTGTTTTTTGTTCCAAGGTTAGCTAGATTTCTGTTGGCTTGCTCTCCTTTCTGCCATGCTCCAACTTAATAATATTCTTCCCCTTTATATGACTGGAAGTTGAATTATGTTTTACAAGTGCAATGGATTTATTTATTATCCTTGCATACGTGCATCTGAAAATAAACTAAAGAGACATTTTAAATCAGCTAGTCTGGTCCTGCAAATTTGCTGGTGCAATGGAGACTTAGCTAAGGACGACCTACATACAGGCATGTCTTGTGTTATTGCACTTAAACACACACAAAGGTGCATACACATGTGGCTACAGAAATCACCAGTGCTATGTCTATTCAAACTTTCTAAGAAATACTTTTCCTCCTAACAAATTACAAGCACTGTGCAATACCTTGACAATGATTTTGCATTGTTCTGTCATGAGCAATAATTCACAATAGGCATTCCTAACATAAGGGAGATTCTGAACAGTCAATTCTGACAAGAATTATAGATAATTCTGAAGAGTGAAAAAGAAAGGCATGCCCTTTTTATTGAGTTGCTAAAATAAAATGTCTAGCTCTTAGAAAAATCCTTCTCATAACTCCTGAACATCCTTGAAATCTCCTTTTGCCTCTACCCTTGAAAGTGCTTCCAAGCAGGTCCATATTGCATTTTAAACTTTGGAACTAGTTTAATCTTTAATCCCATGTACTGCATGTTGAAATAATCACATTTCACCATGTCTAAATAATAAATTAAATTAAATGGAGTCTAAAGGAACTTGCTGTATATTCCTACCTAGATACATGCAGGGAAAACCCTTTCCTGGTTGTGTTTTTAATATTTTTGCCCTTCCTTAAGTGATCCAACTGTTTGTAGACTGTTGAGTACAAATTACCAAGGAGGTTTAACTACCAGTTTAATAGAGAGAGAATATTTTCACAGTATATGCAGTACTGGTCATAATGGTTTCTCCTACAACTAGTGTGTAAATCTCAAAGAGCATAAGAGGAGAGAAAGAAAGAGAGAGGGAGAGAGAATTTGTATTTAGTTTTATGGATATTTCATTACATGATCTCCCTGTGATGGCTTTGTTGCTTTGTATTACGGTCTCTCTTCAGGTATTGATTGGCAGCAAAAGAGAGTCTCACATAAATTTCAAGCACAGAGTCATATTCTCTGCTCTCTATTCAACTCTTTCTGATTCCTTACTTGAAAATATCCTGATAATAAAGAGTGTCTGAACGTTCATGCTGGGACGCTTAAGGAACATAAATTAACTAAACATATATAGTTAGCAAGCAGCAGGCCATATTGGAGCCCCTTTCTGAACCTTCTGGTTCACCAGGACATACCATTTGTCTTAGCTTAATCCCCATTCTGAAGGAAGTTTGCAGGTCCCTGTGGGGACAGTTTAGCTCAGCAAGGTTTCACTGCTAGTTGTTCTTTTATGGCCATGCTGACCTGGCTGCTTGTTAGGTTAGTGCAATGGCAAAATGGTGAAGTCAGAGATACAGAGCTGAGGACAGGAGGGAAAGAGTGGCACATGCCTAATTCACATTAAGAGCAAAAAAGCTGCAAGTGTGGCTGAAGGCACCTCTAGATCACCAAGAGGAATTGTCACATTGTGGGCAATTAAAGAAGAGAGTGAAGTAGCTCAGAAGTTGATGGAAAAAAAAATTATTTCTGTCCCTGTTGTAGAAACCATTGGGGAAATTCCTAATCCAAGGACACTTTTTTAATGGAAATAACAGCATGGTCTTGACAGAGATTGAAGTCTCAGAGGAGGAAATTATGGAGCAACTCAGCAACTAGGACAGCAGTATATTCATCTGAGAGGCCTGAAGTAAGGAAAGTGTGAAGTAGAAGAGTAATGAAAAGGAATTTATCCTTAAAATGTTGACTGTGCTTGAAATAGGAAGGTCACTTCTTTGGTTCCTCCAATCAAAACAGAACCCAGTGAAAATCCTGTGAAGTACACACTGGCAAATTGTAGTTTTACTCTGGGGAATGCCTTGAAAAGCCTAATTAAGGAATAAAGTAAGTAAGTGTAACCTGATATAGTCATGCCAATCTAGCTTCTCTGAGGAAAAGTGTGACTCATTTATTCTTACAGAGTTGTTTGAAACAGTTAACCATGTGGATAGATAAAGGTGGATATAATAGTTCACCGGGGTGCTGGCAAAGATAAACTCTTAAACAGGTTACAAAAGTTTTTTAAATATGCACAGGATCAATCATGATGAATTAAACATCTCTGGAACCAAATAAAAAAATAACCCCCAAATGCTCTTTATTGTGTATCTATACAGATGGTACCCTGTGCTCTACGTTTTTCACATGCTGTGGTGTTCTTTTGTCCCTTGAGAGACACATTAGGTTTCAAAACACTCTGTAGTCATCACTGTGTTACATCCCCATGGTAGCTAGCAAAGTGCTGCAAACACTGGTGGGGTTGGTGCTCCAGTTGCAGCAGTCACAGGCTCTGCCTGGGGTAATACTTGCAGACATATGCGTCCATCCCAGCACACTGGGGTATACCTTGTCTCTGGGGGATACTAGGGAGCTGTAGGACAGCACGGAGGGACGGGTAAAAACAGGTATGCAGCTGCTGCTGCACAGCTGGGTCATCTCTTGACACAAGGGTCTTTCTGAAAATTACCGACCTGCTGTTGGTCAACATACACCCTCTATTAGGTGTTAATGAGATATACCCAGAATTTTTGAGGTGTTCCAGAGTTAGACTTAAAGTGATATTTTATCAAGTTTGTTAGCTAAATGTATATTAAAAGTGATGTGGAACTTTACATTCGTGCAATGACCAAGGCTTTTTTTTTTTTTTTTTACTATTTTTCTTTTTTCTTTGCCTGTTACCAACAGCACGCAGGTACTGACCATCGAGTATATTAGAAGCAGCAGTGTGATGTATATATGGAAGGGTCAAAGGTGAGGTGCACTGGGAATTAGAGATTCCTAAATTCTACAAGGATCTTCTTCGAGGTATGAGGTTGAAAGGTAGATATTGTGTCAGGGGACCACCCATATATGTTGTACTGTCGAAGTGAAAAAGGAATCTGAAATCATCCTGAAGAGCTTACACTTTGAATGTGTACAATTGCTTAGCCAGTCCTCAAGAGGGATCTCACAGACCTTAGTAAACGCGGCCAGAAAACCTGCAACTCCCAGTGAGAAATAATACTCTCAAAAATCCCGAATGCCTGCACACTTTCAACATCAACATTGCTGAGATCCCTTTTCACAAAACACAAAACAGACAAATCTTTTAACATTTACTAAGAAATGCTATGAACAGAGAAGGACCTAAAACAAATAAAGAAATTTGATGTCCTTGAACTGTGAGGAATCAAGTACTCAATCCTTGGCAGATGTGCTTATTCCTTAAGAATACTACATGCTCATAGGTGGCTTAAAACAGAAGCCTCTAAAGAGAGGCTTTACACTAATGTGTCCTTCCAGGCCCAGCAAGAAATACTACTCTACATTAATAAACTCAGTTATTCAGCTTGTGATTGACAGAAGTTAAAGTGAATGGAATTACTCTATTTTCAGGTCTATATGGTCAAATATCATGAGATTCCTTGGCCCTCATTTATCTGCAATATCAAGCAGGGCAGGATTATTATTATTATTATTATTATTATTATTATTATTATTATTATTATTATTTTTTCAGAGGGGCTGGCTGATAGCAAGATCCTTTCTCTGGTCAGCTCTTTCCAACAGTAATCCGATGTTCAGTGCAACAAGCCAGCTGGGCATAACCTTAAAGGATGTCAGCATCAGTGAGCTGGTAGGAAGTTCACAGGTATGAAGGAAGGAAGTGGAATAATGGAGATGGGCACCCATCAGATATTCCCCACATATTGCTTCTTGTTGCCAATTTTTTCTTGCTGGTCACAAGGAAGAGGCTCTCTTGTGAGAAGAGAAATCTGCTGCCAGATACACAAATAGTGCTGCAGCAAGGAAGAAGAATAGCTAATGGTAAACTGTGAAATGAAAAATACAGAAGAAAGAACTGTATGGCCTTGAGATATGCAGTAATGCAAATGGGATCAAATGTAATAGTACAAAAGTACAAGATCATGTACTGAGAAGGAAAGGAATTTCTGCTATCAGCTGGGAGCTGATCGGCCAGAAGTGACAAAGTGGAAGAAAGATGTGAGTGTTATGAATCAGTCACAGAATGACTCTGAGCAACCAACATGATGTGGCTGTAGAAAAAGATTAATTCCATGCTTGAGAATATCAGAAAGGATGTGTCTGGCACAGAAATGTGTACAATGTATTTTGTACAACACTCTGGTAAGGCTGGCTGCCTTTGTTCAGGAAAAGTAAGAGGAAGAAGGGATATAAATTGAAGGATGATGGCCCTGTTACCAGGGGTCTGGTCTCTGTGACTCATTATCAGGAGAGATGAACAGCTTTGTTACTTTAGCATAAATGATTGGGTTTTTTTGTTTGTTTGTTTGTATGTTTTTTTTTTTGTTTTTTTTTTCTGAAAACATACAGAAAGTATGTAATTGCAACCATTTATACTGCATTTTCACTGGATTTATTTTACATGTTTTAACAAAGCCTTGTAATGCAAAATGTTACAAAACATTACATTTAATTAAAATAATAATAATAATAATAAAGCAAACTCCAGATAACCTACCTTTCTCACTACTTTATGATATTGTTCAGACAATGTCTCATTGCCCTGGGACTAAAGAAGGAACAGTTGTTAAGCACCTTTAGGTTTAAGGATGGGTGTTCTTTCCTGGACAACTTCTACACAGAACAAATACCATTTATTTAGCTCCCACCTTTCCCCATTAAGGTTAGGTTTAGCATCAAGAAGATTCAAAGAAATCCAGAAAAGAGTTAATCTCAAAATATGTACCCATAAAGCCATTCATAGCAGAACTCACTAATTTCAGTCTTGCCAGGCTATTTAAACAAATTCCTGTAGTTAACATGATTTCAACAAATCCCGAGGATAAGGCGATTTCATCTGTCTTTGATATTTACCAGTCCTTTTTTTTTTTTTTTTTTCCTGCTTATCTGTCAGTCCATGACCTTGAAATCATTATTACTCAGAGCCTAGCAAACTCTAGCTCATTACTGTCTCTCTTCTCCACAGGCAGCAGATACCTTTTTTTTTTTTTTTTTTTAAGTTTTAAATGTTGAAGTTTATAATTAATGTAATTTAAATCACAAGGTAGCTAATTTTAGTACAGTAAATAGAATAAAAGTTTAAATCATTTTTGTGCCCTGGAGCTGGGAATGTCTAGGTTTCAAAAGAGAGTTGGTTTTCTAATCATCTGGCTCTGGTGGCAGAATAATTTAACTAGTATGGACACACACCAATCGGTGAAAGATGGGTTGTTAAAGAAATAGCTAACTACAGAAGAACAATAGAGATCTGAGTTGTTTAAGACGGGAAAGCAAGATTATGGCTTTGAAAAAATGTCACAATCAAATTATGTTAAAAATTTATTGCAGTCATATTCTTTGGCATGGCTAAATATATGGTCACAATAAGTTGCCTTGCTGGTATTTTAACCCATGCTAAGAGAAAGGTCATTTTGAAAGTGGTTGTAGAGTGTTTTTACCTAATGTCTTACAATTTTTAAGATTGATGGGGACAAGTATGGTCCTGGAATATGGGGATTATCATACAAATTCTAATTTGTTTTCCTTTTGTATCAGTTCATTAAGGCAAAGTACACAGTAACAATGTGGTTCTGTAGAGATGAGCTGAAAAAATATTTCTGCACTAGTACAGAGCAATAAGATCCTGTTTGATAGTGAGAGTCTTCCTGCAGAGCCTCAACATACATCGGCAATTGCATGCAGTACAATCTTGATAGAAGATTGTGTTATTCCCTCAGTGCAGATGGCACCCCAGCAAGCAAAATCAAACAGACCTTATCATACTCCAGAACAGCTTCCATTTTTGACAGTTCAGAAGGGAGAAGACTTGAAGATTTCTTTGAATGCTTGCTGTGGATAAGGGACAGTGTTCAGAGAACTTGACAGTGTGGAACAAAATTCATTTGGAAGTTTTATTTTCACCTTGAATCAATGAACTCTGTATTGCATTTTTTTTTTTTTCAAAGGAAAGGTTTCTGGGTTTGTTTTCCTTTTTAACGGATGGATTTTAACAAAGAAAAAAAAAATGAGAATGCATTCTGGAATTTGTGTTTAGGAAAGTCCTTTGATGGTCATATTCCTCCTATGCTCTCACCTCCGTGTTCTAACCTCCAGATGGGGTGGTTAGGGCTATGGCATTGGAAAAGTTGCTGAATAATGCATTTGTCTGATAATAATCCATTCACCGACTGCTCAGTTGTTCATTTTGAGCTAGTCGTCTCATGGTACATAACCATCATTCCACTTCTTAGCCTTGTCTGTCATATTGCCCAGCATTGACTTGCTCTTTTCTGAGTTTTTAATTTTGATGTATAAAATGTTTATGAATTTGGATGATAAAAATGTTTGCGAGTAATTTAGCATGCATGCCGGAGTGTTTAAAACGGCTTATTGTGTCTGGCTGCACCATCTGCAGAGAAAGTCACTAGACTTTTCTACAGTTCTCATGGGAAACAGTTTTTTTAAGCCTAGTTTGTTTTAACCAGTGCATTTGCCAATGTCACATAAACTGCATTTTGAAAATAAATTTTAAAAATATTCTTAAATATGTTCACTTTTAACTACAGCTAAGGAGTTAAGCATTCGGATTATTGGTGCACTAATTAATACTGAAATTCTGTGCCCTCCTGTAGTAAGTACAATGTTAATGACATCAGCTCTGGCCCAAAGGGAATCTGCCAATTCAGTCAGAATAAGCACAAAAACCTGCCAGCAGCTCTTCCCTTAGATTTCAGTTATGTGAAAGCATCTTGTTAACGTCTTTGATTAACAGATAAGTGACTATCCAAAATGGCATTATGTGGCTTTCCATATTTGTTCTTGTTCTCCATGGGTTACATATCATGTCTGATCAGTTTACAGTTTAAAAATAGTTTTCCTGTCTATGTCCTTATAGTGCAATGTTCTGAGATTCCAACTACAAACATTGAGTTTCCTGGTGCAATGACATATACCAGATTCTGCAGAAAGCCAACATATCTTGCTATTTTTTCTATAATTAGCCATACATCATAGTTTAAAAACATTAATATCTTCACAAAGATGTGATTCAAATTATAATTTTAATAAAAAAGAGAGATGACTTTTTTTCTCTATCTCCAAAACGATAGTATTAATTCTTCTTTTGCATGCCTCCTCTGAGAAAGGGGGACTAAGAGTTCTAATTAGACAAAGTTTCTGTAATGCTACTGTAACATATAATAATAACAAAAAGAAGTAGAGATTTTAATTCTATAGAGGACACATTTACAAATTCTGGTGCGGTTATTTGATCACTTACTCTGCAAGATAGACATTCTCTCTGCAAACAGCTGTACCACCTACTGCGTTCCTATGAGCTGTTTTTATTGCCCCCAGTTCTACTGAAGAAAAAAAAAAAGAAAAAAAAGAGCATTTCAGGCAGTCAGACAGGTTAGAATAAACACCATATGAAAGTGGTTTGGGCTAACTTGAGTGACTGTGCCTGGAGGTCAAAATCAATTTATAGAGAGTGATGAATAACTTGGGTTGGGGGAAAGTCTGTAATATCTCCAGCTGGCACAGCAAGAGTCAGAACAGAAAGTATGCCTACAGCTGAAGTCATACTAGCTGCAATAAAAGGATGCTGGGACAGCCTTTCTCACCTTCACTAGCATATACATTGTATCTATGGAAATGGGTATAAAAATACAAGCAAACAAGACTTGTCTACTGATATTTATGATAATATGTTAACCCTTATCTGAAATGATATATGAAAAATCACCAAATAGACCCACCTTTCCTCTCATTTAATATAACAGGAGAGTTATTTTGGAGATTATACGAAGGTTTCCCATCTTAGCTAAACTGTTTAATATGCTCAATGTTATGAAATGCTGTGCCTTGTTTACACAGCATATTTAGGTCATGTTATGCATTAGGACTAATCTCATAGAACAGCTAATGTCTGATGCACTTCTCTCCTTTCAATCATATAGAAAAAAAGTAAAGGCAAATGAGGGATGAAAATGCATCTAAACAATGAAATGTAGTGTTATTAAAGTAATATTAATCTCTACAAAGTTGGAAGAAAATAAAGATGCTTTTCAAGTTCCGTGGAGAGTGTGTGTATCCCAAGTGTGCTATATAAACTCTTTATTTCATACAGAAGTTATATAAAAAGGTTAGACTTCAAAAAATTGACATGTGTGTAATTTAATGGCGTCTGGTTCAGTTCTGACCATATCTGCTGTATTCATATAACTTTCTTCAAATATAAGAGGAAAAAAGAAAATTTTTTTTGCACAGCTGAACATCTGCTGCAGGCTACAAATTTTGACAAATTGATATGTTTTGGTCTGTAATATTTTATGGAAAAGAAAAAAATCCTCCTGGGTATTAAATATTTCATGCAGTAGCTAAAAAGAAATATGTTGAAAGTAAGTTGTACTTATTTTCAATTCAGAGCTAACATCCAAGGAATTTACAAATTGGTGAAAAGGATCAGCAGAGTTAATTGTTTTTATCTGAAGTTTTCTTTAAGGATGTGAACAACAGGTTTCTTTTAGAGAATTGACATGTAAGGAGGAGCAGCATAAAAGCTAAAGGGGACTGCATCTGGTCTGCTGGGCGTAGAGTGGAGAAAAACATGCAAGGAACTGTGCCTGGTTCCTTGAACTTCTTCAAGGGAACTAGTTGCATTCTTCAATCCTGGGCAATGTAATTTCTTTTTGCCTGACAGCTTTCCAGGCTGTCATAGGTTAAATGGATCTAGCATTGTTAAGGGACTGTAAAGGTCCCTGATTTAAATATTTCAGGAATATTTAAATTATTTAATGTACATATGGCCTTTCCAACACCTGGAATATCTTGAAGGCATCCTAGTCCACCTTTCCTGCTGAGCTACCATCTAAAATAAGCACGGGTTTCCTGGTAGTTGCAGAAGCTAGAAGCAGATCACACCTAGTTTCATGTCTTCAGAAGTAAGAAAAGATCTTCTGTCATGCATGACACAATGATCAAAAATTAAATGAAAATGAAACAAATCACAATAAAATAAAATAAAATAAAATAAAATAAAATAAATAAAATAAAATAAAATAAAATAAAATAAAATAAAATAAAATAAAATAAAATAAAATAAAATAAAATAAAATAAAATAAAATAAAAAGAGAAGTATTAAAACCAAATAGTAGCTGGCTTGGGCTTTCTACAGAGAGAGAAAACTGAGATACCTTTTAAAAGAAGAAAAGACTTCCAGGATATCCCAGGATAACTTCACCTGACAGGTTGCAATTAAAGGGCCATGTTAGATTCATCACTTTTCCAAGACAGACAAAAAATAGAAGGAAGAAAAGTTTTCTGTCATCACTGTTTTTCCAGGACACATTAACTTTTTTAAGCAGAGCAAACCCTGGTAACTATGACTCATGTCATCTAAAGGTTGATTAGTACTGGTTTAATGTTGGAAATGCTGGGAGAAAAGGCAGTGGTCCTTTTGCATTAACACATGCATTCTTTTAAAACAGAAAATAAAATATGTGTAGGTGGATTATACAGGCAAATGTCATCTAGACAGAATAATGGCAAAGGATAATTACTCATTTTGAGTAATGTAGGTTGTTGACTTATAAATCCCACTATATGAGGAAAAAGACTAGCCTTTCCTCCTTACTTTTTACGTATCTGTACTAAACTCTTGCCTAAGTAAGAAGCTATAGAGCCCACTAGATTACAAAGTACCAAATGTTCTTGAGGTCTATTTGTTCTTGGAATGTAAAATGAAAATGGCACCAGTTCTTCTCTCTCTGTATTAAGTGCACTGAGTCCCTGAAGGCACTAATTAGCCAAATGTCACAATAAGAAGTTTTATGTTTTACACTTAAACTTGCCAGTCACTTAAGCTATAGTATAAAAATGCAGAAACAATCCCAGAACTTTATTTCAGGAAAATGGAAACCCCTCTTCAGGAAGATACATGCCTTTTGCAACACTGATGTCCCATGCCAAACATCAAAGAACAACAACAAGTGATTAGGAGATATTCTGAACCTGTATTTGGGCCTGAATTCATTCCCACACCATGTATGCTATGTGTGTGAATGTCATTCAGTTTGTGTTTATATCATTCAACAAACGTATATTTGATGGAAAAGAAAGCAAGGAGCATTGCAGTAAGCAAAATACTAAAGGAATGAAGTTGTGTAGCAACCATTCATATCAATACTATAAACAGTATTGTATCTGTACACTCCAATGTGGAAATGATCTTCATTCCAATCTGGGTTTTCTCTCTCTGTTTTTCGTATCACCTTAGTAAATCATTAGAAGTATGTTTTAACCTCTTTCTCTTCTTCTCCCTCCAAGAAAACATTTACTTTCCTCTAAAACATTTACAGCCTTTAGTGGTACTAACAGTAGTTAGCGGTACTTGAACATAATTAGGTATTTGGAGTCTTCATGTGACTGTGAAGTCCCATGAAGTTTAAGAAGCTCCTATTCCTTAGTCACTTGATGGTCCTTCTCCACAGAAAAATAATTGTTTCAAAAAGTGACTAGCTAGATTCTTGCAAAAGAAATCCATCAAAAGCTATTGAAACAACCAAAGGAAAACCTCTCTGGCTTGGCCAGTCTTTGAGCCTAGCTCTAGGTTGCAATTCAAAGCAATGACATTGCATATAGTTGGGCTTGTAACATGGGTGATGGAAAATGCTTTCCAGATGCAGCTATTTATTTCTATTTAAGTACTTAATGTTTAGAAGCTTGAAAATTCCCATGTGCCTAGAACAACCTTTAGGCGTCTTTCAGGTCTTCAAGAGAAAGTATTGTCTCTGTGATAAAACAAGGACTTAAAGTAGATGAATCTTCTGCTGTTGATGTAGTTCTATCAGATCATGGGATATTTATTTATCAATATTGATAGCAATATTTACTTCACATTATTTTACCTAGCTTCATTAACTAATGTATGCAAATATTAGAAATTAGTAAATGAAAAAAGGCCGCAACATCAAAATTAAAAGCATTACTATTAATGTTATTGTTATTATTATTATTCCTTCTATGATTTTGGAGTATGTTTTAAAATATTACCCCTTCTATACACAGGAATCATTTTCTCCCTTTTGCTCTTTGATACTTGATCTTAAAAACAAGTTTTGTGAAAATGAAGAATTTAGGAGTATTGTTCATATGAAGGACATTGTTCCAGAATCAGGATTCTTCTCTGACTTTTTTTTTTTTTGTCTGCATTATGTAAACAAACAATCGGTCAATCAGTTTAGAATCTAGATTTGAAATCTGGAGGCAAAGTAGTCACTTGCTCTGCAATTGAGTTTTCTTTTAAATCACTTCCTCACAAAGGAGAGTATTCTTCACTATTAATGCTTAGTCAGATGCTGATCTATTTTATTTTTTATTTTTTGTAATAAAAGAATGAGTGGCATCCCAGTTTCTATTTTGACCATGGCTGGAACCCAGTCAGAACGTGACAAGTAACATTAACAGAACATAATAATTTCTCATCTATCGATGACCTTTAAAGAGAATTGCAGTTATTACCTTAGAATATTCTCTCATTTATTACCTGTCTCATCACTGAATTCCAATGCCTTTATGTAGCAGAAATATAGATGCTTGGCTTCAAAATAGAGAAATATGATTTTACTATTATAATGGCTGCAGGCGCTGACGTCTAATTCAATTTTTTTCACATTATATGGGATTTTTGAAGATGATGGTGGTTACTAGACCAGGCAGTTCACTGGAGAGAGGAGAATGAGTTTATATCTTAGGGCTAAATTAGTCATAAAAGGGTATTTTCTCAGATCTGGCAGAAGTTCATTAAACTGATTAGGCGTGCTTCTTGGATAGCAATCTAAGCTATTATTATTGGTAAAGTCCCTCACATTGTAAGCAAAAAGATGGATATTGAGATGTGAGAAATGATTTGAACATTCACCCTTTTACAGAAGTAAAAGTTAACCAAGTCTATCTTTGGTGGAGCAAAACTCAGTGGCAGACCCAGTCTTTTCATTTTCCAGTCCCAAGCACTTCCATATGTCTTTTATTTCACCTTCTTGTTCCCAATGCTCTTGCAGTTGGTGCACAAATTTGTAATCCTTTCTTTCTTTTATATTGTAGTTAAATCCTCAGTGGTTTTAGTCTCCTGTGGGCTTTCCTGTGCTTAAGCATTTTCTATCGTTGAGTGTTTTCCTGGGTGGTCAAACAAATGCTGTCTTACCTTTTTTTGAACTTTGACATAATACCAAGTCCATAAATGGACAAATAGCGTTTGTCCATAAATGGACAAAAATAGCAACACTTTGTAAGAATTAAATGGAAATATACAGTCCTCTGAAGGAAAACTTTGTACAGACAGTTACTTCTGAGAGAATACTTAGATTATCTTGTTCATCATTAAAATTGTATCATTAAGATCACTTGTTTTACTGTATCTTGTGAGAAAAAAACATAGATACAGTATCTCAAAAACATATATAACACTGATAAGTTCAACTTCATAAGCTAGTCAGAGAATTACAAATTGGAAGATTTAGTAATCATCATCACCAACAGTTCATTAAAACTAATGTCTCAGCGGCAGCAAATGTCCAAAAATAGTGGACATCATCCAAATACTGAGAACAAAGTCAGAAGATGCCTTTTTTCTGCATGTAAGACCATGTGCTCACACTTTAAATACTGTCTGCAGTTCTACCTCCTACATTTCAAGAAGTATCTAGTGGAATCAAAGACTACAGAGAAGGTAAAGGAAAATAATCAAGGGAATGAATCAGCTAGCCACCAAGTGCCACTGTTATACAACTAGGGCTTGCTTGTCTAGACTAGATTTATTTAGAACAGATAAAATAGAGTAACAGGTAAAAAGTATCTTCTGATCTTTCCGCTTCTATCCATCCATTTCTAAATACCTGCTTTTCTCACAGTGGCTAATGAACTGAGGGAATTTGCTGGCACAGAATCTTGTGGTGGCAGATAGTATCAGCAGGTTCAAAAATGGATCAGACAGATTTATGCAATAGGTGAACAAAATGGATAGGCAGGATATACCCTCTAGGGACAGACTTATGTGTCCTGCCTCAGTAGAAACTCCAGTGGCTACAGTCAGGTTGGAATCACTGGCCAGACTGAGCTGTCCCAGTAGCATATTTCTTTAGCTCTTACAAGCATTTTTCTCCTGTTGCTCATTTGTTTGTTTGTTATGGGGTTTTCTCTTCTAATTCTCAATTAGCTCATAAAACTTGCTTGTCTCTTACTATGTGTTAGCTCCTAAAGGAAAGGTATTACTAAAAGAAAGACTTATACTATGTATAGCTCCTAAAGGACAGGTACCTCAATTACACAGACACTTCTAGACTTAATTGTAATATCAACACTAATTCCTGTATTCATAAAAACTATTGGTAAAATATATTGTGAATTTTCAAACGTACATAACCTGGCTTACTCACAGATATGGTATAAAGAGTTTAATGATGTATACAAGGAAAATATATAACTCATATTTCATTAAGAAAAAAGGTATTTATGTTGTTGTCATAGTGTTCTGTGAGGTAGATGATGGGGGCAAAATGGACTAGCTTGGTTCACAGTTTTTTCCTGCGGTCTTCATTGCCTTTCAAAGGCATCTCCTCACTGCAAATCTTTCTTTTCAAATAACGAGTAGTGTGTACATTGAAAAAGATTTTCCAGAGGTTGAACTGAGTGATTTAAATTGTAGGTTCCTGGTTAAACTTGATCAGCACTATTTAAAATCACCCAAAAGCTAATCTGCCCAAGACATTATAACCTCACAGTTAATGAGGCTTGTTTTGATTCTGATGAGAATTTTCTTTTCAGGGCCAGCATAATTTCAACAAATCATGTTAAAAACTACTTGAAATAGCACACTCATGGGCCTCTGCCCTGTCTGCTTTAATCAAGCTTTGTGGAAAGACTGAAACGGGTAAAGTATGGTCTAGCATTGTTATTTGGGTTATTACTTTGGCAATAGTCCCAATTTATTTAGCAATTTGGAACACACTAAAACTATCCTGCTGATAGTTCTGTAGACCCTTTAAAGCTTCACACTTATGAACCACAGACAAAAGGATAAACAAATGGAAGGAAAGAAGACCAGAGGTGTCATGCTCAGGGTGAGGTTGCCACAGAGCATAAATGTCATTTTCACCCCTAATCTTGAGTGCTGAAGGGAGGAGTAGGGAGTCATGGGAGTCTCATTGGCTGCAGAAGCCTCATCCTCAAATTGCATGTACCATTTCTGTTAGCAGATAGCAGTAATTATGACTCCTATCCTGTGCTCCAGGGCATAAAGTAGGGAATGTAAGCTCTTCATCTTTTTTTTTTTTTATGACCTTAAGTACCCATACTGGAGATGGCATGATTCACAGGAAACCACACAGAATTGTGCTGACCACCCTACCTCGTGACATACAAAATTTTCTTCAGATATATTCAGATTGTCTCAACAGAATTGGCTTTCCCATCTGTTAATTAATGTCCTAAAGTGTTTTAAATTGAGGTAAGTGCTTATTAAGTAACCCTTCTCTTTCATATGCCAGAGATGAAAGAAATTATTTATATATAGCACATAAAGTAAGTTCATTCTTCTGGACTGTAAAGAGACCATTTCTCTACTCCGCAAATACTGGCATATGGTATGTGGCAAGGCCTGCGGTTTAGGCTGATGTTGTCCACTATAAAACATTATCTTCTGAGTTACAATAACTTGACAACTTG
Source organism: Anser anser (assembly GCF_964211835.1). Taxonomy (NCBI): domain Eukaryota; kingdom Metazoa; phylum Chordata; class Aves; order Anseriformes; family Anatidae; genus Anser; species Anser anser. The sequence goes on along the minus strand of NC_139725.1, from coordinate 16,805,927 downwards.
ATAACTTAATAACTTGACCAAGCTTAAAAAGGATCTGGGCTGAAACGTTCCATGCTGGGTAGTTTAGCTGGTAATGTTTCAGCACTAATGGATCTGCTATTTTCAAACAGTTTAGGGAAAATACTTAAAACTGTTTTTTTAAGAAACTAAATTGTTTCCCAAAACTTGAAACCAATATTTAAATTTTAGCTAACATGTAACAAAAATGTTTTCATGAGGATGCCTGTTGACTTCCGCATGAAAAATACAGTTAGGCTTGTTCTTTGTAAAGTTGCAGTTTTTTCACTGTGGAGAAGAGTGAAGGATTTTGCAGCTTATTTCTCTGTGCTTTCTTGCCTGTCTCAAGACCACACTTAGTGCTTCTCTGTGCCAACCAAACTGGGATAATTCACAAAGCAAATATATCTCTCACTTGACAGTGAGTCATTGACCAAAGCTCAATCCATCCACCTGTAAATATTTCCAGTTTTCACAGATAATAATAGCAAAAATGATAACACCATTAAAGTTATATCAAGATTGTTAACTCAAATGCTTCAAATACCCTAATGTTTGAGCATTTTACTTCCTAAAAGGAATATTATCTTTTCCTTTCTTCTTGAAAAGAGAACCTAGGTCCAATTCTCTTCCTACATGTCCACAGGGAAATGCATCCTTCCTCAGTGGATGGCATAAAAGATACAAAAAATGTGCTTGATGAATTAAAAGCATTTAGTTGACACAAAGATGTCATCAGTTTCCCTGGACAACGATGGACTGTGAGGTGTGAAAGTGTGAAAGTATGAAAGGTACTTACAGACATGTAGTAAATATTTTACCATGTCAAGGGGTAGTACCTGAACACCTGAACAGTTGTTTATCACAGCTTTTTTTTTTTTTTTTTTAAATGGCATTATGTACTTGCCATAAAGGCATATGTAACATTTAAGAACATCTGAGAAGCCCACTTAAAGTGAACCTAATGTCCTCAGAAGCTGTTACTCTTTTTTTGACTTTTTTTTTTTTTTTTCCACTCTACAGATTCTTCTTGATACTGAAAAAAAAAAAAAAAAAGGGACTGTTGCGAATGTTGCTCTGCAGACTTCCCTTCAGCAGGCACAGACAGCATTACTCTGGCACGTATCAAAGCAGCTGCCTACACTAGTTATGTTTACTACACTAGAGATGTTTATCTGTTTGGTTCTGAAGGCATTGCTAACCTTGAAGGAGAAATTTGCAGTTCCTTTTCTTTTCTGACTGCATATGTATGTATCTGAAAATCACAAGATGACTTACATGGGATTGTTTATCAAGGCAGCAACTTAGAAGCATTGACTCAGTTTACCATAAAAACCACATCTGGTTTTATACAGTTTTGCTATACACAAGGAGCATTTGGGAAAAGACCATATTCACATAGTTATGACGTATACATAAGACATACATATACATGTGATATGTATACATATCATATGCTTTAATATATAACAATTATTTTAGCATGCTTTCCTGTAATTAAACAAATGCATCATTTGGAAATGATTTGAAAGATCAAGATTTGAAAGATTTGAAAATGTCATAGGTAACAGGTATAATCATGGAAATTGCACATTGATTATTTGATTATTATATAGCAAAAATCTATTCACTGTCATCAGTTTTTTCTATTACAAGGTTTGATTGCCTTCCCACATAAAGACTGAAATGAAGTGGAAACAGGACTGGACTCACATTTCTTCAATATTAGTGAATCTATAGGCACCTATTCTCCTTAAAAATAAATAAATAAATAAATATATTTCACCAGTTATTGAATCTAAGTTAAATAAGAATTGATTTTCTAAAACAAATATGTTGTCATTTATTGGACACATAATTAATAGATATTTTTACACAACTATAATTCAGAAAACACTCGATTATGTTTCACACAATGAATAAAGGCCTATAAATAAAGCCTGCAAATCTATATTGAATATTTTTTGTGCTATACTTCCTTCAAAATGTCACTGTATTTGTTCTTTCTATAGAAAATGATTTTATATGTTTCATTTAGAAGATTTGAATTAAGATGCATTATACCTACAGCTCATAGAAGAAATATCCTGAAGGAAATATATTGCACAGCAGGCTGTCCCCAAAATGGTAGCAGAACTTTGTAAAATATTTATGGTGATATGTCTTCCTTTTGATTTTTTCTCATAACTCAAATTTAAAGCCATATCTTAGACCTGGATGCAGCACAGAGGTTAAAGGGTACTTGTTGGGGGTGTTTATGTGTGTACGTCTGTCTTCATGCTGTATCCCTAAGTCCCCATTAAACTTTACAAGATTTATTATTGTGAACTAAAAACAGGATTGTCTTTGTAGTGAGAAAAAACATTTGCAAACAGTATTTTATTTTTCTTTTCAAACTATTAATGCATCATGGCAGGGCTGACTGTTGCTCAAGAAGATCAAGGAGGTGAAGTCATACAAGCTACTTGCCCTCCATATCACCTCCTCACGTTTTGCATTTCTACACTCTTCCCACCATGCGGTCAGTGGAGCTGGAAGATGCGTCCTTAAATCTAAACATGCATCTGATTTTATACTCAGCTACCTAGCATAACAGTCTAATGTACATACTAACAGGATTTCAACTGAATAATTACTGCTTGATATGAATGTGGCTGAAGAAAGCCTTTCACCGAAAATACGTCAGCATGTCTGAGATTGTACTTGGTTCCTAAGAGCACTGCCCACATACAAAAGTGCCTAAATGTCTGTACTGCCCCATGAGAAGTTCTGAGTCCAAATATTAGGTCCTTAAATTGGGATCTCTTGCCTTCTATTGTCAAACAATACAATAAATATTTGTTTCATCTGTATTTGGAACTTGGTACTGTCACCTGCTTTTACTTATTTCTATTTCAAAACTAAAAACAAACAAACAAAAAGGTTCATGAGTGTTTTCACACAAAACAATTGTGTACCAATTTAGAATGCCCAATGTAAATATTTTGAAGCTGCACTGGGGACAGCAGATACAGGGAAAAAATAATTCTTACATTTTCAGAGAAGGAGGAATTGTACATCAATTGGATTTAGTTTATTAAGTGCTCAAACTTTTCTTAGCTTTAATATTGGTTAACAACTTTTAAATGCTTAGTTAGAGTTGCATATTTAAAAGTTCTTCAGGGCTTTTTGATTTTTCCCTACCTGTATTCTAAAGGGAAGCAAGAGGTGGCAAGCCAGAAAAATGTCTACAGTATTATAGTTACTGTGTCCTTAGAAAGAAGGGAAGAAAGAACATCAGACTTTAGTGATCTGAGCAGATTACTCATTAAACTTGACAGAAGCAAAGAGGTCAAAGCATCAAAGAATGGCATTGCCACAGGGAACTGAAAATTGTGCAGAATCAATTTGCTTGTTCGCATCTGGGGTGAGCCCTTCCAAGTCCTGCTGCCTCAGTTCAGTTTCGGGTGACTGCTTTCTGTGTCAGCTCCTGAGATGCAGACCTACACCTTGTAATATGTTTCTTGAATTATTCAGGCTGTTTTCATAAATCAGTAAAGACTGTGTGTCCCACCCATCTCCTAGTATCTCTGCCACTGAGATCTCAGCAGTCAGAGGGAGCGGTGATGTCTGAGTGGAGCCAGAGAGAACAATATCAGGGATCACAGAATCACAGAATCGTCTAGGTTGGAAGAGACCTCCAAGATCACCTAGTCCAACCTCTGACCTAACACTAGCAAGTCCTCCACTAAACCATATCACTAAGCTCAACATCTAAACGTCTCTTAAAGACCTCCAGGGATGGTGACTCAAGCACTTCCCTGGGCAGCCCATTCCAATGCCTAACAACCCTTTCAGTAAAGAAGTTCTTCCTAACATCCAACCTAAACCTCCCCTGGCACAACTTTAGCCCATTCCCCCTTGTCCTGTCACCAAGCACGTGGGAGAATAGACCAACCCCTACCTCGCTACAGCCTCCCTTAAGGTACCTATAGAGAGCGATGAGGTCTCCCCTGAGCCTCCTCTTCTCCAGGCTGAACAATCCCAGCTCCCTCAGCCGCTCCTCGTAAGACTTGTTCTCCAGACCCCTCACCAGCTTCGTTGCCCTTCTCTGGACTCTCTCGAGCACCTCCAAGTCCTTCTTGTAGCGAGGGGCCCAAAACTGAACACAGTACTCGAGGTGCGGCCTCACCAGAGCCGAGTACAGGGGGACAGTCACTTCCCTAGACCTGCTGGCCACACTGCTTCTTATACAAGCCAGGATGCCGTTGGCCTTCTTGGCTACCTGAGCACACTGTTGGCTCATATTCAGCCGACTATCAACCAGTACTCCCAGGTCCTTCTCGGCCAGGCAGCTTTCCAACCACTCATCTCCCAGCCTGTAGCGCTGCTTGGGGTTGTTGCGCCCCAGGTGCAGGACCCGGCACTTGGCCTTGTTGAATTTCATACAGCTGACCTCAGCCCATCTGTCCAGCCTATCCAGATCCTCCTGCAGAGCCTTCCTACCCTCGAGCAGATTGACACACGCACCTAGCTTGGTGTCATCTGCAAACTTACCGAGGGTGCACTCAATCCCCTCATCCAGATCATCGATAAAGATATTGAAGAGGACTGGCCCCAGTACTGAGCCCTGGGGGACTCCGCTAGTGACCGGCCTCCAACTGGATTTGACTCCATTCACCACAACTCTTTGGGCCCGGCTATCCAGACAGTTTTTAACCCAATGAAGCGTATGCCAGTCCAAGCCACGAGCAGCCAGTTTCTTGAGGAGAATGTTGTGGGAAACGGTGTCAAAAGCCTTACTGAAGTCAAGGTAGACCACATCCACAGCCTTTCCCTCATCCACTAAGCGTGTCACTTTGTCATAGAAGGAGATCAGGTTCGTCAAGCAGGACCTGCCCTTCATAAACCCATGCTGACTGGGCCTGATCGCCTGGTTGCCCTGTAAATGCCGCATGATGACACTCAAGATAATCTGCTTCATGAGCTTCCCTGGCACTGACGTCAAACTAACAGGCCTATAGTTCCCCGGGTCTACCCTCCGACCCTTCTTGTAGATGGGCGTCACATTTGCTAGTCGTTATGATGGTTAGAGGCCTTCAAGAATTACTTTATGAGGAAAGATTACACTTAGGCTAATGCATGCATGAGTGAAGACAGATAACATAGTAATATTTGAAAGAAGAAGCATCCAGGAGTATCAGGAATTAACAAGTGTGATATAAAAGCATATGGAAGAGAATAAAAGCAAGCTGGTCAAAAAGACCAAGGAAAATTTAAAATGCTCCTGATTTTGAAATGATCACTTGATGTTCTGCCTACACAGAACTTATTGCAGAATTAGAGTGGGTGAAATGTGTCAAGATTTGGACTATGACAGGAACACAATGATTTGGAGTTTTTGGAGCTAGACTATATAGTCTGAAGAGTCTCTTCATGCACAGTAAGCTGAAAGTCATCACAAACAATCTGTATACTCATACTACGTCCAGAGTACATCCTAAAATCATTAGATATATGCTACTTTAAAGAAAAGGGTTTTCTATTGGAATTTTGGCTGCATCTTTTCATTATAATGTTCCTTGGGCATTATAAAAATAAAATATGTTCATTAGTAACAGTATAAATAATCCAGGAGTGCTGTGATTGACATCATGATTGACTGTGATTGACACTGTGATTGATAAATCCAGAAACATACACATTTCTATAGTGACTTTCTTCAAAGGATCCCAAAGTACTTTGGTGCATAAACATACTACTGACAAAATGCAGAAATTATTCTGGGCCAGGAGTACTGCTAACAGCTTTTAAGAGGGGAAGTAATTAATAACTTATTTAATTGAAACTGCAGGAAACATTAGGGAGAAAGAATATAATTAGCCAACTTGGAATTTAGCCAATGACCTAGCTCTAATATGTCCTAACTGCTATGAAAAGTGCCATGGGATTGACTATAAACTCACTCCGGTTTCATTTCTTATGACAAAATTCACGGTGTTCTCCTGTGACTTTTAGGAAAATGTTGGGAGATACTAAATTCAGGCCACGTCAGGAAATCAGTTGCTATTGTGGTAAGACAGACTCTGAAAAAAAGTTTAATAATGTATAGAAGACTAGAAACATTGGATCAAGTGAAAAGAAACTTACCTGATGCATTCATCCTCTTTGTCTGTAATTCAGTTTAGTATCTGTCAACACCAGTAGTTGTCTCTTTAAAATCCCACTCAAGTCAGAAAGATTTCTCTTTACTTTTTTTGGAGGTTTTAATGCACACCCAGATGTTTAAATGAAAATAGCAACTGTGACAAATTATTTCTTTGTAGTCTTTCTCTGTGTAGAGATTTCTGTCACTGTGTCTTGAAGAACATGTTTGACGCTGTGGTTGTCTCAGAAATAGTGTTGCACATTGTCTCCTGGCATGAAACTCTGCATTGTTTGCTTGCCAGTTGACTTTTTAATGTAACAATCTGAATCTGAATTATTTTGTTTTTCAGAAGTCCAAAATGTGAAATGTTTGGCTGGCTGTGAAAGACACATCTCTCCCAAACTGGTGAGACAGATGTTTTCACAGGTTGCCATGTTTTGCCTTTTCTGCTCCTCTGTCAGCAATGTTGTGATCTCTGATCCCATCCATATGGATGGTGGAGAATCTTGTTCCCATTGCCTGTGGCAGATTGGATGGATACCATCAAAATGAGAATAAAAACAAAAATTACAGATCCTCACACCAAACTGTAAATTAAGAAAGAAGCAATGAACTATTCACAGACAAGTCAAGTCTGGGCAATTTGTGAGAGATGACAACAGGGCTGAGGGATTCTCTGTGCCAATGCATGTCTTCCATGTAAAATACAGAGGCTGACATCTACTGGTTCCTGGGATGTGCCTTCTTGCTTTGTGTAAGGACAAGGACAGACGGATGGATGGACAGACAGAAGTGGACAGTTAGAATGAATCACCTAAGAATTTTCTGGTGATAATGTATGTATAACGTGTCTACATTAATAATAATTGACTAATGTAGGACGGTACAATGTCCAAGTGTTTTTTATTAACAGAGAATTCTGGCTAGAGGAATAAAAAGTATTCTATTATTGAAAGAAGTTAACCTGACGAAGTATTTGATCCAAAAGAGAGGTCTAGAGGGATCTGTAACATTCATCTTAAATTTTAGAGTAATTCTTCACTGAGAGAATGAAGACAACCATTTTTTTATTACTCTTTCATTAGCTGTATCTATCTCATCACAGTGGACAGCAATTCCATTTTCAGTTCTGTGTAATATTATCAACAAACCCTGAAGCACATTTGTATGGATGAATTCTTGTATGCTGATGAATTCTTGTTCTTAAAAAAGGCAGAACTCCCATCAATTTCCATAAATTATGTTACTTATAGAAGCAGAAGTAAATTTGTAAACTCAAAACAATCTGTTTCTCTTTTTCAGTATCTCTTTCCAGATTCCTCATTTTTCATGTGCTTTTTGTGAGTTTGCATACAATGTGTGTGGTTGTGCCAGAGGTATAATTCTTGACTAGCACAGATAGAGTAGCTGAATACAGAGTATTCAGTAGAGAGTAGCTCTACTGAATACTCTGTAGAGTAGCTGAGTACACAGAACTTTATTAGTATTGCTAATATTCTTACCCTTTGTTTAGTTCTGGTTGAGAAATACTTTACTGTTGTTCTAAAGATTAGATTTACTTATATTCTCTTTGACTGACAAAGGAACTTGATAAGGGTACTAACATAAAAATTCAATGCTGCCAAACTTCATGGTGATTTCTCCTGCATAAAAGGGCTATATGTATGCAAACATAGTGCCATTTTCAAGGAGAAAAGACAGTACTTGATGAATCATTGAAGTTCTGTGTAAATTCCAAACCTTGGGTAGAAAATGGGGTAATATGGACCAGATTGCTGGAGAATAAACCCTTTCTCCTGCCCCTGGGTATGGGATATGTATGTGATTTCATCGGCCTTGGCTCTAGAACATCTAAACATCAAATTCAGAAATTAAAGTCTTCTGTATATTCCTAGAAAGAGCATTCATTTCCTTTTATACTGTTCTTCAAAGAGAGTATCTGCTGAAAGACTTACTTCACTAATATATTGCTGCTTGTGTACAGGAAAGGTTACTGCAGAAACTTTCATCTTCCAATAGTCTGTAAGGTCCCAGGTGAATGAGACTTTTACTACTGATGTCAAGGACTGTACAATCAAACTCCAAGAAATTCATCCCCCACAAGGGGGATGTAGGGGCTCTGTGTTTGCATTCGTATTTTTACAGGATTACCTTGATCTTAACAGCACCTAGCTCCCTTATATTCATCAGCATAATCTCTGGTGACCATCCTATCCCAAAATAATGTGGAAAGGGAGGTAATTCCTTATACCAAATCTGTTAATGGATTTCAGTAATAGTGATCACACTCTGAATTAGAATGAAAGTTTTCTATTTAAAAAGACATTTTACAAGAAAATATCTTATAAATATTGATCTAAAACCATCATCAGGATAAGTATTGAAGTCAGTGAAGTCAGTATATCAGAAGTGATACTCTGAAATTGTATAGCATGAATTTGACCTCAGTGCTTGGAAAAATCTTTCTGTTAATTTTACTGCTAAAACAGATTTAGCAATAAACTATTTGTTTGCAACACACACAGTTATTTTTTCAAGGGATTGTAAGAGTTATTCTCTCGGCCCTAAGGGGTCTTTAACATATTAACATAATTGCCAGTGCAAACATGTGTCCAGTTAATTTAAATCACATTAGAATGCATTATTTTTTCTTAAGGTCTCACTGAAATCATGTTGCAAGGTTTTAAAACATGGCAATGTTACACATATTGGTCTTTTTGGTTGGAATTTGGGCAAATTCCCTCCTTGCAAACTTGAAAGCAGCATCTGGCCCCATCATTTGACATGAAATGAGATTACTGCTTCTTTTCATCATTTCATTTGAATTGGGAAAAAAAAATATTCTAATCTAAAATTTTAGGAAGGTGGCCTGTGTTAAATGCTAGACATAGCTATGGTAAATACTAGACATTTTACATGACACTGTATGTAAATACAAAATAATATTTGCATATAAGCACCAGGTACAAAGTACAACATTAAGAAGGAGGAATAAAAAAAATGACAGGTCAGGCTAATATAGCCACGTGGAAGAGACACTGAAAACCAGACCCACTTTTTCTCCAGTCCACAAACTGGCTATCAGTCAAACTGATATCAGTCAAACTGATGAAATAAATGAACAGTTTTAACCATCCACTGTGTACACACACATACTCATGTGGAGACAAAGCTTTTCCCTTTCAGCAGCAAAATTGTTCCCTTTCTTTGTGGACATAATAAAGAGTCAAGATTTTTTTTTTAAAACTGTGGAATTCTAAAGCTTTGTGCCAGCAGGAAAAGTTCAATATGTATCACTGGAGCTTCTGCTAGAGGTCACTTGATGCCAGGCACAGGTAGATGAAAAGGCCCTCTCTCCCCTGATACTTCTTGCCCCTGAGGATGGTGCAGGAGAAGAGGACGTGGTGGTCTCACTGACCTGGACACACTGGTAACCTTCAGGGTATCCTCCAAATGCAGCAAAGTCTGCACAGTACTCAGGGGCCTATAAACACTGGGATTCTGGGATTTTTTTATTTTGTGTGTGTGTGTGTGTGTGTGTGTGTTTTGTGAACTGCAGTCCATGAAAGGGGAAAAAAAAATCCTATTGTTTCAGATTGTTCCTGAAGACTTGCCCTGCAGTTAAAAGTTGGGACTTTTTGTATCAGTTCCAGTCCACATTTTACTTTCTACAATTTAGCGAAAAATACTTCAATTTTTCATTTTCTGACTTCAGAGTCAGGGCAACTCTCACCTCCATCAGAGGGATACAATTGAAAAGATGAATTAATATATACAATTTCAAAAACCTCAGATGAACAATGCTGGACTAAGAAACTAGTGCAAAAAACAAAGGAGCTAATTATGACTTACAATTTGCCTTCAAAAGACCTGATTTGCAAGGCATCCTCTTAAAAAGCCAAATGAAACTCATCCCAGGGTACAACATTGGTGAATAAGATGTGCTATGAAGAGATTATCAGTGTACCTGCAAAAATTTTTTATCAACCTTTGTGACTTTGCTCTAAGGGAGACTCTTAAAGCTACTCCAAGAACATTAGCTTGAACAAAGCTTTTCTGTATTTAGCAATATAACCAGTCAAATGAAAACTTTGTTTCTTTTCTTTTTATTCCTATTCTCTTCAAACTTTTTGGGGCACATCACCTCTGTCCTTTCAGTAAGTCTCTGCCTGGGAAGTGCTGTTTTGAAATATGCAGCCCACAGCTTTGATATAGTAAGTTACAGAAAGGCTCCAGTTTGACTGGTCCTGTCAGGTGTTTAGCTGCACTCAGCTCCCAAACTAACCACTTCAAGTGGAAAATCCTCAGAACTTCCCTGGGAAATGTGTAACACATAAGCTGTGTGCCTTTGATTTTTCCCAAAGCATTGGTATTTGAAACTGAGTTTAAGCGAGATCATTCATGAGACTCTTCCCTTACATACTACTCCCTCACTACTTCCCTCACTACTAATCATGTATATGGAAATAATTACCTTCCTGCCTGAGTCACCTGTTGTTAATATTGTTGTTGCCTTAGCTGTATCATTTGAAAGGCCATCTTCTAAATATTAAACCCACTGAGTGCTCAAGTAGTTGTATATATTTGGTTTTCACCCTGATATAGGTATAATGTCCTATTATTTCAAAAAAAGATAAAAAGAAATCAAATAGATATTTATTTCCTCAACCCCTTCCCTTATCCCTTGGGCATTTGAAGAGTTATTGGATTTTGAAACAGGCCTTTATATCATTTTTTGACAATATAGTGAGAAAGAATAACCTTTTTATCATCTGAAATCAACAAATCCTCAACATTAGTGCAACTCTGGAAAGAGTGCTAAATGCATTGTCATCGGAGGTGTTTTAAATTACATACACAACATTTTCTCTATGCTTTCTCAATTGTATCATTGTAACAAAGAATTGGCTCCTGTAGTATGTTTTTCAAGGAATGATGATCTAATACCGAGAGGTTTGTGGTCACCTTTTAAATTTTACTTTAAATGTCAGACCAGATAGGAGCTTTTCATAAAAAAGAATATGTCATTGGTGTCTTTCTTCATCCACTTTCTTTGTTTCTTCTAAAATATATTTTGAAAAACAGTATGGAAGAACCTGAGCTTGGTATAAACTAGTTTTTATTTCTGTGGATTAATGTTAGTAGATATCAGGTTCTCCAATGCATTCTGGAACGTGGGGTGGCAAAATAGACTTTAGATTTAATCTTTCTTAGCTTGTTAAAGGTCCCTCAGATTATATAGGATATATGGCTTTCCAGGAAGTAATGTTCTCTGCCTATTCTTGGGAATATACAGGATGTCAGTATGCTTACAGAGTCCTAGAAAAAAATAACTTCAACATTAGCATAGAAAATAAAGCAGAGCGGAAACTGCACTAAAAATCCCCCTGATATGAAATAACTTAGTGTTCTCCAGATAATGGAAACAACAAAAACAAACAAATGAGCAAAAATTCCTGAAAAACAGGCCAAAAGAATTAATAATAGCAATGAAGTCAATAGTATTTGCTGTGTGGGTTCTTGCTGGCCTTTTCTCATTTCAGATCAGACATACTATAAAAGTGCGTGGAACTGAAATATGTGGACCTAAAATTACTATACACCTGCACAGACTCATATTTTGGGATATTGTGAGTGGTCACTGTTACCAGAAGCTTAGCGCTGAGTGCCTGAGGATGCTGATGTACCCTGTTCAAGCACAATTTGGCACTTAGAAAATCATGAACCCACCTTCTTCATTAAATTGAAAGAGATATGTTTATTTATTTTTTTAAATCTGCCTTGTGGTAATCCTTATGAGAATTTTGAAATCGAGAGAAGGAGCTGTCCCAAACTTGGGTTTGGAACTGAAAAAAATCAGCATGAGACCAGACTGAGACATACTAGCAGAACCCTGCTTGGGAGACCTGAAGATCAAATGCAAGAACAAAGCTTATTTGCCTTTGTGCTTTTAAGTACTGTGCTTTCATTAGCAGTACATTTTCTAACCTATATCGAATGTATACATGTATTAAAAATCCATACATTTTCTCTTTTCTTCTCATTCAAGAACTGAAATCGATCAAACAAATCTTGCCTGTATGAGACACAAACTAAACATTTGGTATTAAAAAAAAAAAAAAAAGAAAAAAGAAAAAGAGAGAGAGAGAGAGAGAATGCCTTACATGATATTACAGCTTTATGGAATGGGTTAGATCAGGCAGCCACACTGGGAGAATCACAAGAGAGGGATCTTGTCATTTGCTGCTAGGTGAGGTTGGGTTATTGATTCGCTCCATATATTCCTAATAAAACACTCTACTCTTCACAAGCTGAAGTAAATAACACAGTACCATTTGACACCCCACCCCCCCGAGATGAAAAGTCATTACATACTATTGCACGTATTTCACTCTGAAGGAACTGAGAAAATCCTGAACAACCCAGACTTTTTCCAAGCATCATTCTTACTGCTTATTGCACAGATGCAGGTTACCTTTTACTAGCAAAATAAATAAATAAAGCTGCAGACTGTAAAATACTTATAGAAAATACTCCCCAAAGGGGAGAACTGTGTATGCAAGTTGGTTACTTAGATGAGGATCTAAAATTGCCTCTGTTGGAATGGGAGTTGCCTCTGTGTTGGCTTTAGAAGCCAATGCAGTAATAACACAAAAGAGCACCTTTCATTAGGCAGTCTTCAGAGCTTGAGAAACCTAGCAAAATCTCCCACCATCCTTGTGAGGTAAGTATGCAGCAACATTAAATACATATTTAGTATTAATTGGAAGTCCGTGCTTTTGTTATACCTTTTTGTTATACCACAGATTTCTATCATTTGTGATTTTCTCTTCCTCCCACATTGATAACAGAATTCAATATCTTAAAACTGTCTGCAATAAATATTACAATAAAAAGCTATTCTAGAAATTTCTGGAAGACCCTACTGACACGTTTAAATGGCTGCTTTTATTTCTGTCTTTTTTCATACAATACAAATAAATAAAATATGAACAACCAAAGCAACTGAATTGAAATATTTTTTTTTTTAAAGGCAGTGTTCTTACAAGTTTGAAACAAAATATATTGCCATTATCTAGTTAAATTTATTCCCTCCTAAATCTACATAAATAAGTTCTGACAAAACAATCTGATTCCAAATTGCCATATGTATTTATGTTCATATATATCTACATCATCTATATCTAATCATCTCTATCATTTGCATCTATACCTGTATCGTCTATATCCCTATGTCAATACATGTATTTGGCATGCATTTTTCAAGAGGATAATCCTGGTTTTATGAACAACCTTCTCATCCCAGCAGTGCAATGTCACTACCATGGAACCCAGCGGCAAGTCTACACTGACTTTGTTGCATTTAGGCTATGACTTTTCATGAAAATAGGCTAACATATGAAACCTTACCAAGCACATTTGCCATACCCTCTTTTCACTCCTCTCCAACCCATCTTCTAGGCTTTACTGTGCACCCAGAAAAGTAGGGGTTAAGGTCAAAACATACAGGCAACTGAGCAACTGATTACCTTGCTCTGTGGTTTATACCATAGGTTAAAACCTGAAGGCTACAGAAAGTTGTTCATATTTGTCAGATCTCCTTCAAGGCAAATGTTTCTTTAGAAGGGTATTTCCTTTGTCTTTTGATTTCATTTAGCTTAACTGTCTTGTGTGTTTCTTTTTTTTTTTTTTTATATCCCAGTCTTTCACCATGATTTGATTAATAGCCAGCCAGTGTCTTGTGATTAGAGCTCCATTTTTTTGTCAATCTGTCAAATGTAGATATTTAAATATACAGTATGGGAAAAGAGAAAGAGTAATCATGTGTTCCCTGGGAACTGTTTTATGGTTCTTTTTAAGGACAACACTTAAAAAAGAGAGCTTGCCAGGTATCTGTAGAGAGGTAACCACATATTTTAATATTTTATACTTTTTAGATATATTTCTCTTATCAATAGTATTTTTTATTGCTGGTGCTTTTTTTTTTTCCTTTTTTTTTTTTTTTCCAGCTGTCATTCATCTAATTCACAGCAGTGGCCACCCAAATTGCTCTAGTCAATATGAGAGCCAAATTACTTTACCTGCCGACATTCTGCTTTTGTCTTCATTCTAAATATCGTTCAACTCTGAGAATATTGTCTCTGCAGGTGCAGAAGTGAGTAGGAATGCCAACAGAAATTAAATGACATTTTATCACTTTTGAGATGGGATGTCATTTGTTTTTAGGAGATGATTGCATTTTCTACACATATTTCATCAACTGGCATCTCTATTACTTCCTGATCCAGCTTCCCCTGAAGTCAAAGATAATTTTTCAGAGACTTCATACAGAGCTGGATTAAACCCAGTATGATTGATAGAAAGACAATAAATTTAACAATTAGGTTGGCAGTCATATTGCCTCAGTAATTCTTAAATTCTTAAGGAAACAACAGGTATCTGAATAGATGAAAATACCTATCCTTCTATTCTAATAACCTGTTCCTGGCAATGAGCCTGTTTCCTTCCTGACTCTTACAAGTTCTCCCATATGTAACCCCTGGAAAAGGAAAAAAAATTAAAAAAAAATAATTAAAAAAAATTGGATGTTTCTGTTCTCACTTGAATTTTCATAGTCACCATTTTCATGAAAATCAAGAAGATGGCCAGAATCATCAATCTAAGAGTTGTTAAATCTGGTGAAATTCATAGGCAGAGTAGATTTTGTTTAGAGAGAAGCTGTCTTTCATTCACTTGTAAATTTCCTTCTTTCTGGACGTGCCTTTCTGGATTTGCCTGTCTTCAGCCCTCTTCCTCTCCCATGCAGAGTCAGTATTCTCACTTACTCAAGAAGTGTCAAGGTAGTTCCAGGTAATGAATCCACTGAACCTTTGTTTCAGCAGTGACAAGAACCTTTAAATGTTTATTCTGTCTCTGAAGCCCTGCTTAGCTGAAGGGCTAAGTGATGTAGCCATATATTATTAAAACTGTATTGTAAAAAAATCATCTTCAATGCATATTTACTGATGTCTGTTTAAAAATAACTTTTGTGAGCAGGTGTTAATAAAACTCAGGTATATGAATGCTTGCCTAAAGTAATGATGCAAAGAACCCAAAATAATATTTCATGAATTCATGTAACTGCTGAAACAAATATCCATAGAAAAATGGTTTTGGTACTAGCTCAGCTCTTGCCCAAACTTCAGAGAGGGCTTGTGAATGAAAATGTAGAAAGGAATAATCTAAAACATTTTCATTAGTCACACACACTTTTGACAGACTACTTTTGAGTGAAGTAGAAATACATTCAGAAGTAGAAATACAGTATTGATGGGGTTATGTTTTTATTGGTCTTCTCATCAAAATGTAGTGGTGTTGGTAAAAAGTGCTGCAAGAGTTTTTGCCATTTTTTAAGAGATCTTACTCCTCTGATAGTTCCACTTGTTTCAACAGGAATAGGAAGTTGCTTGAGAAGTAAAACGTTATTCAGCATGAATAAAGGTGGCAGACTATGTTTTCTTTTAGGACAGGGAAACCCATCTGTCAGTATGACACAATAAGCAATTTGATTCATTCCAAGTCTTGCAAAACTCTGAATGCCTTTCAAGTTGAGATGTTTTACCACACAAGCCACAAACCCAAAGACAAACTTCAAGATGGCAGAAAAAGTTCTACAGAAATAATCCTAAAATGACAAACTGCTTATTCTGAGGTTAGATGCTCATTTTCTAGGAAACAGTTGACTGGATAATAAGTATGTCCGTTGAAAAAGAAAACAAAAGCTCATGGATGGTCATTGTTAACAAACAAGACTATAGGTTAGCTTATTAGTTGCGAAATATGTCTATTTAAGGTCATCTACTGAATTCACTGTTACCTGAATTCATTATTGAATTAACTTATTGTCCAAAGAACATGGATAATCAAAATTTACATGAAAATCTTGTTTGGTGGAGCTAGATAGATTTTTTTATCCATAGCTATTTTGAAAAATATTTTAACAAATAACTCTAATAAGTACTTACCATGTCTGGTGAGGATGCTTCATTTCAAAAAGCTGTCACTTAAAATTGTACAGGGACCAGAAGTACTAGATTTGGTAATTTTTTTTGTTATTATTTTTTTTTACTTTTTAATAATCTGAACATGAACAACATCAAAAGCTTAGAATTTTCAGTGTTAAAGTATTTTAAAAAAATATTTTTGATCAAGCAGAGCAATTCTAATTCAATTCAAGAGAACTGAGTTAAAACTTATTTATGTAAAACAAAGCAAACAACACAGGTCTATTTCAGAAAGACTGTCATTGAAACAAACCTTTTGCATAAAATCTTATTTCCAAAATTTTAAATTTCATTTAAGTCATCATATTAGTACACAATATTCCTAGGCTCAACAAACTGTGTTCCTGAAGACTAAGGTTCCACTGATTTTCTTTTTAAGTCAGCTGCATGCTTCAGCTTTGATCTTGGGCATACTAATTCATAAGTACAACTAGGTGGTAAAACAAGTTTAATGTCGTCCCTAGAGAAACAAAACAGAGGCAATATGGATACAAAAGGTAATAAAAAACCCTTAGTCAGTCTTACAGACTGACAGAGCAAAGCAGAGGGCAAAATCCTCAGCAGATGTTAAATCAGTGTGGCTAACCTCAATCCAATTAGTTCATGCTGATTTACACCAGCTGAAGCCCAGGAGGTGAATATCTGAGGTACAGACATAAACTATATAAGCTGCTCTAGCCTTTCCAGATAATTCTGTCTTCAAGTCAATAATATGTTACTTAGGCACTGTGATTATATTCATATTTACCTCTTGCCATTTACACCAGTCAGGTTGGCATGGCATCTGATCTTCACTTATGTAACTAATAACATTAGTTTATGGAGGTTTTTTTAAAACAATAATCTGTTTTTCCCAATGTGTGCATATGTATGGTGACCTTCCAGTGCCTTTCCAGATTTAACTAGCATCTGAAATATGTCTTCTTCAAACCCGTGCTACGTATTCCAAAGGTCACTGCTAAGCTGAGGTTTTCAGATGTAAGCATTGTAATTTTTCTGCTTTTGTACTTATTACACTGAATCCTTGTGCAGTATTGTATTGATTTTTATTATTCTTATTTGGTTATTTTCAGACTCTATTCCTTCTTACACCTCGACTGACCATTTAAGTGACTGAGTTAGTCACACCTTCCTTTCAGTTTATTTAATCAAAATAGGCTTCTGCATTTAGTAAATTTAAAAGTGGTTTCCTCTGCTTTGATTTCTAACCTACAGAATGTCCTCTCAAGGGCAACTGAAAAGGCCTGAAAGCCTCATCATTACTCGCACACTTCAAGGCCTTCCTGTTTGCAGTGCTGTCTCTTCCTACTGAAGCTTTGCTGTTGGCTTAACAAATTACTTTGTGTAGCTCTCAATCTATAAATTTAGCTATATAAGAATAGTAAGAGTGATATTCATTATTAGTGTATGAATACATATTATGAGGCTGTCTGGAAATAACAGCAAAACCTTTTGAATGTAAAGAGAAGGTCCTATATCAAATAAAATCAGCTGTTGCAATTATACAAGGTAGAACTCAGTTCACGAGAGCTCTTGAGCTTTGGAGCCCAAGCCAGATACCAGCACGAGTCAGAAACTGTTCTGCCTGGAGGGAGTATATGGGACGGAACAGGGATTTCCTTCCTGAACCATTTTAAATTCTTACAGTTTTGAGGAAAACAGCTTCTTAACTAGCATTCACAGTCGTTCAAAGGCCAGACCTAAACTGCTATGGACTGAGTCCCACAGTCATCAAAAAATAATCAGCCACTGATGGTGTGACACATTCCACAAGAACCTCTAAGAAACTCTGTATCATGTGAAGAGGTCTCAGGAGCCATTTCTCTTTGGCTCAATAGTTTCAAATTAAGCAACTTGTTTTTGCGTGTGGTAGTGGTACTTGCATCTTCTGGATCCAAGCTCTTGGATCTTGGCCTTTGTCTTGAATTCAGACTTTGCTATATTTCTTCTGTTCCTACAGCAAAACGTGAATAGGGTTTTACTTTTTTTTCCACTTGAAGAGACCAAACACCAACACACAGGATGGCAGAAGTAAGCCAGAGTCTAAGCACGTGCAGAGCCTCCAGCTGTACTTTTTCTAGTTCTTATCTTTCACAGTACTGAACTAGTGTTATTTTTTATAACAGTGTTATTTTTTATATTTTTTATTTTATTATTTTTTATTTTTGAACATGTTAGTACTGTATGGGACAACCTCTCCATGAGTAGAAGGGTCCACTGGCATTGCGAGCCGATTGTCTGTTAGAGGAAACTCATTCTCTAGCAAGCCATGGAAGCACTGTTGCTTTTTTCATATACTAAAGGGAGGTCTTCTCCATAGCATGAATGAGCATATATAGATACCCTTGCCCATATTCCTCTGCTTCCTTGGGCCTTTATAATGCACTTCTTCAAGTCCAGCACTCATCTTTTCCTCCTGCACAGCAGCTGCAGAGTCCCCTGTGTCTTTGCTGTCACAGCCCAGCCTGTGCATAAGGGCACTGTTGTAGTTTGTTGTTGAGTGACTCTCAGCTCACTGTAGGGGGCTGGAATACATCTGTGTGATTGTGTGTACATTTGCTGTCCTACTGCTGTACCGTGCCACCTTCACTCTAACAACATCTGCTCTTTAAAGACTTGGTTGTACACTAGATCCAAAAGCTTAGTCTATGACTATCATTTTGTTACACCTGCAAGGCTTAATTTGACAATCTTGTAGCATGGCTGCTTCTGTAACTGCCCTATGGAGCCTAATATCAATGGTAGTAATACAGTTCTTGCTGTTTGAAAAATGCAAGTGGTGGCAGTCACCACAGGGTAATTGAAAACAAAGTACATCAAACCCTGGCAGAGATCAGAAGAATCAGTTTAGGAAGGACAGCAGACTCATACTTTGGGACTGCACAATTCAACACTTTGACTATACAGATCTATTTCAGAGATTTTCAGTCTTATTTTTTTTATCTTTAGCGGATGTATGACTTTTAAAAGGTTTCATGCTGATGGCCACAGAGATGGAAATCCTTTATTCACAAAACAAGAAGTGGCAGTGCCTGCTTTCTTAACACTAATATGCCTCGTGTGCAACTCTTTCCTAAAGAAATTATTGCAGCCTTTACCTTCTTTCATGACTTTGCTGGGAGATTAACAGGCATGCTGTTGTGAGCCAGATGAGTGTTTTCTTTTCATTAGGTGAATACATATTCATTGCGGGCAGGATTTAGCTCATTACATGCCTTCATACAATAGGCTACAGACATGAAATGATGGAATTTTTGATCAAGACAAACTACGTGATATGTTAATCAGTAGCTTACACTTGAAAATGCCACCCTTTGTGTCTTGGTGAATCTACTGTTAAAGTCCCATGACAGAAGTGCTACTCCTGACTCCAAGAATGAAGTAAGCCCTGTCCTAAAGGTAGGGCCAGACTTATAGAACAGTAACAAAACAAAACAAAATAGTGAAAAACAAAAGATGTGTAGGCATGATATATTAAATATTTATTATACCTTTATTGACTTCTTCATTAATGAGTCTTTCAGTGGGAAAAAAGGTGTGTTCACAACAGGAAATATCTACAGAATTTGAAATTCACAGGTTGTGTGACCTTTACCTAGGTGTTCTGACAGCATCTGTAATACATGATGTATGGCATATTCTGTACAGAAACAAACAAAGAAACAAACAAAACAAAACAAATGCATGGGGAACAATGAAGCAATGAGTAAAACTTTAGGTAGCATGTGTAGCTAATCTATATGCCTAGGTATATATAGACAAAGATGCAGGTTTTTTTTAGTTCATTTAAGAAGTTACTATTACCAAAGCTCCTCAGAGAAATTAGTGACCTTTGACTATAATAAATGAGTGTGGGTGCAGGGTGGTACACCTCGTGCACTGACAGCGGTCTTTCCCTTGTCTCTTTTTCCTCTGAACTATCTGCCTGCATAAATACCCAGAGCACAGCTGAACATCTGGATCACCTTTAAATCTTTGAACAATGAGACTGACTAAACAGGAATAGTTACCAAGCTTTGAAAGCAAAAATTGTTCTGCCCAACCTTGTCTAAGGAAGTGCCTGAAGTTTATAGCAGCAGCTGCTCCCTACTGTTTTCTAGGCAGTTATGCTGATGCCATTTCTATTTGATTTCCAAGCTGCCAGTAAGCATGTGGTGCACAGATTAGTATGGTGGCCCAGAGATCCTTAGCTCTTGGGTTAGATGCCCATTTTCCAGGAGGTTCCCTGGAAGTTTCTACCTGAAGATTACAACACAATTATTTTGCTTTCTCCATATGGATACTGCAGGGTGGCATTTTAAGCTTAGAAAAATAATGAAATGAAATGAAATGAAATGAAATGAAATGAAATGAAATGAAATGAAATGAAATGAAACAGAGTTAGTCCCTTGTGAAGCTATATGAAATGGTTTGTTCTGATTTGTTGTATAATACTCTTCATCCCCCCCAAAAAAAAATGGACGAAAGTTTTTCCACTATTAAAAAAAAATAATCATGTGAAACCTTGTAAAAATATAAACTTTAAATATATGTGCAAATCATAACAGTAACTTTGGACCCACTGTGCACAGAAATAATTAGCTACAATTGTCAGAAGCACTGTTGACCCTGACATGGAATGTTGGTCATATCTAAATAGTGATCCCTCTAATTATATCTCCATACATACGGATTTTGGTTCTCCTGTGATTACAAATTGCATCCCTACCTGACCATTATTATGTGCTGATTCCACCTCCTCTGGATGGGATGACAAAAGTGTAATTGGAAAATAAAGGCAGCAGTACCGTGAATAACCCCAGTAGAAAGAAGCTGGGTTAGATGTAAGTAGCTACTTAATGAACGTGCTACAGCATGCTCTAAATCACATGTGCACACATGCGCACACACACACACACACGAATCTAATGTAGTGTTTTCTTCTTTTTCCCAAGTCATTATGGGCTACGAGTCTCCTGGTATGCTCCTGGTATGCTCCAGGAGAGAGAGGAGATACTTTCCAGAAGCAGGACATACCCCTTAAGGCTATAGACAGCGGAGCATAATTTAAGGAGCCCCAAGGCTTTTCTAAATTACACTGGAGACTGAAGAACAACAAAAGAGATTTATAGCCACCTTGGTTTTTCCTCCTTTTCTCAGCCATGCCAAGCTTATATTGGCTTCACTTTAAGAATCTAAATTAGTTCCTTTAACACTTTTTTCATGCAATTCATGATAGACATAAAAGGTGATGTTTTCATTAGGTCATTTTGGCATTGTAAATCTCCTTAGGAAAGATAAAACTCTATTATGTATCTTCTATGATATTACTACCCCAGTTCTGGAAAATGCAGCTGATTGTAACTGAATTCACTGTGATGGATGTGCGACAAGGGCAACCACATGGTCTCTATTTTGAATAACTAGCTTTTTTAATCTTTGAAATTATTAAGGATTCTTAGAGGTCTATAAAGAAACAGGACTGTAGTAACAAGAAAATTATAATATTGATCAGAAATGAGGTTTAAACAAATGAAATTGTGTGACATGGTGCTAAATGGGGCGTATCACAAGGAACCCTACAACAATTTAATGCAAGTTTACCATTATTGCATAAAATTTGATGCCATTAAACGAGGTCGCTCTACCTAGCCTGTGACACCCACAAGTAACTCCATGAGTACATCTATAGAGTTACTGTAAAGATACAAAAATGACAGGTATCACATGTGTAAATAAGGAAGTGATAATGTTAAGCAAGTAAGAACCCTAAAAATCTGTTAAATATACCCCTTTAATACAGTTTTTTGTTCGCTCTTCTCGCTTTGTTCTTGTGTTCTGCGCCTTTACTGATGTGAATAGCTTTCTTGGTCATTATATTTGCAGTCCATAAGTCAATGTTTGGTTTAGATGAGACCATGGAGCATGTCCCACTGGAGAAGGACCCACTTCTGCTCCCACTGAAACTGGCTGACTTCAGCAAGAATGCAACTGAGTGACACTACATCCATAGGAGAGAGGGTCCTTAACATACTAGCATGAGATGCCAGCTGCACCATCCAATGGGACAAAACACTACTGGTAAAAGTCTGTGAAATATCTTAGTTCTGATGACTGCAGCCTCCTTCATCTTCTTGCTACCTGTTTTAGTAGCTATACTTCTTGCCTAAAGGCAGGAGAAATATTTCCTTGTTTGTTTTAGGAGAAGACAGTCTGCAAGTAAATGGTACTTTGAATCCAAAACAAATTCTCTAAAAAATTTTTCAATGGTGAAGAATTAGCTTGGCAGACTTGGGTTTATTTCCTTTATAAATTCCTTCCTAACCTAAATGATCATTTAGTGATCATTATTGAGGTTATTATCTCAGTTTTGTCATCACACATTAAAATAACTTTGCCTAAAAGACCAAGGTAACCTGAAATGTGAAATCTTTCACATCCTTAGGCATTAAACAGGAAAAATAAAGCCACAGACTCGCAAAAGGTCTTAATAAGAAATACAACAGCATTGTAGACTTTACAGAAAAAAAAATCCATAATGCATAGTAAGGAACTGGAGTAGTATTTACCCACCCGCTTTCGTAGTGTGAAAGGGTTGTATAATTTCCCAAATGCTACAGATTCCTTTCCTATAAATTGCTTGCTGAATGAGAGCTGTATTTTTCAAGTACTCTGGCAAAGAGAAATGTCACAGAGAAATCATTGTGACTGAATCAGAATGCCCTAGCACAGAGAAGATCCCTTTGGGATAACCACAATACTCAGGGTTGCCACAAGAGCCCTGAAGGACATCTCTGTGAGAGACACAATTCATGTGCAATACAGTCATTGTCCTCCTATAACTGATGCTTCTCTGAAAACTGTATAACATACCCTACCTAAATTATATAAAAATTATATAAATTATGTAAATCCATCCAAATAATTACTATTTCCACTAGCACCCGTGTACTTGTAATTGATCTGAATGGTCTCTGAACCTGGTCATTGCCTCATCCATTTCAAGGGTATGTGGCCTTATGAAATAACACCATGTCAAATTCAGGAACAAAATATCCTGTAAAAAACAGCTAGTTTGTTCACTTGCTGTCAATTCATATTATTAGAAATTATTCATACATTTTCAGTGCACTGAAAACACTTCCAGGTAAAGACCTATTTTTAACTCACACCATTTTATGAAAGTCTAAATGTGCTGACTTCATGAACTTTACCTATTGCTTACATTTGTATTTTAGGCTCATAATTTACTCTCTTCTCAAATCTGATCTTATTTTTCTAGCTGGAGACAACAAAAACAAGGAAAGAAGCAAGTCTTGAACACGTGTAATTGAATGAAGTCATTGAGCTCAGAGGAAACACTAGCAAAGTCCTAGAAAATGACGGAAGTCCGTAATTTTTCAAATTTTATATCTCTCTAATTGTTTTGTTTAGTGTTTTCATGGTGTTCATTGCTTCATGGTTAAATTAGGTTCAAATATGCTTAAAAAAAAAAAAAAAAAGAGTATGGAAGACTGTATGAAGAATGCCTCCAGAGTCCGAGTAGTGCAAATAGAGGAGAACTCAGGCATTGAAACACCCAAGAGCAGTAGCATCGTTTGTGCTGAATAGTGGCAGCAGGACATTATATGTCTTGTATTTTGGGACACTGAATAGAAAGAAGTCAGTGACCCTGGTAGCCACACTGTGCTTTTTTCTTTGCCTTTGTTCCAGATTTGCCTTTTTATTCAAGTCTATTTATGGAGAGGTTCTGCAAGAAAGCTATGCTCTCGTGCAAGAATATGGTATTTCATGCTGTGGTTTCTTTTTGGACCAAGTTCTTCCCCTCTATGGAAGAGCTTCAATAGTTCTTGCATGCCATAGACAGCAGGGAAATGAACAGTGAATTGTGCACTCTCCTGATTTGGCAAGGAAAAGGATGTTTTATTTACGTTATTTGGAAGCAAGATATTCTCAGAGCCCAGGAGATTAAATATCCCTTTTCCTTTTTTCTCGCTCACTTTCAGACAGACAAAGAAACTACACAAAATTATTTTCAATTAAGTCTTCCTAGTCATACCTTACAGACAGATCTGTGTCTATTAAGAACTGGGATAATGCATAAAGCCTTGAAAATAGACCACAAAGAAGAAGAAGAAGGAATTTTTAAAGAAATAAATTTAAAAGAACTGCCATTCTGCATGAGGGATACTATTCCAGCAATCCCAAACTAAGATGTACAGGGTGGTACTGCCTTGGAGAGGTGGATCCACTCTGCAAACAGGTCTCCATGAAGGCTGTATATCAGTGAAGCAATCTGAAGTTGCCAGATCCACAGGAATTTTCTGATTGAATCTTAGTGTGGAATAACAGGGATACCCTTGAATGTACAGAATGAAATTTAAAAGCAAAGTAACTAAAATTAACACAGGAAATAAA
This sequence comes from Anser anser, assembly GCF_964211835.1. Lineage (NCBI taxonomy): Eukaryota > Metazoa > Chordata > Aves > Anseriformes > Anatidae > Anser > Anser anser. The sequence goes on along the minus strand of NC_139725.1, from coordinate 16,781,363 downwards.
AGATTAAAGATGATGTTTGTCTGCCTGGTCTTCTGACAGTAGAAGAAAATAAAATACATAAACTTTTGCTTTCTTCCTCAGCCCACAGAAAGCCTCACAGCCAAAACATTGCATCTAATCCTAGTTTCTGTTTTGGTAAGTATGTTTCACTAAACAATTATATTACTGATTAATAATTAGTAAGTTGATTTTAGAGGCTGTTTTAGGTTAATTACTTTGTTAAAAATAATGACAAAATTTAATCTAGTTGGAAGTCAATAATTATTTTTGGTATTTAAAATATACACAGCACAAGTAATAGTGCTGAAAAAAAGCCTATCTTCATTTTAGTTTAATTAAGCTGCTGAGAAGTAGCTAGTTGCTATAATCCCTGATTTTTATCTCTTTAAAAAAAATATTCTTTATTTATTAAATTACAGTTCTCCAGTTTTGAATTTGCTGATAGTAATCTGGTAATTCCTTTCATTGCCTTATTAGTTTTTTTTGTTGTTTTGTTTTAACTGAAACATTAATGTCTTAAAGCACTCTCACGTAATTTGAATTCTCCAACCTGAAATCCCAGCTCTGTGCAAGGTAACAGCAAAGGTCTAATTTATTTTAGTAGGATAAAAATTTCATTCTAGTGTAGAAAATAACAAGCTTCATAGCTGAATGCATGAGGAAAGTATTCGTATTTGTGACAAACTGTCTAACCTTTATAGTTTTAAGTGCAACCCTTTGAATACACAGCATTCTTAAAGGAAACTAGCACTTAAGTTTTCTTTCTGGGTTGAGTATTAGCAGACAGCATCAATGATTCAAATAAAACCTCCTGCGCCAGCCATCAAAGGAGTTATGACAGTGGTAGTTGGGTTATTAATTGAAAGGAGAAGGTACCTATCTGCTTTCATCTGGGCTTGGTGGCTTTCCGTTATCAAAGCATTAGGTTTGTGCCAAAGGAGGGCTTTGGGCTCCCAGAGCCTAAACAAAGAGGAGACACTGGAGAGGAACTGACAGGGAAGTTACAGACATAAAAGCTTTGAAGAAATCAAGTTGCTTCATTATGTCAATGCAGAAGATACCTGGGCTGGGGGGAATACCCTCAACACAGGCCATTTATTGTGTTTACGCATTAGTCTGAATGTGTTGTGCCTTTGAGGAATGAATAAACCACACTGAATTTTGAAGAAGCTACTTAGGCATCATGTTAATCCACTTCTGCCATGTGTTCCTGTTTGGAAATATTTGCAGGATTCAACCTATCTGGACCTGCTGAAATAACAATAGCTGGGACCAATGCAGCTGAAGTATCAGCTGTGGTTTGAGAGAAGATTAATGACAGATTTCAGTCTGGGGAGAGTTACAGCCTTGAGATCTGATGACTGAGAGGGGAATACAGAAAGGAGTGGATGTGACCTTAGGTCAGCCACAGCTGTGCAGGGAATCCAGAGTCTCACAGAGGGTTCCCTAAAGATCCAAAAGCTTTTAAACAAACAGACAAACAAACTGTTTTAGTAGACTATACAGTAGCTTAAATAATGTTTTAAATACAGAAAAACAAAGACAGAGTAGCAATAGAAAGGGATAGTAAACCAATTTATCCATGTCTACTGTGTCCTGCAGGCAGACCATTGTCTCAGCCAGCTCCATGATTATCTGAAGTGTGGCAAACTTTGCACCATCCCTCTGGACACCTTGCAGTGTCTCAGGCCCATCAGCATTGTCAGGTCCTGTTCTCCTGACCAATACCCTGGCTGCTCTTGGAGCTGCAGGATCCTGGATGTCCTTCTTGAAGCACTTCTCCCTCATACCACTAACTTTCTCTGAAGCTATGCAATTCTTTGTGTCTGTGCAATTCCTCCCAAAGAACATTTTCCCTCATCCTCCAGAGGGTCACATATGATCCTGAACTCTCTTTTTAAGGTGCATAGTGCCTACGCTGAAAAAAAATAAATAAATAAAAAGCAAAGGGTAGTGTGTCACACGGCTGCTCTGCTAAAACCCTCAGAAAGGAAAAATGATCTTCCTACTCCTGTTGCCATGACAATAACCATTTTTACAGAAAGGCACATTATGGTTAAGAAACATACTATCTAGCTGTTTGAACAAAGCATCAGTATCATAACAATTACCTTACTCAATCAGACTAACAGGCTGCCATGTCCAATATCCCTTTTCTGACAGTGACTAGTACCAGATGCTTCAAGAGAAAGATGATAATACACTAGTTTTAAACAATTATGGAATAATCTGTTCTTAGAGGACATTTCTAACATTTCTAGCTGCTTTTAGGTAGAGATTAGTTCATGGCATAAGTCATAGGAGTTTATATATTTTTTCTGATTACATAGCCTTCCTATGCAATGTAACTACAAGTTTTTACTACAGTCTTAAATTCGAAGTTGTTCTAAGGCTGTGAGCTAGAGTCAATATTTTTACATTGTTTATAAATGTATTTTTAATCAGTTCCTCATAGATCAGCTTCCTTTTTAACAAGTGCTCTATTCTACATAGAGCAAACAAAAACTTCCTCCACTTTAATAACTTTCTACTTGTCATGTCTCTACCACATAATAATAGAATATCCTGTTGGAATGGACCTACAAGGATCACTAAGTCCAACTCCTGGCTCCACACAGGACCAGCCAAAAATCAAACCATTTGTCTGAGAACACTGTCCAAATGTTTCTTGAACTGCAGCAGGCTCAGTGCTGTGACCACTTCCCTGGGGAGCCTGTCCCAGTGCCCAACCCCTGTCTCGGTGAAGAACCTTGCCCTCACTCCCAGCCTGACCCTCCCCTGTCCCAGCTCCACGCCATTCCCTCGGGTCCTGTCGCTGTCCCCAGAGAGCAGAGCTCAGCGCCTGCCCCTTCGCTCCCCTCGTGAGGGAGCTGCAGGCCGCCATGAGGCCTCCCCTCAGCCTGCTCTGCTCTGGGCTGAACAAACCAAGGGACCTCAGCTGCTCCTCATATGCCTTGTCCTCTGGACCCTTCACCACATTTGTTGCCCTCCTTTGGACACATTCCACGAGTTTTATGTCCTTCTTATATATCCTCCTTTTATGTCCTTTTGGGTACCACAAGCATCCAAAAACCTTCTTGTTTTTCTCACAAAACTAAACAGAATGTACTTGTTTACATTCACCTTGTCCATATGTTGGTCCAGGTCTCTATAAACTCTGACCAGATCTTCTGAGTGCAGCTCTGTCTCTTTACAATGAGGTCTGAACATAGTCTGAACATAATTTAAGATGCACTGATTATCAGGGTAACAACATCAGACCAACTTCAGTGTTTATTTCTACCTTATCTCTATAAAACAGCAAGAAAATGGAGGTATGGGAGATGAAAGTGTGCAAGGAGTGAAGAGATAAAAAGTTCAAAGGAAAAAGGAAATAAGAATGTGGATAGTTACACCGGAGAATTATGTTTTTAAAATTACAGCAGAAAAAAAATCCTTGGTTGGTTCGTCACAAGAGAGAATAGTTGAAGTGTGGCATGGACGATTGAATAGACCTGGACAGTAAGCCTGAGAAGTCATATAGGGATTTTGTGTCTTTTTGGATCCTGGTAAACTAATGGTGTCTTTTATGAACAGCTGACCTACTTCTTTAAAGGACTCATTGCATTTGTTTCTTTTCTGAGTGTCAGAGTAGTTCTTCAATGCAGTAGCAAGAGCAGACTTGGGCGCACTTGAAACAAAATACCGAAATTCTTCTTGTCAGGGAGTTGCTGTCCCAAGTTTTAACATGATAATAAGATAAGATACAATAACCATGATTTTTTCCCTCTTCTAATAGAAATTGCTGTCACAGTATTAATTATCCTCTTGTACATGAAACAACTGTGTTTGAAATTAAAAAAAAAAAAGAGAGATTAAAAGGCTTTGAATCAAGAATATTACCCACAAGTCGGCTGTAATTCCATTTCACACAGAGAATAGCAAAAATTGAAGTAAAGCCTGAACTCAAATTTCAGTGAATGTAAGATATTGCAAACTAAGAGGTGAAAAGATACTGTGGGACTAATATCGTGACTTCAGTGAAATTTTAAGTATTTGCACAGCTGAGTTAGGGAGCATCCTAGGCAAATATGAATACATTAAATTGTAAATCTAGTAAAATAAAATACATATGAGTAAGTTAAATACATAAACATTCACCAAAACAAAATATTTTTTTCAAATTTTAAATAAGTCCATCTTTTTTAAAATCAATATAAAATATTTAATATGCAAATTTCTGGGCAGCAGTGCATTCTGGAACAGACAGCTAAAAATGAATACATCAGAAAACTTGTCATAATATGATTTTCAGCTGGAATTGTTAGTATTTGCTCTAAAAATTAGGCTTAAATAGGTAAGATGAGAAAGTAAACATGACTGATGGAAGCAAAAGAATATGATGACTGCTATGCCCATTGGAAAGAGTACAAAATTTTGTAAATAAAATATCAAACTGCTGCTCAATGACCAAAATGAATAGGTAGAAATTACCCGGGGGAGGGGGGGGAGGGGGGAGAGGGGGGGGAGAAAAAAAAAGTTATATGTGTAAAGGAGGAGGGGAGCAATTTGTGAACAGAAGAAAAAGTGCTATCTGTTGAGTGAATAAAATAACTGTCATAATAAGTAATTTACATGAATGTTTTCATTTAAAAAATAACAAAGTATAGAAGTGTTTAGGTCTCCTCCTGAATCCTGAATTCTATGTATTTTGATACTGTTAGAAGCACTAGTCTACTTCAAGACTTTGCATGGACAAAACTTCTCTGTTGGGAGGGGTATTTCAGTAGCTTCTACAGAAAAAAAAAAAAAAAAAGGCAAGGAAGAAAAACAGATAATCATCCTCATTTTATGAACTTACATATCCAAAACAAGAAAATAATTTAACAGAATTATGCAAGAATATTCATGCCTGACCCTCTCTCTTGAGTCCTAATTCCAGATTTTATGTGGGAAGTACATGTCCTTTCTGCTCAGGTAAGGGAAGGGAAATGGAAGAAAAAGGGCATTTAAACCCCTTCTTCTGTTTATTTCATAAAGATAATTATAAGATGGTGCAAATCAAACTATATTTGGCTGATACGTTTAGTGCTAGTACTGGAGAATAAAGTTCAGGAAAATGGGTAGGGTTCTATTTTCATCAAGAATGATATGTTACTAATATGTTTGCCAAAAAGCTGATATGTTACTAATATGTTTGCCAAAAAGCCAAATTTATCTCTTCAGTTTGCTAAAGAATAATCCGCAGAAAATATCTGAGACAGTTAGGAATTTAAAAGGAATCAAATTAAATGGGAGTGGAGAGTGAGAGGAGCAGATAATCAACACAGAGGCTGGTTTGAAGGGTAAAAATGGACCTGCAAGTGATCTTACAGAAATCCAATTCATATTAGAGAGCCAATCTCCAATCTCATTGCACAGTGCTTGTAGAGGGTGACATATAAACAGAGCCATGGTGCAGTCTGCATGTAAAATGCCCCATAATTGAGTCTTTATTCATTTCTTGGTAGGATTTCTTGTAATTGCAGTGGGGTCCTTGGTTGTCTGGTGGTGGCCTGCTGCAGAGAGATCAAGCATCCCATTGAATTAAAGCAAATGTGTTCCAGTGAGGGAGCTAGAGATGAGAAACTGAACAGAAAATTGATGGAATTTTGTATTAATCAGGGGCATGACTTGTCTGTGGAGGTCACTGCGCATATTTCAGACCTACCAGCTAACAACATACACACTGGGGTGAATACAATAAATAGATGTGGGCAGCACAGTAATTGCAGGCTTAGGAGAGTGTATGCTGCCAGAAAGGTCTTTTCAGGGCATAGAATCAAACAGAGGTTGAGTTTAGGATTTACACAGGGTAGTTTCATGTGACCTTGGTGTTTTCTGTGGCAGCAAGATCATGGCTGTGAACCCAGATAGGTAGTAAGAGCCAAAAAGAGTTCCAGAATAAAAATCCTTCTTGAAAATAACATCAGAAGAGGTTAAATTTTTGTTTTGTTTTGTTCTTGACAAATACAGTGAAACTTCAAATTAAAAATCCTCCTTCGTTTTTCACTTAGCCCATTAGGAGTAGGATCACTGCACTCTGTAATGATACGCTCAATTTCATCTGTGAGCAATGATTATTGCTCCTGCTTGCATGGGAGACCTCTGAGACTACCCCAGGTCATTCTCAAGAAATGCTGTGGTCAATTAAGCACTGTGAGGGTCATTCTTCCTTCAGAATGAGCACCGAATCAAAATCCTAGCCTGCAACAGGCAGTGAAACTGTTTTCAGCTGAGACATTGAAGCCAGCATGCAAAAGATACAAAATTGCTTTAATGAAGAATGAAAGTGTTACTCTGAGCATATTAACTAAATCTTTTTTTTTCTCATTAGATTTATTAGATTTGCCCCTAAATTCTGCCTATTTAGTAATTAAAGTATTTGTTGATATCATTCTGCTGTGTGCTGTCATTTTGCAAGGGACTTTAAAGAGAGAGGATATTTTTTTTAATTTTTATTTTTTTTAGTTTTCATTGTTATTTCACTATTAGCAAGAAGCTACTTCCCCTAAATTTGGCTCACATAGCTCTAATGCACTTAAGTCAATGGATTTAAGTGGATATCAAACTCAGAACAAACTTTGAATCACCCTCATTAACGTCATGGTATCAAAACTTACCACTCTAATTCAGTAATTTTGATTCATTAAATTTGAATTTTCTTTTCATTCATTAATTTGATGCCACTTATCATGTTATGGAATATATTAACATTATAAATGTTTATACTAAATATATTTAATGTAACCTAGAATGATCTCAGCAACCGAGCAGCCTAACTTTGAAGCCTAGTTTATTTCTCCTCCTTTCTCTCAGAGATTCTGTTTGCTCTGATGCCAATAATTCAGAATTAGAAAAGCTTCTGCACTGCTCTGCTGTATGAATTTCCCACTCACAACCACAGGCAGATAGCAGAGATGCTAAAGGTATTTCAGTAGTCATTAACTAACAATCCTAGCTTTACATTATTTGGAATAGTATTTAAAACAGAGATGCGTCATAAACCAAATCTATCCTCCTCTCTGTGATTTCCATTTTCATTTCATTTGATCATAATAACCAACTCATATCACTCACCTGAATCCTGTATCTTAGATATGAAATTTACAAAATTTCTGCAAGTATTTTACAGCAAACAGAGCAATTAGTCCCCTAAGCCAAAATAAAATCTCTCTCATGAAAGAAAAATTGAACTAGTCAATTAACGTGTGTGCATAGTACGACAATTTGGAATGGAAAATGATTATTGCAAAGCATTTTTGGAGAACAGCACAAAATCAAAAAAATATTACTGTATTAAAGCCTTTCTGATCTCAAACCTGTGATTACATGGGGAAATTATTTTAGAACGGTCTAGTGTTTATAGTGTACTTGTATCTCACTATGGACTGTAAACATGACATGCATAATTAGAGGAAGAGAGAGAAATAAATTGACTATGTAGTGAACCATGTCACAGCTCAGTGTTAAAAGCTGTTCTGCATCTGCAGTAAAACCTGGTTACTGCAGCTCTGATACTGTATTCAGTTTCTGTACTTTTTATTCTACAGAGGTAGGCAAACTGAAGGAGTTAAGGGAGAGTTATGAAAGCCAACATGGTGCAGAAGTCAATGGTCTGTAGCCATACACACAGAAAACACTACGGGCAATGTTAAAATCCAAACTGTTAACATTTATGTGGAAACAATTAGCAAAGTGAAAAATAAGTGAATAGAGATAACAGATTGAAATTAAGAAAATAAAAACGTAGTCTTTGCTAAAAAACTTCTGACAGCAATTATATGAACCTGTAGAACAGTGTCCCTTAAAAAAATACTGGAGAACCTGTATCTGATGTGGACCAAAACAATAGGAAGCATATGACAAGAAAGGGCTGTACTGGAAGAGTGACAGATTAGATGACCTACTGTCAGCTATTTCCCCTTCCAATTTCCATGAGCTGGAGCCCCCACAGATGTATCCCTAAAAACACAGGAGGAAATGGAAAGTAGTTGAGCTCAAATATTTGATTTTTTTTTTCTGCTCTTCTGTTTCTGTGTCTTTAAGTAAACATACTGCAGGATAATTAAAAATCACTTCACTGAAAGCACAGTGACTACTAATACAATCAGACTGAATAGGTCTGACGAAGTTATATTAGACTAATACAGCAGTAGGAGTTGTGAAGAGCTGATATTGACAAGTCCTTCAGGCAGGCTTGTCTTTGGAGCTGTAGCCAGCTGTATTGTCTTTGGTAGATGTGCTCCAATAGGCTGACATGCATTTACTTTACTGACCCTAATTTGCTCATGGCTCTTGCGCTTCAATTCACTAGAGCCAAATTCAGGACCCCTACCTACCTCACAGGGGTCTTCTTGGTGAACAAGGGATCCCCTCTGAAACCTGCTCCTCTGCCTGCTGTCTGTGTTGTGCACAGCCCAGGGTCTGCTGGTACAGCCTATACTGCTGCACATGTGGTGCTTCCCCTGCTAGGGGGATCCCTGAGGGCCAATACGTTTGTTTCAGGCATAGATTTTTGGGAAAGGCTGGGTGTAGCACTAGATGAAAGCTCCTGTATTATTGCTAATGTCTGAGCAGGCAGTAGTAGCTTGTCAGTCTGTTTTGCCTGGAATTGCTCTTTCATGTTAATGTCAAAGGGCACAAAACATTTGCATGAAAATAACTCCCTTTCAGTGCTCCGTCTTGAAGTCTGCTCCACAAGACCCCATGCAACCTGGAGGACCCTTATCCAATGCCCAGAGAATTCATTACCTTCTGGATTGTGTTATTTATAAAGTGGAAAATTATACTGAGGTGGCAAAATTCAACATTAAGGTTATTATAATAAAGTTGTGGAATCTCAACAGATGTTTCTTCTACACTTTTGTGGCCAATTGTGGAAGTTATTGCTAAACATGGGTCAATGTGCCTTCAAAATACGAGTTCACACGTTTACTGCCCACTCCTGAGAACTATAACTATAAACAGTAAAGGATATTATTACTTTATAGCATAGGGTCTGTGAACATTCACAGCCATCTCATGGACTGCGAATATGTAGGCTATACCGAATTCATGAAAGTTCTTGTTATTTCAAAAAAAAAAAAAAAAAGCATCTTTGCTTTTAACCCGTTCAGTCTCAGATACTGCAAAAGTCTTGGCAACAGGAGACAAAGGCTTATGCCATGGGTGTTGCTCCAAACTCTCTGCTGCTCTTGGCCATTTTCCTTACAAAATGACAGAACTGGGTAAAGCTCTTCAAGCAAGCACTCATTTCCTGCAAGGCAGCTGTGGAGCCTGCATTCAGATAATTAACTACAAATAGAAAATTTTGTATAATTTCCTGGACTTCATTGCCTTAAATTTCCTCTAATTATTGTAACATCCTCTGTGCTTCATAACTTCTTTGATGTCCCCATGAAATTGTTCTAACAGCAGTCTTCTCTGATGTCACCATTAAATTGTTCTAACAGGAGTGGGTTGAGAAGTCCAGACAGTTGGATAAGTATGTACCTGAAGATCCCAAGAGGAAGAAATAGTTTGGAAAGCTTTTCCCAAAGGCTTTATTCATAGTCAGTTTAATTCCTTTTAACTCCTTATGTCTTTATACTTCACTGTTTATTTATTTATTTATTTCGCAATATCCTGAATTAATCCCTCCTTTCTGCTATGTTTTGCTCAAGTATTGCTTCCCTCATCTCTAGTGCTATTGCAGACTCTGAGTTTATAGATAGTTTGTTAGATTGCCAATCTAATTCTCTGTGTGCTAGGAACACTGCAATTTCATATGGCCCCTCTTGGCAGGGTCAGCAACACTACTACAATGTCTGGTCAAAGGGAATGAAAAGTGCAAAATGCCCAGAAAAACTTAAAGAGGGTAGCGTTAGTAATCTTATTATGCTCATTCCTTCAGGAGAATGACAAAATCTCTCGCCATAGACCTTTTTTAGCCTACAGCAAGGATAGGAGCACCAGGGAAACCCAAAGCTCACAAGCACTTTAAATACTACCATCAAAAGAATAACTGCAAAATAGGATCAGAATTCTCCACCTTAATTCCAAAAAATGTCAGGATATGTTTGGTCCCCAGATAGGATAATTACATTAATTCAGGAAATAACTTTGATATTATTTGGGACAACATACATTACTAAACTTCACTCCGTTTGGAAAACAATTTGACATGTCTAATAGGCATCATTCTTCTGTTACGTGAACAGGTAGCAAATGAAAAGTTTGAGGTTCTTTCTCCTAACAAGAAGATAAGAATGAAGAAAGGTCTTGTGCTTGGGAGCTTCATACAAATCAGGAAAAGATCTGTTTTTATCTCCTCCAAGAATCCAAGCTGAAATTCAGTGTGTTCAATCAAATCAAATATAATTAAGAAATGTCCTAATAGATAAATTTTCCCAGCAAACCAGCCAGAAAGTATATCTTCCCAAATTCTTTTTTGCATCTCCGCTCAGATCAATTTTTCACTCTCATCTTCTCCTCCCACTATCTGAATGACACATGCCACAGTTAGCAGAGCCCCTGTTGCCATCCTGGCTGTGGCCGGGAGAAAATGTGGCAACTTAACTTGTTTCTTTCCATCATTGTCTGAAGTGTCCATCACTTCCCAACTCTTTTCCTTCAGTATATATCTAATTAGGTGCTAGTAATCATCCCTTAGAGGAGTTTTCAATGAAATCCTAGTCCTCACACCCCTTGGACAATTAGGCCATGCTCAATTTTTATTTATTTTTTAACAGTCTTTGTCTGGTGGTTGTCTTAAACCATAGTTTAAATCTCACTCCATGTCTGCCCTATTGGAGAGATATTTGCACAGAGGGGCTTTCATTCACCCAGCACACAGTAGGAGTACCAATCACAGAATCATAGAGTATTCTGAGTTGGAAGGGACCCACAAGGACCACTGAGTCCAACTCCTGGCTCCACACAGAACCATCCAAAAAATCAGACCATATGTCCGAGAGCATTGTCCAAATGCTTCTCCATCTCTGGCAGGGTCAGTGGCATAACCACTTCCCTGAGGAGCCTGTTCCAGTTTCCAACCATCCTCTCAGAGAAGAACCTTTTCCTAACACTCAGCCTGAACCAACTCTGCCACAGCTTCAGTCCTAAATTCTAGTGAAATTACAGATATGAAATCTTCTGAAGTCTTCTGTGGCATTCTGATGTAAAATAATGCTAGTATATTTCCTATTATTTCTTTCCAGCTATGATGCAAACTCTTTGCCCAGCTCTAGCTGTGAGCTAAAAAAAAAAAAAAAAATTTTATAAACATCCATTTCCTGAATCTTTCCTTACCTAATGAGTCTGATGAAGCTGTTCTCTAAGTCCTAGCACACTGCTGAGCGTGGAAGTAATCTTCTCCCAAGCACATTAGCAAAATCTTTTGAAGGTACGTAAGCAGTTTGACATACAAACCTGTATCCCTGCAGGTGATATAGGGCATAGTTTAAAACCTGACTGGAAACCAGAGTCTACTGCTTTGTAGTTTGTCTTAAAGTTCAATGAAAGCCTAACATTTGAAGTTAATACCTTTATGGATAGATTGGCTTTCTACAAAAAGAATATCAGTGTTTCAAAAGAAGATGGTACCTGATGCAGTCCAACACACCCATTTAAGAAGGACACTCATGCAGCAAGCTACACCAAAATAAAAGTAACCTAACAAATAACCAGAGTGCATGTTTGCAGGGTATTCAAATTGATGATGTTTGACTTATGCCGTACAGATAGAAATCACAGGATTGTACTTGCAGAGAGCAGCTCTTTTCCTTCCTTTTTTTTAATTAGATGGGCTTTTTTTTTCTTGAAATTGCAAATTAATAGCTGACATTTCTCTTCCCTTAAATTTCTTAAGCTGATTAATTCTGAGAAGTAATTCCAGTAAAGGTATCAAGCCAGGCTACATTAAGTGATAAGGATTACACTACTTCATCTGCAACATCTTGATAAACAATTTTTCAGTGACGGATGAGAAGAATTTAATTTCTACCAATGCTGGTCTGAATTCTTTCAGACTTTTATTAACTGCTGAAAAAGGTCTTCAGTACAGACATGCAAGACTCCAGTGACTGAAGCAATCAAAATAACTTCTGCCTGACTTCCTGCTCCAAATTTGTGAGCAGCAATTTGTTCATTGATGGTATTACATTCACAAAATAGTAGATTGTTGGGACACTTTTGAAGATTCTTGATACTCCTTTTTCATGAATGTGGCCTCCAATCCTGTTCTCAAAAGTGCTCGATATCTTGTATATTTTGCATCTTTATTACACCATGATTCGTGCTGAACACTAGCTAACTGGGAAAAATGGCACAAAACAAGTTTCATACAGAAAGAAGTATGATTTTTCCCAACAGATAGACAAACCTGAGTGAGGCCATCTCATGCAGCATAAAACACTTTAACTTGATTTTATAAAAATATTACACTCTAGTTATGATCAATTATGCAGCTGGAAAAAGGATGGCCAAAAACATACTAGCTAATCTGCCCCATAAATTTCAGTATAATAATGACTATAAAGTAGAATATAATATGTGTTTCATTTCTCTGTAACACATACAGTCTTATTACTTCCACTGATTTATCTTCAAGTATTTCTGTGCCGTATGGAGTCCACTATATATATAGTAATTTGTCCATCTGTAGGAAATATTTCATTATGGTGGGCTACACAATATACGCACGTTTAGCTTCTGCAGTGCAGTAGTTTAAAATATGTTTTTCTCCATGACTAATACATACACAAGGCATTTCAGCCTAACCTCACTAATCTTCTTATGCATTGTCATTCCTAACAGGCATATCTTCGAATCCTTTGGAAGGACAATATCAAACATTTGTCTATTATGCTATCCATTTTATTTGAAATCAAGTAGTTTGGAGATGTTTCTCTTCTCAGGAATAAAAACTGTTTTGCATTGTGCTATCGAGAACAGCATAGTAAATGAGAAATGTAGACAAAAGATATGAGGAGACTATTATCTGAGCAAACAGAAAGTCACAAGTTAAAGAGCACAAGAGTGTACACAGGTTTCAGCTAAGGACTCAAACCACAACATTGTGCTTCTACTAATGGGTTTCTACAACACATGCACACACATACACGCAAAAAAAAAAGTGGCTATGGGACTCATCTGAGTATCCAGTTGCATGTAGTTCTTCATTGCTTTCTCTTATTCCCTGTCCAATATATATTGTAACTTTTAATATTTATGTTAGAAAATTTGCTCAAATACATTAGTTGTTATGGAGTGAGTTCCCATACTCTGTACTAGAATATAGATGGCTGTACTTCCACTTGCAAAGTTTCTTGTAGTAATCATTGACTCATACTCTCAGCTCTAATTCTTAGCACAGAATAGCATAGAATAACCTGAGGTGGAAGGGACCCACATGGATCTTCGAGTACAACAGCCCTGTTTTCCATTTGTTTCAAGTCAGAGTCACAGTCTAATACCTTTTTCCTTTCACACCTGCCCCGCATCCTCAGTTCTCTGGAAAGTCTTTTCTAGAGGAGTTACGACTACTTAGATGTATCAAAATGCATTAATGAATTATGTTTGTGATGATTATTATGAAAATATGTAGGCTGAAAATGACATACTTAACATTGACCTCAGGAGACTGTCAGGATTTGACAAGGCTAGATCACACCTACAAACTATCTATGAAACTAAAACCATTTCTATAGCTAATTTTCATAATTATTTTTATTAATGTCAGTAGTACTTCTTTTAAGTAGCTTCTGTATCTTCTTATGAGCATAAAAGAGAGTTTTGCATTCAAACTAGGGCTTAAATAAATCTAGATTTCGAGTGCATTCCTGTGTGAAATCTCAACTATGACACAGTGCAAAGAGTCAATGACATTAAAGAGCCAGCCACTCTTCTCCTTTGCACTTTGCAAATATTGCTGAACCAGCAATTTTGTACAATGGATTTTATCTAAATTAACATTGTTTCACACTCAATTTGTTGTGCTTAGTTTACCCTGCCTTTCATGCCAATTAGCTTCCAGAAATGCTTGGTGTGCAAAATGAGGAAGATCTAAATGAATTAAATAGGAACTTAATTGTACTATGTGATAATAGCTACTTTGGAGTTTACACAGCAGTCTCCATTAATATATGTGTGTTCTAATAAGTTGCATTTTTAATGTATTCACCTCAAAACCACTGGGAAGTCAAAGTAGGCAGCTGTTTCAAAAACCTGAATTCTATTTTGTTGTTATATTAAAGAGGACAAAAATATATATTTACTTGATAATCCATGAAAGATGCTTAACCTCACTTCAAGAAAAACAAATTACATGACGTCAACTGGGAACAAAATCTCTTGTGATAGTCAATTGTCTTGTTCATCTCCAGTAAATACCAATTGGTTAGCAGAACGCCCATTCCCTTTAGGAACATTAAGGGCAAAATTGAGTAACATTAACTTACCATGACTGTAGTAACCTCAGAGGTAAACAAATACTTTGTACAAATGCTGATCTAAATATTAGAAACCATTTCCACTGGTCAGAACACCAGCCTAGCAATCAGAAATAATGGGTGATTATACCTGACTCCTCCACAAACTTGATCTGGTTATTTTCTGAAATTTGGAAGTTCCCCACAATTAGTATAGAAATCTTACAGAAGGTAGGTAATATTCTGTAAAATTTCTCTAAGATCTGTGGACAGAAATTTTCCGTACAAGTCCTGAAAAAGAGGAAAGCCATCTGCAGAAATATGGAAGAAACCTATGTGAATCATGGATCTTTGCAAATGGCTTATGAATGTTATGAATTTATCTGACCTACCATAGTGGTGTTTATCCAGATCTGAGCTCTCTGTCTGCATTTAAATATGAGTAACATTCACTCCCATAAGCACTATTCTTAACATCTGCACCTACAACTCCAGACTGTGTTACACCCAATATGAACATCACCTGTGAAAGAGCACAACCCAGCTGCAAATTGCCCTGCTTGGAGTGAGCTCCCTTCCCGCTTGTCTTAATCCTTAACTGTAGAGGACAGCCCAGGGGCAGTATGAATTCCTGCCCACGAGGAAGCTAAGTCTGCTGTCAGGTCAAAAAGGGACTAACCATCTGGTCCTGAGGATTCAGAGTTTCCAAGATCAGTTATCAGTCATCTGTTGCAGCAGTTATTTGCTAGCATTTTGCATGTCTTTTAATAAGTTCAAGTAGATCTCATATGTTCTGGTGTTAATGTATTTTATGAGGTTTACACCAGGGTAACATATGACGCTCCTTTGTTTGATTGTCAAAGCTGACATACTATCTCACGGTTCTTAGGTGATGAAAATGTAAGCGTACTATAATGGTGATGAATGTGGCATAAACATTAAAGAGAGAAACATAAAATGACAGAATCAGACAGGCAGATGTTTTCTTCCTAGTCCATACTGTAATCATTCCTGAATGCCAGTAAGCAATAGAAAAACCTGACAGAAATTGTTGAAGTGACAATATAACAGAAGTGATTTTTTTTTTTTTAATCTGAATATAGTACTCTAAACTTAGCTGAATTTGGAAATGTAACATCTGTGAATGTAACCTGCAAAAAGGTTTCATGTGTATGTTGATATGCAATTATGCTCTACGTGTGTAATATAGTTCATGTAGCTATGACTGTATATTCCTCCCCTGTAGAGCATTCTAAGAAGCAGACCCCCCTGCTGTTGGTAGAAATGAGACAGCATTTACTCAGGACCTGCAAATCTTCCAGCTCCTGTCCTGGATGGCCAGTTTTCAGAACTGAAAAGTCACATAGCTACCAGCCACCACTAAATTTAAAACAACTGTGAAAGTGGTCTTTAAAATGTGACACATGAGAAATCATGTTAACCACTTCTAGCATGGTTTTACTCTTAATTTTATACCACACAAATTTGAAGTGTTGAACAGGACAGGATTTAGCCCAGATGATGCAGCAGAACAGCTTTCCAGGATGATTTTTGACAGATGTGATAAACAGTCTCAAAATTAAATGAAATGCTAAATAAAATGTAGAGGATACCTCCTGAGTTAACATTCTTAGAAAATAAGCCTACTTTTCACTTCATACAGAAGGAAACAACCTAGTGAAGCACTTCACAACACAAAATGAAACTGAGAAGGGCTGTTTCCTAATGAAATCCAGAGAAGCCAAATTAGAAACTTCTGTACGATTTCACAGGACTCAGAGGGGTGCCCAGCATGATGCATCCACTCACAGATCTACACTCTTGTGAGGAATAGTTGATGGAGTGTTTGCCTGGAGGCATGACCCATATCAGTGCTGATTTTACAGACTTGGGGGACCAAGGAGTAATTAGACAAGCAGGGGTATCTTTAGAAGGTAGCATGTTTTCCTTTTCTTATAAATTTCAGCTACAACTGAGTTGTTTATAAAGGAGAAAGGAGTCAATGCTTTCTGCATTATTAAAATTTGGAGTTATATTTGGAATCTTAGCACATACAATCTTTCTCAAGACAAATGATGATAGACAAGCACTAGCCTCAACCAATCTATAAGGTAAACAAGGTAGCTAGTTACATTCACTTTCCAGCAGATGCAGAGGTTTATCCGTGCTTCTTTAAGGACTTGGTGAAAATGAAAGTGTATCTCATTTGCAGCCATCATAATCAGCTTACCTTTAATCTTTTGTTTCTTTTGTTTTCTTTATTAATAATTAAGATTTATTCATTTTGAACTGTCTAAAACCAGAGCTACCAAAGATCATCTATGAAAATTAATCTTTGTTCACTGCAACCTAATTTCTGAAAACTGGAGGCAAAGCAAAGGAGCAAGAAGTTTTGCAAGTGCTTTCAAAAAGTCAAATAAACAAATTTTTTTCCAGATTCTGGGGCTGTTGTCACTGAGCTGAGGTGTGAGCAACAGCATTTTTCTCCCAGCAAGCTGCAGTATTTAAGTTCAAGTATATTTTTGAAGTAAGTCTTTATTGATTCAGATTCTGTTTTAAATCCATCTCCACAAAATTTGTTGGCAAGTTGCCATCCTTTATTAAAATGCCTCCTCCCAGAATACTAAACACAAAGCAAGGATTAAAAGAGCCAATCAGCAGAGTCATTCATCATGCTGATGAATGTCAGAATTTGGCAATACTGGTGGAATTAGGGCTTAAGCTTCAAACTGAACCAAACCAGGTATTAGTGACACAGTTGATACGTTACAAACCTTAATTAATCTTATTAATTTCTTGCTTGCTGTAGTTGGGATGATAATTAATGTAGTTATGATTAATAACGGGATGGCTAATTGCTATTTTTCCTCACTTCTCTGTAAATGCCTGTTCTTTTTTTATTATTATTATTATTATTATTATTATTTAAATACAGTATTTTGTGTAACTTCTATTGCATGTTTCTGAAGCACTGATTTATTCTTCCCCCCAAGTATCTTATTAGAAATGTATGACAAAGTGGTAATTACTGTCAGATCTGGGCAAAGCATGTCACAAGTTACAAAGTATTATTTAAATCTGTTATTGTACTTGTCAACTTAGTTTGTGCCCAGTGGGAAATATCAAGAGTCAAAATTAATGTCAATACAAGGGACAAAATTAATGAAAGTGATAAATACAGTAAAAGGGTCCTAAACCAGACCATGGGTAGTAACCTATACAGCTAAGACTCAGTTACTTAATTCTAGGTCTGGAATTAATTTTTGTTGTCTTAAGTCAACAAGTCTGAGCATCACAAATTTATTAAAACAGTAAATTAACCGGAAAGACAGATCCTACATATCTTGTGTTAATTTTTCCAGTAAATCAACAGAAGCTTTAGAGGCTTAGAATCACCTGAAAGGAGCTTGAGTCATCAGCCTTATACTCTCTCATGGAGCTGGTGTGTGTATTTCTGTCCCTTAGAAATGATATTGGTTTAGTAAAGCTCATTGGAGCACTCTGAATGTTTATCCTTCAGTACATCTTCATGTAGATATTGAATACTGGTAAGAAGCTTTGTGTCTTATTCCATTAAGAACTAATGGAACTTTTAAAACATCCAAATAAAACAAGGTGAGCATTTCTGGTTAGAGGTAAAACTATTTCTTTTGACCTGTTTCAGACCGCTGTGTTGTCTGAATTACTGATTTATGAAAATATCTGAAATCAGCTGACATTATGGATCCTCCCATACTATGATGTATTACGCTATTCATGTTCTTTAAAATAATATGTACAGATGAAAGGTGATCTGTGGATGGGCCAATAGTTCTTTTGCTCCAGTAGATTTCTAAAATGTTCCTCAATCTCTTAAAATAGAATTATGTATTTTTTGACAATTTAAAGACTCTTTTCGAGACAATTTTCTTCCTGCAAGTATTGTATACAGTTCATTGTCTAAATACTCATTTAACATTATTACAATATCCAATACTTCCCTGACAAAAGCTTAAGCTAATTGTTAAGAAACTTATTTTTTCTTAACAAACTAATTTCTTTTGCTGGGAAATGGTTCCAGTCAGTTTGGCAGCCAGGTTGTAAAGGACAATGACCTCACCAGATCTCACGGTCTGTGGCCTGTTGTGTTTGGAAGCAAAATTTTGGGGTGCTTTATGTGTGTGTGTGTGTGTGCATGTGTGTGTAAATTAGGTGCTCTAGTAGTAACTCATCAAGGTGAATTACTAATTAATGTGATTCAGATTAAAATCAAAGTTTTAGCATTTGTGCTGTTGTACTTGACATTTGATGATGAATTATCACTTTTCACATACAAGACATAGGTAACTCTACATGTAGTGTCTTGTTCCAACACAAGAAATCATTTTCCATCTGTCTGCATTTCATATATGGTTTCCAACAGTTGTGTTTTTTTCAAATCTCTGCTTAGCTGTTGACTAGTGGAATGCTACGGAATAAGTAATGTGTTCTACCTCAGACTGGGCTACATTTCAGTTATAGAAAATTGACCTGTTAAACACCCACAGAAAAAAAAGAAAAAAAGAAAAAAAAGAAAAAAATATCATTAAAAGCTCACTATTCTCTGCTCTAGGTAGCTGCAGTAACCATGGTACTGTTGTATACATAACACTAAGGGTACAGTATAATCCCTGCGGAATAGCAAATGTTGAATTTTAATGATTCCAGCTTTATTTAGGTTGTAAAGTGCTTTGGGATAGGTATCCTTCAAGATGAAAGGTAGTGCAGAAATGTAAGCTATTGCTATTATGCTTTGAATTAATCACTTTCTTTCCCCTCCAGAGCGATGCAGAAAAACATCTTAACATCTATTTTACTTGAAGGCTGGAAAAAAAAAAAGAAAAAAAAAAAAAAGAACACTTCCCCTCATAAAATAGAATAAAAAAAGGCAAAATAAAAAGCTCCTTCAAATACAAGAGAAAAAAAAATCAGTTTCGTGTTGATGTATATAGCTTTCATCCTACATTTCTTGAAATCGATATTCATTTGGAAGGAAGAGAATGAGCTACGGAAACAGGATTGAGTCTTTGGTTATTAAATATCTGCTAGGAACAGATTCTGACCGCGTAATGTCCGCGAGCCCCTAAAGTAGAGTAACTGAGAAGAAAAAGCCTACCACCCACTTAACACTGCTACTGTGAATGAGCTGCTATCATAATGCATAGTAATTAGGGTAATCAAGATGCAGACCCTTACTTAATTAAACTTCACTGCAGTGTGTGAGGAGCAATAAATTTATAACGAATAAAAGTAGAAAGGATTTAAAACTAGGCTGGATAACATATTCATGGAAGTGATAATAAAATTTATGTATATGGACACAGAGATAATTAACACCTGTAAATTACTTAAAGGGGACCCTGTTTCAAATGTGCACTGGCACATACATAAGGGTTGCATGTATGTATGAGTGATTAATAGGATGTAAAGCAGTCTTTCATGTGATTTCTGTCACAGAAAAGAAAATCAAAATCACAGAAACTAGAGGATTAACATCAAGGCAGGGACATCATGTTACCATGATATTTGGTGAAAAAGCACAGAATAACCAAGAAAGACTCTTGTATTGTACAAATACCCAAGAAAATGATTGCTGCCATCTCACTGAATTTATGATCTGAAAGTGTGTAGGTGCAGGTAAGGAGTACAAGAAGCAATGAAGAAAATATTGAGGAAAGGTTTATTGTTTTGAGGACTTTGCCAGCAAAGCTGTTATTAGAGAGAGCAGCCATATAATTATGTAGTTGGTATAATTTATTACAGTTCTCCTAGAGCAAATAAACAGTACCCGCACAAGGACTTTTTCAAATGTATCATTTCCTTTGCTATTCGATTTTAGCTACAGAGCGAAATAAGTGATGAATCAGATTTTTTTCATGCTCAAAATTGACAAAACTTTATGAAGAAAATTTAAAAAATAAAATTATCATTCTGAACATGACACAATGATTTCAGACACCTGTTATGCTGTCCTTGTCACTAGTATATGCTTCACACTGGCAGTGGTCAGAAAGTGATGGCAGCTGAAGCTAGAAAACAAAAGAATGGTCTTTTTACCTCACAAGTAATTGTAGATGCACATCTCTGGCCATGAATTCCCTAAATGAACCTTTCCTTAGCTTCCATGTTCTTCTCAGAGACAACTATTGGCAATAGAAATAACATTTAATCTAGTTTAGAAAAAAAAATGGTGGGAAAAAAAGTGTGTTTTGAAGGGCCAGGATGCAGGTGAACTGGAGGCTTCTTCTGTGCAGGAAATCCTCTGGACATGGGACATCCTCTGATGAGATATCCGTGTTGCATGTTCAGCACTAGAATGGTACTGGCAAAATGGGGATATAGCCAGTGATTTTCAACACGATATATCTGGTAGACAAGAACGCCTCCTGCTGAAAGCTGTCTAGGTACTGCAGGCACAGCACAGATTATAGCCATATGTGCTGTATTCTTCTTTTTCCTTACTGCGAAGTGTCCCATATACTCTGCGTTCTGCACAGGGGAGATAGTCTAATGCATGTTTGCAACCTTGATCATAGCAGAGAAGATTAAATTTTACTTTTTCTGTTCTCCTATTTGCCCGTTTGGGGAAAAGATTCTTTTTGCAATTACCCAACCTGACTAGAAAAGACATTCACTATAGCCATCATATCCAGAAGCTCATGGTGGGTGCACTTCTTTGACTGATTCAAGACCAGAATCTTACAGAATCTGTATTTACAGACATCACAGTAGCCCTGAGTCTAATCTATACCACATACTCTATCACAGCACCCAGCAATTATTCTGAGTCTTGAATTTGTGGAGCACAGGAAAATATGCCACAACTCTCTAGACCTGTTCTGTTCTTTGAGGGTTGCAATATATGTATGTTACATATAAATATGTGACACATGTATATGTTGTTAACATATAAGCAGCTTTAGAGACTTTCAGTTACCTAAGGATTTGTTCTCTCAGGAATTCAGGTGGCTCCATGGTGTCCTGACAGACAGAAGCCTCTAGCCTTTGTTTTTCAGTGTATTTGAGATACAGTTCTAAAAATGTAGGTCAATGAATCAGTAATGACTTGCACACATTTAATGAAAAAAAAATCATAAAGGAAAATACAGCAATGGAATTTAATTTGCTACAGCAACATCAACGAACAACATCTGAACTGTAGTCCCGTCCTATGCCATAAGTATATATTTGTACTTCTTGCCTAGTGATACCAGAATCAGTTTCTGCCTGGATTTCTAAATGGACTTCAGTCATGCCCATACTGGACTCAGTACTCCTTTAATGGTTGCTTTGAGTAGGCAGCTGCGTACTTTGTATATGGTGCAAAAATGCACCAAAGTTAACAGTTCAGCATACAATCCTAGCTTACTGAAATTTTTTTAATGCTTTGCCAATTATGCTGGTAAAGTGCTTGTTAACGTCTTCTTCATCCCTTCTTGAGAGTTCAAACATGTTAATGAATATGTTATTTACTATAATAAAGCCAGATTCTGCTATTCAATTAATAGGGCAACTCAACCAAGAATCCCTTAAAGCTGTTTATCCCTGTTCTCCATGCAACTGAACTCCAGCTACTGTGGCTTTGGCCATTTGAATTCCACACTGTCCCATGGAAAATGCATGAATACTGTTCAATTACAGATGGTTATCATATTAAAGTTAATTTGATTTTTGCCCCTCTTCAGCCAATAATTTAAAGCAGCAATTGGTAATTAGATCTCTATGTTGATTTCATTCTTTGTCTTCTTTTCCTTTAAATAATCACTTTCAATTTCTTCCTGATGATGGAAGATATGTCAGCATGTCTTGAGCAACAATCTATACTACCTTATCACAAAGATTAATAATTTCCCCATTGCTAAAGGAGTTTAAAATTGGGTTTTCCTAGATCTGGGGAGGCATAAAGCACCCATGAATGCTTTCTCTAAAACTGCACTTACACATGAAGGCTGGATCGATTTTCAAAAACCTATGAAAGATTTTCAAACTCAAATCTATTTTTCTATGCTATTTTGCATCTCGGGAAAAGAGGCATAAGAAAGACACTTGAGTCCCTGAGGTTTTCTTCATATGGAAAAGTAGAGAAGAAGGGATCTCACTATTCTCACTCTATTAGCAGCCACAGTTTGATCACAAAACATACCCTTGTCAGATGGGACATCTAAATTCAGGTATGAATGACTAAGCAATTTTATTCTCAGAAGTGCCCAGTATTGTCCCTGGAGTGACTATTCATGATTTTAGCCTTCTGGGTAAAATACTTAGGTGGTATAAACTGACGTTATGTCATTGAAACTAATGGAGCCATATGAGCTGAGTATCTGAATGTCTGTCACAGTTTGCTGAACCCGGTTCTTTGTACTAAAAAATGCCTCTTTATTTTCAGACTTTACTTCCCAAATAAAGATGTCATGTCTAGCAGGAAATCTGAATTCTGGTGCCAGAGACTCTGAGAGTGTTTCTCAGGTATCTCCTGTCTTGCTGGGCTTGGCTGATGCTTTGTTAAACAGTGCGTGAAACTGGTTGGACATGTGAGCACAGTGAACACAGGGGAGAATTTTCATTTGTCAGATGGTCACAGCTTGCTTGCTTTCTAACATAATAAACTCCACACTTCCTAGACCAGCTTCCTCAGAGAACTCCACACCCAAAAGCCTTTGTACATCCGAAATTGAAGGGAGGAAAAATAAGCTATTTATTTACTCTTAGAAATGATGGGCCCAGTAGAGTTGCTCCCAAAGGTTTGGATCTCCACCTACTAGCTGAAAAATAAAGCAGCTTTCAGTGAATGGGTGTGTAGTCCACGTCTCTCCAAGACTGTCATGTTACTATTGTGTCAAGGAAAGTCTTCATTAAGGATTCCGCAGGTCTTTGAGACTGAATGTAAAAGATGTCAGCAGGATGGCTGAGTGACCCCAAGCAGAGCAGGTTTTTTTTTATTTTTTTTGTTTGTTTGTTTGTTTTTTTCAATGGCTGAATGTGCCTGAACAGTAGTTTAGGTGGAGCAGGAAGAAAAGCATTACCAGATTTTGTTATTTTATAATGAGACACATAAATGTTAGCTTCACCGAAAGATCTAAATCCAACAATTACTTGAGACTATCACATCTTTTTTCTTTGTCTTTTGATTTTTGTTTCCTTGTCTTTGCAGACAGAAATCCAGAAAAAAACATAATCCAAATGAACTTGAAGTCTCAAAAAACATAATCTAAAGAGAATCATAAAGACATTATCATTCAAAATTTCTTTTTAAAACCTAACCTCCATTCCATTTATTCAATAATAAATAAATAAATAAATAAATGATTAAGAAGGCTTAACCTGTGACATTTGAATTCTTGTTTTTGACGCTTTTTTTCATCCCAGATTAAAGGGTATTCTTTCAGCACTATATAATGATGGGGCTTTTATGCTGCTCTCAGAGTTTCTAGGGCAAAGTTTTTTAAAAGGCTCCATGGCCAAAATGCATTTGCACTATTCTGATCTTCCAGTGTACTTTGATTTCTTGTGATGCTTTGTAGTTATCAGAATTCATCAGCTAAAACTCAGAGCAAGGTGAGAGGGCAGTGGATCAGCTTTTAGAAAAACAGAGTGCAAAGATGAATTTTATGTCCACTTCTACAGACACAGTCCAGTTCTGCTTGTGTCATACACACCCTAGAAACTGAGCAATGAATCCTATAGAGCATGAAAATGCAAGTGAAATCTATTTGTTGTGGTTTCCAATGTGAAAACTGAATCTGTTCAACAGGAGAAAATAGTAGCAATCTGAATTATTATTATTTTTTTTTTGATAGATCCCTAGGAAGTGCATCAGATTTAGTTTTACAGTTCACCAAGAGAACTTTGGCTTTGACAGCTCAGCTTGGTCTAAGCAGTGCTCTTGATACAGTCATTTATAGGTAGCAAGTCTCTGCTGATTTCCTGAGCAGATGTCAGCCACACAGCCCATCAATCACAGCTGGGAAGACAACTTGCTCAAACAGAAAAAGAAAAGAGAAAATGAAAACACATGTGGGCATTTCTAATTTTCCAGTCAGTGGGTCTCTCATATGAAATCTTAAATCCCGACTCCTTTGAAGCACCTTTCCCCTGTCCCCAGACACCACCACTTGTAGAGCAGTTGCTAAGTACTGGCCATAATGCCAGTACACTGCACATTTTCAGGTACAAAAGACAGACAGACGGGAAGGCACTGTTCTCTTTTTCCCTTGTTAAAAGTCATGAAACCTAACAGACTGGCTTCATAATCCGCTCACTGTAACTATCCCTTATCTCATTTTTAAAAAGATGCGGGTGTGTTCTGCTGCGTGAACTCTTATCTCACGCTGTGACCCCTGTCGCAGGATAATTGCTTGTTGCTATGTGAGCATTAAAAACCAGATTGTGTGGATGGGGCTTAGATCTTCCTGCAAGGGAAGAGCTGGCCTCTGTTACTGTGGATTAAGGTGCATATCAGTTTTTAGCAACACAGAGGCAATGAAATACAAAGCTGTTGTCAATTTTTCCAGGAGAACATAATGATATTACTCATCAGCTAATAATGACAGTATTTAAGCTTCCTTTTTGTACATAGAAGAGAAGCATTTACACAAACTAGCAATTATTTCTTATGTTAAAGAACTACACTAACTATAGAGGATGAATTTGAGGTGGAAAGCCCTAAAGAACTAGAAGGCTGCATCTTGAACAGAATTAGTGAGCCAGTCTTTTCTTGCTTTATGAAACAATTAATAGTTCAATAATTTGTTTGTTTCTTGACAGTATTTCAGAAGAATGAATTATAGCGGAGTAGCCAGATGTTACTTTTATCTGTCAGCAAGAACTTCCTAGAGAAGCTGTGCATCTTCTGACAGTCACCTGAGACAAAAGTATTTTAAATACATTTTCAGAAGACTCTTCATACATGAAGAGAATATCTGTGGTTTATTATTAATTGTTTGTATTTCGCATTCTTTGTTCATTATCCTGTCCTTTCAGAAGCTCTATTTATCTGAGCACAGACTGGAAGTGGTATCTCATGAGTTGATGGACAGTCTCCTAATTCATACTGCAAAAGATGAACTGCAAGAGCCTGGCAAACTGAAAATTATTTATCCAGTGACTTTTACTGCTTTTAAAATCCTCCTGGTCCTTTAAGAAAGCAACCGAAGCCATTCTTCTCTGCAGCACAGAAATGGGTAATTTGGTAGCTTTCAACATGCAAAACAACTAAACTGATACAGAGAAATGGAGAGGCAGGAGGGATGCTAAATAAGAGCAGAGATACCAATACACTTAGAAGACCAACAGCCCAACCAGAATTAAATGAATTCAAGAATAAACTGAAGAAGTTGGAAGAAACAGAGTAATAAGGATGTTATATTTACTAATAACTGTGATTGTTCTTATAAGAAACATAATAAACATTTTTTCTACCAACTGTTCTTGAATAAAGTAATTTACTTCAAATCTCTCTTGTTCAGTCGGACGAACACCAAAGTGCCTCTAACTGGAATTCTTTAAGAGGGCAAATACGTACTTTCTATGAAGTTTGGTTATATCAGAATGTTCTCAAACAGTTCTCTAGTAACATGCTCATGAGCAACACATTTATAAAACTTGCTCATAAGCAAAACATTTATAAACACTCTGGAATAAAACTACAGTTACATTACGTAAGTGATCCCTACAATGACATCTGGAAAAAAAAAAAAAAAAGCCAAACCCACAACTGACAACAATGCCACTTCTGCAGGCACTTAATGACTTATCTGCTAAGTATCCAGAAGACCAGAGGTTATTTCTTTTAGGAGCTGATATAGATTTCTATCTTCTAGGCTGAGAATAATTCAATATTGTTGAAAGTATCAAAAAAGAGAAATTCAGTTAGAAATACAATTCTATATACTGCCTTTCAGCACGACTCTCAGTTACAGGTTTGATTCAAAGCTAGTGAGGTCAGTGATAGCTGTCCATTGACCTCACACTCCATGGGAGCAGACATGGGACCACGCAAATACTTTATTTCTTTTCCACATTTCCTTTTTTTCAGTTTGCCATTTTGGGCACTGTTTATGGTAACAAGGACAGGTTTTGCTTTCAAGCCTTATTTTTGTCCTTTCTTTGAGATTAGCACCCCATGAAGTACAGTCCTGACCACTGAAAGGGGCTGTATTTATCTCTTGCTGAGGTCAGGGTTGATTTTCCCATTTCTGTTTCTTACCCACCAACAGAAAGACAGAAAATACTCTTCCCTGTAACTCTGTAAGTGGCACATGCAATAAGCTGTAAAGCAGGGACCATACCTGTGAAATGATTGCTGGATTGTCAGGGAAATTATGCTATTTAAGCATCTTTGACAGATGGATACCTACAAGCCCTGAATTGTCACAACTGGAGGGCACTCAGCCATCTCCTCACAGCACTTCATAGGCACAGATCATTTGTAAATAAAACAAGTTTGCTCAAAAATACCCTTTTTCTTTTTTTTTTTTTTTTTGCAAAATATATGAAGAGATTTATTATTTTTTAAATGCATTCTGCAAAGGCATGTCCATTTACAAATCATTTCCAATCAACTTAAGTGTGAATGTTTGATATGCAAAATGTGAGCAGTGCACTTGGCTCATGATTCACATAACACATTGGTGCAATCTTTCTGAGTCAGTTCCATATGCAAATGGTCATATTAATACTGATTTCAAAATGAAGCTTCTGAAAATCCTTCAATATCTTCTTTCCTACTGCTGGTTGCACTCAATCTAGTAATCTCAGAGACTGTTCGATTTATGAAAAGCAACAGTAAAGGGAAACTACTAGGGAAAAAAAGAGCAAAAATTATGACAGTCTTCACAGAAAAGTATTTGCAACTTTATCTAGCATTGGTTTTCAGCAAAGAATTGAAGCTTACCAAGGTCAACCTGAATTTCTCATGAAGTTATTCAACTTTTGCTGCTTCCCTTTGTTTCACTAACAAAATGTTTAATTTCTGGTGAGTATGGAGAATTCAGGGCTAAACCCAAGGCTCTTTTTTTCCTTCAGACCCACAGCTGACATTAAGCAGTAAAGGAAGAAAAGCTGTGATTGACACATGGGGATCTCAGCTTGACCATGGTGGTTAGCAACATAGTTGTAAGAAATCCATCTCAGAGGTTACCACGGCCACTGCAGGGATAACTTCGCTGTTTATGGAGGCCAGCAGACCCTTTACATGCTCCCTACCAAACGATTCTAATAAGGCAGCATCTACCTCTCTTTTCCTCAACATGTAATTTGCAGCAGCTTAATTGCTGTGATTTGCAGCAGTTTAGTATAGTAGCCTGGCAGTTGAGCAAGCTATCCAGTAGTGTGGGCACGAATAGTTGATGGTTGGACCTACAACCAAGAAGCCATTTTTTCTCATCACATCCCTCTGATTCACAAAGCTGACAGGAAACAAAGCAACTGTAATTTTAAATAGATAGCAATGCTGTGTTCCCAATGATTCTGTGTTCCTTTAAAGAAAAAAAAAATAAATTGTCCTTCCGGGTCTAAGTTTTTGCACATTTTTTGTCACTTCAGGCATTTTTCTGCACTGAGTCAAACCACTTAAATGCAACTGTAAAGAGTGGGCCCAGTCCACAGAAAAGTATAATAAAATTATTTTAACTATTCAGAAGGAGTAACCAACTGAGAGAACATAGGAGTGAGAATAAAATATGATTTCTTGTGTATTGTCGTAGTCACTGCTTGTAGGAGACAGTTATGACAGTGTACAGGCACATTCCATTTACGAGGGTTTAATTACAGCCAGATCAGCTAATTTAGCTTACAAGTTACTGCCAACCAGCTGATGGAATATTAATTAAGAAATGCTTTCAATGAAGTTAGGTTCATATGCACAGAAAGTATTGCTTCCTGGCTTTTTAATTCTAATGGCTTCCAATTTGAATATTCAAGTGCTTAGCATCATCTAAAAAGTGAAGATTCATACATGAATACATTGAACAGCACTATTTACCGTACCTAATTTTTCTGTTTATATAAATAAACAGTAGGAATAAAAGATATACTGAAGATATTTCACAACTGTCTCAGATCAACTGTAAATCATACAATGTAATACAGTATTTTTATGTGCAGCACATGGACCATGCATAGGCAAGTTGCAATGAAATGAACAGTAAAGTGTTGTTTCTCTTCTTGCTTTCTACAGATAGCTAAATTATATGCTATGCATTCCTAATTCTACCTTTTTATATAATTTTATTTGACCACTGATAGAAGAAAGGGTGTTTTTTAGAGCTGGCTGTGTAGAAGTGGTATGTACAAGAAAAATAATTGCAGGTGAGGTGTTTGCTGCCAAAATGTTTTTGGTTTCCCGGAAGAAGGAAAAAATTATTAAATCTTATTGTTTAAGAGACAACATAGGTGACAATATTTGTCCTTAACACTGTTCAAACTAAGGGAAATATTAACCTTAAAAGTTTACAAGCTAAAAGGTAGATACTGAGAAGAAAGGACACAATAGGGATCCTGTGAATCGCAGTCACTAGCATATTGTTTTAAATTAACTCACTTCATGATGGTTTCATGAGAGATGTATTTAGCAAGCAGCCTGGATAAGAAAGACTACTTTTAGAGCTGGCATGAATATTGCACTGTGCAGAATCACAGACTCATTGACAAACGGGCATTTGGTGCAGCAAGGCACATGGAAAAGCGGTGTGTCCCCTGGAAACTCAGCTCTTAAGACTGCACTTGGTCTGTGCATGGCATCTACTGCATAGCTGGAGGTTGTAACGAAGCTCTCAGTCATGTGTTCATTCCTCTTCATCTGCAGTCGGCAAATAGCTAGGCCTCTGCTGTGGTGCCTGTATCTCATAATTTGGCCTCTTCTTTGGGCCCATCCTCACTCTAAGTTGTCACCATGAAACTTTGTCTAATACTTAGATACTCGTTGTTCAAAACTGCTGGAAGATCCAGCCTTTATCTGTACTTCACCTTCTGATTACATCTTTGCATTTCGGCTGACAAATGCAGCCATACCCTACACGTCTTCATTCATAGTGCTGATGCTGTAAGAATTATCTTCCTGTTCAATCCCTTTGACAATGCCTTGCCTCTTTTTGTATTTTTCCTTCTAGTTTTCCTGTCTCCATTGCCTTCAACATGGCTACTTGTCAATATCTTCCCCATTCAGCACCAGGACGATGTTACCTCTTGCTAGCATCAGTTAGGTTTCTAAATAAGGGCTCCTCTTGAGTCCTGCTCAAGGTTAGGACTGCGGGGAACAATGATCATACAGAGAGGAATTACCAGAAACAGGTCTACCGAAAGTGTGTGCCATCTGCCTTTCACAATCCCATCTTTTTCTGACTGATCTCTCCTCTCGTGTGCATCTCAAACCCCAAATACCTGTGCCTGTCCTGTGTCTGGGTTGGACCTTTCACCTCACTGCAATGCTCATCTGGCAGTTTAATTCCAAACGGAGGAGTACCTGTTTTAACAGAGTGGCTGATCAATAGTTTAATCAGCTATTTTGTTTCTAGTTCTCTCTGTGCGGCTGCTCTGTTTCTCTACTGTTGAATACTGCAGTTCCAGAGTCAGACTGGCGTCAGGCTGAGATGTGGGGGGTATAAGAAAAGAAAGAATACATGCCTGGCTGTTGGATGTCTTTGAAACTGCCAGATGAAAGCAAACAGCATATGTAAATCCACATACCTGTACTGACTCCTTGCCTTGCCACAGGAGCAGTTTATTCTTATGTAAAGATCACAACATTGTTTTAATGAGTAGGAAGCTTTCAGAAAAGGAAGCAAGAAGAGTGACAATGTTAAGGGAAATTAAAACTGCATCTTTTCAGTCCCTCTGAATTAAAAAACGATTATTTATTTTTTCACTGAGGTGCTGTGATGTACAGAATAGAATCTTGGAGGTGTTTTTTTTGATTTCTTTATTTTTTGATTACTGTGAGCTACTAAAATATCTCTACATCAATCTTATTTCTGCAGATGCATTTGTTGATATTTACCAGGTAATTTATGCTAATACAGACAGCATTCCCAACTGGTCACTTCCAGTACTAGCACTTACAGGCATTTTGTCAAGCACTTAAAAACACAAGCTGTACAACTGGATTACTTAAACTTTTTAATTAGTACTGTTGCCAAGAAACAACTGTGAACAACAGAACGTATTTTTGAATGCTTAATCATAATAAATCTGTCAATAAACAAAAAGCACATTTCTAGCTGAAGTAATATGAGGGAAATGATCATCTTCAATATATCTGTTATGATTTTCACCAGGCTGGCATCTGATATACAATATGGTGTCTCTAATGAAAGAACTGAATGCAATGCAAGATTTCTCTCTGAAATGTTCTGTATGGGAGAAGGATAAAGTTCCAGGTCTTGTCATCTCAAAAAATAATCAGCATTCATTTTGTAGCATTGTTTCCGCTCATAGAAGAAACAAATGCATTTTTGCACTACTCACAGACATTTTTCCTCTACTTCATTTTGGCTGTCTTTTTAGACCTAATGAGACCACTCGCATGTCAGAACTAATCAGTAGTGAATGAACTACAAACATGGATTTAGTAATTGCTTCTTTGCTCGAATTTAATATTTGCCTTCCAGTAATCTAGCAAGGGAGTTAGTGCTGTTCAGCGCAGTTCCAAGGGATTAAGAAGAGTTTCCTAACTAGAATATTTTTACTCTTTTGGATAATTTGCAATTAACTGAAGCATATAGTACAAAGATCACTTCAGTAAATAAGTAAGTAAGTAAGTAAGTAAATAAATAAATAAATAAATAAATAAATTCTCTTGCCCTGGGAGAGGCCATTCACAATTATAGTCTGGCTGAAAAACCTTCCTCGTTCTGCCAGTACCTATCTGTTTTTGTATGCTGGTAGAGACTTGGTAGATTTATATAGATTACAAAGCACAGGAGAAACTAAAAAAAGGCAGCTAACATTTCACCTGACATGTTATTGCTTAAAGCGTTAAAACTAGATTTAACCATTCACTACTCAGGCAAGGCTACATGACTTTTTAACTGTCATTCCATTATTGCAGACCATGGTCTTCATAGAACCAAATATTTAGGATGGTCATAGTCTATTAATCAACACACACAAAAAAAATCATGCTGAAACAGAGGGAATGGTGACATACAATCTGTAAAGTATGAGCTTTGACATTGAATTCTGTAGTTTTAAAAAAGAGTTGAGAAAGAGTTTTTAAGAAGGAGTTAAGAAATACATCATTAACTGTTTTATTTTAATAGCCTGTATCCAAAAAGGGATTTTAGAGTAAAGAGTTATCAAACCACTGGTCCATCAGAAACGTTTTTTTGTTTTTTTTTCTTTTTTTTTCCTAAAACCCATTGTTTACATGTTGCTTTCTGTTACACATATGAATTATATATTTCTACACATTCTAATTTTAATATTTAAATCTAATTCCTCCTAAGGAAGAAAGCAGTAAGGATATTAGAACCAAGAAGAACAAAACCCAGAAACTTGCTATGGTATCAGAAAAGCACCCACCTGCTTTTGCAGTAGAATGTTCAGGAACAAACAAAACAAAACAAAAACAAACAGCAGCAACAACAACAACAAAAACAACAAACAACAAATTTGAGAACAGTGATTTTCTACAATTAAGAAACAAAGAAAAGAAAGATGAACGCTATAATTCCTGCTATTTGCTTGTCTATCGTAATATTAACTGATGGATGGCATTAAAAATGTCTGTTTGGCCATGGATGACATTGGCCAACAGTATGGTGGTTGATTGAACAAAAATGTAGTCAAGATACAAATTGGGCCAGACCATCAGGCAGCTGTAGATACAGTAACATCTGCCATCTGAATGTTGTGCCCAGTATCTTGATTGGATTGAAATCAAATAAATATCTCTAATTAAATTTAATAGAGGTCCTTTCCTTTTGTGTATGAATGTAACCAGTAACAGACCAAATCAGATGGAAAATTTTGTTTGGAATAGCGAAAATGTAAGCGCTATAGTATTACTTAGCAGAAAGGTCTTCACATTAAGTGCATGTTTCTAACATAGGGAAGTGCTGGAAAATTAAAGTAGGCTACTGATAATACTAGTTTAATGATTTTAAATAAACATTGAGTATATTCAAATAGTTGTACTGGATGTTCCTCCATTGGCTGTCCAAGAAAAGAAGAGGAATATGTGCTTAATTTTACACGGTTACTCTTAGCTGATGCATTCCAACTTAAATGCATACCTTTAAGGTTAAACTGACATTTTATTTTTTAATTTATTTATTTCAAATACAGAAACAAAACCATCTTTCTTCAGGTTTGAAATTCCCCTCTACTGCAATTCTGAGAGACACACATCAAAATAGAAATGGCTGAGATGGTCCAAAATATAGAAGGACTGGCTACCCTGGATTCATGCAATCACAGCATGAAGTTCACATGCTTAAAATCTCATAAGACGTTCTTTTGACATTTATGTCCAAACTTTTAGCTTGGAGATTATGTTGATTCCATTGCCATTTTCATGACGTTTGCCCCATATTTTATTGCCATTTATTATTTTACACATTAGAAGATCAGCAAAAGCCATTGAATAATGTGAAATACGGCTTCATGCATGGAAATTAATTATAATGTCCTATTAAAAAGTTTAAATTAAATAGTTTCTGTGTGGTAAATTATGAAAGAAACTTCTCACTGTTCTGATGGCAGGGCTCACAACAGGTCTGAAGCCCACAAAGATGTATGACTGGAGTTTCTGTGCACAGGTGAAAAGATGTTGTTCCAGAAGAACAACAAGGCAGAGGAGATTTCTCTCTGACTGATTATCCTGCCTTATTCATTTATAGCAGTTGTTATTGTCTGTGGCTTGTAAGGAGTTTAGGATAGCTGTGTTTTCTCTGAGTATTTCTATGCTCCATTGTTGATGTGACCAAATGATTTTGAATCATGGTAGTCTTTATCTAACGCGACAGCTACTGTGCCTTTGTGGCTAGAAAATTGTAGCTATATTACCCGATCTTCAACATTCTTTCAGGAGGGTGATAAATTTCACTCTCTTGAAAATGGGCTTTCTTTTCTTTTCTGTTCTGTCCCTGTCACTGAACTATTCAGGACCTCCTCTATATGTAGAAAATGTGGCACAAATCTCTTCTCCTATCTTTTTCCTTTCTCTGCAAGATCTTGGCTTGACTTTTTGTTTGCTTGGCCTGACCTTTTAAAATGCCAATTTAAGCATGAAAATAAGGGTTGCTTGTGGCTGATACTGTGGGAGACAGAAATAAGTCAAGTCCTGATTTAAATATATTAACAATTTCAGAATTTTTCCTGATACTTGAGGTAACTTTTTAACTTTGGAATGATTATTAATGGCTCCTCGTCTATTTAGTGCTTACTGATGACTCCCAGCTGGCATTCCTGCCATTCTGCCAGTAGTATTTTACACTTACTTTGTTGCTTTTCATGTAAGGACCTCAAAGCACTTTAGAAAATAAAATTACGTACATTTCGCAGGTAAGAAAACTGAAGGAGAGAGGGAATGGATGATTGGCTCAAGGCCTCCAAGCAATTCAATAGCAGAGTTAAAGAGACAATTCAAGAATCCTGCTCCTACTGTCTTTAAAAAGTAAAGCACAAGGGTATGCAGAGACTGTGGGGAAGCTCAGAACAAAACGGATATGGTAGACAATGGTAAATTGCACAACAAGACCCACAGGTATCTCCTGAAATCTATTGCTTTGAATGCAACAAATTCATTTTGAATGATATCAAAAATGTCTGATCAATGCCACTAAATACCAAAATCTTATTTGTTTGGGGCTTTTTGGAAGGGCGTGTTTTGTTTTGTTTGGAATTTCATATCTGATGTAATGAAGAAACAGGATTACTTTGATAATTTGCTGACTTGTCTGATCTCTGATGATTTTCTCACAAAATGTAAATCAGATAACACATCTAATCTCGTTTTGAAGTTCCTTGATCTCTAGCTACTGTGCTAATCTCTTTGTTTCTTCCATTTGCTTTATTTGCTCAGACTGCCATCCAATTTCTCAATGTCTGTTATCCGAAAGTCAGTGCAGGAGTGTCGGTGCCTCTCCTACTCCTCCAAGATCCTGACAGCAGCCAGTGGATTCTGCCGAGCACCTGCAGACCTGCAAGTGATGTAGGCAGGGCTGCTGTCCCGCTTCTGCTGAGCAAGGGCAGCAGGGGATAACCACGTGCAAGTAAATGACATCTGCTGTAAAATGACAGCTTTACCCCAGACATCCATTAGCTGCTACCAATACAGTTCAGCTGCACAAGGCTGGCACTTTATATAGCACAGGATTTTCAGGTGATAACATAATAACAGAAACAATTAATCAGCCACATAATAAGTAAAATTGTGTGCTGTGAAGCTCTGCCATTTGAAATACACACGTCTCAGCAACCCCTTCCTGCCAAGGCTCAGGTCCTTGTGTGCACTGATCAGCTCAACATGTCTTTATCATTCCAGCATTAGGACAGATTATCCCCATTAAAATAAGTGTTTGAACATATACACATGCTGTTAGAAATGTTCATAGCTCAATGGATATTAGAAGACATCTTCACTGGCTACCATATCCCTTTTATTCCAGTCTCTGATTCACTGAAAACACATTACTCTAGTGCAATTACCCTTCAATGCTTATTAATCAACCTGGCCAGGAAAATGGACCCTTCCTTGTTCAGTGTTCAAAATCCACGCAATCTGCCCTTATAACACACATTCCCAAAACACTGCCATGTACTTGAACAGCGCTGTGTACCTCAAGCAAGTTAGGACACTTGATGGCCCAAATCCTGCACCTGGAAGTGGTGGCATCCGCTTCCTCTACAGGAGCCTGCTATGGGCTTGCCGCAGGTCAAATATTCCTTGGAGCTAATTCAGCTCCCACTGGTGCCACCCCGTGGATATCAACGCAAACACATCGGTGGCATTCAAAAGGAGAGGTAGTACAGCAATGGTAGAGGTGATACCCTAAAACTCATACCTGCTTCTCCTTTAGAATTTGTATTTATTTATTTATTTTTACAATTACAGTAACAATTTATGTCTTGCAGTAAAGCAAGTCTTCAGACTTCTATGCAGTCTGAAATATGGTTACAATGAGTGGAATGTGATTCATTTCTTATTTTACACCATTTTAAGTTCTGTTGGCTTCACTGAGGTTGCTTATGTGAGCATATATTTCTATCTGCATATATAAAGTGCTAATCACTATCATTTATTTGTGTTTTTAAAACAGTACTGGAGGCATAGAAAGGTTAAACGAGTTGAGAAGAACAGATATCTCAAAAAATGAATTCCCCTTATTTAAAATGCTGCTCTGTTTCTGCCTCTTTCCTTCTATGTGAAATATTCGAGCTAACCATAAGACAGGCATATTCTTTAGTTTGTTCACATTCAAAACACTGGGAGGAAACACAATTTTACTGCTATTCATTTGTGCCCTCCTATCAAAATAACCCTCTCCATGCTTGATTACCAGTATCCGAGGAGTCTTGGCTTGCATACTGCTATCCATCCCCATGCCTGATTGCCAGTATCCAGGACTGCTGGCTTGCACTCTCTGGATCTCCAGAACAGATGCTAAGCCATCTTCCTTTGTGTGTGCTGGGATGTGCTGATGATATCCCATGACACTGCCCTGGGAACACTTTCCATACCCTAAGAACTCCCTTATGTTTTCCCAACAGCCTCACAAAAAATAAAAAGATGCTGTACACCAGCTCCTGCCAGCTGCTTCCTCTTGCCTCAGGAAACAACCTTATAGGCAGACTCTGAAACGGCCTCATCAAACAGAAGGCGGCTCTTCTGGTGTCAGTGTCTCATCCTGAAACAACTTTAAAAGTGTCTCCCATATCAGGCATAGCTCTTTATACAACAGTTTATAGAGGTTCTGCTTTCAAAAAACATAAATAATAGCCAAAAGGCTAAGGGCTCCTGATGCCCAGCAAGCACTAGAGCTTTGCTCTCATCTCACAAACATGTACCATCACACACAGCATTGGAGTTAACACCAGACCTACACTGGAGTGCAGCTGGGTGCCTGGGGCCAGAGGTGACCATTACAACCATTCTGTTTGATCTCTTACTCAGTGACAGCCATAACATTTCCTGCGATTCCTTTTGTATGAATACAAAACCTTGTTTTAAACTTGATAATTTTGTTCCCCTGTTAATGCTTCTGAAGCTAAATATGAGGTGAAAACTGAAAAGAATGTGATTGACATGTGGATGGATGTACCTAATGAAAAGACAATTAAGGTAATTAACAGGTAGTACATATGCAAGGAATCTTGCCTGAGTTCACATCAAAATGTCAGAAACTGATTCTTCTCTTCTACAATTTTTCAAGTACTGTAACTTCATTTTGCTTAGAATAAAAGTACTTCTGATTTATATGAGCAGGAAAAGGCTCATGTCTGCACTGCAAAGTAGCTTGTGCACCTAAAATGCTCAACTTGTTTTGGAAGGATCACACCAGCAATACACTTAAACTGGAATTCAAGGAATTTATTATCTGCTTATTGCAAGTAAGCTTTAGTTTTGCTCCAACGTGGCTTAAATATTAGGCAAGATGCCCCATTTCTCTTGCTGCCAATCCCTACTCCCTTCTGAATGCTATTCTGACTTCTCAGCTGAGTACAACAATCTGTTGCTCTCTCCCCATTTCCCTTAGGTTCTTGTGGGTTTGCAGCCTCATGAGGTTTGGGTCTTACTTTTATTTTTGCAGTTACTTGCACAAAAAGGTGTTTCCTTCAAACCTGAGGAAATGACTGCAAGCATTTCCATAACCCAGAGTCTACATCAACATTTGGAGTCAATGCTCTATGTTTGCCTCATGCTCCCATTCAAGTGAGACTGGAAATCTACCTTTAATTCCCTTCATTAAGGAGAATCGACATCCTGCACCAGGGAAAGGTACAGACACATCCAAGAAGCTGAGCATGGGCAGCTGACACAATGTGCTTTTTGTGACAAGCTGGGGGCTTGGAAGGGCGACAAACCCTCCCCGAGCACCAGGGGATGGTACGCACACACAGCAACGGCAGAGAGGTACATGTCTAAGGATGGCATTAGTTGGAATCGCTTGCAGTGAATAGTTTCTGCCTTAATGTGCCGTCATCAGTCAGCATCCTGAGAAACTGAACAGTTTAATTGGATAGCTGTTAATGAAGGCAGAGTTCTTCATGTTCACCCAGGTTTAATTCTGGATTCCAGCAAATAAGAATGCTGCCATGGAATTAGCGATTTAAAAGTTCTTGTTCATGCAAAGAACAAAGATACTGTTAAAATAGTATACTGAACTTCAAACACAACACCCCAAACGTGACCCTTGTTTCACTATCCTTAGTAGTCTAATTCCATTTGGTTTAAATTAAGAGAAATGTAAAATGTATATAATTAAAGCTAGCCTAGTTAACTTTTTTTTTTTAATCATTTAATTTGGGACAGAACTTGATATTCACAATGCCAGTCTGAAAATGAATTGTCATTATAATTTTTCTAAAGCATTTACTTGCATTAGTTTGAAAAATGAAGTCATTGTAATAGGGGTATATAATCTGATTATTTGAATGTTTAAAAGTTTTTATGGTAAGGAACATTGTTCAGTATGTTCTTTAATTTAAGAAGAACAAATAATTTCAAAATTTTGTTTCTAAGCTAAAGTGTATTAAAGGCCAAGGAGCATTTTGGTCCTTACCCAGCTTAAATATATGTTTAGCTATAAGTACCAGAGCAATGCACTGAAACCACTGGAATGTTGTTCACACATGCTGTCATATTGTTACTTGGGCTAGTAAAACATTCTAGAATCAGTTTTTAATTTCAGGGAAGATTTTTGCTAAACATAAATGTTTCCATACTGATTCATTTAAATTGCCTGGATTTGTTTTTTATGTTCAGTGATTCACATCATATGTTGTTTGCACATTAGTTCAACTACCTACAACATTGAAACAGCTAAATAGTTGTAGTTCTGTTTAAATGTATAGATTTATATCCATTTTATTTTAAAGATAACAGAATCACTATTTCACCCTCTCCTATTTCTCTGCCATAGCATTTTATGGCCAGAGTGAAAGGAAAAACAATCAAGGCTAGGTCTGGCAACAACCATGTTTGTCATTTTGAGGAAAAAAACAGTATTTTGATAGGCTACACAGTGTGTAATTAGAGATTTTTCAAAGCTGCATAGCCAAACAATGCTTTGTTGTCCTCAAACTACTGAAATCATTTGGAATGAGAACAGTGATAGAATAACCAGTATATTTGAAAGTTAAATATGGAAGTCCTTTGATTTTGTTTCTTTCTCCAGCAATATTTCATTCAGGACAGGACTGCTGAAACATCTCTGTATTGCAGCATCCAAGAAGGACTCTGAGGAGACATTCTTTAGCTTGTAAAGAGGAATAGGTTACATATGTTTAATGCATCATTTCTCATTCTTGCTGTGATAGTTGCCAAGGAATGGATTAATGTTGCTCCGTTTCACAGCAGCAATGCAGCTGTAATTCACAAGTATAAAATGCATTCTCTTTGGATAACTGCTTCCTACTGCTTAGAGAGAGAGAGAAAAAAAAAAGTGTTATATTATTAGAACAAAAACTTTGCATGTGGTAATATTTTATGACTGTTTTACCACACAAGGTAAAGGTCAGCCAAAAAAATCCAGTACAAAGATTGGAAAAAAAAATTATATCTGTTTCTTTGGCCAATTTCACACCAGCATCACTGAAAGAAATGTGTTAGCTTAAAAATGGGGCAAAAGACTCTGAGGAATAATTCCCCTAATGCTTCTTCAGCTGCTGCTTTTCTTCTATGTTTACAGTCTGTCCATGCCAATATAAGCAGATTTCAGTCTTCTGTATGTATATTTGGGGTTAATCCATTGCCAGCTATTTATGAATTTATTTTTTAGGGACAAAGATAACTATGATGGAAAACAGTTTCTTGGTAGCCAACTTGTTTTACAGATCTTCCTTGGATGTTTTTCCATTTGCTAAGATGTAGTCTAACTGCTTGACCCTGCATCTCTGCACTTCTGACCTAACTCAAAGGTATAGGATTGGATCCAACTTTGCTTAAGGTATGGGCAAGCTCTCCAGTTCAAAATGTAGACTGCAAAGGTCATTTTTTGCCTAAGGCATAAAAGTAATATTTCACTCTTCCTTTGCATTGCTTAGCTATGCCATTCTTGGAAGAGGAAAATGCTGTGTAAGGTCTATTCCCAATGATATATGATTCATCGTTCTCTTTCCAAGTCATTTAGATACTTGGAGACAGCCACAGGAACGTTAGGATTCTCATGCCAACCCAGATGAATCTGTACGGCCTGTTCATACAATGTTCATCTGGACTCATATCTACCCTCAGTTTTGTGCTATAAAAATACCACTCTGACGATGTGCAACAAAACCTCCACTCCATATTTTCAACAAAAGCTCCGCTCCAATATTTCAGATATTCAAGCGTAAAAAATGTTATCTTAAGATTATCAGGGCACCTTACAGGTATAAGTGCATACCATCTATGTGGTGTATATACACCACTTCTATAGAATAAGTACTATATATATATGTATACGGCAGTCTCCTGTAGAGAAATATCTCTATGCACTATGGCTGTGAAACAGTTTGGGTCATTTGGCTTCAGCACCAGGAATTGCCCCATGGTCACCTTTCCATCAGCAGTATAGATACGGCCTCAGATGATTTAAATACTCCCCATCCCAGGTTATTTCCAGCATCAGAAACAGCCAGTCAGTGATAAAGAAGCTGATCCTTGAAATCAATGTGAAGATTCCCATTACATTTTGCAGACCTTAATAAAGGCCCAGATGACCTGTTTATCTGTGAAATTGCTGCTGTCACCAGATGGATGAATTCCTGTGCATGAAGAAAGATAATAAGGGCGATGAGTTTGATTTAGGATAGATACACAGCATCTCTCTAGCTCAAGGATATTCTGTGGAAATCCTGCCTGAAAATACAGAAATCTAGCCTCTACATTTCCTTGTACTGAATGAAATTAAATTCCTTGTAAGGCTAGGATGTATTTACCAGTTGCTGTTAAAATTTAATAGTGGCCCAGTACAACGTAAAGTAGAACAACAGTGCAAAGGGGGTCTTTCTCTGCAAAGCCAAACTCTCACCAGAGCAGTAGCTGGAAATTCACAGTTAGATCTCTGAAATAGATTTAATCTTGCATTTCCGAGGCAGGAGCAAAGACAGGAGAGCTGAACAGAACACACAGCCCCACGCTACTCAAGTTTCTGTCATTTTTCTCAAGTCACAAGGTGATGGTGAGAAGGAGAGACACTCTACTGGTGCTGTGGAAGCTTAGATCACCCCTGCTGCCCCATACAAGGGTGGTGTGCAGCTGGGCAGCAGCCATGGGAGAGCTCTTCTACAGAAATAGAAAAACTGCTTTTAAAAGATTCTGCAGATGGGAAATCAGCAAAGGTCTTGGTATGGATTTGATAGGAAAAGAGGAAGTTTTTTCTCTGCTCTTGGAACTTTCTCTAGGTCCAGCACCAGCTTGGGGACAAATCTTACAGCCCAGACTGCCCGAATCTTCAATCTGCCTGGACACTGGCTCTTTGCTGACAGGACTCTCTTGGCCTCACTGTTATCCTTCTGAATGCAAGTGAAAGAAGAATCAAGTGTGACATCTCTGAAGAAACAGGTTTCTCCCACAAGACCTTGCACAGGGCACCACTGCACATATAAAGCTACAGAAAACTGCCTGGAAACCCTGGAAGTTTAGCTGCGTGGGAATTGATCTAGAAGAGTTATTTCTTGCTACAGAAGGTAGAAAGCAAGCATGCAGGCGTGTTTAGTATAAACAGTGTCATGACAAGCTAATAAGGACGGAGAAAAAGAAATTTCTATATGGGTAAGCAAATAAATAGAACTGGCATATGGTATAATACTACAGCCTAGTGTAAAAAAAGGCAGTATCCAGACCCCGTAAGGCCTAATTCCTGCTGGCAGACCCTGACTCCATTATCTATTGCAGTATTTCAAATCACTCTCTAAATGAGAAGTTTACGCATACACATCACTGAAAACAAACGATCTTGTATTTAAAATGTAAATTCATCAAGTGTATCACTCATTATTGATATTTACAGTTTGCATATTTGTTGTGCCCCGAAACCCTGTCAAGAACTGATGCCGCTTTGTGCTAGATTGCTGGTCATGGTAGAACTGCTCCTCCCTGTATAGTCCTGGTACAGGATGAAATACTTCTAGCAACAGAACTAGAAAATCAAATATTGTTCTCCTCACAGATATTTCTCTACTTTTACTGAAGAAATACTCATATTAGTGTATTCATTGTTCATGATAGCATGAGATACGATTTTAGGAAGTTCTCTACTATTAAATAATAAAATTTGCTTAATGGGTCTGTCACTAACCTAAGCAGCAGGAACACTGGTGAGTTCTGAATTGGGATGGCCTAAAATAAGTAGGTGCTAATGAAAAATGTTTTAATTGATCCTTACGGGTTTCTCTGATGTTTGACTTAGTGCAGCAACTGTGACTAAAGCTGTATTTTGTTTATATCCTCTCTGAAAT
Organism: Anser anser; assembly: GCF_964211835.1. Lineage (NCBI taxonomy): Eukaryota > Metazoa > Chordata > Aves > Anseriformes > Anatidae > Anser > Anser anser. Next base: position 16,739,316 of record NC_139725.1, on the reverse strand, counting down.
GTATTATTATGAATGATTATTATAATTCCTTATTTTATCTGCATTTACAAAACTTGCGCCTATTGTCTAAGCCTCTGGGCATGTTTACAATGGTTTTAAAGACACTTGCTAATATTGAATTGCTAAGAATGGGTAGCAGGCAGACAACACCCATATGAATCAGATGCAGTCTGTAATAGCACTTCACTATTAACCAAATGATGCACATTTAGTCCATAAATAAGTACACTAAAACTCCCCAAATTGAGATGGATATAGCAGTTAGTTTTCCCACACCCTGTTTTTCCATCATAGTCCTAATTATAAATCTTAGGAGCTGTCTTTTCATCACTACTGAAGATTAATATTTGCACATCATAAATGTCCTTTACTTCTATGTGATTGGCACCTCTCACTTTCTTCTCTGGGACAGGAAAACACTGCCTAATGGAAAAGACATTCTCATGTAAGGCCACCTTTAACAGAGGTCTACAGTGTCCTTCCATTCCCTTATGTGACTGATGATTACACGATTAGAAGGTAACTTCCATTCAAAATTCTAAAATAATTACTTTCTGCTGCCTGCCCAAAATGTATTTATTTTTATGGAAGAAATAATTCTGGAAGTTCAGTACTTCTGTATTATGGTAACCTTTATGCTAACCTTTCCCTGATAAGGCATAAAAAAGCAGGTTTAGACTTTTTTTTTGGAGCTGTCATTCACACAGACTGCTAAAATTCACAGATTTCATTAGAGAAAAAGGAAGAACAGAAAAGAAACAGAGCAGGATTTAAGCAGGGACTTATACTAAGAACTAGCAAAGCACTTCTCATAAGAAATACCCATTGAAAAATTGTATCCTAAAGTTACTAGCACGAAGGAAAGGGCCACTTCAGTCTAGCTGAATTGCACCATTCAGAGACCAAAAGATAACCCCATAAAAATTAGGCTGATTTCAGGCTATGGCTTGCTTTATTATAATACCAATTTATTGGCCTTTTGAGACTTCAGTTCCATTTACCTTGTGTTTCAAAGCTTTTCTCTGCAGCTAGAAGCTCTGGAAAAATAAAGAAAAAGACAGAGGCGGGTAACAGCTCTAGGAGCTCGGACTCTAGTAGGAGTATCTACAAACACAACTGTTATGACCAGGATGCAGAGAGATGATCCTGGATGGCAAAACCCAGCTCATTTCTCTAGTAGTGGTATCAGTTATGAAAGTCAGAGAAAAGGAAAACATATTAATGACTTACTTCTGCTCCCAGTAAAAGGCCTACTGCTTGGATTAACTTTCTAGTGCAATGTTCTGTCTACTTTAAAAGTTTCAAGTGACGGCTGTTAGATGTGGAGAACCAATCCATATCAACTGCATTCACTCATGTACTTGCACAATATTTTCCTGTATATTACCCTTAGAACAGCACACTTTCTGCTGTTTTCCTGGAGATACATAGATCATGACAGACACTTTCAAAAAAGATAAGTAAGGTTGTGAGCCTGCCCCATATTTTGTGTTACACTCTAAAGCTTTTCTCAGAATGCTGTTCCTAAACACTGTCTGAAAATCAGGTCTCTGAGAGATCTCATAACAAATAGCCACTTTTGAAAGTGTTGATTACTGATGTTAAAGATACCTTCTTTCTATTTAATATTATACTTTTTATCCTTATAAAGGGAAGGGAACAGGTACTAAATATAATAGTATAATGGAAAGATTCATTGAGAGTATATTCGTGTAAAGAAAATGAATGCAAAGGTCTTTAGACTTTCATTCCATTGGGGGACATTATTAAACTACAGCAATTTTATTAGTATACTTTTTACTTAAACAAGATCTCATAAGTAGTTTAAATAGAAGACTTAATCTGAAAAATACTGCAAAATATCTATTAATCACTCCCTTCAAAAAATAGCTTTATTCCCATCGGAGGTAATCTCTTATAGTAATACTTGACTTCGAATTTTATGATTTTATATTAATACCTGACAACTGAAATTAGTAACAATCAACTCTGTATCTAGATCTTGAATTTCCTGTATACTGAAGAATTAAGCTATTTAGACCATATATTTCTCATAATCAGAGCTAACTGGTAGAGCAACGTTTGCACAGGCTATAATATGAATTTCAAGAGCAGCTATTTGATTACCCTTCAGTGTGTATGTCCAAGAGAAGCACAGATATGCTTTGCTTGGTCAAATGGTGCTTTTTCTTCCACAGGCTGATGTACTAATAAGTAACTTCCAGCAGGTGAAAAAAAAAATGCAAAGCAATAGTTAGCTTCAGTTGTTTAACTTAAACATTAAATATTTCGCTTGCTTTATCACTGTAATTTTCACATTTAAATTTCCAATTCTCTTGTCAAGCATAAAGTTGTGTTCATCCTTCCAACACTGCAAGAAAAAGTTTTACACCCACCTCCTCCTGGTTATTATTTCGAAAGCAATTTAAAACAATCTCACAAAAACATGATTTCTCATATTATACTTAGTGAAATGGAATACTCAGTAAATTAATGTTATCATTGGTGTCTCAGGATAATGTTGAGAAATGTCTTACGCATTTTTCTTGGCTTTATAGCTTGTAAAGCATTATGTGCCATGCAAAGATTATCATTTTCAAGGGGCAAACACATTTTACATGCTTACCCATATCTCCATCCAAACATAAGATTGAAAAGCACCCAATATCTACCACTTTTTTTTTTTTTTTTTAGATCATTCATCAAATCTACTGTGCAGAACAGCTAGTCTAGCACAAGGTTAAAAGAGTATCTTTTGCTGTTACTGACTACTGCAAATTACCAGCCAGATTTAAGGGGTAGGAGAAAAGCAATTGCATGTTCCCATTGACTTTCTCAAACAGGTAGTACATTCTTTAAACCTATTATTTAAGGTGCATTTCTCTGTTTCCAGAGAACTCCAGCCACATTTAGGAAAAGGATGGATAACAGAAGAGTAGTTATGCAAACTTATATGGGATAAGGTTAGCACACACAGGGAAGAAAGAAAGAATAGCAGAGAGCAGTCACAGTGGCTACCTGACATACTGTAAGCACAGAGGTATTTGGTGAGGGATTTGTCGCGTGAGGGGAGACAAGAATGATTTATTTCACTTGGGTAACACCTAGAAACTACACATTTGTTTCCTAGATTGTGAATCCAAATTGCAATCCAGAGATACATGATATGACAGAGGTTAAAAACAGAGTGCAGACCGACCTTTTATTTTCATTCGCAGTCATGATCATCATAAACATTGCTGTAAACAGGCCCCAAAGCACAATCAGCTTAATATTTGTCATTTCAGAATAGTCAGCTTCTTTTCTATTGCAATGAATCACATAAATACAAACAGGTTCTCCTTCCCCGGTTTAGGTCTTTCACATGTCCACTAATAGTTTGTGCACAGTGTTCCCCATTCCCCCATTTTTTAAAAAGACAATTAAAACCAGAAGCATGGCATAGTTCTGGAATGGAAGTAAAATTAAAGGTGAAAAGTCAAGATAAGCAACTATTTTCCAAGAAACTATACATTCTGAAAGAAAGGTGTACTCTCTCTGGACAACTGTTACTGATGTTCAGGTTTAACTAGCAGAAATCCATGAAAAATTAGAAAAGAGAAATGTTGAACTTGTAGCAAATATAAAGTATGATCTAACTGGGGAGAAAATGACACACAGAATACAGTGTTTGTGACAGAAGAGTTAAACTCTAAAAAACAAAGAGAAAAGGAGAAACCAATGTGTCAAAACAGCATGCCAAAATCTGCTCAAGCTTTTAATTTGCATGGAAAACAAAGGTGGTCACTTTGGATCATCAGGGTCCTTTGTGATACTCCAGGTACATTGCTGAAGTGCTGGCATGCTGCAGTGATTCAAATTAAACTACAGGGATCCAGTTTCCTCTTCCATGTGATCGAAATTGCTGCTGTACTAGTAGATCTTTATTTATTTATTTATTTATTTATTTTCCAGAAAAGGTGTGGAGTATCAGCCACAGGAAACACAGTTAAATAGAACGAGCATGAATTATACTTATGGAAGGGAAGGCAGTTTTTGCTGGTACTATTTATCAGAGTTTGTATCACTGCAGGATTCCACTGATGAACCACTGATCCAACCTCCTTTTGCCTGAATAACCTCCCATATCCATTTATGCTCCCCCACAACCATTTAAGCATTTAAGTATACTACTGGGTGCTTTTTAACTGGGCAAATGTTTTATAATTCTGTTTTATGACTTAATCACACCTAATATATAAGCTATGTTACTGTTTGTACCATTGCAGTATTTAAGCTATAAAAGACAAATTCTCTTCAAGGCTTTATTGGAGTATATCTAGAATAAGTCTACAGAAATTTGTGTCATATTTTGGATAGAATGGGCCCAGACAAAGTAGGTTGATTTATATTGCTATTACTGGAAGCAGTATTTGGCTCAGCCTCTCTGGACAGCACTAACTTTAAACATGAGAGCAGTGAGTATGTCACTACCAATGGCTACAGCCTCAGTAGACAAATTAAAATCTGGAAAGTTAAATGACTAGGAAAAAAAGGTACACAGATAAAAATGTTTCATTTCTCTGCTTTATTTCATTCTTACATCTTTCAGCAGGGAAAAATAAGCCTACAAAGATTTAGGATGAATACTATCTTCATGGACACCATTGATCATAAGTAGATCCCAGAGATGCGGTAGCATACAGGAGGCCAAATTCCATGTAATAAGCCATTCCATATGCTGCGCATGTAATACAATCAATAGGCTATTACCTTAGTCTTATCCACAAACTAAAGTAACAAAATTAACAGATCACAATCTCCAGGCCAAGTCTGAAGCAAGCAAAATTTGGACTTTGAGTCACACAGTATGAGTTATGGCCCAGAACACTGTTTCTGTGTAAAGTTTAGACCTGTCTTGAAATCATCAGTACAATGAAACTCAAAGATTTGGGTTTTAGTGAAATATATTCTTGAGGGCTGTGAATACTATACTGCTGAGATGTGGTTTATGACAGATAAATTATCATCATTGAATTTATTGTTTAATGGTAAGAAGCAAGAACAAAATACATATTTGCAAATATATTGTTCTTGTAATTGACATAGTAAGCACGAAGAACAGCAGTAATGGTACCTCACCAATATTTATTACATTTCATGTAACAGTGTTTCTGAGGATGGCTTGTTACCAGAATGAGATTTGGACAGAACTGATCCAAATTCCCTCTTTCTCAGTCTCTTGCCAATTAAATGGCAGACTCCAGTTGGTGCATATTTTTTCAAAAGCTAACACCCAAAGCACCAGCTGCCAAAATACTGCTCATTTTTCCTTTATTTGGGACATACCTGCATGGACAATTTAAGGGAAAAAAAAAAAGTCCAAAACATTTACATTATGGTCTGAGGCAGCTGAAATTATTATTGTGGACACTCTCTCATGCCACATGTCAAATAAATACTATCAGAGACAGGATTCAATTTTGCTTTTCCTGGAAGGTATGTATCATCCTCATACACCATCAAATGGTCCATGCACAAATATCAATACCTCTCACTCCTTTCATTTGTAAAGCACTATTCACTCTGGAAACTGACAGGTATCATCTATTGACAGAAAATGTGCAGTAATCATAACAGGGGAAAGGTCAAAGTAGTCACTTGGTGCTCCCAACCTCACAGAAAACATAAAGAATCACCTACAAGACAGAACTGATCATGTTTGGCTGGCCTTTTAACAAATATGAAGGAAATCAGGGTGATTTTTGGTCAAAGTAGAAATAACTGACCATCTGTGCTTTGTTCAACCAGCATTGCTGTGATTGATTTGTGTCCAAATAATTCAGCTAATACTCAGCTAGTATATAAATGAAATACATATTCTCCCTTACCAGAACGGACTGAATATCATGAGTAACACAGGTGTTACATGTATTTATAAAAATTAATGACTAACCAGTATCTCCAAACTTTATATAGTTTACCTATGAATACATTAACTAATATTTACCTTGTTTGCTATGAAAATTGAAAAAAAATTATGCAAATGCTGTAAAATATTTAGAAAATTTAAGGGAAATTTAATATACAGTTATGAGCATTTGTTCCAGAAACCTAGTTCCAGTAATTATATACATCCAAACTGCAAACAGAAACACATGCTGTGACCTTCTGATACAGGTCCAGTGAACACTGCTTAAATTTCAAATGTTTGACTGATCTCTGTACAAACAAACTGCAGGACAAGAATTATCTCTGTATTTTTATTTTTTTCCCAAGAAATTACAAATAGAAGGAAATCATGCTCTCTTTGTTGAGAAATGCCAGGTAAATAAAAAGAACTAGAGAGCTGGGCGATCACCAACCACATGAAGTTTAACAAAAGCAAGTGCCGGGTCCTGCACCTGGGACGGGGCAACCCTGGCTATACGTACAGACTGGGCGACGAGATGCTGGAGAGCAGCCCTGCAGAGAGGGATCTGGGGGTTGTGGTTGACAGCAAGTTGAATGTGAGCCAGCAGTGTGCCCTGGCAGCCAGGAGGGCCAACCGTATCCTGGGGTGCACCAAGCACGGCATTGCCAGTCGGTCGAGGGAAGTGATTGTCCCGCTCTACTCTGCCCTGGTGCGGCCTCACCTCGAGTACTGTGTGCAGTTCTGGGCACCACAGTACAAAAAGGACATGAAACTGTTGGAGAGTGTCCAGAGGAGGGCGACGAAGACGGTGAAGGGCCTAGAGGGGAAGACAGATGAGGAGCGGCTGAGGTCACTGGGCCTGTTCAGCCTGGAGAAGAGGAGGTTGAGGGGGGACCTCATCGCAGTCTACAACTTCCTCACGAGGGGGAGTGGAGAGGCAGGTGACCTATTCTCCGTAAACACCAGTGATAGGACCCATGGGAACGGTGTTAAGCTGAGGCAGGGGAAGTTTAGGCTGGACATCAGGAAGAGGTTCTTCACCGAGAGGGTGGTCGCACACTGGAACAGGCTCCCCAGTGAAGCAGTCACTGCACCAAGCCTGTCTGAATTTAAGAAGAGATTGGACTGTGCGCTTAGTCACATGGTCTAAACTTTTGGGTAGACCTGTGCGGTGCCAGGAGTTAGACTTGGTGATCCTTATGGGTCCCTTCCAACTCGGGATATTCTATGATTCTGTGAACTGAAAGACAAAAATAAACATATTTGCTAATGATTAATTCCTGAGATAAACATCTTCTACTGACTACTGACAGATCTCTTTTTTGTTCTTTTTTTTTGGGGGGGGGGGGGGGCGTGGGTGGTGTTTAGGAGGAGAGTGATGGGGTGGAGGATGGTGGTGGTGGTTTGAGAGTCCTAGCTATCTAGAGATGACAGGACTCAAAAATCAGATTTTTGTTCATACAGATAAACTTATGGTGATATCCTTTGGTTGTTGTAGCTGAGTAATCCAAAGTATTAAATATAGACTGAGTGTGGATTTCTGTCAGATACATATGGCACATGAAGCTGGATTTGTTTAAGGCAGGTATATGGGAACAAAGTTTATGGACCAAAATACTGGCAAATATGAGAAAGATAACGGGAGTTTTATCTGGTGTATTTAGTAGTGTTTCAGATCATTTGTTTCCATCTGGTCTCAGTCCTAATCATTTGTTCTTTTTTTATTCTAGCAAAAGAAGTAAATATGATAGCTACCACACTGCAGGCTAGTGATGGTTTTCACTGGTAGCATGACTGACTGTCTGGGACACAGCTGCACACTACTGTCTGCCTCCATGGAATACGAGGAGGTTGAAGCATACACACGTGTGGCAACAGATTAAGGAAGAACAATCTTGTGATTTTGTGAGAGCGTAGGGGTCAAATTGCTCAGTTATACCTTAGTCAGTAGTGTAGTAGGAGATGCTAAATAAAACATAGGAAAGATGCTAAATAAAACGTCTTGGTCTTGAACAAATACAATACTCTTGGCTAGGCTGAGTCAACAAATCAATCCGTATTTCCTCATGTGAGGTTGCATTTGAAACGGCTCCATTGTGCTTTTCTCCTTGCTTGGGAAAGTTGCCCCTCAGCTAACTGTTCTAGAGGGCTGGTGATAAGATACTTAGAAGGGGCAAGATCATGACCCTATGTATTTATTTCAACAATCAGCTTCAAAGCACCTTTACCAACACTTCAAATCCAGACAACATTAGAGAATCTGTGCTATTGCATGCTATTGACTTTAACCACTTTTCTTTGAATTTCCCATTTATAGCATTCAGTTAATGGAACCTATCCACTCTTTGAGAGGCTTTTTTTAAACAGAATTAACTGTTGAAAGATATCAAGCATTTTACGTGCAGCTACACATGGAGAGATGCAAAGTATCACTGTCAATACTTCCACCCCTTTAACAAAGGCCAGAAACGTGAGATGAGATGTGGGTGCCCTACAGTTGTCTACTGTTTCACTTAGTCTCTCCTTTTAGCAGCTGTGATGCTGTAACCATGAAGATCTGAGGTCTGTAAACAGGCACAGTGTCTGGTCTAAGGTGGTCTAAGAAAAAATACCACATCTTCCTAAAAATGTCATGCAGCTTACACAATTTAACTATCTTCTAAAACAAATCTGAAGATATATTTCAAGTATCTTCACAAAAAAAGATACTGATGATAATTCAACCTATTCAAATTGAAAAAAGTAGCAGTCTATAAATTGGTCAGTGTGCACATTTTTGACACTCAGAAAATTATTAGTGGGTTAATATCAAATTACTGTTAGTACAATGCATAAGGATTTATATTGTACAGAGGATTCCTAACAGATTGTAGACATCTTCAAAACATGCTTCAGGAGGTAAAAACCTGTTTTTGATTGCGTTTTTTGCCAGTACACAGCAGATGCTCAGTTGGACTAAATCTGTGCAACTACAGAGTGGTGACCTGATTGTAACTCAGCCGAAGTCCAGGATCAGCCTTAATAACTAATAAGAACTGTAAAATGTTGCCAAACTTGCTTTCTCTCCTTGTTTCTTTTATTTGTGCGTTTAATTATTTATTTATTGTTTAAGAAAAGAAGCAACAAAAAGATCAATCTGTATCAGCTAACCCAATTAGAATACATAACAAAAATGTGTACGCTAGTTTCACTACAGAAACCAACAAAGGAAAAAATTATCATAAATTATAATGATTTTAAGCTTGGATTACTTTTTTACCTTTAAGAAGTAGGTGCATGCAAGATGCTGTGCAGAACAAATTATATTTTCACAAAAAAGCTGATGTTATTTTTATTTTCCAAGTACTATCATTTTTTCTTCTTATAAAATCCTCTTATGAGAAAAATACCTTCAGCGTAAACATCACCAGTCTTGACATAATGTATTAAAAAAATAAAAGTGATACTATTTTTCTGCTTCTTACGCTCAAGAAGTAGCCCTGAATAGAAGCACAATGCAGTTCAGCATGTTTTTCCACATTCTGCCTATTATGGCTGAGTACTTCAGAAAATAAACCCTACTTCCCTTGCAGTGAGTGGAAGGTTTCCCATTACTTTTCACACAGAATTTCAAGTTATCGTTAATTGGCAATTTGATAGGAATCCATGCAATTCTTACTTCTACCATGTAAAATAAACAAATTGGGCACTATCTTACTGTCATATTTCTCAATATATGAAAGGATGAAGATGGGTTACCAAGCACTTACAGAAATGTCAGAATTTTCCAAAAGTTTAGTGCATTTAGACATTGTTTCATCTGCATATTCAGATTGGGATGTGTGCTGTTTGCTGCTTCTTCTTTACCTGTTTGAAATGTTTCAGTCATTCAGCCAGATGGACAAAATAACCAACTGCATAGCAAACAACGTGAACAGTTCACAAATGCCCCACAGTCTGACATTTTTTCATGTAAATTACTGGACAAATACTTATGAACAACAAACATATCGTCAGAAACCTGAGTCAGATTATAGATATGTCTTGACCAGTAAATATCCCAAAAGCTCAGTCCCTGGTTTGTTAGTTCTGATATTGCTTCTCCTTTCTACTGTAAAGATGAGTCACTTTTGACTGAGCCACTGACAGCAATGGTTTTAATGTTTAATTTTTCTAGCTGGAAAGAAAACCTTTTTTATCTGTGAACATGCTCAGCCGACCAGATGGACATAATACCTCCACAAATATGTGAAAGTTACCTTTAAAAAGGACCGCAGTGAGCTTTAAAACAAATTCTGAATGTTGCATTATATTATTTCTGAGATAAAATAAAATGCATCTGTCCTGTCTTTAAAAGATATGATGAAAGCGAGGAACATAGGGTTAAGCAATTTTTTTCTTATGTCAGAACAGGGAAGAATGCTCTAACTGCTATCCAAATGGCACAATTATAAGCAATCCATGTTACTTCTAGGTCAGTAAGCTGTTTCCTATTAGTGCTGTTCACATGCTCTTATGCGCTAGACAAGAGGTATCAGATAGGACATCCTACATTAAAAATAAATAAATAATACACTTTTAGTTACTGATAAGCCTAAAATTCTAATCATAGCATTTGCACTGACTCATGACCAAATAGCATATCCACTGTCATGAGGTACATCATGCAAAACAGACTCAGGCATTTTGGAAGTGTGTTTGTTTTCATGTTTTCCTGTTCTACTGACTATAGCTATTATATCTGGAATTACTCCATTTTTTCATCCTGGCTTACCCACATGTATTGCCATGTATTCAAAAGTATTTGAATAATATGACAATGCTACAAATATAGAGTAATAAAAAAAAATACTTTCCAAACTCTTTACATATAGAAGACATCAAGATCTTTAAAAGGTTGAGTCCATTTCAGGCCATCGTTTGATTACAAATTAGATTAGCACAGTCTTTATGACAAATTGATTAATAGCATGAAAATGCTATGATAAAAAAAACACCATTCATGACCATATCGTAGTCATGGCCTTACACCTTTGAAAATGTTTACCAATGACTCTTCAGCAAGTCTAAACCATATTGTTGGTCAAATACAGAAATAGTTCACAGAACAGGCATAAATATTTCTGTAGAGAAAGGCTTCAAGGTACCATCATGGGAACAATTAGAGAACTGGAAACCATGACTTTCAATGAAAGACAGACACCTGAATACATTTAACTTATTCCTCCCCAGAAAAAACAGGTGTGGTCAGTTTACAAATACTAACATGGGTAATATTTGGGAAAATATAGAAGCTGATCAACTGTTTATTAACCAGAATATATTTACAGCTGAAATGTGAGCTGAGACTACAATAAACTAGGCAAGTTGCATATCACCTAGATTGTGGAAAACAGGCTCACAGAACACATGAAACATTGTGGTGGTCATTATATTACGACTGGAAAGCCTATAAGCAAGACTGGCCATTTGTTTCTGTTATGCTGTAACTTGAACAGGATTTAAATCAAGGACATACAGTCCATACCAGGCTACTTGGTGAACGCTCCGGTCCCCCTTGGCTTTTCATCTTGGGAATCCGTGTAACATCAGGACCCCATCTTTCTGTGCGCAGGGCTGGGCAACCAGCCATCAGAAAAGCCTAGCCCTAGGCAGTGTGCCTAGCGCTTCGGCTGCAAGTTTTCCTTGCTCATGCTGGGCTGCTGCTTTTTTTCTGCTCTCAGTTTGTAACTCCCACAAATCTGTCTTGGAGTACACTTGTGTGAAGACTGCTGCTTCTACCCAAGTGCTTTTGATCAGCAACAAAGAGCGCTATGCTGTTTGCATTGTTACTACATGCGAAGTTTTGTGCTTCAGTCCGTTAATGGGGAATCTGTCTCACATTTCTCTCTTTTTTTTATTTTATTTTAGGATAGCAATTTATTTCATTTTGAACTTTTCATGCTGCTTAATGGGCCTCTTCATGTCAGTCTAGAAAACTCACAGAAAAGAATAAATCTTGCTTTGATTTGTCCTTTTGAGAAAATGGGTTTGCTCCTCATAAAGGAAGGGGGCGTCTCAAAGCCCAAGGATCTTAAAGACCCAGGGAGGCCACCGTTGCTTGATATCAGCAGCCTTCCCTCCAGGTAGCAGAGCTCTACATGAAGCCATGCATACAGCGCAGTCTCTCATTACTGCCTGACTCATCCCTTCACAGAGAAAGACAGGATTTTACTGTTTGGGAACAGAGTTAAAGATGTGAATATAAATATCTGTTTATCATTTAAAGTGTGCAGAAGAGAGAAAGATTGCAATTACTGTGGTGTAAATCTGAAGTAACGTTACGGAAATTCAGATCAGGATATGTGCTCAAACTCATAACGAAACTACTAGTCAGAGAAATTATTTCATTGATAATGAGGCCCAAGAAATGGAGAGAAATTGTAATTGTAGCCTTTTTTTTGTTGTTGTTGACAGAACCAACTTGAACTTGTTTCAGCTTTTCGAAATAGAGCATAATAATTGCATTCACAGGAGCTGGCTGAAACCAGGCAGCCAATTCACAGGTGGAAGGAACATCTGACGAAATCCCTTTTAGCAGGGAAGCTGCCAGTGCATGCACCTGGCTTTTTGTTGGAGTCATTTCCATCTGACAAAAGCATTGTTGTGAAATGATGGGGAAAAATAAACAAGGAACAAGACATGCTGGAATTTAAACTGAAAGAGAATCTTGCCTGGGTTCAGGAAAGGCTAAGGGAAGCACTGGAGGGCCTAGCACTTTTCCACCAGCAAAACAGAGGAAAATGAAGATTTGTGGGAACCTTATCTGCATTTCTCATGTTTTTCTTTTTTTTTCTTTTTTTTTTTTTTTTCAGCAGTCCTGGGAAACATATTGTTGGACAAGAGCCCCATTCTTTAGGGATTTTAACATTGCAAACAGAATTCTGGGTCTTGTTGCAAGGAGATAACATACAGTGGTTTGTAAACATTCGCAAATGATGTCAAGCTCTTGCTAATGATATTTAAAAGCTGACAACTTTCAGTGTACAGGCTGAGTTCACAGGTGAGGTATGTCACTGCTGGGTGTGGTGTACCAGGAATTGCTGGCCCTCCCAACTGCCAAAATTAAGAGTCCAGAATGCAACCTAAGTGCTCAGGAACAAAATGTTAAGAGTTTGTGATGAGGACTGAATTGAGTTTGTGATGAGGTCTAGAATAAAGAAAAAAAATATAAACCTTTCGTACTATAAAGCTATATCATATGCTATAATCACTTATTTAACCAGTCTCCATTAATTAATTTTTCTACTTAAAAATTACAATAGAAATAACAAAAATTATAACCCAAAGTGAGTGTGAAAAAGAACTGGGTCCTCCGGACTTGATCCAAATTGAATCTCCTAAAAATCTCACAAAATCTTTAGTGTCTTAGAATGGCCAGCACAGCTAGCTCACTGCCATCCCATAAGGTTTCTGCATAGGGACCATGCCAGGCAGATTCCTGGTTCCTGTCCTGTTGGGTCATTTTTCATGCTCCATGTATTTCTTACTGCTGAAATAGGCTGTTGACAGCCAGAAGCAGCCACTGTGCCTAATTCCTTAGTCCTTTTGCCAGATTCATCACTGGCAAGATGTGAATTCAGCTCTGAGCCTATAAACTAAAGCAAAACACTATAACTTACACCAATTTGCTGACATTACTGTCAGACCTCTCCAAATTCTGCATTGTACATTTTATAGTTCATCCCATTCTGCCTCCTCTTTTTTTGTATTGTAATTCCCTGCATGTGGAATGGAAGGCAGTTAATTGTCACTAATAAAAAGACTTTCCAGACAAGCTATTTTACCATTCTTCTTTCTGGCCCTCTCCTCAAAAGAGAGAGGGAGACCTCCAACTTCTTGGATTTGAAGAGGTAGACAATATTTTGCATTTCTTTTATAGGAAAGGAAGGAAGAGAAGAAGGGGAGGTCTAAGTTACTAACAGCTATTGCGTACAGCAAACATTTGCTCTTTCCTTTTACCTCCTGTTATCAATACTTAGTAATACTTGCCTGCTAACTTGAAAATCCCCTCCTTTTTGGATAAAGTAGACTATATCTAGGTGTCTAAGCTCATTATTTGAGCAGCACTGGGAAGTAGACAGCAAAAATTATCCTAAACTTCATTGAAATGCGGAATAAAGAAGATATTTCTAGGCACACCAGCTATAGGTCCCTGGAGGAGGTAGTGTTAGTTGAAATTCATGCGTTGTCTCTATTTTTTTTAACTAATATATATGCTGATTTAATATCACGGTAAAGAAAGTGCTTGGACAAGTATATAGTAGCTATATTTGGACAGAAAGAGGCATTTGTGGTTTTCTTACACTCAACTTTGACCTGAGTAATTTACACATAAACTTTCTACTCAAATGTTCCTGAAAAGGTTGGCCCCAAATTCAGCTTCCTTTATTTCCTCTATACAACACCAGTTAGATAAATACACGTGATAAGAAAATACATGAAAAAGAATTTTCCTGGTTTCACTAACTAAAATAAAACCCAGGCATATTACAGCACCAAACACTTCCTCATGGAAGTATAATGGATTGGCAGATATGAAGGTGGATGTTTTAAAAACTTGAATTTCTCTTCATGTCCCTTTGACCTATGGTTATGTTCTATGTATACAAAAGCTGAATGATGAAATGGGTGAAATTATTGAATGAATTTGGAACATGACATAAGAAATACATTTCATTAAATTCTGGCTAACATGCCATGTCTGAAGCTTTAGATGGTTATAGAAGCCTGTGTCCTGAACCAAGCAAAGATACCATTCAAGTGCTGGACATGCCCTTTCCCTCGTTAGTGCTTTGCTGTGGAAATCAATAGTTTAATTTCTTTTGTATTAAAGCCAGTATTTTGTATTAAGAGCTGTCAGATTATAATCATGTCCTCTCTCTGAGAGATCTTTAAAAAAGCAAATAGAAAGGAAAATAAAAAATGTTTTCATGCAAAGACAATTTTTGTTTTGTAAGTGGTCATCTTTTCCAGCTGCTTCTTTTTCCCTTAAAATCATAATCCTCTGCCTGCCACATCACAATTAGCAGTGGAGAAGTGTGGGATTCAGATTCACAGGATTATGACTTTCAGAGACTAACAGGCAGCAAGAGTGAATGAAGTATGTGACATAAATCCTGTCTTCATGAAAATATATTTAGCGACAAAAGCAAAGTTTCAAACATATACAAAAGAAGTAAAATACATTTTCTTTATTCTCTAGGACACCAAGTGAAGAGAGGGGGCCAGGTCCCAATCAAACATTAGTCACTTTCTTTAGATATTTTGAAAAGGACAGAATATTTTTCAAGTTTTCATAAAGTTCTATAACTTCTGACAAGACACAATGAACTTCAAGAGTCATTGCAACAAAGAGAACCAATCAGGCACAACCTCACGTGTCAAGAAATATCCTGATGTTTATTACCAGAGCAGATCTGTGAGAGCAGAAGAAATTCTCCAGCCAAACCACACGATTATTCTCTACTTCAGTGATATTTAGTGATAAACATTAGTGCCAAGGTAGAATTTTTGCCAGCTGGATCAGTGAGATGGACCTAAGTCCTGAGTAATGGCAGACCTAACCCATCTGCAGTTTTGATGATTTCTGTTAGGAAACACACTTCAACAACCAAACTGATGTGAAGCTGAAAAAAAATCATGCAGTGTTAAGCGTATTTCAGACAAAATTATAAATTCTAATGATGCTAAAGATTCTGGGCAAAACCTGATGAGTAGAAAAAATATTTTCCTATTAGTTGTAAAAATATTTGTCATAGCAGACCAAGAGTTTGGAACAAGTAAAGAACAAGTAAACATTCTGGCCCTTCTAAAGTACTATTCTTGTTCATGAAAACAGTCTTCAAGATTTTCTGTAAATGCTGGCTTCTTATTTGAATTCCTGTTCCTGTGCTGAAGAGGCTGAAAATTTCTCAGCTTAAAAATTGCAAATTGTGATTCTGGTGCTATCCCTCCACCTCTATGTCAGGGTGAAGGAGAACAGAAGAGGAACTGAACTGTTTGGTGCAGTGAGCTGCAGGGCACACAACACACATGGAAGACGATCTACCGCTCCTTTACCCATCTCCTTTCCTTCCACTATGACTTTATATATCCTGCTCCTAAGCTTGTAACTGAAAAGATGAAACCTCCATGTAATATACAAGTGTTAAGTGTATAGCAGCAGATCATTAGACTGTTTCTGTTCCACGCAACCAGGTAAGTCATTACAAGGCTTAATGGTAATTTCTCCTACACATGATAGAGAGTATTTAACGATAGCAATACATGTAATCAAGTGCAGAATTAATCCGTGTTAGCCTTTTCTCTTTTTTCAATGAGCTACTGCAAGTTAAAGTACAGTGATAAACTTTAGCTAAATTTCCTACCATCTCCGATGTGATCTGCATTCACTTTGGTGATACTGTTCAATTAACATTGCAGACATTGTAGACTCTCCCATATTAGATAGAGACTGATCTGGAGTTTACAGGAAAATTTGCCCTCTATTTCTTTCTTTAGAAAACTTGTAAACATAAAATTAGTACTATTTAATAAAATTACTGTGGTTGCTTTCAAATGATAAAGAAAAATAGCTCAGATAAACTTTCTGAAGATAACTAATCTACAGCTAATCTCACCCTAATCTACAATGAAATTCTGTTTTTAATGACTACTAGCATTTTACTCTGAAAATTTCTAAAATCCAAGAGCTAAAATCCAAGTGGATTCCTCTTGGAAACGTTTTACAGTGACGTTACTCTTACTGTAACTCAAATGACTGGGAACTGCAGGAGCTAAATCAGTACTTCATATGGTGCAGACCGGGTAGCTGATTAAAAATGTATAATTTCTCCGAATAATTTCACAGTTTCTGAACTGAACTCTAGATCAGCAAAATGCTGCTGATCTGTCATTAACAGAATAAAAATAAATTTTGGACTTTTCAAAAACAGCTTATTTCTTTAAACAAATAAACCAGCTTTGTACATATTGGTATATTAAACAAAAATTCTCATGCTTTACTAATGAGCTTATTGGGAGAGCTTAATTCCAATATACCCAGAAATGGACATTAACAATAAAGAAATAGAGAGGGAGATCAGTAATCCTTTATTTAATCGGCATTAGGAATGAGCTTCATCCGATCACCCATTTTATTCCTTCACAACACCAGAGATAAGCTAGTGAGGTTTTGTGTTCTCTGCAACTTAGAGGCGTGACTTCAATTAGCTATCTATTTAAAAGTTTTAGAGTAAAACATACACCCAAACAGCAGAATTACTTGTGTTTACAGGTAGAAGTTGGTTTTCTATCCATAATGAGAAATTGCATTTCAAAATTATTTTAAAGTCATACCTGAATCTCTAAATGACTGCTACACTCCAAATACCCTTTGGTCCACTATCTCAGGCTGATATTTACATACAATGTGGGAATAATTGTCAAGCCCTCCAACCATCTATAGGGTATCAGAAAGAACACTGAATTATGTTCTTAATTTTCAGTGGAAGATATAATATGAATACTTGAGAAAAGATACCTGTTTGTCACAACAATCAAAGCAGTACCCTAAAAGGTCAACCCACATTAACAGGGTCTTTCTAAGGGTCTCAGTGTGACACAGAAACACTAATCCTTTTAAAGCTGGGATAAACTGAGAAAAATAAAGATGCTGCAAGTAATGAACCATGACTAACCATACTACAAAAATAAATTCTGAAAACAAATTCAAAGTCCTACAGTAACTGTCCACCTTTAAAGTAGGCATTCCAAGTGAATGAATGGTTGCAAGTCACTTTTTCCCAGGATGAAATTCAAAAAGCAGCCAAAAGAAAACAAAGAAATTGAGAAAAATATCAACAAAGCAACTGTACAAGTAACCTGCTGGAAATGGTAATCAATTAAGCCAAACCAGGGCTTGCTAATTGCAGTTTGAAGCCTGGTATGATCTCCAGAAATGCTGGATTAGCAATCTTCAAACTATTCCAGTTGCTTGGTTGCTCATTATACCTGTAAGCATATTATATGAGCTGTTGACGAAATGTAGAAAGCCGTGAAAATTCATCTCTACATCTAGCATATCTGAGGCAGACATCAAGACTATGAAGCTAACACTGCAATTATAGTGAACACTTCCCTGATAATTGTATATAATTTTTCACAACTGAAACATGATTAGTAAATCATCAACACCTGGTGCTGTATTACCTATCAACAACAAAGCTAGGCAAAATGACTGGTTTGCCTGAATGCATTCCTGCCTTTTCTATTGCTCTATGTTCTTGCTTGTTGTCAGTGGAAAGCACTATTCCCCTCATTTCTCAGTGGCTCTTATCACTCAGAAATGTCTACTTGGGCCTTACAGGGAAAGCATCTGTTTTTATTTCCGTATCATATGTTCATGGAAGAAGGTAGCCTGAAGGATGAAGAATCAAGAGTTAAAGTCTTAACTTTGTCCCATAAGGGCTGAATTGCTCTATTTTCCTGCAAATTATCTGGAAAAAAATATATTGATGAGTAATGATCCTTGAAAACAAAAGTATTTTGTTAGTACTGGCACACATTGAAAAACAAACTCTTAGAAAATAACAAATTTATTTTATAGGCTCCACTTATAATTTTCACAAGTCTGATAAGGAGGTAATGGTACAGAAAGTTCATATTTAATATTTTTTAGTTTTTTAATTTCACCCTTTCCGTTTAATTGCTAAGGTACAAAAGCAGCAGTCCTGATCTGGTGAACGATAAGGAGGGTTGATAGGTGAGAGAAGGTTTGCTTTGCTTACCCTATTTCATTTCTAACCATTGAGTTAAAGAGATTAGGTGCCACTATAGGATGTTTCTTCCAGTCTAAGTTGAAGCTGCACCAGCAAATAAAAATTGAAGAACTTCCTAGCCTCTCATCATAATTATGAATATGGCCCCCAGATTATACTTGTTATAAAGCTGATTTCTCTGATTCACCTTGTGGCAATTAGTAAAATAAGCAAATGGAGTCTTTGTTTGGATAAATTGCCTGGATGCTGTACTTAGCAACAATTGAAGCTGAATCTTCTTTGATAAACTAAAATAGTACAATGTATACATTAGTGTTTTAGTGAGGATCAGGGCGCAGTTTGAAACAAACCTGTTTGTGCCTGGTCACAGAGCTTTGGCTTGCCTCACAGAGCATATGAACTGTATTTCTTTTGGGTGAAACAAAACTGAAAGATGTGCATACAGTACTCATTTGATGCCCTCCAGTAATTAATCCATGCTCAGTCTCTGGGACCCGAGTAAAACTAGTCCAAAGCAGCTCACCTCCTCGCCCATAAAGCATATTACAGATATCCAATCCTCCTTAATAACACTCCACAGATTTTCTCCTTTTATGCCATAGTACTTGCTAATATAGCCATAGACAATGGTGACATAAATGTCCTCCTGCTCATTGCAAATTTTATTCCTCTGAATTCACTCTAGGAACATTTGGAATATCACTATTGGCATGAAATCTGTTATCAGAAAATGACCTTAATTAGAATATAAGGGATGATAAGATAACTCAGCATTATAAGCCTTTTAGCCAACAGTGCTATCAGAAATATTTTACTGTGCAGCTCACATTCAAGGTTAGCTATATTCATATCACCTTACATATCAAAACATAGAGTATACCTAAACCCTCATGGAGATGCATTAAAACATTTTCACTGAGGACTCAAAATTTGCTATATATTTGTATGTAAAATTTTATGGCTTAGGGTAAAAGCAGTAAAAGGTGCTCATTTTTTCTGATATACATATATATATATTCCAGTTCTAAACTGCAGATGATATCAAATGGTTAGAGATGAGCAGTTTTTTGTCATCTTTTTTCTTTTAAATCCAGTGTTCCCACTTATGTTCCTTTCACACAGGAAACTGATAAAACACCTTTTGTTTGACTGACATTCTCTAAATTTAATAAAAAGCTGCAGCCTGCTTTACCAGTCTAATCAACACAAAACAGAATGGCAGAAATCAAAGTGCTGGTAGTATATTAAATATAGATGTCCTCTAAATTTGCATTTGATAATCAATGCACAGTCAGATAATTTTAATGCATATGGTAAATTATTTGTCTAGAGACTTTTATAATTGCAGATGTCATGTATAGGAAAAGGCTCATGGCATAGTGTTGTTGAACTTGCCATGACAGTCAGTAGGTGGAAGTCCCATCCTGACCAGGAGAGTGCACACGGTCAGAGGCCTTGCGGTCTTGTTTCTCACAGGCCATTCCTCTAGATCCTACCTGCTTTTGACACCTAGCTTTCTTTTCAAGCCTGAGATCATTGGATCAAACAAACAGCTTGCTTAAAGGAAGGTCAGGCGACGATGAAGGAATATAGGGATGCTGTTCGTGTTTGTAGGGAGAAAATTCGTGTGGCCAAAGCCCAGCTAGAGTTGAAGCTGGCCATGTCTGTGGGAGACAATAAAAAAGGTTTTTTTAGATATGTGAACAGAAAAAGGAGAACCAAAGAAAACATAGGTCCGCTACTAGATGGGGAAGGTCTCCTCACAGACAATGATATAGGCAAAGCAGAGACATTTAATGCCTTCTTCGCCTCTGTCTTCAACGCTGATGATGGGCTTCGGGACCCAGGGTACCCTGAGCTGGAGGACCATGACGGTGGGAATGACAAACTCCCAACCGACCCTGAACGTGTGCGGGATTTGCTGCTCCACCTGGATCCATACAAGTCCATGGGTCCGGATGGGATTTATCCCAGGGTGCTTAAAGAGCTGGCAGACATCATCACGGGACCTCTCTCAATTATTTTTCAACGATCTTGGGAATCTGGTGTGGTCCCATTGGACTGAAAGCCGGCAAATGTTGTGCCAATTTTCAAGAAGGGTAAGAAAGAAGACCCTAGCAATTACAGGCCTGTCAGTCTCACGTCAGTGCCTGGTAAAATTATGGAGAGGATAATCCTTGAAGTTGAAGCGCACCTGGGGGACAATGCAGTCATTGGTCCCAGCCAACATGGGTTCATGAGGGGTAGGTCCTGCCTAACAAATTTGATTTCCTTTTATGATAAGATCACCCATCTAGTCGATCAAGCGAAACCAGCTGATGTGATCTTTTTGGACTTCAGCAAAGCTTTTGACACGGTTTCCCATAGGATCCTACTGGACAATATGTCCAGCATACAGCTAAACAAAACCATCATACAATGGGTGAGCAATTGGCTGACGGGCAGGGCTCAAAGGGTTGTGGTAAATGGGGCCACATCTGGCTGGCGGATGGTCACTAGTGGGGTCCCTCAAGGCTCCATTTTAGGGCCAGTCCTCCTCAATGTTTTTATAAATGATTTGGATGTAGGACTAGAAGGTGTTCTGAGCAAATTTGCCGACGACACTAAACTTGGAGGAGTTGTGGACTCGGATGAGGGTGGAAAGGTCTTGCAGACAGATCTGGACAGACTGGAGAGCTGGGCGATCACCAACCACATGAAGTTTAACAAAAGCAAGTGCCGGGTCCTGCACCTGGGACGGGGCAACCCTGGCTATATGGAGAGACTGGGTGACGAGATGCTGGACATCAGCCCTACAGAGAGGGATCTGGGGGTTGTGGTTGACAGCAAGTTGAATGTGAGCCAGCAGTGTGCCCTGGCAGCCAGGAGGGCCAGCCGTATCCTGGGGGTGCATCAAGCACGGCATTGCTAGTCGGTCGAGGGAAGTGATTGTCCCGCTCTACTCTGCGCTGGTGCAGCCTCACCTCGAGTACTGTGTGCAGTTCTGGGCACCACACTACAAAAAGGACATTAAACTGTTAGAGAGTGTCCAGAGGAGGGCGACGAAGACGGTGAAGGGCCTAAAGGGGAAGACAGATGAGGAGCGGCTGAGGTCACTGGGCCTGTTCAGCCTGGAGAAGAGGAGGCTGAGGGGGGACCCCATCGCAGTCTACAACTTCCTCACGAGGGGGAGTGGAGAGGCAGGTGACCTATTCTCCGTAAACACCAGTGATAGGACCCACGGGAACGGTGTTAAGCTGAGGCAGGGGAAGTTTAGGCTGGACATCAGGAAGAGGTTCTTCACCGAGAGGGTGGTCGCACACTGGAACAGGCTCCCCAGTGAAGTAGTCACTGCACCAAGCCTGTCTGAATTTAAGAAGAGATTGGACTGTGCGCTTAGTCACATGGTCTAAACTTTTGGGCGGACCTGTGCGGTGCCAGGAGTTGGACTTGGTGATCCTTATGGGTCCCTTCCAACTCGGGATATTCTATGATTCTAAAGAAAAGACTTGTTTACCAGCTGGATCAAAGCATTTAAAAACAAAATTCAAATCTCAACCAGGCAATAGTCTTCTCAAATTCTTAGGCAAGAGACTTGTATTTGTATATATTTACCCCTTTTTAAGTGCTTGTTAGGAAAAACACAGCTTTACAGGTATAAAACAGCATAACAGCACACAGGAAAAAGCTCCTCAGTCCTCACGTTTTATGTAACCTCAATTGAACTCTTCAAATTAAGAACTGTCCTGACCAAGAGGCTAAGCCTATTCCAAATCCCGGTAAGAGCTGAAGCAGTTAGTGACTGGCGCTAGATTCAGAAGATGCAAAACGAAGCATGGTAATCTCTTCTTCCCTCAGCACCAGGTTTACTGAACACACCAGAAATCTGTTTTGATGAAAGGGTTTTATTTTAATGATCCAGACTGCAGTACAGTGGAATTGATTTAACACAGATGAATATTAAGCAGCAGCCTGACTCCTCAGCTGTTAATCACCATGTTTCCTAAATGATCATTTTTCTGAGTACCTAAAGTGATATCTTGTAATATCAGAAATGGCTAATAAGCCTATGATTGCTGCACTAACTCTCCATCTTTTTTTCTGTTCCCTGGAAATGTGCACCTGTGTGTGCTAAGACCCTGTGGCAGAAACAAGGGATGAAAACAATCCTAGCGAATAAACATTTTTGTTTTTCCCTTGGCCATTAATAAACCATTTTTCATAATGCAACTCTGGTTGCTGAGACTAGCTCTAAGGGTATTTTCAAAACTAGCTCTGGAGCCAGGACTACACTGACTTTAGAAGTGGGGTTTGAGAAACAAGTCATGCCAGCTTAGGCAGTTTTTGACATTAGTTGGCACTCCTGCACAGAGTTTCATAGGCATTCATGTTATGTATTCTGAATGAAACTGAAATGAGCTAGCAGGTCTAAAGTACTTCTATGAGATCTGCAATGTTACTGTGGGAACGTAACATCTACCGTACTTCCGATATTGCTTGTAGCAGCAATGCTATTGGCATTGTAGGCCATTACCTACTTAGAAACCACTGTTACTGGTTTCTTGAGCATGTTAGGTTTCATAATGAACCAATAAAGCCCTTTTTGTATTCGAAACTTGCAACATAATTCTTCAAGGAAAAAAAAAGTGTCCTTTTAGTGATGGCAAATGTGTACCTCTTTTCCTACCTAGATGAATTCCACTGACTGCAGGGTAAACGGCATTTGTAAAACTAGGGAGAAGTTCCCTTGAACAAATGCAGCCAAATGAGCCAAAGAAAACACTCCCAGAAGAGCTAGGAGAAGTGTTTCAGAGACAACTATGAAAATCGATCTGTGTGTGTCCTACACCCACATCATCAGAAGAGTACTTCAGAAAAGTTAACGGGCTGTATATGACACTATTCAAAGAAATTATCCTTGACAAAAATACTATCCTAATATTTCCAGTAGATTTGAGATCAACCCAATATAGTAATACTAAAAAGACTATTTATTAAACAGACCTCTCCAAGTATATCACCAAAAGCAACAGACAGTTAGATCTGTTGGGTACAGAGATGTTTTGGGTAGATATAACCTCTAAATATGAAGAATGACATGCATTTAGTAGAACAGATTTCCTATTCCTGATGAAATTTCTGCATGTGGGACGGTGAACCTTGTGCTACCTATAGTATTACCACTACTTGTGAAGACAAAGTATTTCGTTCACCAGTTGCATGTGTATCATCATTATTTTACTCAGGATCATCAGCCATCATGAGCTGCTATTCTATGAACTCAGTGACATTAAGGACTAGGAATCGGTATTCCAGTATTGATTTCTGTGTTGTGCTATTATTCAGTTCATTTATTAAGGGTAAAACATGTGGCTACTGAACTGGTAGAGGAGCTCTGCAACTGTTCACAGATAATATGAATGCAGATCCCCACACAGAATAACTTTTTCTTAGAAGCAGCAAATACGTCTCTGTCCAGTAGCAGCCTACTTTTACAGCTGTACATTCAACAGAGGCCCATAATGTCTATACCTGAGAATTGCATTCATCAGAGTAGAAACATTATTAGCTTGCCTTGAACCCAAGCATACTAAAATACTGTAACCAGATGTATTTTGTTAGTGCAGGCCCACTGTATAAGTGTTTTGCATAAACATGTGAGCAGTGTGACCTCCAAAGGCAAAAACTTGTACAGCTGCACTCAGATAGCATAAGAAAACATGTAAACAGCAACACAAATAACAATTTGCAAGATCAAGAATAAAGAACAAACTGAACACAGGGGATGGCAAATGAGCACATCAGCATCTTGCTGAACACGCGAGAAGGACAACTGGCAAAACCATAAACAAGATACGATCCACTGGGAACAGATGACATCCTCCTTCTGGTTGGGCAAGCAATATAACACCACACTCAAGCAAAAAGGTGGGGGAAAAAAGTCACTCTTCAGTTTTGGCTGTCCTCATGGAAGAGCTCTGTAGCTTACTCATTTCGACCTCAGAGACTGAGAGGCATGAAGGACTTCAGCTATCAGCCCTTACTACCTAGCATCATCTCTGTGGTAGGATGTAGTTACAGCTAATTTAAGATTCAAATGTTA
Source organism: Anser anser (assembly GCF_964211835.1). Lineage (NCBI taxonomy): Eukaryota > Metazoa > Chordata > Aves > Anseriformes > Anatidae > Anser > Anser anser. Next base: position 16,714,562 of record NC_139725.1, on the reverse strand, counting down.
AGATTTGACTGTACAGGAACTAACCATTAGCACAAAGTGAGTTGTTAATGAATGCCTGCCTGGCTCAGTTCTGTTTTAAAGTTTAAAATTGGCTTAATCTAGCAGTCTTCTAAATTTTCCCATTACAGCAATGTCTAACTCCATTATTGACATGTATACTTTTATTTACATATAGACACATTTATTCACTTTTGGCATCTGTATTTTTGTTCAATATAATTTCACCTGTTGAAATGGAGGAGTCCAACAAAGGTACCAGAGTATTGTTTCTTTGGTACTTCTTAAATGAGGGAGAGGCAGAGGAATTATTTTCTTGCAAAACATGAAAATAATTAGAAGTTAAGAGGCTATAGTTTTCACAGACTGTAAATTCTCTACCTTTGCAATAGCAGGGATAGCATATTTTTTTCTAAATCTAAAATCACTATTATCCAACAGCAGCGCGTACATTTCTCTTAAGTATTGCTGAAAACACACTCTCAGCAGACATATGGTGAGGCTCACCCGGAGCACAAGAGTTTCGGGTAGAGCTATTACTGGTACAGGCTAGCCCAGACCACTCCTTGGGAAATATAAACCTCAGTTACCCCCCCAGTCATATCCAATTCTTGTTTCAATGTAAATATCTTGACAATTAATACTCAATATCACATTCTGTACAGCATCTACTGATTCCATTTGTTTTTGTTGCTGTTTATTTTTTAATGTAACTGCCACATATGAACAGCTCTTTCTTAAAAAAAAGTGCCTTATGATTTCGTTTCTAGAATTGCTGCTAATGATACATAGTAGCAGCAGTTGTTTCTGCTCTCCATTTAGAGGAAATGGATTATTTCAGCAAATGGAAATACTTTGTTTAATCTAAATTATATCTTAGATCCTTGCAATCAGATCTTATACATGATGCTCAGACGATTAGCTACAAAACTGAATTTACTTTCTAAAAGTTATATATTCTTACTGCCAAGCTTGAATGATGCAGCTGGGATCTCAAATTTTGCAGCATAACTGAAGAACTTTTATTTTTTCTCTTTAATACAGTCTCTAAGTATATCTAGACATGATTTTTTTTCCTTTTTTTTTTTAAAAAAGCTTGTAATGCTGGGATAATGTTTGTCTTTTAAAATTGATCTGGGCCTACAATAAAGTTCTGATGGAAGCTTTTTTTGTTTGTTTAGACTTTCAATATTGCTAATTAATAAAAATGTCAGGATTAGGAAACAATACTGAGATTCCCTCCGTAAAGGAAAACAATGAAAGCTGCACTAGGTTTTTGACTGAAATATTGCTGTAGGCAAACTCAGTTGTAGTGTAACTAATGACTCATGAACTGGGGACTTCCTTCTAAATTACACATCCTGGACAGATACAAATGAGGGCTATTTTGTTAAAACTGATACCTGTCAAATGAGTTTGACTTTAAAACTCTTGTGAACTGTTGATTTCAGAATCGTCTCTCTACCTGAAATTCCTGAATTTCAACTATGTATTCAAAGAATGATTTTTCATTTGAACACCACCAACAAATAACATTTTTGCAGAGTTACCAAAGATATGCCTAATGACTGCACTTCTGTAGTGACATTTAAAACTATATCTTTTTTCATGCACTTCTGAAAATAACTGCTCTGGAAAAGATTCCATATCCATCTTATTAGATGCTTGCAGTTCTGAATCCATAACATAATTGCTCTCAGAATGTTCCATATGTTTTTAATTCTATGTATACGTCAAAGGAACAGCTTGAACTCAGAGAACCTATATGTACATACATAGATGGCAATTTAGGATTAAGCTTCAATTCAAGTTGGAGTTGGACCTGTCTTAAAATACAGAGTAACAAATGTGACTTAGTATGCTAATGAAATCTTTAATTATACTATCAGAACAGTATATACTGAAGAGTGTTGAGAGTAAACAAGAATCTCACATTTGCAGGACACTACATCACAGGATGGAAAGGAAACATGGAAACCTTTTATTCAGGATGACATAACTCAACTATGTATAGAATTGTGCAAGAGCTTAAAGTTGCTTACAGTTAATAGGGTGGACAGTTGTCATGGTCATCATCAGCAACAAGAACAAAAACACATCAGCTGTGCTTGTGCCACATAGAAATTCATGTGTGAGAAACTGATTACTTTAGCATCCAGTCTCTGTATGTCCATATTGTATCTGTGAAACATTATTTTACTATTATTAAAGTAAGATATGTTTCTAGTATTTGCATTGTCTTGTGTTCCGTTGCTTGTGTTTGGGAAGGCAGCCTATTGCTTCTTCACATCTGACACCTCCTGCCCATAAGGCTTGGCTGTACTTTGGGTACAGCAGAACTCAAGAGAAGTTAGCATGTGAAGAGATTGAATAGTTAACTATTTTCTGACAAGAAAAACCTATACAAATGAAACAGGAAGTATTTAAATCAATTGGTACACATAACATTTATCTCTGTGTATGTAAAAGAAGTGACCAGAGTAGGAGGTATCCTACCACTGAACATCTGACTGACAGCACAACACAGCAGATGCCAACTGAAGCACTCAGTATATCAGCATGAAAGCAAAGACTGTAAACAGTTGCTTTTGTGCAGTTACATGAATCTGTGTAGATGAACTGGAAATGAAAATAGAACTATCAAAAACTGTTGGGTACCAAATAACAGTATATAGAATCAGACACTTTAGACTGCCTAATAAATCACAGCAATTCCTCCTGCAGGCATGTATAAGTTCTTTAAGTTCTACATTTTATGACTGAGAAGAACAAATTTTGAAGGTATTCAAATTGAAAGAGATTGTACATTGTCTTTTTGGTCTCAGTTGCTCTTTGTTCATGTTGCCATCATCTAAAGATTAAGAACACTGGCAAAAAGAAAGTCTATTCCAAGTACTGACTAAAGTACAAATTAAGCATCAATATAATGAAAATCTGTAACTAACAAATTCAGGATTGTCTTCTGTTATCAATCAGTTTTGACTGTAGAAGCACTTTTGCGTGTAGTTTGTTCAATTTTGGTTTCTTGAGGGAATTTTATTGTGGTCAAAACTAACTTTAACTATAGTTTTGGTCTAAATAACATCATAGATCCCATAGAAACAACAGAAAATGTTTATGAAGGAAAACTTGTTAGTGTTATATAATACTCAAAATAAAACTAATACTGGAAGAATATACATAAAAGAAGTGCATGTGTATATATATGTTTCTCAGTTTAAGCCAGTAATTTGATAAAAAAGCTTTTTTTTAAATGTGAGTGATTCTTCAGAGTTCCCTTTGTGAGGTTCTTTCAGATTTATCACTAGGAAATTGGAGGCTGGAGGGTTGAAAAGAGTGTTCAGAGGTCATTAGTCACCCTCATGGTCCAAGGCAAAAAAAAAACTAAGAGAGATAACAAAAGCATTTCTGGAAGATACCAGCTTAATCTATAGCTAAAAATCTCTAAATAGGAAATACCCCTAACCCTTTTATAGGCAGTAAACTCTGGTGCTCCTCTGCTTTTATAAGTAAAAAGATCTTGCTTAACACAACACTGCTGCAGTTTAAAGATCTCCCTTCTCATCCTAATCTTAGTGAGTCTTCTCTTTCTCTACACTCAACAAATCTATTTATTAGGTCAAAAACAGAAGGTGGCCTGAAAATGAACTTATATTTTGTGCTCAAAAGGGATGTAGTACTTCTGATGAAGCAAGATATTTATTTCACATGACTTGTAGCTATTTTATAAGTGCAGAACTGCGACATGCAGCTGCATACTATGATTGCCATTCATTGATCCTCTTCAAGCATAGTGCTTTTCCATATTGATTAATATTTATTTTTTCAACCATGTCTCCAGTTTATCAAGACTATTTTTTATCCTAATCCTGTCCTGCTGGGTTTTTCCAATTTCGATTGTTTAGCATCATTTGCATGTTTAACACTCCTATTCTTCATTCTGGAAGTTCTTGGAGTTTTATTTTATATTAGGCTCCTCTGCTCTGAGTTTAGCTACTGCATGTGCAAAACTCACAGATCCCAAGCCACAAACTCCATTTCCTTCTCTTTTCCCTATTATAAGAGATACAATGCTCTTCATACGGAAGAGGCAAAAAAAGTCACTCTCAAACACAGGAGCAGCCTTGTAGAAAACCACCATGCACATCCTCCTGGTCTAACAGTGATCCATAGTTGAGTTGATAGTTGAGGATAACGTAACTGTCAGGAAAACTCTCTCATACCAACATTACCTAGGTCATAACTGCTTAGGTTGCTCATGTAAGATCATTATATGAGGCCATACTAAAGTCCTGCTGAAGTCAAGCTTACTGCTACTTTATTGCTTATTCCATTTACCTATAGGAATTGCAAGCTTGTCAGGAAAAAGCTGATTTTGATGCAGTATATTTCAATCAAACATCTGAGGATAATTATTTCTTTGTTTTCCTGAGCACATTTAAAAATGGATTAGTTCTGTTTCATTCTGAAAAATGAAGCTAAGTGAATTAACTTGTAATTCCTCAGATCTTTTGTAAGACAGGTATATTTCTTTTCATCCCAGTCGTTTGAAATGGTTTTCACATGTATTTTTTACTTCAGAAATAAAACTGCTAAAAATCCTAGGAGTAGAGGTCAGAGTAAAAAGGAATGCTAAAGGTTAAATTTCATTAGGTGATTTGAGAGCATCTGACTTAATATTGTCTAACTGGCTACTCATGATGCATGTAAGAAAAGATCAGCTTCCTACTTGACTTCTTAAAAACCATTAGCTTATTTCCTCCTAAATTAGTTTTAAGGTTGGTGAAATATTGTCATAAGAGGGAAATGAGAATTCAAGATCATACTATCAGAAGAGAAATATTTCTGAAGAAAAGAATATTACTATTATAGGTTAATCAGGCTAAAGCTTGCTTACTTCTTTGATCAAGCTAGGACAATATGCTTCAAAACACTTCAGTAATAAACTAGTCTACCTCTAATATAATTTAGCACATCTGAAAACTGCCAGTCTATTCCCTTTCTTAGACAATGAAAAAACTATCCCTGAATTCTAAACACAAACTAATGAAGACCAAACCCTACCTGTAACATTGCTTTGACTATAAACAATGAGAAGTCTTTTTTCTAAATCAGCCTATTTAAACCTGTTAATCTAATTAGGCTCAACTGCATCTAATTTCCACCAATATAGTGCCACTCTAATTATAAAAGCAAATCAGAAACACCAAAACTGTATACAAAATAGTAAGAGCAAAGGACATTTTTCACCTGCTTTGTCCCCCCTCAATACATTATACTGTAACAGTGAAATCTAGAGTTTGTGTATTTAATTTTGGAGAAATATATCCTTTTCAGACCTTCTATTAATTTCTCCATAGCCATGTTATTTGTATTAGTGACTTTTCTTAATGTCAAGGTAGCAGAAGTTGAAAGTCTGTGCAGAGGACACTGGGCATCCATGACAGACCATTTAATATGAATTAAGATTTAGGACAATACTGCTTGCAGCAATCTGATTACCTTTAGTCAGAAAGATGATTAAGGGTGATAAATTAAAACCTTAAAATTTTCTCTTCAGTGACTGCTCCTCCACAGTAGCAATTTGGACTTTAATAGTACCAACCACCTTAAAGACATCCACTAACGACACAGATGTTTTCCTCTGTCTGCAAAAAATCCCATACTGTTCTTGAACTTCTATCATTATGTTGTACAGGAGATGAATGACTGTATAGCTTAGAGTAAAAAAGTGATTATATTAATACCAACAAACAATCTACTGTATGCATGATATGGGTTTTGTTTTTACACTGTATTCGAACTTTTGAATATTTTATTTTACATTCTGCAAATTAACACTATGTTCTCTTAGCACCAAAGTGAATTAACACAAAGCATCTTACAAAAATGCATAAGCAAACATTTTAAAATGGAATTTATTTTCGTAACAGCATTCTCCCCTAAGGAAGTGAGTGATTGCTTCTGTAAGGATGTTTATTAACAGATAAAATAACTTTGATAAGAACCAAATGCTACTGTTGTTTCTAGCTGCATTATCCTAACTAATGAGTACTATTTATTAACAATTTGAAACAACAAAACAAGATGCACATTCCCTTATTTTTCTACTTGGACATGCAAATAAGACAAGATGAAGTTACACATTTGTTTAGTAAGTGGTTACCAACATAAATATTCTCAGTGATATGTTCCACATCTTAATTACCTAATGAGCAATGACATTCTCAGGTCCCAAACTCATACATCAAAGAAGAAATATATGGCACCCCTTCATGGCTTTTTTTTTCCTTTCTGTCCAGTTTTAGACAAAAAGCTAAATGTATTATATTGCAAACGGCTAGGAAACAAAGATCAGCCCTGCCCCTCTGTGTTTGCCACTGTGAGAATGGCAACTGCTAGTGACATTCGTTTTTTTCTAGTTTTTGAAAGTAAGAGGTGATGTACTGTTCAGAAACATATTAAATTCCTGTGTTATTGCTGATGATAGAACATGAAATGAACCTGAAGAAAAAAATATCACTGATCGAGGATAATGATAAAAATGTATTAAGATTTAGAATTTTTTAGAACCTCTACCATCCTTCAAGTTTCAAAGAAGCATCGATCCAACAATCAGTCACAGATTTTTATCTTTCAAAAAAAATTAGTGAATGCCAAGCTTTGATTTTGTTCATCAGAAACAGCTTTCCATAAAAGCGTAGAGGGTTTAACAAATTAAAGAAAGGACCAACAGATAAGTACTTACTGTACAGAAGCGAAGAATGAGAGCAAGTAAGCTCTTGGATCATACTACGTCCATGACATGCTCATGGTGCTCTCCATTGCCTTAAAAAAAATATATAATTTTCTTTGTCATATTAAGATTCAATAAAAGAGAAAATGCTTTAGAGTGTTATATATATTTTCCTATTGAAAGCCATGTTGCATTTTACCTTGGAGCTCTTCAATCTTTCTTTAAAAAGAAGTTCTTCAGTGCTGTGTAGACTTCTTAGTTCCTAGAAGCAAAAGAATTTAAATTCATTTAGACGTTTTTGCATTGTCATGGGATACATAAAAACTTCAGACTTTCTTCTCTAAGAACTTTAAATTGAAAAGATAGTCATAAAGAAGGTAAAGAGATAGTTATAGAGAACTTCTGTGAAGTGATTTACTGATAGATTCAAATTCTATTTGAGAAAGCAAGGTATTCAAGAAAGCAATAGAAAACTATGCTAAGAAAAAAGTCAAAATGCATTCTTCCTTCTCAATTCACAGAGGCATATCTATTAGCAAGTCAAAAAAAATACAACAGTATATAGATACTAATTGTGCTGGGGAGCATGTAGCAGCCCTACTCACCAACAAGGTATTAGCTATTCCATAAAGACACAAAGCAATCTACGTAAATGGGCCATTTGGACATTGCTAGTCATAAAACTGTATACTTCTCCAGAGAAATGTAGATTTCACTCTTTCAGGAACAGCTTCCTTGCTCCCCTGCCACATACCTTTTATAATGTTCACGTTGGGCTGGACACAAGACTTCTAATACCTTTCATGAAGCATTGTGTTGGCCAGCTAGGAAATCCTTCTGTATGTTAGTTTTATGAAAAGGGAAATTGAAAGGTCAATGCCTTCTACAATATTTTGGAAATTATTTTTCCTTTTGTCTTTAAGGTTAATTAATTAATTTTAAACATCCATAATAGTGTAAAGTTGTTGCAGATGAGGAAGCTAATTGACATTCAGAATCAACACTAAGTCAAAAATGAATTAACTAATTCATTTCATTAACTGTTGTTGGTGAACACAAAAAATGTAGCTCATTACTATTGACCAGAGTAAAATTTCATGCAGTTGTTAACTCTGTTAGCTAAAAGTGATAGAAAAAAGAAATAAACATAAATTTCAGGATATTACTTTCTTTTTCACTATCTTCAAAACACAATGGAAAGAAAAACTGTAAGAAGATGACTTAAAGAAACTAGTAGGTGGAGTAAAAAACATTATACACTGCTTCTTTTTTCCTCATATATACTTCTGGCTTCCAAGCAGTCACATGTAAACTTCCGGGATGGTTTAAATCTTTGGTAGAGAAAAGATTGAACTCAGTAGCACAGTAATTACTTGCCTGTGGTAGAAGAAATTAACATTTACAGTCTTGCATAAAAGCCATAGAATTGATAGCAAAGCTTCATGGAGGTAATTAAACTTTAAGAACCTCAACTGCTGAGTAGCTACTTTATCAAATAGCAAACAATAACTGAAAGTGGCTACACTTTTTTTTTAATGACTGGTGATAAACAATATCTCAGTTTGCCCATTGCTAACATGAAAAACTTCAGAATTGAAAATTCATTCTTTTGAAGGTAAGAGTAATTTTGCAAGTGCATACTGGTTACTTCAAAACACCAAACAAGTATGTAATGGTGGCTAGTGTCAGTTTGGGGCAAATTTAACACCAGTCATAAAGCACTCATCACTTATTGTATGGATATATTTACTCAGTGCTTGAAAACAGTTTTATCCCAAACACATTTGGATATGTACATCAGGCCCTGCTAGACTGATCTTCAGTAGTTTTAAGGACAGGAAACCTAGCAAATGGGATCAGACCAAAGCCCCTACAGTCCACAGAGACAGTTAGGTTCCAGTAAGGGCAAACAGAATTATTAAGGTAAATGGAGGAAAGAATTTACAAATTCAGAAAATGTTGAAAGTCATCTTTCTTCTTCTACAGACTTCCAAGTTCCATCAACCAGTTTTATTTATTGCTTGTTGCACCCTCCCCCCAGAGATTATATAACTCTTCAACCTCAAAGAGATTATGATAAACATTTCGACATTGAGTTCACTGAATATGACAGCAGAAGACAAGACCTAGACTGGGAACAATAGTTAACTGACTAGCATAGGACAGAGGAACCTCACATGTCTTATAGAGCCTAAAAACCAAGATTGCAGAAAAAGGTTTACTTCCAAGATGTAACCCAGTTTACTTGGTACATATAGAAGACTACCATCATAAAGGATGTGTTCCTGTTCCTTTCTGAGACTTTTTACATAGATTTCCTGCGTTCCAAAGTGATTTCTGTCAAGAGGAAGTTTTTAAGAAGTTTGAACATAAGGGACGTTTCAAGAGCTAGAGTATATGATGAAAATACTTTCATGCCACAGTACTACAACAAAACCTATTTGTAGTAAGGACAAATTTAGTAAATACAAGGTGAACAAGAACTTTGTTTCAACCAGCAGCCATTAGCACTGAAGTTATGACAAGTATCTAAAAGAAATAGACGTAAAAGAGAGAGGTAAAGTTAAAAATGTCAAATTTACAAGTTTATCTGCCTTTAGCAAAAGTTTTTATAAACGACTTGGGAAAACAAAAGCCATTGGAAAGCCTATATTCCTTCCTTTAAGACATGCAAAAGAAAAAGAAACACATCCCAAGAGTTGTTTTTTTCCTCTTTGTTCAAGAGAGAGAGCAGAAGCAAAGCCTGCTGAAAGTATGACTTGAAGGAAACACTACAGGAATGGAGAGCTATTACAATTACCAAGGCAAGTTATGCAGAAAGAACAAACAGTACAGCAATAGAAAGAGAAGTACTTCAGTTACAAGAAAAAAAAAATCAACAACAGGAGACAGACAGACAAGGCATCAGTAGAAACAGAGTAAATTCTGGAATGGTGGCAGAAACATCAGCGAAGAATTCAATTAATTTAGGGAAGTGTTACATACACAATTTCTAGCATTCTGGTGACTTCACCCCAATGAGCAGCTAAACACCACCACAACTGCTCCCTCTACCCCTTCTTAAAGGAAGAGGGGAAGAAAAGATGATAGAAAAGGGCTCAAGAGTTGAGATACAGACAGGAAGATTGCTCACCAATTACATACATGGGCCCCGCATACTCAACATAGGGAGATTAATATAATTTATTGCCTAACAGATTCAAGCAGTAAGAAACAAAAATCAAACTATAAATACCTCTGACCCAGACACCATCTTCTACATCCTCCCCCTGAGCAAAGCAGGGGAACTGGGGCCGGACTCTAACACTGTCTCTGCTGTTCCTTCATGGTCACTCTCTGCCCCCACTCTACACGGGCTCCTCCACAAGGCTGCAGCTCCAGCAGGGGCTCCCCACGGGCCGCAGCCTCCTCCAGGCCACATCCACCTGCTCCACCTGGGGCTCCTCCACAGGCTGCAGCATGGAGATCTGCTCCATGTGGGACCCATGGGCTGCAGGGGGACAGCCTGCTCCACCGGGTGCCTCTCCACAAGCTGCAGCAGAACTTCTGCTCTGGCACCAGCAGTACCTCCTTCTCCCCTGACCTTGGTTTCTGCAGGGCTAGTTCTCTCTTTACAGTTTCTCACCTCTCTCTCTAAGGTGCTGTTCCACAGCAGTTCCCCCACACCCCCTTTCTCCAATGTGCTCTCTCAGAAGCACACCACATGTCACTCACTTAGCTCTGGCCAGCAGCAGGTCTCTTTTAGAGCTGGCTCTGTTCTAACACAGGGCAACTGCTGGCCTCTGCTCGCAGAAGCCACCCCTGCAGCCCCCCCGCTACCAAACCCTTACCACATAAACCCAATACAACCATACCCAGTGAAATAGCAGCTGTAGACAACACACTGTTTTTCCTCCCACTAAAAAGAAAGAGAAGCACAACCTAACTTATAAAGCAGCTGCAGGAACATGTAATCACAATCAGAGTCTCATTTCATTCATCTGTGGTCATTAACAGTGTTACTTCCATCTCATTAGCTCATCTGCTGCATCCAATTTTGTTGTGCAGAGGATTGCAAAGACCAAAGAGAAGTGTCTCTGGGCTAGAGGCTCCTTTTAACTGTTTGAATAATATATCATGTTCTACTTGGTTTCTTTAGGGTGGTTTATGATGCAGATGCTTGCAAGAGGAAGATGTAGTGCAATATGACTAGAGTAATTACAACAAGACAAAGTGGTTAATACATATTTTCTAGTTTATAAGGGAGTTTAAATTGTCATATGGTCTTCTGTTGAAACAGCTTCGAAGTAGTCTGCTAGCCCACAAGGAAACCTGTGTGTATGGTTCTTCTAAAACCTGCTCTGGTCAAATTCTATTAGGATTTGAGGAAAAGCGGAAGGGAGCGCTCCATGATGGCAGAGTCATAAGGCTTCAACTCAGTTCGAACATGGACCACATTCTGTGAAGATTTTCAGGGCTATTTGACTTATTAAATCCACCTAAATACTTAAATAATTGCTATGTGGATTAGAAACTAATGTTCCGAAACTGATCCTGTCATGTTGCACGTTAACCCATTTCTTCGACTTCATTGAGCAAAATCCGTGTCTAAATGGCTGATGACTTTTACAGTCTATAAAGGTCTATTATGCATACAAAATGCATTAATACTAAAAATTAGTTCCATTGTTTTTCTGAAATTTGAATCTAACTATATTTGCATAAATATATCCATTTATCCACACTTACAGGACTTCACCTCTGAAGTGCGGTAAAATAACTACTAAACAAAATTTATTCTAAATCTTAAAAACAGCCCAAAGACCTCCTCTAAGTTTTTGCAGTGGACTATCTTCAGGATTGTCATTCATAAAATAATGAAGTATTAAATTCTTTTTTTTTGTTGTTTTTCAATTATCTTTTTTTTTTTTTTTTTTCCCTCTGTGTTTCTGTCTTTTGTGTCATGGGGTTTGTCTCTTATTTCTGTCCCAAATTTTGTTACAATTCTGTCAGCTAGTTATAAACTAGAGGCAGTAACATGTACTTGTAAGTGTGCGATGCACATCCATAGGTCTATTTAAAAACTCAGAAATTAAGTTCATAAAACAATAGGACTTAAAAACAAACAAACAAACAAACATCAAGTCACCAAATGTGTAGTCAACAAGAGATGCTTGGCTAAAATTTTCCTCCAAATTGTTTCATTTTGTTTTGAATCTGAATATGAACTTAGATCCATTTATGAGGCTAGCTTTGAATATTCAAGCCTGAAAATTGTAATCCTCTCATTAAAATTGATAGAAACAGATACTGAAAAAGTATGAGTCTACCACACCAACATTAAAATATTTCAGATATTTTAAAAAATAAACTTAATTCAGAAAAGACTAAAGATTGACAATCTGCAGGGATTTGTCTGTGATGCTCTTATGCAAAAGACTAAAGATTGATAATCTGCAGGGATTAGTCTGTGATGCTTTTATGCTTATTCCCAAAACCTTCCTTGGGGTAAAATTAACTGAAAAGTTCAGACTTCACACTGAAAGGATCAGGAAATTCTAAAGTGATGAGGACTGGACTGTCTGATTACTGTAACCTGGAATAACAGTAAATATTTCTATTAGACTGATTAATTCTTTACTGGCCATATGTTTAGGATAATAAAGAATGGGACTATACAATATGCCATCATGAATTACTATAGCATGTTTGGAAGCTTTCCATAGTGACCAGTTAGGAAAAACAAACAAACAAACAAAACAAAACAAAATACACAAGAATAGAAGGTATGAAACCCATGTACAGTTCATAAAGAAAATTTTTCCTGGACCCTGAAAGCTTGCTCATCAAGCATATCTGATATGGGAGGGAGGGATGGAGAAGGAAAATAAAAATAAATTAAAAAAAGGAGGCTGAAAAGCTAGACTTTGGCATATCTTCCTTTATTTTATTGTTATTGTTGTTGTTCTGCCTGTAAATCAGAATTTCTAATCAACTAAATGTGCAGCACTGTATCCAAAGTTCTTAGAATAACAACTAAGAACTTTGCCAGTGAAAGACAAACAGTGTAATAGCTATGAGATATAGCTAAGATTTTGTATTGTTTTAGAGACGAGAATCCATAACTTCAAATCAGGAAGTATTTAATATCAAGCCTGATATGAAATGAGAAATTATGCTATCTAGCTGTTTTTGTGCATTGCTTGAGCACCAACAGTAAGCTTGCACGCAAAGTCTACTGTCCTTACAATGACACTCATCATGTCATCATCTGTGTTTGTGGTTTTCATCACTAAAGTTGAAAACTGAAAAAGTATTCTTGAGAGGAAAGGTTACATGAATTTGGTTGACTGCATAGAGAAGTACAGAATGAAATGGAAAAGAAAAATGTAAATCTAAATATGTCAGGGCATATTTTATTGTCAGTCAGGAGGAAAGAGCCTTGACTTCTGTTTGAGAGCTGCACTGTAAAGAGTGCTGTCTGACCTGCTGTTACAAAACATGTTAGTGTAGAGCTAGGACTAAGTGTTTAAACTCATCTTTCCCACTCCTGGGAAGCATCGTCCTATCATCTTTTTATTAGAGGTGTAATTTTTCATGGGCTCCAGATGATGTCCTACACTTTCAGCTCAATCTAGCAAAAAATATGCTTTGAGAAAATGTGGTCTTAAATCTCCGTTTCCTGTTGGAGTTAGTCTTAGGCAATAATCAGTGTTGGGTACTTCTGGTTTCTGTCTGGGTTTAAGACCTTTCATTGGAATTATCTTTATTTAATAATTCTTGGCATGGAGTAGGCTAGAATCATAAAAGTACTCCTTTCTCAGACTGACAATCAAATTAATTTCAATCCCAATTCTCCACTTTTCTGTTCTCTGCTCTCTTCTCCCTGCACTATCGTTTATTCAACTGTCTTCTGGCACAGACAGCTGGTGTAAAGAAGAATTAATTTTCCAAATTTGGCACTAATGTGAAGAGGTTGGAAGTATAGACAGATCATTTTTGAAGTCATTAGTGAAATTCCAGCTCATTGCCAACCCTAATAAAGGATTATAATTTACAGACATGGAGAATGAACTTGAAAAGACATAAATGACACCGAATACTTCATAACTGAATGGACAAATCATGATAACCAAGTGACAATAGAAAAAAACTTGCATACATTATAAGAAATCAAAACTACGTGACAAATGTCATATAAAATCAATTCTAAAGCTTCCAAAAATCTTGGAAACCAATTATTCTAACCCGTTTTTCAAATGATGGACTCGTGGGTTTATATGTCTGTACTGCTATACCTATTTCAGTAATCTAAATACATATTTTATTTTTTTTTCCCTTACTGAAGAAGCATGAGGATTTTGTTAGCCCTTGGACTCAGAGCAGGGTAAGATATATAATGGGACATATGTTATGGGACAGGAAAACCACCTTTCAGGTTCTGGGGACAGGCAGTCAGCTTCATGGGAAGAATTTCAATAGGACCATTACTTTCACTGAGCTTCCATGCAAACTCACCGAGAAGTCAAAATATACTATGTATAATCATATAAAATCATCCACTAAAGCTTCAGATGAGTACTTTCTTACTTCTTCTGACACTTCACTGCTTGGGAGAAGCTCCTTTAAAAACAATGACAAAAAAAACCCCAACCATATTGCACTGTGGTTTTATTTTGGTGCTCAGAAAAAAAAAAAAAAAAAAAAAAAAAGTGAGAGCTGTGAGCGATGCTTATCGTGCAAGTTAGTATTGTACCTTTGTTATCTTACTCTTTTTTCTATGTTTATTTTTTGTATTCACTTTCTTTTTCTTTCTTATTTTGCTGATCGCCATGAAGAAGGTGGGACCAAGAGCTTGCCTCCTCCCCATGCTGCCCACCTCCACCACACCCCAGCTGCGCTGACCCCACTCCCAACCTGCTGACTTGACTTCTTGGCTGGACCGGGGACCTGACTCACTGCAGCTGTCTTGAATGCTGGGCTGAGGCTGATCCTGAGCACTGCCCCAGTCGGGGTCCTGACCCTGACCTGCTGGTGCAGCCTCCCAGCTACTCCTGGGGGACCCTAGTCTCCAGCTCGCCTGCCCCGGCCAAGCAGCCTGACTGTGCTGCTCCCTGATATAGGGCTTGCTTTCCTTCTGTGTGCTCAGATGGAAGGGCCTGCAACGAAAGTGCAGGGTTAGTACTGTTGCTTTGATTTTTCCACCAGTCACTATCTAAACTGAAAATCATCTGATTCCTTGGCTTAGATAATAAATGCCTCCCCATGTAGTTCCTTCTTTTCCCTGACCCAAAGCATCCCTTTTTACAATCACTTTCCAAGAAGCAACACTCTGTTTTTTATCTTCACCAAAATTGTCTTAGTTAGTACTTCAGGAAACACAGAGAACTTTACCATTAAAAAGAAAAAAAAAAGAAAAAAAAAGAAAAAAAAAGGAGAAAATATCCAAATAAAGTGAACAAAAAGAAATGATTGATAAAGGCATACTTCCAAATGCCATCAGTAACAGGGCTAGTGACAATATGCGCCTGGAATACCTTATCATAAAAGGATGCAAATCAAAACCTATTTCCCTTTATTTTTCTTTGTTGACAGCAGATGTTAGGAACATTAAAAGCAGACAGTGAATGTGTGAAGAGATGTATTAAATGAGTCTCCGGGATGACTGGCACTTCGGAGTTGCAGAGAATTCACTGATGAAGAGATGATGAAGTTTACTGACTTTGAGGCTATCACAGAGTTATCTTTGTGGAGTTCATAAAATGGAAATGCTGACTCAGAATTTGATTAATAGTTTTATCTAGGAGCTAAATTATTCAACAATTAAAAACACACTTTAAGAAGGAGAGATTCTTTTTTTTTAGTCTCTTAAAAAGCTTAGAATACTGATTAGATAGGCTATAAAATTCAAATCAGCATTCGTGTGATTTGTTTGCTTGTTTGTTTTGATAAAATGGTATTTTATCTGAAATCAAACATAAACTAAAAGACTAATGGAGATAGATCCTGGTGGTCTGTTTCACCTATGGGTATTTCTTAGCATAGCTTTGCCAAGACTTGTTTTGTTGTTTTTAAGACCGTTTATGTAATGTTCACATAAATGTGAACCACAAGGACAGAATTACTTCATGTTTAACAGATGTCAGTGTTTCAGCATTAAATCCTGTTTATTTACAGAAGATAATAACATATCTTGTAATCTGTCTCCAACTGATGATCTGCACTAGTGACTTCAGCTGTCTGATGAATATTTAACTTTGTCTTTGCTATCATACCATGTTACCATATCTGCATGAAACTCAAGCTGTTATGTTAACCTTTGTTTTTAAAAAAAAATGTATTTTTCATTCAGGTTCTGGTATTGGTAAAGTTGCAAGACAGATGACACCAGACAGGAGTTTTCATGGGACATGTTTTTTTGCCAAAGAATGGGAACAGCTGCTCTTTTGTGGTGCCAGGGAAGCGTTTGGAGATGTGTCCCTGCGTTGTGCTAAAGGCACGGCATTTGTGTCAGGCTGGTCAGTTATGGGCTGATGTTACTCTCTTATGCCAGAGCTGACCCACTGACTTGGTTAGAGTGCAGAATCAAGTCTGCATGAAAGGCATGGAATCCCACAGAAAGAAGCTATACTCAAATAGCTATATTCATGTTTTTTCTAACACTATAAATAAATTAATTAGTATAAAGCAGAAATTCATGGAGATGCAGGATATTGAAATTCATGGCTACTGACTGACCATAATGCAGATAAATTCATGCCTATTTATAACAATGTGAAGTAAACTACTATTTTATATTTTATTTTATTTTATTTTATTTTATTTATCTTATTTTTTTTTTATTTTTATTTTGGTTTGTTTGTTTGTTTTGAATCCTGGCATCATCCTTTGGCTTACAGTTCTATCAGTGCTGGTGGAGGGCATCTTAGTGCAGGTGAGACACCTCCTAATGCACTATATTAATGAGGATATTTGCAATCTTTTAGCTAAGAATGCTCTATCATTGAGCAGCAAGGAACATCTGCTTCTTCCATAAAAGAAGAAGAAAAGCTGAATGGCGAATTTGAATTTGGTTCCATGCATTTGTTATGACGATGATTACCAAAGTACAACAGGGCTTTCCACAAAATCATAATTAGTACAGTGATGAATCCATGCTTTGGCTATGCAGGAGGAGGGAACTTATGCCCTGTCTGACAGCCAGTAAGACAGCCCATAACCCTTGCCTATCCCTTCTTTGTCTCACTTTATCCCTGTGACTCCCATCCAGTACCAGAAGGAGGCCTCCCATTGGCCATGCTTTACAGTACATTGCATCTCCATTCTGGAGAGGTCCTGAGAGCACGTAGCTAACAACACAGGGTGCAAACAATGTTCAGTCTTGTTGGTGGCAGATTGCCTGTGATTTTCTAAGAAATGTGTCTACTGGACTGAATCGAGGCACAAATCTAGTTCCCAAGAGAGATGGTGATCTGGGAACAGTCGTTTGCCCTCCTCATGATTGAGGGTGCAGCTATGCCCCTGCTATCTGTGCAGGTTACTCCTGCTGATTTCTGAGTCTAACATTTTGCAAAGGTCTTGTTAAGACACAGACACGTATGAGTCTTCAAGCTCTTTCTAAAGTAGTATGTAGTGAGTTGTAATGTAGGAGTGAGCCTATGTTTGTAGAGCCACAGAAGAGGGAGATTAAGAGGTGGTGTTGCATGTCTGCTCTGGAAACACCTCTTTCACACTGGTACAGTGGCATAAAAAGGTCTGCAGGAAGGTGATTTCTCCATCTGACATCCCAGATACTTAGGGTTCTTCCTTCTCTGTAAGCAGGGGAGAAGGACACTTGTCCTTTGAGCAGCTGAATGATGACTAAAAACAGGCATTTAGTCTGGACAAGGTGTCTCACCCAATTTCAGATTACTGCTTTCAGTCAGAAAAATTGTAGCCATAGTGAAAAAGGAAATAAAATCTGGGAGCCTTCTGAGATTTCCTTGTCACAACTCTGCATACTAAACAAAGCACAAGTAAAAGCATATGGTGGGTATTTTAATGCCTTCACATGTCTGCGTATCTAGGAAAGAGAGCAGCTTATTCTCTTACATTCTGAAGAAGTTTAATAATTTCTATTAAAGTTCTCACAGCAAATTGATTTTTTTTTCCTTTTTTTTTTTTTTTTGGTGCAACACATTTTTAGGGGAAAAACAAAGTTCCTTGAAAAGAAAAATTGCAGCTTTTATATTTTTCCCTGAAAGCATCTATTAAATTAAATTGTCAAAATATGCCAATCTCTTGACAGCTAGAAATTATGTGGGTGTTTCAATATAAGGAAAACTATTTTGTTTTTAATTGTGGCAGCATCTGGAGGAGTGTCCGATCTTATAAGTAGCTCATGCCTATCTAATTTAAAGAGCTGCCAGCTGGTTCACACTACACACATGGGTTTCATTTTCTTTACTGCAGGAAACTGAAGAATTCCACTGGAGCAAGTCATGTCTGAACAGTGCTTAGTGTTACTCGCTGGGGTATGGTGACAGCTTCATGTTGTTATAATACGATGCACTTCACTGAGAGCTCTGATTAATAGTACTAGGCTGATTTTTTGAAGGTATTTGACCAGGCAGCTGTTGCCTCATGTATTCAGATCAGTCTTTCAGAAAATCAAGAACAGAATTAGTGTTGTTGCTTCACTGCATGTATCATTCATCCTGAACTCTTTCATTATAAATGTTGAATACTTGTAATTTATGTCATCAATATGTTGCGGTCTTTTGCTTAATGCATAAAAGAGCACATTATTATTCTCTATAGACCCTCTAGCCATGGTAAAGCTAAACTGCAGTCATTTGAAAATCAGCTAAGCTCCTAAGAAAGTACTTACTGGCCAAAGCCTACTAGAGAAAACTTTCAGAATAAATAGGATGATTTACACTTGTAAATCCTAATACAGAAAATCAGTGAAAAAGAAAAGCAGCTTTTAAATATGCACATGAGAAAGTAACAATGCAAACAAAACTTGTTTTATATAGGTATGAAATCCTGAGCTGCTACTTTCTTTAATGCTTTGGTTTTTGGGATAGATACGAGTCATAACTTAATGAACACATCATCCAGGAAAGCGTACCTTGAAGTTTGTTAAGTGGTAATTAGAAAGTTCAAGAAAAAAATATTGTCCATTGGGGAAGGGAGGAAGCAAAGCTTTGCTTTTGACATGTTTGGATTGTTTTTTAGTATTAAAAAGGTCTGGCTTTATATCATTGGAATGTATTTCAGTTCTGTTTTTCCGGAATATTGTTCATTCATAGATCTATCTTCTTTCAGACCTTTTACATTTTGTAATTTAAAGCTGTCTTAAAATGACTTAAAATTATTTTTATAACCTTTTAATTTGTCCTCTTGTGCTTTTTTGTTTGTTTGTTTTCCCTGACTGTAACAAAACCAGATCTCAAGTGGGAAGGCTGTTGTGGACATGAGAGTTTCTAAGAAATGCATTCACAATGATTTAGACTTTCAGGGCTCCGAAGGTTTAAGAATCTGTGTCCTTTCTGAAACTCGAAACCTGAATTCAAACTATCTGAATCTGCAAGCATCTTTGGACAGAGAATAGCCTGCTTAGCTCATCATTTCTATCATTTCTATCTTTCTAGCATAGTTTCCACAAGATATTTTCTCATGTTTTAGTACAGATGAGTTTTAGAAGCCTCCAGAGACAGAACTCAAACCATCTCCAGGGGGGAAATTATCCCACAGGCTGACAGACCTCTTGGTAGGGGGCAAAGTGAAACCGGGCCTCCCTGTGGGAATCCTGCAGTGACAAATTCTTGGCATGACTGTACTGTCAGAGCCTGCTCTCCCTCACTCAGCACCTCCGCTTCTGAATGCACATTACCCAGGGAGTTCAGTAATGATGAGCAATAGGATTGGAAACTCACTTGAATCTAAGGACAAGTTGCAACATGCGTTAAAGATGCTCTAAACCTCTTAGGATCGCATCCCTGTTTCCAGACATCTTCCTAGGGTGTCCCAGTGTGGGCAGGAAATATGTTACAAATCGTACTCATGTTTGGGATGTTTCATTAAAACACAGTTAAATATTTGCAAAGGCAGACAGTAACCTTGCACATAGATGATGATTTTGCAAACCCTGGAAGCAATGGGCAGCTACAAAAAATGACTTGTGGCAGTACCCCACTCAAGCCTTAAATCTAGCCATGCTTCAACAATTCTTATTTAAAGGTGCTGTAAAATCACCAATTTGCATTCTGACCTGTTTTTCCTTACAATATAACATTGAAAAATATATTACAGTACATACTTCTTCTATTAGTAGTAATACATGCTATTTATTTTTGTGGTAACAAAAGCAAAAGATAGTACTGTAAGTACAGTAGATGCGTACAAATTGTTTCCTGCATGGTAATAATGTGTGCATGAGCAGTTTCTCTTGCTGCACTTGAATGATCAGAATATCATACTTTAAGAAACATAATTTATTCTCACTTCTATTTGTTTTTAAAAAACACAAGTAATTATACTTGCTTTAACAACCAGGACTGTGTAATCTCTTTCTTTATATTTCTCTGCTTGCAAATACTGCATGAAGGGATGAGACTCACATATTTCATCTGAAGCCTCATTAAATGTGTTCTGGTTGAAGCTCCAACAATAAATGTGAAAAAGGAGGCTATGCTACTCCCCCCACCCCCACCCCGTCTTCATGCCAAGTATATATCACCATGCTGTTAAAACATTTAGCATGTGATTGAGAAAATCAGAGTGATGCACAAATAGCACTACAGTAGGAAGTAGGAAATCCAACCTCAGTGACACAGAGGACAGCATGCAAAGTAGCTAATTCTGGAGGAACCTTGGCAGAATGAGAAACAGCTAATATTCTTGTGGCTCTCAATGGTGACTCTGTGAGCTTCATGGAGGGCCACACACTAAATCACAACCTGGGATCAATTTTCAGACTGGTTTAGGACTGTAGATGATAGACAATATTTGGGTAATGTATTTCACAGTCTTTGGGCAAAAACCCACTGCTCTGCTTCTTTCTTTTTACGTTGCAGAGGACGTTTGGCATGCCATGCCCCTCACATCGTGCATTCATCTGGTATAGGTGGTTCTTCACCCACAGTGCCCACTGATAAAGGGAAGTGCCAGTGTTGGACTATAACAAAATCATTTTCTTTATTTCAACTTACTCTTCATAGCTTTCAATGTAAGAACAATCTTTCTCTTTGATTAATATCATACTCAGCTGTGAACACTTTTTCTTCATTTCTACCAACAGATTAGATAGTTCATGTCAAATCAAGAGGGGTCAGACTTATTTTTCAGTCTGTTTTCAAACTGAAGGGCTAAGAGGCCTACAGCATGAGTTTGCATTTAGTTTGGTTAGCTTCTAAAAATTATTAATGAGAAATTAGGTTTCTGCAAGAGAATGTTAATTTTGAAAAATATCAAGTTAGTAGAAAGGAAAAAATAAGCTTTCTCTTTTTTTTTCCTTAATGTCAATACAATATAGATGGTTGTATTATAAGTTCATTCTGTCTATCCCAGACTCCTGATTTCTTTTGGAGAGACTGATTTATGATCAAAGTTGAGTTCAGTTTTGATGGTATTATATGCTGCCCTCAACAGTATATTCAGGAGACAGACCACAGAGACATCAAAGGGACTGTGTTGCTGGTGCATTTTATGATAAAACATAACTTTCTCCTGGAAAATAAGCTGATACAATCCATTCACATCACACTGGCAACAGAACAGCCATCAAACAAAAATACTCTTATTGTCCTGAAATGGTGTTTTTCTAACACAAAACAAGTCTCCTATGAACACTCACTTAGGAAACATTTTGCCAGAATTTTTATATTGTCATATGAATTCTTCTTGACTATCCTTCACCTGTTTATAAACTCTTAATCCTCCAGATAAGACACAAAAATAGTATGAAATGATATGGATCCAGTAAAGAAGAAGAATAAATTATAAAAAATAAAATAAAAAAGATACAGAATGAAGGAAGTAACAGAAGCACTAAATTGCCTACAAGCCACGTAAGACCGCATAAGCTCGAGCTGTCTCCTGTTTCGCGTTTGCATAAAATTTTCATTCTGTTTGAGGTGCTCATTTATGGAATTCAAAGTCATTGCAGACAACTCATAATCAGAAGCAAGCATTCAATGAATTTCTAAGATAACTTTCTTCAACTAGAGTAGTTAGCTTGGTGGATAAAAAGTGTGGGAAGAACCAAAGGACTAGCAGTAAATCCATATTCTCTTTTGTATTTCCCTCAAAGGCTGGGATCCAACATTTATTCCAAAACGAAATTAAACAATTTAACAATTACCTTCAAATGCTTGGCATTTAAATGCTTGAACATTTCATAAGACAAATTATCCATGTCTGGGGGAAGAAATTCTGAAAACCAGGTTATACTTCTTCAGGTTCATTAACTCTGAGTCCAAAATTGTAATATAAATCATTTCCAACCCAATTTTCAAGAATAGAATTAAATATTTAAAAAAAATTAATTCTTATGCTGCAAAAAGTCAGGTCCAGAGTTACCACCACTGCTATTATTAGCAAAACCCATCTATCTTCCATAATCTCAAATCACTTTTAATTAATCCATATATTGCAAGATAAATTTCATTACAGCTGACCCTTTCTATCTTATCCCACGTCTAATATAAAGTATTTTTATTAATAATATCTCAGACATCGCCTCTTTGAATTCAGTGTTGCCTTAAATGGAAGGGTGCTTTGCTTCTGTGGTCTAGATCAGCTCATTCTGCTCATTATAAGCAGAATTGTTGTATTAGTAAAATCTTTTTCCAATTGCCATATCACTACTAGTGTCGAAGGGAATGACTGAAAATTGTTTAATGACAGATCTGGTACAATGGATCTTCTTATGGGATGACAAAGACACACAAAGTAGGATGCATGTCACCTAATTTCAGCTATGCCTAATAAATGGAAAGAGGTGCTTCCACAGGCCTTATCCTACTCACTTTAGACAAATCCTTAAAATGGAAATACCTATCTCGACATACCTGTCTTTGTCCATTGACTAAAAAGAAAACTTAGGAGACACATAAACTGTATACTGGCTTTTACACAGCTAGAGTTGGAAGAGATGAACGATACCTGCAGTTTCTGAACAAATGCTAAAAAGGATAAATCTTAGAGTGAGGAACTATCCACCAACTAAATAAAAACCTGGAATGTAAGTCTAGCACTGATTCTGTTGCAAGGATTTTCTGTTGCCATTGTGGCCAATGATTGCCCCATGCAATTCTGAGCAACTCATTTCTCTTTTCTTCTTGTTAAAAAAGTAAGCCATACTAATTGTCAAATTAAACATTCAAGCACCCATGCTGATTTAAATGATTAAAATGTGCCTGCATTAAAAAGAAAAAAAAAAACAAAAAACTTGAGAATAACTTAGAATGTACCTCCACTTGGAAAAAAAAAAGGCATAGATGAGCGATTCAAAATACTGAATTGAAGCTTTCTGAGCCTTGAAAAGAGATTTCACATGAGTGAGCTGAGTATTGTAGATACAGAAGATGTATTTTCTTCTGTCATTATTGACATTGCACTATTGTAGATACAGAAGATGTATTTTCTTCTGTCGTTATTGACATTGCACTAATCACCTACATGTCACCAATCTGTGATGTAAGGAATACTATTCAGACCAATTAAGACTGTACCTACTCTTTTTCCAATTAGATTTTAAAGGGTGTCCAGAGTTGTTTACCATTGCACAGAATATTCATCTCACTGAGGTCTGGTTTATTATCCCGATTTACAGATCACTCTCTAAAATCTTGCAAGAAGGCTAGAATAAGATGACAAAGCTCTAAGCAAATATGAAATAAAATAAGACAATAAAGTAAATAAAAATGAGTAATAAAATGCTGTATATCTCCTCACTAGTATTTTCCATACTGTGTTATGGAATGAAATATTTTTCATTTAATTTACCAATCAATAGAAAAAAATGTCAGACCTCAGTAGAGCAGAGGTAAATTGGTTTTCAAGGAAGAATAAAGCAGAGAACTACTCTAGTTGTAAGTTGTGAGGAATAACTAAATTAATAACTTTCAGTCAGACTTCAGAAGGATAAGACTGCCCTCCTCACAGAAGGATAGTAATAAAAGCCTTCAAAAACTTCATCTGTCTGTACTTCCAGGCATAGATTTACAGTAACATTTAGATTGTTACTTAAGCAGGGAATAAAGAAGGTCCAGATAGTGAATTGTCAGCATTATGTACTGTTCTTTCATCTTCACATTAAAAATTCATTGCATTTACAAGCCATGTGGTTTGAAAGTATGTTTCTTGGCTGATTAATTTTTATTTATGCTAACAGGGATAAGCTCAGTGTCCAGTGACTCACTGAAAATTAACTAACTTAATGATTTCGGTAAGATGGAATCTAGAGACACGTTAATTGCCAAAAGAAAAATGCACTGATCCTAAAGCTGACATTGTAACTGGAACTCGTACTGCTGCTCTATCAGGAGAGCAAAGGGGGTATCCCCTTCTCCTCCCATTGTCCCAGTGGGGCTGGGTGCAACAGGAGCCCAGGGAACCTGGAGGAGCATGCTTGTTTGCATGCTCCCAGGAATAACAATCTGCATCCTCAGCTTCCTCCCAGCCTGTGCAGCAGGCTGCCCTCAGAGACAGGAGCACCCTTCTGTGGAGCCTCTACAAATCTCACAGATTATCCATGGCTTCACAGACTGTTTCCACCTCCCCCTCTCCTGAGCTCTGCACATGGCAAGGCTCTGCTTCTGGTGTTCTTGCCACACTGAAGACTATCTTGATTTAATAGATTAGACACGGATTCTAGAAAGTACATGTGTGTTCAAGTATTTTGCTGAAATAGAGCTTAGATATCATTATTTGTTCCCTGGGGATATGCTGTTGTGATTTCTGGCTGCATTATTTGTTATTTATACTGCACCATCAGCGTGTAATAGTCAGCAAACAAATGTTTCAGTCTTATTTGAACATCTGCTTAACCTCTTCCATTATTCTAAACCTTGATTGTTGCAATGAAACAGAGGAAAACAAAAAATGAGAAGTAGATCACATCTTGGGGCTAGCAATTCTGCAGCACTGAATATAGATTAGAGCTCTTGATGCATCCTGCTAAGTACCACATCAGTATCGATAAAAATAAATGAGAGGTAAGACTGAGGTATGGACTGGCATCACTGAGTCACGCCTCCCAGGCAGCCTTTGAAAAAATGCTTTGTGCTGTCCTCTGAGATGGAAACTGCTTTTCTTCTAGCACTGCAGTCCTCTAACCCCTTTTCAAGTGAGACTGCCCAGCCTGTTTCAAAATGAGCTGGGAACTCATCTTCACCCCAAAATCTCAGGTGTGAGCCCTGGCAAACCTGCAGCAATTTACCACTGAATATTTTTTTAAAGAAAGTTTTTAAATATTATGCTAGCCTTCTTTATCTTTAGTCATATCTTTACCTAGAGGTATACAAATGGCTGAATGGAAGATGGGGAGCAGACCCAGCCAAGTAGTAGTAACTGGTAAAGTGTGAACATCGTTATGTGCATATCCATGGGTGACCATCTCATGGTTATCGGAACTAGAAAACACAAGTTTTTGTTTAATAATTACATTTTTCTGAAATATTTTTACGCATGACTGTTATTTTACCCTGAAAAGCAGTGAAACACCAAGTACTTACCCACACCTACACATGCATATTTTTGGCAAAGCATACAGTGTGGGCAGAATAAAATAACCAAGAAATTAAACCACATCCTTCAATCATTAGCAATCGGGCCAGAGGTACCATGTTGCTTTAATGATCTCTGAAGACCAGAGCTTTTCTTTCCACAAGGAGGAAAAGCTTTGGCAGGCAGAAGCCATCACCTTTTCCTTGCTTTGTGTGATCTGATACAGGGCTACCTTTAGCAGCTGAGAGGTTGTTGGACCTAATACTAAGATGGATTAATACATGTAGGATCTAAGGAAAGGTGTAGATTAATACGAGTGATTTAAATGAAGAACCAATCTGTTCTCTGCTTCAAGGTAGGGAGACCAAACTCAATGTGAAAAGGGGAGGAAGAGGCAAGGTATACTAGAAATGGTGTGTTTTCTCCATGGTTTGGTCTTGGGTATCATTTTTACTTGTGTTCCATTTAAACAAAACCTTACAGCCCCATGTCCATCCTGGACAACGGGAAAGGCTATCACAGAAGTCATACTTTCCTTCAGACTCATACTTTTCTGAAAAGCAAATGACTTGAATACAGATGAGTTCCTGATTTCATTTTCCATGGTGTGTGTATATATATATGTATACAAACATATATATATATGTACGATGTTCAGGCTGCATAGTTTTATTCTTACATGAAGATTCAAAACGTATTTAAATAGTAAAATGTGCATAATTAATTAGAGGAAAATACATAATACTCAAAGACCAAATCTCCCACCCACTTTGAATAGTAATGTTCCTATGCAGGAGTCAATAAAACTTTAATTTTCTGCTGATAACTCAATAAAATGTATACTGTGTGCTTTCTATTGAAAAATTAAAAGACCCTGTAGAAACTCCTGTCCCAAATACAAGTGTGTATTTGACTACAAATGGTACCATGTCATTTATCAAATAATAAATCTCTGCAGAGAACAAACACATTACAGTCAACAATGTCATGCTGTTGTGAAAAAGCATCATACTGGGAAGTATAAACAGGCATACAGACTGCAAGACACATACAGTAATTATGGCTTTCAGTGTGGGTGATGCCTTAGGTGATGTACTGTGTTCATTTTGGGCACCACAATTCAAAAATGAACTGGACCATTTGGACAGCAAAAAGATTGATCAACCCTCTAAAAGTTATGACTTTTGGAGACGGAGAGAACACACTGGAGTTATTAAGCTTACAAAAAAGAAAATTTAGGGGAGACACTGTAACCGTCTTCAAATATGTTCTGCTTTCTGCCAAAGATGAATAATCTACTTTACTGTCCCTGGTGAACAGAGCAGGAAATAGTGGCCTCAATTGCAGAAAGGAAGAGACAGATTAGACGCTGGTGGGGGAGTGAGGGGAGGAACGAATCTTAAGCACACAGAAGTACCATATTAAAGTTTGCAATGGCTAAGAAGCTTTAACCAGTGACAATTTGCAGGGAGCAGATTAGAATAATATTTTTCAGGAGTGACACAAATGTGTGTGAAGTTGTTTTGAAGGCAAGGACCAGCTTAGTATTGCTTCTCCCCTGTTTGTTTTTTTTTTTTTTTCCCTAGGATTCTGAGATTCTGAGACCTCTGAAAAGTGCATGTGGGTCAATTTCAAGTCTGAAATAAGAGGAGACTATGATATTCTTCTCTCTGATTTCAAGCACAGGGTGCTTGGCTTAGGCCAAAAATTAATTTAGCCAAATATTCTGTATCTGGCAATGGAACTTAGAAGTGTGGCAAAAAGAACAGGAAATATACAGAGAAATTTGTATACTTACTCAGTTTCCAGCTAATAATTATTACATCAGTTTCTAGTTAGGCTCGCTGAGCCTAATAGTACGCATGGGTAACTGTGTTTAACAACTCACAGCTGGATTTATCCTCCTTGTATTCATTTAATTTCTTTAGAACAGTCAAACCTGAATGCTAAAACTTGTGCACCAGTCTAGGACTCAAAGAAACAGAAGCTTTCATGCTGAAATCGAGTGGGGAAAAACAGCAACAACAACAACACACAAAACAAACAAACAACTTAAAATGTTTAATCAGACTGTTCTGAGCTTTGAACATTAGCCATAAGTATGAACAGTTTTCCTTCTCCCTTCAGAAAGCTAATGCTCTCTATTTTAATTTATTTTGCTTAACTACTTCACAGATCAATAAAATCAAAATGAGGCAGACCACAAAAATATGCTATGAGAGTCTTCATTTTGGCCCTGCACATGGGTGATCATGGAGTTACTATCCTGTAGTAATACTCATTGGTCTGAATGTCAAAAAGGACATGCAAAAAAAAACCTACAAATCTGTTTATGAGCATGTGTGCAGATGACCAATCTTCAGCATTAATAAATTGATACAGAATTGGTGATGATAGAAATGTGCCATTTCACATCAGACAGCTGTCTAAAATTATATGTGTGCAGGAAGACTTTATTAAAAATGGAGTTAAATCATCTTAAATTTATTCCCCTAGAACCTCAGAAGTCAAACATGAATTGACCATCATTGTAAATCTGAAGATGGACTTGCCCCACAAGAGGTAGATTTTGTTTTCTCAGGAAAATATTTTTGGACAGTACATAATCTAAAAAACTCAAAGTGATTGCATCATTTAAAATTGCAGGCGTTTTCTGAGGTGTTCATAGGCTTGTCCTTTCTTTTATTTGCTTGAGAAGAACAATTGATTAATTCTGAGTGTCATAAATTGAATTGTGGACTTCTGAGGAACAGTCAGTGGAAAGAAGCAGAATTCAGAACTGGTGTAAATATAATCAGCTTTGAGGCGGTTTCATGAAAAAAGTTAACTTTGTAGGCTTGATTCTCATTGTCAGAAAGAAACCAATTTGCTCAACTAATCTTTCGCGTTATTAATTGTCCTAAAACCTTTGACCACATCTTTGCTTTTGGAAGTCAGAGGAAAGTGAAATTCAGAAGCAATTTTCTCATCAAATTTATTCTGCCTTGAAAAACATCTACAAAATATAAAATAAATCATAAGGCTAAACTTAACTGCTAACGATCCTTTCAAAACAAAAGGTCTTTCCTGACTTCTACAACTTCTACCTGAAAATGATGTTATTTGATATGTAGCCCATACACTACCTATTACTTCGTTATAAAATGTGAATGGTTGATGTGATGTTCAAAAATGGATCATTGTTATCTTTTCAAAGTCAGGAAAAATCCTTAACCACATTCTTATACAGCCCAGAGTTAAATTGTTACTGCACTTTATCCTACCCTCCTTATAAGCTGTTCTCATCTTATCTGATTAGTTCTACAGTTACAATCTGCTGTAAACATCTGGCTGAATTTTTTGTTTGTTTTGACTATATGATTATGTATCCTGAATACAAATAAAAAATGTAAGAAGAATGGAATCAAAAGAAACAGGTGCCTTCAACAGCGTGTAGAGCGGGTTCTAAATATGACTTTACTCTTATAATAAATTAATATATGGCTTTATAAGGTCACTTTTCAATTTTATATGCTGTGGACTACAGAGATGCTGAGTCCCAGCACTGAAGCTGGAAGCGTGCTTAAACTACAGGCAGAGCTCCCACAGAGAGACATGGGAGGTCTAGCATGAATGATAGAGGTAATGGCTTTCAGACAAAGAAACTGCATGGAAAGACACGAGGAGGTTATGCTTCTGTCCTACAAAAGGATTCACTAAAATGACTACTTCCAAAGTCCTTCTGAAGATAATTGAGAGTAAATGGGTGCATGCCTGTATATCAGAATAGAAAAAACTGTTTTGCCCTGTTCTAGTTGCTGAACAACATTCCAAGCAAGGGCAAAAGTTCATATTTCCTTCTCTTGTTTCAGTGTTTAGTCACTGTATAATTGCTGCTTATCTTCACCTTCCTTTTATATTACGATGAAGTAGATGAACAGCAAGGGGAATGAATATAACTTTTTTTTTTCTTTTTTTTTTTGTTATGGAAAAATGCTCATTATTGAACTAAGCATAAAAATATTAGTTGATTTAAATAGTCAAATCATAACTCCAGAGGAAGTGTAAAGGCACCTAGGCTAAACTGCAACAGCTAAATATTCTGTTCTAATAATGCCTTTGGCTAAGTAAAAATTGTGAAATCTGCCTGGATATATTAGTGACAGATATATTTTATTATAGGGCTGAATCATATAATAAAGATCAATCATTTGTTCTCTTTTATTGTTTAAGCCAGCAAGGCTTGAATGCTTGTGAAGAGTCTAAAGGAAAGGGAGTCATTTATGTCAGTAATTCAATATCACATTTTGTGAGTAAGGATAAATGCAGCATTTATTTTTGAAAACCAGACGCCAAGGCCAGATTGCTCGAATATGTACCAGTTTTGCTCCTGTTCCATCACTGAATCCAGGATGTACTACTTGCTGTAGAGCCACTGAAGAGCCTGATAATTTTCATTCTATCATGTTACATTAACAGTGTGTCCTTCCCTGTATCTTCGACCTTGATGTATGTACACCAGCGTCCTTAATATTTTTGGTTTGACAACACAATTCCAGGATGTGTAGGATTATGGTGTACATCTCTGAGTTCTTTGATTTAAATAGATTTCTTGTGTTACCTAGTGACATCATATACAGAGTTTCAAAACAATAACAGAATCCTGTTGTGATGTAATAACCTTCCCAAATGGTTGTTTTTGACACACTTCCTGGCAGAGGACAGCAAATTAGACATCAAAATGATGACATCCTCTGGACTTTTTAATTCCACCTACAAGCATTAATTATGCATTTGAAACATTGCAAAGCAGCTTTGATTTCCATCTTGCAGTAATAGTTGAAATTAGAAAAGTGTTAGTGTAAGTATGAGGGAGGGAGAAAGAGAGAAATGCTTTGCCCTGATAGGATAAAATCAGGTAGGAGAAGCAGCAGAGAAAAAGCAAAAATAAACTGGGATCTTAAGGAGATTTTTTTTTTTTCCTTAATTTTCTTTAACAAGATATTAATTATTGAGTTTAGCTAAAATTCCCACTCCTTTGTTGTACAGAGTAGTGGTATTATTACTTTTCTCTTACGGTCTGGAAGATTAGATGAAAGTAATAAGAATTAAAGCCATGTAAAAAATTTACAAGTAGCAATCTCTGAGCTAAATGTCTCCTCAGGGTTTAAATAAGACTGTATTCACAAATACATTCATAAGTTCCTCCTCACTGTGAATTTTAGCTCTTTTTAAATTTGTTAACTCTGAATATTCATGCTCCGTATGTTGGATTAGTAGCTGTGATCATAATTTGGTGTTGTTTTTTAACCTGAATACAATAATACCAAGAAGAAACATAAACAAGGCTTAGGGGTAGGAAAATATGTGCACAAATTAAAAGAGAGCTCCTTCTTAAATAATATCACACTGATGTGATGATACAAGATAGAATATGTGAATGTAATATTGTATTTGATATTATGTCCCTATGCCACACATTCTTGAGTTTACCAAACTGTAACTTGATTTCACAAGAGCTTAAGATATACCCTTCCAGTTGTCAGCAAAGCCTTAGGATTTATGATATCACTGAGCGATAGGAGTTTCCTTTAAACTGTAAACACTGCCACTGTTCCAGATTGATCCCACAGATTTAATAACAACAACAGCATAGACAGTGTTACTATTATTAAGACACCACAATTGTTGTGCATCGATTCTATACATGGGAAGGTGAGTCAGAAAGTTTTTGAGGTTTTATTAAAGTCATTGTGAGCATTGCAAATAGACTCCCAAAGCTGTTTTCCCATGTCTCTTTAGCTAGGCATTAGAAACTTACATTTGTTCATGGACTGCCAGACAAATGTAGACAAATGTAGTGATGGTTTTACATGGCAAGTGTTTGGTAGCTGGGGTGCTGCAGCGATGGGCTCCCTGAGCAGAGCCCAGCAGCTGCCCCATGTCAGGCCAGAGCCAGCTTCAGCCAGCTCCAAAAGGGACCTGCCGCTGGCCCGAGCCAAGCCAATGAGTGATGCTGGTTCGGCATCTGTGAGAGCACATTGGAGAAAGGGAAAAAAAACAGCTGCACAACTGCAGATAGAAGAGGGGAGTGAGAAGCAGCCCTGCAGCCCCCAAGGCCAGTGCAGAAGGAGGGCAGGAGGTGCTCCAGGCCTCGGAACTGAAGATCCCTTGCAGCCTGTGGAGAGGCCCCTGGTGGAGCAGGCTGTCCCCCTGCAGCCCATGGGTCCCACACGGAGCAGATCTCCACGCTGCAGCCCGTGGAGGAGCCCCCGGTGGAGCAGGTGGATGTGGCCTGGAGGAGGCTGCGGCCCATGGAGAGCCCCCGCAGGAGCAGGCCCCGGGCCGGAGCTGCAGCCCGTGGAGAGGAGCCCACGCAGGAGCAGGGGGTCTGGGGGGGAGCTGCCACCTGTGGGGGACCCATGCTGGAGCAGTTTGCTCCTGGGGTATGAATCCTGTGGTACGGAGCCATGTGGGAGCAGTTCTTGAAGAGCTGCTGCCTGTGGGCAGCCCCAACAGGATCAGTTCGGGAAGGACGGCATCCCGTGGGAGGGACCCCACGGGGAGCAGGGGGAGAGAGTGACCCTGAAGGAGCAGTGGAGATGAAGTGTTAGGGACTGAGCACAGCCCCCATTACCCATTCCCCTGCACTGCTCAGGGGGAGAATGGAGAAGAGGGTGTCTGGGTCGGAGGCATTTTGAGTTTGCTTCTCGTTTCTTACTACTAGAGTATGTTATTAAGAGGCAATGAATTATATTAATCTCCCTATGCTGAGTCTGCGGGGCTCATGTAATTGGTGAGCAATCTCCCTGTCCATATCTCAACCCTTGAGCCCTTTTCCATCGTCTTTTCTTCCCCTCTTCTTCTGAGAAGGGGTAGAGGGAGCAGTTGTGGTGGAGTTAGCTACTCATCAGGGTAAAACCACCATAAGTGACCAGACAGCTGGACCAAGGTTTCCAGCTTCATATGAGCTTTTTCAGTGTGAGTCACTGAAAGGAATTTTGAGGGAAATTTGGAGAAATGTATCTAGACAATTCGGTGTATGAATTCAAAGCCTTAGTATCATGGCTGCTTTCTGTTCAGCTGTTGTTTTTCTCCTTGGAAATAATTTAGGAAGCAATTCAGTGTCTTGCATTCAAATATCAATGAAGTCAACATGGTGACCAAATTAATCTGCACAAAAAATATATGAAAGATGTGGGAAAGACTGCCAGGCAGCCTCATTATTGCTGCGATAGGGACATTCAAACCCCAGAGAAATATTTCTTGCATACATTTCTCCAGTTTCTAGTCTTAGTAAAAAGAAGTTGTATGAGAATTTACCTTTAAATATTTAATGTCACTATTGTACCTGAATTAGTGTAATACAGAAATTATATTTTGAAGTAACATACATGTGACAATGAAAAAAAAAACAACTTTTTTTTTTTTAATCTTAAAATTAGTTCTTGATTAAGTCTTATGGTATGTATCAGTCACAACTTATGTGAACCAGCAGGTGCTGAGGTGAATCTCTTCTCTCAGGAGTGCATAGAAATTTATGGGGAAGTGCTAAATGTGGAAATCAGATTAATTTCCTCAGTTTCATAGCATATGTGGTATCTGTCCAATGATTATATTTATACTACCAAATGGACATACTGTATACATACGCTGAGTGGGCTGATAGTGCATTGAAAATAACACAAATGGCTTTCTCATGTCTAGGCCCTCCCTCTGCTCAGTAAAATATTATGTGACCTTAAATCCAAAGTGAAAACAACAGAATGAAATCTGATTAAAACATATGAAGTAACTAAAACATGAACATTATGATAAGCAAACTGATATTCTGCTAGGTTTTCATTTGCTTATTATTTGGAAGATAAAGAAAAAAAAAAGCACCCAAGATAAAGGGTATGTAAAAGAGGAAAAGAAAATGAAAGCATGATTAGAGGAAGCAAAAAACATCCATAGCCAAGGGCCCTTCTCAAGCAAAAGTCCTATGAAAATGGATGGATTTGTTTACCTATTTCCCATAAGCTCTTAAGTAGTCATTTATTTGACTGCAGAGCATTAACTAAGTACAATATGGGTTTTCATTGCTACCAGCTCAGCAAAACATCACATAATACTGACTTTACCATCACTTTACACGCTGACTACATTGAAAGCAACATATTTGGGTCAAAATGCTCATCGTTATAAACCTTTCTCAAAATGATGAATAAACAAGTTCTATAGTGAAAACAATAACGAAAGCAAAAACCCTATCAATAGTAGAACACTTTCATTTTAAAATATGAAATACCTCAGTTATTTCATTGTACTCCCTTGGAGAGAAATGTTTAAATGACAAAATCCTTCGTGGCTTTCAAAATTAACTGACTCTCCTGTTGGCAGTCAAAGCCCACAAGCCAGCTATTCTTTTCCATGAAAATAATCCCTCCATGTCCTGGAAGGAGAATGGCTGTACTGATGGAGACGAGTGTCAAAAGCCACTGGTGACTTCATTCCCCCTGTTAATTGATTGTAGTTAATCTTCTGAGAACTGTCCTACTTTCTCAGTTTCATAATAATTAGCTTCTGTATTACTTACTAGTATACACCAGTGACAGCAAGAACAAATAAAGTTTTTATGAACCTTGCATTAAATTTGAAAATCAGGCTGGGATGACTTTCTAGAAGGTATGGTGCAGACAATAAAAATTTAGTGGTGCCAATATAGCACTAACTAACTGTGTCTTCTGACAGAGAAGGAAATCATAGGACCTTAAAATTCTGCTAATCAAACAAACGTCAAAACTGAACAGAAAATGTAATAGTGGACTACTAGTGCAGAGAAAAAAAAAAAGAGAGAAAAACTACCTTATATTAATGAAACCAAGGGAAAACAGCAGTAAAAATAAAGGTAAGCACAAATAATGAATCATAGCTGATATCTGTGAAAACATCATACACTATTCATACTATTGACAAGCATCCCAAATCATTCCAAAAGCAACTGTGGTAAAGCTCCACTGCATGATGATTTCACATGACACTCACCTGAGGATAAATTAAAAATTATTAATTCATAACTTTTATACATCATACACAGTATTTTCAACTTTTAGAAGTCCATTGGTTTACTGCTTTAACTTTATACTGGAAAGGACGATAGAAGAAACTAACACGGCTGACAAAGCCAAGACTCTGAGGCCTGGTTTTGTTTGTGCTTTCCTGAAGACTGTAGCAAGTAATTTCCCTTTCATAGGTCCCTGAAATGTAACAGGTAGAGAACTTCTCAGAGACCAAATTTTGTTAATGGCAATATGGAAGTGAGAAAATGTCAAAGATGAATGGAGATAATATTAAAAGTTGCCTTTCATTTTTCAGTTAGATTGTATATGAAGATTTGTTTTTCTTATAAAAGGTGCAGCAGGAGATGGTCTGTCAGTGTGCTTTTAAACCACATAAGAAGGTGTTCGTACATGGAAGGAAACGTTTAATTTATGTGACAGATGAATATTTTTTCTTTCATAAATTCTTTGTATGCCACTTATTTCCTTATTATAGTTCATATTTTGCCATCTCTAATAGCTTCACTTCAGGAAAGGTTTTCATTTCTCTCATCTTAATCAAAAGAGACAGTATTTTCTTTAAGTCCTGTATTACAAAAAATTGTTTGTTGCACTTAAAACAGAAATAATATAATAGAAAATATGTTAAATACTATGTTGAGCAGACTGTTACCATATTTTTTCCGGGTAGAATAGCAATACTCAGATCTATTGACTCTCAGTGCATAAACCAAAACCCATGTGAGCTTTTAATCTCTTAGTTCATCTGGAAAGGATCATTATAACAATAGGGGAAAAAATGTATTTCTTGGACAACTTCTTTTGGACTTCACATAATATGCGTAAATTTCTAATAAGGCATTCATAACTCAATCCTGTAATATAGGAACCCAGCTGCACACTTGAATTGCTATTGAATTGTCTGAAGCTAATTTTCATTTGTCTTAAGTATGACAGGAAAAACAGGCTTCAAAGTTTTAGAAGCAGAGTAAGTTGAATCAAAATTCCATTCCCAAGTGTTTCTGATTTGAATGTTAGATCAAACACATATCTGTGCATCATATTCAGTCAGAGCAATATCTGTTTACAGGTCTGGAAACTGAGATCATTTTGTAGTGTTGATTAAAATCTTTATGTGTGACAAAGTCTTTTCCTAAGTGATCTCTGTGATCAATTTAAAGAATCTCCCACTGAAAGCTGTAACACTGAAAGCAGCAAGGTCACACCAAGTCACATGCATCTCCATGGATGCTACTTGGTAAATGTAATTAAAATATGATTTTTCATCCCAGTATGATCATTCCATACAGGTAATAGGTCCTGGGAAGTCAAGACAGAGATTTGCAATAGTAACCCGTTAAATGCCAAGAATGCCATATATAGCATCATTACATTCTCTAACATCACAATATATCAGAATGATAATACAAAAATGTTTCTGCTGGAGTAGCATTTCACTGGATAACTTTTTGCATACTATATTGAATCATGCAAAGACATTGCACTTCTGTGAGTCAACCTTCTTTGTAATTTGGTTTTAACAACCTCTGTCTCCTGTAAACAATCATGTATTCACATATATTTATCAGGAACCTTATACCTGCTTCTACTCAAAGAACAATTAGGAACATGTTTTCACAATGTTCAAAGAGTTCAAAGCATTATGACTGGCAGACCAAGAAATTCTTAGAAATGGCCAAATAGCATGCAAGATCATTTCCAATTCTTCATGTATAACACATCCTGTGGAGTCTAGGCTAGTCTCTTTGGAGTTAAAAATCCTGGTTTAGCTGCACACTTGCACTAATTCCCTTAGTCTGAATTTTGCAAGGCAGGTAGGAGATGTGAGGCAGTCTTCCTTTCAGCTTTTGCTTAGGGTATGCTTGGACTGCTGAAGCATCCATTGCTCCATCTGTGCCAAGGGGATAGGAAAGGGAAAAATAAAAACCAACAAGCAAGGAAGTGGATATGCTAAAGTCCAGATTGTTCAGCCTGTTTTATGTATGTTTCTGCACAGATGTAACTGTGTAGTAAATCTAGGCACTTGAAACCTGTGGCAAAACATACCCTGAATTTCACAGGGTAAGAAACCTGTGAATTGTTTGTATCCTGACAAACTTAAGCTAGTTCTGAAGTGGGAGTAGTGTCCCTTGTTATGAACAAGACACTGCCCCGAGTGGACCATTCACTTCCAACAGGATTGCACCCTCCAACAACTTGCTCTAAAACTTTGTCTCACATTTTCACTGCTGAGTTTTACATACTGTGTTCACAAGGGACAGAGTGGTGAAAAGATCACTCACTCTGCTGAATATGGTTTTAGTGGCAAATTCAGAAATTTTCTTTCACACCATCTTTAACCAGAATGTAATCAGAACCAACTGCAACTCTTGTTTTTCCCTGCCAAGGTAAACAGGCTTCTGAGTTTAGAAAGCTGAACTGGGTGCTGGGGCAGCAGCGTTGCCCTTTGCCAGTTCTAGAGATTTGAAATTATCTTGAGCCGCAACTGGAGTGAGAAGAAACATAAGGCATGCTGAAAACCCATGGACCACAATCACAGAGAAAACCTACCATAAAAGGTTTAGCTTAGGAGAAAATCATAAAATCCCTGGATCTTCTACACAGTGCAGATTGGCACCATCACTGTTTTCCATCATTTCACCACTGAGTCCAGCAGTGTTACTCAGCTTCCAACAGTCTTTTGAGAGAGAGTAATATTATGGCCTTGAGCACTTCTGGCTCTGAAGTGGAATGCAAATTTTGATAACCTTCTGGCAATGGACATAACATGCCCTTTCCCATGTGGGCAGTGAGAGCTTCAGACAGTTTGAGCTGTAGACACTTCCAGATGGCAAATCTTCAGATGCTCCTGATTTCTAAGATAAACTGGATCAGTGTGCTGCTATGACAATTGTGGCTTGCATGACTGTGAAACTGGAGAGTGCATCTAGCTTATCATCCAGCGGTCAATCTGTAACAGATGTGTTTTAGCCCACCAGTTCACCAGCAGAAAGACCAGCAGCACTTGTGAAATGCACATCTTCAGCTGGCTTCTGGCCAGCAAGTCTGAGCTGACCTGCTTGGTATTACTGAGGGAAGGTGAGGTCCTTCAAGTCTGCTCTGCTTGTGCTGTGACTGTGCCCTTTGCCTTGATCACTACCTCACTCTGCTAGTGAGGGATTTATGGATCCTGACAGACAGCAACAGAAACTGATGAAAACAGGTAGAACAGAAGCATATAGAGAAGGGGAATATGGGCAATGCATTTGATTTTCAGTCCGGACAAAGGGAGGAAAGTGACGAGGAGCTGACCTCTCCATAAAGATGTAATTGGTGTCCTTGGCAGCCTGGGTGAAGGGTCTCTGCTTGCTGTCACCTCCACTGCTGGTGAGACAGTCCTACAGCCAAATGCAGACACCTCCTCTAGCATGTCCTCAAGAGGGTCATGCCAATGGGAGTTTATCAGCTGGTCAAACAGGGAAACGCTCATTTCTCCTTGATTGTATCATCACTGTTAATCTTTTATACCCAGTTTTAACTTGGTCTTTTCTTCTACCAGCTAGAGCTATATATATGTTTTAAACACTTTTCTAGAAAAATAGATGAGAATTATTAGAGAATAGAAGAAAACTATTAGAGAACAGATGAGACACTGCACAGACCCTCTTTTCATCATGGTTGGTCACTAAAATACCAGTCACCCTTTTTATTTGTGGGTGGGGAAAGAAGGAAAGGAAAAAAGGAAATAGGGAAAGAAAGCTTTTTTTTTCTTTTTTTTTTCTTTTCTTTTTTTTTATTTTCTTGGCATTAAGACGTTTAAAATGTTAAAAATCGTTCTCTAACCCCATTATTTCTCAATGTTAACATTCAATGTTTTGGGTTTTTTTGTGGGTTTTTTTTGTTTGTTTTTGTTTTTTTTTTTAAAGCCCAAATGGAAACTCTTCAAAGGGAAAGAGAATGTAAAAACAAATACATTGATGGAGGTTCCTCTCTTATCGGTTTTGAATTACAGTGCCATGCTATTAAGCACTGTTGAAATACTGAAGAAAACTGCATACCTCATTTGAAGTCTAAGCAGATGTTTTAATCAAGTATGGTGGAATTTTTAATGCTATCATTCATTAATAGGGTGTCAGTTTTATGTCTCACATCCGAACGACAGCTGGCTCAGTGCAGAGCACTGCTACTCATGTGCCAGGGCTGCGCTCTGGCCTAGCCTTCTGATCTGTGCTGTGTCTGTGCCTGGTGATTTCCAAAAGCGCAGAAGGCAATTCATGAGGAAACAAAGCGGCATGGTTTTAATGAAAGGGGATTAAAGATTCTGGGTCAGGCAATCAGAGCAAAAAGGGGTCCCTCCTGATTTTGATGAAGTTTCTGGGAGCTAAGTGGTACAATAAAGAATGACTTCTGCAATTGCCTCCCTCTCTTATCATTAGATTAATGTTGAAAAAAGTGACACTTTAAAAGGTTTATTGCCATGCTTAGAGCTGTAGTGCTGCTGCTAAGTGGATGCTTTTCTTGCTGAACGAGCAATGCAACATGGAAACTCATGTTGCTTCCTTTCCAAATTGCAGGTTTATATCCATTTATAGTTCTAATTCTAGGCCATTATTGGAAATAGAGGATTGTCTGTCCTCCTCCCCCCTGCCACATTTCATTTTCCATGACTTCAATGACATTAACAGTTCTGAGTCAAGAATCAAGTCTTCTTATACTTCATGTAAAGAAGTCTTTTCAGATTGCATCTGCATTTCATTGTCTCGCTATAAGGATGGATCTTGTTCATACACATTTAAACGGGGAGATATGCTGCATGTTTTCTCTTTATAAACCCTCCCTTCCTGATTATTCATCTAAAAAAGATGAATCCCATTTCAGTTCTCTCTCTCAAGAAGCATGAGGTTTAATAAACTCTTTTCTAATGTTTTTATGCTTCAGAAGTATATCTTTCACACCACATTTCTAGAGATATTTTTATTCAAGCAACTTTTGCACTGAAAGGTTGACGAGAAGAATTTTGGTTCAAAGCAGCTCTGTCTTGTGATCACAATTCTCTTTAATGTTGGCAGCAAAATTTTACTGCTCATGTCTTAAACCTATATGAAATATGGGCAATAAGTGTTAAAAAATGACTATGCTTGGAGCCCAGCTCAACAGTGACTATGAATGAAGCACAGGAATGAAAAAAATCCAAACTATGCAATATCATAATTGCAAAATCTATAATTAGATATAAGACAGATATCCTCCAGGCAGTATAATCTGCTGGCAGAATGCAATCGTTCTTCCAGGGCTGTTAAAACACATTTCAAAACCAGTTTGATTTCTATTCCATATGTAAAATGTACTTCTGTTTCTTAACTGTACCCATAGTTGTAGAAAGTTGGTTTATGCCATCCTTGTCTCCTGTTCAGCAAGGTCTGAGTTTTCTTGGAGAGTGGAAACAGGGAGGAGTGTTGGTAGTGACAGGAGGAGAATCAGTGGAAATCTCCATGTTGAATTCAATAGAGATAAAGAAGTTATATTCAAGAGAAGAAAAAAAAATGTTTTGGTACCTGTAATAGCTCATATCTAAGAGTGTAGCTTCAAGCAAGTAAGCTGTATTTTAAGCTTAGGGAAACAACTTATTTTCATAAAAGGGAGCATAATAACATGCTTAATAGCATTCTGTACTGGAGCAGAAAACAGAAAAAGCCAAACATCTGTCTCCCAGTGATTCATTCAGGTGAATAGGTAGAGTCCTGTATGGTTTAAAAATGCTACTCGCAAGACAGAATGAGAGTACCTCTCTCAGTTCTATAGCTTCATGTACCAAACAGGTTGGTTAAAGAAAAGACAGAAAAAATTACTGTTATCATTTTGAGATGAAGCAGAAATTGGCCAAATTTTTTTTTTTTTTTAGTAACACTTTGTACTTCCTGTGCTGTACAGGAAAAAAAGAAGCCCCTATCTCTTTCAAGTTTTGATTCGTTTTCTTTCCTCTGATTTATTCATCTTACTCCCTCCCATGTTTTCTCATGGGAATATAGGAATATAATTCAAGATCTTACTATTTCAGGGCAGTAAATGCACACATATACTTGAGAATAAGCATGATAACATTTCCAGTGATGAAGATATGCAGTCCTTATATCTACATCTGGCCAGCATCTGTCTCGCATGCTGTAGAAATCTATTCTTTGACTCTTAATGGCATTGACACAGCTTGAAAAATTTGATGGCTTGCAGGGAACGATAAAACCCTACAGAGAGAAAACAGCTCTCACATGGCATTAACATCAAAAATCTCTTACATAGTTCAAATTTATTCACTTAAGTCAATCAGCTATGGACATGTTAAAGAGTTTACTGGTAACTCATAAAAGAAAACAAAACAAAACATGGGGTTAATATATGCAGATTATCACTAAAAGTTTTTGGGTTTAATTTTTTTAAATGATGCTTAGGCATCTTACAGAAATCATTGAAGTCAGTACTTTCCTAAGTAATGCATCTTACCTAAGTAATTCAATCCAAGTGAAATCTTCTCCCCACCCCCCCAGTAACATTTTGGACCTCACTCAAGTTTAGCATAGGAGTAAGCATAGTATGGATGTAGTGAGTTTATGAAAAGTAACCATTTTTGTTCCCTGTACCTCATCTGATTTCAGGTGTTTTGTGAATGCCCTTGAATTTAACTCCTCTGTGGCCATGCAGGATTTCAAAATCCTGCCACAGATTTTAAAGTCCTAATTGCTGCAGAAATGGTGATGTTATTGCACCATTTGCCTCCTGTTACATAGTGTCAGTTCTCACAAATGAAAATGAGATTCATACTGATGTAATTCAGTATGTAGCTTGTCTATGATTTTCATTACAATACTAGAAGTAGATGGTAAAAATGACCAGCAAAATTATGATTTTAAAATGTCTAGTCATAGATAAAAAGGACATTTCAGACAGTGAGATATTTCTTATTAATCCTTAATAAGAGGAGAAAATGTAAAAATGAAATCAGATGTATAAATTCTTTGTAAAGTAATACTGAATATTTATTTTGAAAACTCAAATGGTTCTTTTATGCATACTCATTTTTAGCAGCCATGGGTTAAGGCCAACAGTTCTAAAACTGCAACCCTAAAAACAAGCTGTTGACAATGTCAATTTTGAAAAATGTAAATTTCTAAAAAAAAATCCTCCAAATAAACCAAGCTCACCTTTTCATATCGGGGAGCCTTAAATTAACAAATAACTAACATACATTATTCAAGCAATAAAGCTCAAGTTCTGGTCAAGGGTCTTATGATGTTTGTCTTTTTTTTTTTTTGGTGTAATTTTTCCTACGATGTGTATGTATATCTTCTGCTAATAACTATTAAAAGATTGGGTAATGAAGAAACAATTCTGATACGTTTGTGTATGGATAAAGCAAGCTTTATCCTACTGCTAGCACATCTTGGATAAGGCTTTTTGTGTAAGACTAGTACAAGGAGTAATTACCCGCTTGAGAGAATATCTGAAATCAGGTTTCCAGCACACCGGCTGTATCCCATTATTTCCTCCAGCACTTTGCGGACACGTGTTTTGTGTCAATGTACTCTGCTCAAACAAGTAAGATTGCACTGAAGCTTGGCATCTTCCCTGAAAGGTCAAGATCTTGGCACCGTGAGATGGGCGACCCCAGATCAAGCTGTAAACATCCTCCATCAGCTCTGCAGGGGGAGCAGCCCAACACCTTGCAGATGAAGTCTTCATCAAGACACTGGAGTTGGTCAAGACACTGGAGTTGGTGTCATCAAGACACCTCTTGGTCCTAGCTGCAAATAAACAGCCTGAAAAGTGCCTCTCTCCCCCAGGCTGTTAGCTGCAGATGACAGTAACCACTTCATTTCCAGTTAGTTTACTAGTTCTCAGGGAGAAAACACATTTCTATTTTTTAGCTGGGCAGATAAATTAAAATAGTATTTGTAGAGTTGGGGTTTTAAAGTTATGAGAAGAAAGTCTGAAAAGCATAATAATAATAGATGAAAAAACACCCAAGAAGAAATTCTACACAATAGAGAAAAAGAGAGAAAGTGTGAAGAGGAAAACCTCAGTCAATACTGAAATAATAAATGTAACTAAA
The DNA here is from genome assembly GCF_964211835.1 of Anser anser. NCBI lineage: Eukaryota > Metazoa > Chordata > Aves > Anseriformes > Anatidae > Anser > Anser anser. The sequence goes on along the minus strand of NC_139725.1, from coordinate 16,672,012 downwards.
TCAAATAAAAACTGTAAAAGCACAGTCTCAGTAATGAATAGCAGAGATACTGTGCAATACTGAGGATGAAACAACAGTATTATTTGGAACTGATCTATTCTTCATCCTGGTAAAATGTTAGGGTGTTTTATTAAAATGGGAAGTCTGTTATTTTTCTGATAACAGCCAGATATTAGATTCCTGGCCAAGAGCTTCCAAACTCATCATAAGTGCTGGGTGTCTCATTTCTGGATGTCCAACTTTAGATGCATCCATTGGACTGTTTTAATAAAATTACAGAGTAAACATATTTTGAAAATAAATTCCTTTCAAGAGCCTCCATTTTTGTACACAGAAATTAAAGCGGCTGAAAACACCAAATAACTGTTCTGAAATGTGTCCCAAGCCTTAAGGGGCAGTTCATCGCTTGTCAACCACGTGCAGCTTACAGCTGGGAAACCAAGAAGTCTTTTCTGCTACTGAAATCAAAGCAAACTAAAAAGCCAAGCACCAGTTGTTTATTTATTTGTTCTTACTGTAAATACTTATCCAAGATTTTTTTTTTCTTGCACCTAAATGGATATTCTTTAGCTACGATGACAGTTATGACCCAGATAAAATAAATAAATGTTTCCTCACCACCCGGAGAAGAGTTTTTTTTTGTTGTTGTTTTTTTAATAATGGAAGCTCCTATTCTATAAAATTAGCATTTTAAGTGTACATCCTAGTATATACTTACATGGGTCACTAAAATGTCAAACACTGAAAGTAATAAACTTTGGTATATTAACTTTTACTGTTAAGAATAAGAACACTAATTCATCAAAACAGTCTTTAATGAGAGAGAAAGGTAGTCTCTGCCTGTTTTTTTTTTTGTTGTTGTTTGTTTGTTTGTTTTTTACATTAAATATCTTCCAAGCATTTCATTTCGGAAGAATATGGGTGTTATTTTGCTAACTTGTCCCCAGCTTTCCATCTACCTCAAATTCTACCTGTAGTTTCAGCCGGGAGGAAGACAGCGGCTGCTTTTCACTTGCCCTTTCCAACACCAAAGAAAAAACATTTCTGCATACATTATATGGCAAAGAATATTTTGTGAATTACTCAGAAGTGGCTGCATATCACTGGCAGTGAATAATCTTTATATGGCTGAAATCTGAAAAGCGATTTCTATCTGTAGCCATTTTTATTTTTAGCTCTGCACCTTTCGCTGCGTTTTGAGTACATTGCAGTCTTTTAGAATTACAGTTCTTATAAAACTGCATTTTCATTTTAATGTCCTTTCTTCTTAAGAGAGATGAAAGGAAATGCTAGCAAGAGCCAATTTGTCACACAAAGAGAGCCTATAGTCTTGATTAAACTCATCAGATGAATGTTAAATACAAGGTGGAGTGGATACTTGTCTGAAGGCTTCCACAAAAACCTTAATGCAGCATCTAATCCTGTTTTATAGTATGGTCTGCCTCCCATTTTAGTAAGCAACTGTTCAAAGTACTGCTCATTGATCCTGCCACACCACTGTTTCAGACTGGGTGCAGCTTTGGTTTCTGGGTGACATGAGGCCCAAAGCCACCAGCTGTCCCTGCCATGACTGTATGGTCTACCCAGGTCCTGATGCAGCAGGCCTAGGCCAGACGCAGACCTGGGAGCACCCTGGGAGCACACTCATGGCACCCCAGGCTACCCATGTCCAGCCCACAGTATCCCATAGAAATGGCTGTAAGAAAAGCTGCTGTTACCCAGGACTGCAGCCCCAAACCAGGGATGGGGACAGGCATGGCTTCTGGGCTACTTGTACCTCTGGGTTGTTACAAGAGGAAAGTGAAGGTCACGCCTTCCATTTGAGTCTTTAAAGGTATGGATGAACTGGCATGTGCATATTTTAAGACAGCAGCTGAGAAAAGAGGATAGACTGGTAGAAGAGAAAGCAATTGTAGTACAATGGATAATGAGCAGCTGATATGGCTTTAAATTTCCTCCTTATCTAGAGAATGATCACTAAAACATAATTCTGGAAATCTGAGTTAAAGAAAATCATGCACACACATATATATATATTTAGGATAGAAATTGTATTGTGAAGTACTTTGCATAGGAAACATGGCCATATGCAGAGTTTCAGTTTTAAGATATGACTTTTTCCAGAGATGGACATTTAATGGAAGAAGAAAAATTCTCAGATTCTCCTAACATTAGTCTACAGTTTCAGAGACAAAGAAATATTGAAATACAAAGAAATACTCTGAAATACTTCATAGAGATCTTTGTGCCACCAAGGGAATATATACTGTTCAAAAATGTATATTTTAAATTGTATATGTAATATAGTACTATAGTAATTGACTATACAATGTAATATACTATTTCAATTCTACTTCAATTTTGCTAAACTTGATATTGTATTAGTATTGTAATTCTATTAGTATTGTAATTCTATTGAACATTGCATCTATAATGCTACATTTTGGGATTTATTTTTTTTTTTCTGTGCCAGAGCTATTAATTTACTGTTCTTATGTTAAAAAAAAAAAAATTCAAAGATGCCAAAAGCAAGATTCACCAAAAAAAAAAAAACTTGTCCAGTTCTTGTTATAAAATAATAAAATAAACATGAAATAAGACCAAACCCTTTAAAAAATACTCATAAGAATCTTCATATCCTGAAGTTGCTCAGTTTCTTTAGGGGGTGACTTTCCTTTTAACATCTGCCAGACTTCATTGTCATATTGCAGAAACACATCTTTATGTATAAGCAGGGAAAAAGACTGACAAGGTCTATGCCAGTATGAAAATCTCTTCTTTGATCTTTTTGCCCACAAAGGGTGATGAAAAAACAACACTAATTTGCCTTTTATACTTTCTGGTTGATGAAACATTACCAGTTGTCAGAGGATTTTTAAGTATTCATGAATACCAGTGCTCTACAACATGGATAATACAAGTGCCCTAGATTATTTATAACCTGAGACGTCAGATTGGAGGCTCTGAGCCAGCCAAGTATTTAGTTTACATTCTGGCTCTTTATTCTGTTTTGCTTTTTGCTTATTTGTTTCTCCAGAAGAGATTGCCTTCTGTTCCTGAAACGAATTCATTGCTGAGAAGCATTTGTAAATCAAAGAGCAGTCTTGCTTCCTCGCTGTCTTTCTTGCAGCGTGTCATTCTAGACGGACTATGCTCTGTTCACATGAATTTGAAGTTTCTCTTCAGCCATACCAACTCAAGGGGATGTCATTTTGTTCATTAACTAGTGGGTCTCTGTTTCCATAACCTGCCAATTAGTAAGGGAATGGTGTCACACTTACAAACTTTTATTTTTCCGTTATTAATAGTGGGCAAAACTGTTCATAAGATCCTTAAAACTATTTTTTCTGGGGTTTGATGTAATTTAAAATTTAATCCCTAGGCTCTATAAAGATATTGTGAAAGTCACCAGTTAGATCACAAAATGCAGGACATGCTTAGTTGGGTTACAGCCCTGCCTGTAACTGAGTATCATGGCATGTAGTGCTGCTGTCCTAATCTTTCTCCCCGTGCCCCTTGCAGATGCCTCTCCCCTTTGGCATTTTTCTAGTTCCCTTACATTTCTGTCTTTGTATGACATCTTAAAACTGAAGTTCATAACTCTGATCCTTAGACCTTTCCTTATTTTTTGTGCTGCCTGCAGCTCCATTATTAATCGCCACAGATACTTTCTACTACTATAACAATCACTAGAACAAGTCACTATAACAATCCCAGAATGTTTCTTCTACTTGCTCAGTTTGTATATCTTCCATTCTTAATTTTTGTTTTGCACGGTTGGTAATTAAGACTCTTGATTTCCTTATTTCCGTTGATGCAACCCCAATGGCTTCCTTCCTCTCTTTCTGACAACCTTGTCTGAATGTGGAATTTGCTTAACTACTCTGATTTCATCCACGTGTGCCTTGTGTTTTCTTGGTAGGTCCCTCCAAAGCTTTTTCCATAATTAGAATATTTACAAATTCTCTCCCTCTCTCCACCATGTACTCTCCAGTACTTAATACCTTATGAATTTGCAGGGCAATTTTTTTTACTTTTATTATTATTATTATTTTTGTATTTCAGGCATTTACATTAGGAAATCAAAATATCCAATTTATATCCATAGATCTATTTCAGGAAACACAAGCGACTGACTTGTCTTTGGAGAACCTTATAGCTATACCAGATTTGCTCAACATTTGTTAATGTGTGTGAAAGTTATTGGAATGGGAGGCAGGGGAATAGGATGGAGGAGAAAATTGGTATGCAACACGATAGAAACCTGCATCGTGACCAAATATTTCTCATTTTAAAAACAAACGGGATTTGTTTCAGGTTATTCTATAATACTCATTAAAATCTTTTCATATTTTTGTCAAGTTTTAATATTTCATTTGTATTTACTAACTTGCCATGTTCTATTATGCTTTGCTTCATTTTCAGACTGCTTTGTTTCAAGCCTTTTTATATATTATTTTCATCTTGCAGTGCCTGAAGGCAGTCTGTTCTACAATCACTCCAGAAAACAACTGCTTAATTAGTTGGCTGTATCTCTTCATCCTCTTCTTTCATCTCTTGGCTTTCTCTCTGATAAACCTGATGAATCTCACACAAAGCATTATTTTGATGGTGTGTATGATTTGATTGTGTTCCATGTCATACGCAGAATTGTGAATCACATTGGGATCTTCTACTTGCTATTCAGTCCTTTTTAAATCGAGGAAACATTGCTATACAGGCGAATGCTGAAAAAGCTAAAGGCAGTGGGGGTGAAAGGCAAATGGGAAAGAGCAGTCCAGCTGGGAGGTGATAGTAAGGAGACAGGTAGGGGAGTCATTACTGCAAGTGACCGGCCAACCACGAATAAGACTTAATGCTATTGTACTCCTGCATCTGCAAGAGTGAGAGAGCCCTGAGGAGCTAAGCAGGGGAAGGAGCAAGAGATTCAGCTCTGAGGAAGCCTTCCTGCATGTCAATTTGTTGCGGCATGGTAGGCACTTGGAGTCCACGGCTGTTTCAATTATACACATAGGTGAGCCTTTTAAATTCTTGAACCTTAATTGAGATACCACATAGATGAGCATAAAAAGGATGTGCGAAGCCTCTCTGAGTGTGCTGTGTGTTATGATTTGCAGGGCACTTCTCTCAGTGGCAGTGTGTGAGCTGAGAAACTGCCTGGAGTAGATACCGATATGAACAATGGTCCAATAACATCCAGAGCCATGGGAAAAAGTAGCTGTATAGGAAGGATTACTGTGGTAGCAGCTGGTGGTGTAGCCAGGGGCTACAGTAAAGCTTATGGAGTAGAGCTGCACTGCCTGCATATTGATGGCTTAGCTTGCATATATATCCATGTACCCTGGGGCTGCAGAAATCAGGATCCTTATGGAGATGTGTAGGACAAAGAGATTTACTGACCATATCTGTGCCATCTGAATAAACACACTTCTCTAAAAAAAAAAATCAGATTCATCCCTGGCATGCACAGCATCTAATATGACAGGGGAACTGCATTTCCAGGGAGTTTCTGCTTCATTTTTCTGACTTCTTTACTCCTGGTGAGGAATCACAAGAATGTTCTCAAGCCATTGGATCTGCAGAGCCCCAGACTCACAGAGCTCACCTTTGAACTTGCCTGACTCCACCACTGCTTTGCACACAGGAGAGCCAGTGAGGGGCCTCTGCCCTGCCTTGCACCTTCTCTTTCTCTTCCCCTTCCCCTTCCTTTTCCTGTATGGCAGTAAATAAAGCTGTGGATGTGTTCCCACCTCAGGGAGAGACTTAATTTCCTGCAGAGATCTCAGCTAAGCCCTATTACTCTGAGATTTGCACGGGGAAGCAATATGTAACTGGATGTGTTTTCATTTTTATAAATGAGGAGGTGCTTGCTGCAAATGGGTTTGGAGAGGCACTGTGTTGGCCTGGGTCACCATATAAAGAGGGAAGAAAAGGAGGCTGTTTCAGAAGTTTTTTACCTCTTTCTTTTTAAGTAGGTGTGCTAAGCTTTCCAAGAGGATTAATCAATCCTAACAAAATGTGAACAAAAGCAGGGTATGTACACAGTATCAGAAGGAAATGGAGTCTAGTGTGTTTACCACAACACAATTTACACACTTAATAAAGCCATATATTTCTGTTTGGAGAAACAAGGAGAAAAGCACTTGGAGTAGAGACATGTGTTTGGCTTTATTAGATTGCAAATATTCAGGGCACTAGCTCGCACTTACAGACAGAAGTTTGTACATCCTGCTTTGAGCTACAAAATTGTGCAGCATCATATTTTATTGCCAGAGACAATGGCAAACATTAAAGCGCTTGACAGCTTTCATCCTAGTCATGGTGTCTGATTTAACTTTGAAAAAATATATCTGTCCAGTGGAGATGAAAATTGTTGTTTTATTAAACCTGTAATTTGATGATGCTTACAATTCAACCTCTACTGGTTATAAATAAGATATTAAATGGTCAAGTAACTACATGCAGAAACTACATAATATTGATGCCCTGTAATTTTAATGTCCTGCCATTGTTCCTTCAATAAAAACTTTAAAAAATGTTCTGTTTTCAAAATAGAGCTGCATTAACACAGTTTATTCTGTTTCAATAGCACATTACAATCTGATATCTCAAAATTGTATGGGAAATTTTAGAAGATACTAAACCTAGTTAGGTACCTTGAAAGGTGCTAGGCCAATTTTTGTCTCAGCATAAGTCAGTTCAACTCCAAATAGTAAAACACTGCTGATGAAAAGGGGCAAAAGTATTTCACATTGGTAGAATTGTTCTGTCTCCTAAAAGAATATTTCCACAGGAAAGCATCATATCTCAGTTATCATGGCGGAAAAAAAGAAGACATCCTTTCATGAAAGTGCTAAACACAAACAAATGAACAACAATAACAAACAAAAAAAAATCAACAAAAAGAAGAGAAAAAGAGAGAAAGAGGCAACGTGAGCTCCAAGGATTCTTTGCAGTCCTTAGAGCCAGAAATGCTGTCTGAGTACCTCGCCATTGCTGTGCAGATCTCTGGGTCTGACAAGGAATGAATGATGGCTTTGAATGCTAGCCAGTTTGTGTTTCAGTCTATGTAGTCCAGTTTAGCTTCTTCAGTAATGGCAACTAGGGATAAGAAACTGTGCAGCTTAGCTTCTGTGAAGCTACAACAAGCTGCAACAATACTGAAAAAGGAGAGAGGGATGGAGGTCGTCATTCATAATTATTCATAATGTCATTTATGTGACTGGCTACTTGTGGTGCAATTGCCTAAAGTAACTAGGAAAGAAAACCTAACATTCACTTTTGCTAAAGAAAATGTACAGCATTTAAGAGGCTTTCAGTTACGGTTAATTGTTAATGGTTAACCGGCTACACCCCTTAACTCTGAAAAGAAACACTACTGAAAAGAAAATACAATAAATACCTCATAAAGAGCCTTGAAAGAAGATGTGAATACTGTTTTGGAAGGGAAAAAAGAACAAGCTGTCCCTTACTAGTGCTCCTGATGTGCCAGTGTCAGGGGCTGTACACTGAAGAGTGCATGTATCCTGCTGGAAACTTCTAATTTTCACAGTAGCTGGGACCTCTAAGTAAACATGGGCACCTCTTCTAGTCTTTGTCCCCATGTAGTAATCTACATGAAAAGTTGTGAACTATCTTCAATTCACAAGACTGTTTGCCCTATTATCCCACAAGTGAAGAGGTCACTGCATTTCCTTGTGAAGAGACACCTGAATTTTTTTTTTTTCAAAAAAAAACCAAAACAAGGTATGAAATGTAATAGTGAAGGAGAAAGTTTAGGTAGGTGTTAAGGTAGAGTATTGAGCATTTTTATCTACTTCCAGAATAAATACAGGTGCCGTTCTCTAAGTGCCTGCTTTACTGTTGTTGAATGGCTCGTGAGATAGAGTGCAGATTGCTTTGAATCAAAACTGCATGAAACCAGAACACAGGATGAGGGGCACAAGAAAGCAGGATGCTGAGCTGCTTGGAAGTCTTTCATGTGGCAGTCTGCAGTTGCTGAAGCCACCACAGGTGGGACCCTCTGCAGAGCCATATGTTTCCTGTAGGAGAACACCTTTCACAGCTGGACCCTTCCAGTCTGTTCAGATAATAATTATGTGCTGGGGTAGGGACGTGTGCTGATGACACTGCTGAAAAGGGGTTGGCTGCAGGGGAGAAGACAAAATGGGTCTTTGGCTGTGATAAGTTGACAAACACATTTTCATGTGAACAGCAATGACAAAGTGTTCAGTTTTGTTGTAACCTTTCACTAGAGATGCTGTGTGTAATGCAATGCACTGAATTACACTGGCCAAGACATTGCTTAATGAAGCCAAGAGAATGGCAGTTTTGAAACACGGACTCTGAAACTATATGCAAAGCGAAAGCAGAGATTTCTGCTCGTCTGGAGACCACATCATTTAACTGTAGAGCTCATATAGTTTAATTGCTGTGCAGCTAAGTAATACAACTTACTGAATCTTTAAAGTGCCACAAATGGAGGACCATTTCTAGAATAGGTATGCATACACAATGTGGAACAGAGTACTGCAAAGCTAAGAGGAACCACTGTGACATATGGCTTTATGGGGCCATCCAGAATCACTGGAAACATTTCCATTTATTCCATTAAACGCTGAATTTAAGCAGAGCTCACATACAAGTTGTCTGCCAAGTTACTGTGCCTAGATATTTTTTAACTCTTGATATCTGGCAGTACCAAAGAAATTTAAGAGATTAGGAAATTATGATGATAGCCAGGGAAGCATTTATTTTGCAAAAATATTCTCTAGGAACCACATACATTCAAACCTTCACAAAAAGAAAAAAAAAAAAAAAAAAAAGAATTAAATGGTAGATATATCACCAGAATTGAAAGAAACAGATCTTCAGAACAGAAACTTTAGGTGTGTATTTTCCAATCTGAAATTTTGGAATTATCTATTTATTAATTTCAACAATTATTTGATCAACAGGTACCCTATTTACAAGTCAAATGATTTTTCTAGTTGTGGTATCCACAAACTCACTATGGGGTCTGGAAGTCAGTGTGCTGATAGAAATGTTTTTATAACTGCAGCTATGTCCTATGCAAAGAGAGAATAGATATTACTAGCAGTCAAAAGTGTGTTTAATCTTAAATGGGCACTTACTTGAATTTCTGTAACATACTAAAAGTTCTAGCTAACACTGATTAGTCAGAAAATTTTCCACAACCTACAAATCTGTCCACGTGGATTTTATTTTTAACTCCTGTTGCTGGGACCATGCTCCTGGTTAGATGCTCAGATCAGCTCTTCTAACCTCTGAAATACTTTGAATTCAGGCTTGTTTCTCTGCTTAACATTAGGTAATACGCTTCAAATGAAAAATATTCTATATAAGGAAAAAATAAATCATAGAAAGGAAAAAATAATTCATACAAAGATGGAAAATAACACCTGTAGCTATTCTATGAAGTTAAACAAACACTTCTGTATGTCTAGCAAAAATGATATTTGCTGAATAAGAATAGAGAAGCTTAAAGTTAAAGCTTAAAAGGAAGCTTCATCCTTTTTTTTTTTCCCTTTTTCTTTTTTTCTAGCTAATGAAATTTTAATATAGTGACGAGGGTTTTAGGCAAACTAATAGGGCAGCTTATGAAAGATGAGAGAGCAATAAAGAGTCAATTTACTAAATAGTCTTGTGTTACAGTTGGAAACTTATCTCACTTCGATTTGAAGAAAATTTCTACCTGCTATATATATTTCATGTAGTTAATAAACTTGCAAGATAGCTTCTTTCACAAGGCAGAAAAAAAAAAGTATTGGCTTCCTCAGTGCATATTTGGCTATTCAAGAAGAACTCTAGAAAATCTGACCTTTTTTCATCTTTGTAATTATAACTTTCCTTGTAGAACTCTTATGCCCCAAAAGAACAATCAGACCACCTGTTTGCAAAATGTCTATCATCTCTAGAAAAGACATTACGCTGCTATTCCTACTCCAACTGTCAGGTCAGAGAGGGTTTATTGATCCTGATAGTGTAAGTGAGGTCAATGAACACTGAAATATTTTAGGTGGGGAACATCTTGCCTCAGAAAATTCTTGCTATTTACCATGATTAAAACACATTATTACAAGCAAAATATTTAAGCTATAAGTCAACGAATGTATCTGTTACACATAAACAGTGTTTTCAATTTCTCCTTGCCTTCCTAACTAAAAACCTTCTTTTCCTTTAAAGGTACCCTGAAGCATGCATTTAGATTAGTTTTAATAACAAGATCATTAATCAGGTATCAGGGTTTCAAGACACTTTGTTGATCAGCAATTCTTTAAACAAATTAGGAAGTCTGTAAAGAAGACGCTGAACTGAATATAAAGCGTCCTATGCAATAGCTTGTTGGCTTGGTCAGTTTCATAGACAATATGATGATGTAGCAATATTTTCAACACTTTGAACAACAAAAACACATTAATTTTGATTGCGTTTTTCTGGTCAGTGGATAGCTTGGTATGGGGATAACACACCCAGGCAAATCTCCAAGTGAGTGCACTGAGTACTGTGTACAAAGTAAACATTAGTGTAGTAGCTCTCCTCTAACTAAATTGTGGGTATAGGAGGAAGCAGAAGGAGAGAAGGGAATCAAAGAGGAAATAAGGAAGTAATAAGAAGAAAATAAAGAAGTTCTGAATAATGAGCCTCAGTTATCATTCATTTCATCAGTCTTATGGTAGAAAAATACAAGCAAAATGTAATTGGTTAGTCTTGGTAAAAGATTTCCAAAAATGAGGGTTTGAGGTTTGAAAGTTTCTTCTTGGATCAAAGGTTGTATTGAAGGATTAAGGGTTCTTTTTGCTACTAAATAAACATATTTATTGTATTTTCTAAAGTTAATATTACAAAATTTCAATTCATGCAAGCACCTCTGAAAAAAAGAATTATAGGCAGAATGAAGTAGCAAGCTGTTTCTGTCAGTACCCCAAAAATCTTCATTTTTCACTTGGGGAAGCAGATTAGTTCTGTCACTATGAACAGGCATTAAATCCTGTATCCCTGAACTGACGCTAATCATTTTCTAGGTCTTTAGAATCAGATTATTATTATTATTATTATTATTATTATTATTATTATTATTATTATTATTGTTCTGAAGAAGGAAGAAACAAAACAGAATCCAGACTTGAGATGAATTACACATGGAGAAAAATTATGGGAATATTTTATGCTATTAATGCAACACAAATATTATCTTATTCATTTAGCCATCAGTTTTGCCTTTAATCCCACTCTGCATTTCTCACAGGAAAGTAGGACATCTGTTATGACTCTGCTGGCTGCTTTGATTTCCCGTATTTGGAATCTGATAAGTCATCAGACAGGTTTGTTTTCCCACTTGTTTTGGCTTTCTGATCACAGAATACCATATTGAAATGTGTCATTTACCACAGGTGTTACAGAACCCCCAAATTAAGAGAGATTAAACTCTTGCAGGCAAATCTGGGATTACCCTTCCTCCAGAAAATGATTCTGAGGATTATAGAATTTTATTCCAAAGTCAATCATAAAACCAGCTTTCTGAAGTTATTCAGCACATCTTGAGTGAAGCTTTCCAACAGTAGAGTAGAAATGCTTTAGATGAAAAAGTGTTGATTGCTTATCTTTCTAAAGAAGATGTATGGCTTGGAATTCCTACTTATGCATGTGTTTGTAGATCTCAAGAAAATGAATATCACTTAACACAATTTTTGGCAGGGTAAGAATAGAAAAGATTCAGGATAAAAATTAATGGTCTTACAATAAAACATTGTGTCAGAGACAGGGTTTAAATCCACCTGTCCTGAATCCTGAACACAGGTAAATGTGTCTGGATTAAATGGAATGAAAGATACACTAGCCATCTCATTAATTTTCTAAGCACTGGATTCCGCACTGAAACTGCTCTAATCACAAGATCAAAGCACAAGTGATAAATGCAATATTCAAACAGTATAGATAATATTAAGCATTATTTTCCAAATAGGAATATATTAGTTTCAATCATTCTATGCAATAGGACAGGAGGAAGGCAATGTAGCATTTAAATCCTTAAAAATATAGTCCTGCTGGCTCTAGGTTTCGTAAAATATGAATAGTTTGCTGATAGTTAATGAAGGAAAAAAAAAAGATCCTAACCTTCTAAGATGATTTTTCAAAACGTTGCATAATATTCATTATAGTATATTAATATTGTGGTCTATGGCTTTTTTTTTTCTTTTAACTCTCAATCATCAGGGATAGCCCTTCTCCAATTATCTTTGTCTCATTCGTCCCCAAAAGGCTGACTGAAATAACTACATGGGTTGGACAATAGAAGTCAGAATGCAGAATCTAATCATGCTTCCTAAATAACGTATGCACATCATTACATTACTGCAGTAGGTTTCTCACAATAGAGCTTTGCTACTATGTGAGGGAGAAGACACGTACATTGTCATTAGAAGTAAATGTTAGGGTTCCCAGAAGAACTTCATTACCATTCTTAACCAGATGTGACAATCACCATTTACAGCACTTATCAGCAGAACAATTAACAGCATTTGATAACCAGCTGATCTGGCAGGAAAAAAAAAAAAAATTATATTGATACCTGACTAGGAGCCTTGATGCATGTTTTTTTCTGCATGGGGAAGTGCACTAACAGATACGCTAGGCGGGCTGCCCAATGCAACCTGTAAAAGATGAGAATGACTGTAATATTTGCTCCTAATGACAATCATTAGTCCTGAAGAGACATGAGAATTTCAGTGTTATTGTCAATGTAATTAATGTATCAATTCTTAACGCTTCAATTACAAACAGGCAAAGTCTCACATTGATGAGAGTGAGGATCATACATGAAGAAAAAATGGGGGTGGAAAAGATAAGATTTACAGGCATTATATCCATTAGCAATATAATAATTTATTCATAGAAATCTTCCTGCAACACAAATGAGTGAGCAAGGCCCTCAGGTACTCCTTCTCCTAAGTATCCTTCCTTTCTGAGAGACGTACACAAGGGGTATCATATGCACATTTCTCCTTCATGACAAAGGCCCTTGCGTGCAATAAGAAAACTGCCTTTGGTAGCAATGGTGACGGCATACAAGAAGAGATATGATTATCTCCCTTTAGCAAGTCTTTTCACTTCAAGACAGGACTATGCCATTTTTACTGGCCTGATCTTTCATTAAATGCAACATGTCTTTACGTGAAGATTTACAGAAAACTACTCCAGTTGTCTGAGTACAACTTTGTGTTGTACTCCAAGTTACTCAAAGATCCACTCTAAATTTATATATTTTTTTCTAAATTTACAGTTAACTGCTGATTTATTAATTGATGAAAATTGTAGCAGTTTGCGGTCTGTTATAAAACAAACAAAACACAAAACACAAAACACTGACTAGTATTAATTTTCTACAGTATTTCCATATAGAAAATAGTCTCCATACACTGCCATTCTAGAGTAGGAATAGAATACCATAAAAGGTATTTTAATTCATACTATTAAAATTAATGGATTTGTAACTGCTTGTTAAAGGAGCGTGCTTGTTTTTATATATATATGCGTGTATAATATCATATGTGTGATAATATCATATATTTAATCATGCGTACTCAGAAAGAGCATCATTCTGACTATGGCTTTATAAAACTGAAATAAAGCTAACATGGATGGAAATTAAAGCTGACTGACACCATTTTTATTGTCCAAGAGTTTTGAAATGTTGACAGTAAATAAGATGCAGCAATATGAAAACTTGCCATTTCATGACTTCATGAATAAATTATGAAGTTGGTTTACAACTAAGAACATTTGAAAGTAAGTACATTTTCAGATTATTTCAGTTTCCTTTGAGCTTCTGAATATTTGGGTATAACTTTTGAAATGCCTTAAACTTCTGTCCATAATTACAAGGTTAGAAATTTGCAGAAAATGTAAAAAAAGTCTTTTGAACAATCACTTGCTACTAGGAGCAATGGCTTTGAGGAAAACAACAAATCTAGGCATACAGAAAGTTGTTACCAGATAAAAAACGGAAATAGCATTCCATGTTAATCAGTAATAGGTATGACTAGTAAAAGTTTATTAAAAATACCCAGAACAAAATATACTGGCCAATGTCAGAGGAAGTACAGTTACTCACAAACCTTTATAACAATAACTTTATAATGATGTATAAACCTTGAAGAAACTTGAAAATAAATAAAAAGGGATTGAGATCTCTGCCTTTGCTCCAGGATGTAGAAACTCCTTGAAGACTGCAGGGAGTAGGGGCCCAGTAGCTAAAGATTCTCTGCCTGTCTCCATTTTTACCTTATGCTTGGTTGTGTCACTCTCATGGTAGAAGGCCCAAGGAGCCCAGGGGAAGATAAATGGCTGTGCCATCCACTGACTGGCTACAACATTCATATCTTCCTCTACGAGTATGCCACCGCTGGATATGAAGTCAGGTTAACAGAATGATAAATGGAAAATACTTAAATTCAAGATGAGCAAATTTTCATCTTTTATTTGTTGGGGTCAAATTATTTGTGTCTCTGGTTTTGAACCTGAGGAACACTTCGATTCAGATTTCATGGTCAAAACTTGTGTAAGGGCCTACAGATTTCCTGTTTTTCCTTTTAGCCAGTCTGCCAAATTACTTGTATTAAAATTGTTTCTTATTGTCATTTTTGGATTTATATTTGGAGCTCATGAGATGAGAATTTCTCATTTAGTTATGATGAAGTGTGAGGTGTTTAGCCATGGACATTGATGTTACCATTAGGTCTGGCAAGAGAAGAAGAGCTTATTAAGTGATAAGAGTGTGTTTAGAATTCAAGGCATGATAATAAGCATCAATGTGAAAGACGCATAGTGCAAGTAGGTGACAATATAACATGAATTTAGCAAGTCACTGTGGTTTCTAAAGTTTGCTCAGGCATGACAGGACTCATTTGAACATTTTAGTTAAAATTACAGCACATATTTAATATGAGAAAGCTATATTGCATCTTGTGTGTGTTACACCAAACGCAATATAATTCACATTGGAACTAAATTGTAATATTTTTTTTTGCTGCCTCAGCAAATGTCTGTTTGTATCTACAGCTTTGTCAAAAGGCAATAAAGCAAAAAGCTTATTCATCTCACTAAGGGGATATAGGTTCTATTTACCTAAAATGAAATTCTAAGACATGCTGCTTCTGTTTTTGTATGAACAGTTTATTGCTGTCATTTACAAGGAGTGTATCTTCACCCTCGGTAAAACTGCCTTCCAGATGAAAAAATATGATGTTTACTTAGTGATAAACAATTTTCAGATGAGAGGGGATATTAGTCTTGAGATGAGTCGTGTGAATTTTGAAAATTAAAAGTACTAGCAGCATGTATATATTAGAGATGTATTTAATAAAACAAGTATTCAAAGTCTGTGGGAATACAAACATTTCCTAGAGTGCAACAATCACACTTCTCAGAACTGGCTTTTCAATTTAAAAAGGAGAAAACATTTTATATTGAATACCAGCCACCTTAAATCTCCACATAAACCTCAAGAGGATTCTTATTCACACTTGTTTAAAGGTATTAAGGAAGAGTTCATGGGAACAGACTCATGTGATGAAGTGGGAAATACTAGGATGAGGATACGTTGACTACATGTATGCACTGCATCAGAAAGGTTGGTGACAGAGGACTGGCTATAGTGTTAAGCTGAAAGCGTTAGATGAAACCACAAAGCAGAAAATTTGTAAATGTTCTGGATATATTTAAAGCAAGAAAACCGAGGAATCAACACTGGTAGATAGGGTTAGCAACGAATCCCGTGGCTACGATGTAAACAGGGCAACTGCATTTTTGGCCAGAGAGAGAAGTTAGATGGACTGAGAAAGCTAGTAAGGAAAATTAAAATCTAAGAACAAGCACATAGATTTTAGTTGCTTTTAATTTTTGCTATCCGTGCTTCACGACTCAGAGAAAAGAAATAAAACTTCTCTGTTTTGAAGATTCTGTTCTTGAATCACTTTAATCAACACAGGTCTCAGCAAAGGAAGGCTTGATAGAACCCAGTAGTGCGGGGCCTGTCTCCTTAGTACAATTTGGAAGTAGCAAGAGCCTTAAGTGAAAAACATGCCTCTGAGGGAAACAGCTCCCAGTCAAGTCCAGAGGGTTATGTAAGGAGGGTTGTAAGGAACAGGTCATTCGAGAACTGTGACAACAGCTGTAATGTGCAGCTTGGTCCAGTATCTGAAATCTTTGTTACTGTGTATTGTACCTAACAGCCTCTTGATTTCAGCCTCTTCGATATTCTCGCTGTCGTCTATTTGTCTCAACACATGAGTTTCAAGACATGAATACCATGTGCAACTCAGACATGGGAGAAAGCGCTTCACACCCTGAGATCATGCAAGTCTGATTTCTCCACTGCAGTATCCACCAGGTCTGGTGGAAAGGGTAGCAAAAGTCACCAAAGAAGGACCTCCGTATAATCTGACCCCTTCCCTTATCCATGAATCAGAAATCCATCTGCCACATGACAAAAATCCAGGTGTTTCCTGTTTTCATATGGGTGCATATCTGCTAATATTATGGAGGATGCCTATATCTAGGTCAGGGCGTAGACATTGTGATGTACCATGTAAGCAGTGCCACATTACAGAGCACTGAAAATGTTCTTATCCTATCACTCAGTGAAAATCAAATTCCTGGAAATGGAACTGTGTGCTCCTATTCTCTTGCAATTTCATAAGACAGTGAAAAAGGAGTTAAAGACCATAGTAATTCTTATACAGATTTTATGTAAGTAGAAGTAGTCAGTACATTTCAGCTGATATATTCATTCATTGGTTTAAAATCGCAATCTTCCTCTTGCAAAAGAGGTTGGCCTTCCTCAGCCTAAGATTAACTAATATGTATGTATTTTTCAAAATAGAATAAAAGATTTCTTCAGTTATAAGAGTTGTTTCTTTTTATTTATTTATTTTTTCCTGCCATAGGTGTGCTACACAATGGCTACAGGTGGACAAGCATTAATAGTAGTTAAGATCCCTGGTCACTGTAGTATTAGTGGTGTTATAGGGGTATTCAATTCCTGACAGATTAAATAAAATAAGGTAATAAAGCAATACATGTTACATATCAGATGAGAAACCTCTTGTTATTGGTTTTTCTGGCTAGAGTCTGGGTTACAAGCCAAGAATAATTCCTATAAATGTAGAGAGGTTTTTCAGTCTGCAGGTGTTACCTCCATTATGCTCAGATTCTCTTTTCATTGGGTTTTTGCTTCCAAACTAAAATATTATTAACATTCAATTAACTATATTTAAACAGTTTAGTCACAGATACTCTCTCTTCTGTTTGCCATAATATAACTTGTACCTTTATTTTACATTGTGTCACACCTTTGTATTTTTTGCATGCTTTTGGCAATACTCAAAGGTTTGACTGAATTTACATCTCTGTATTGCTATCAAAGAGGTAAGAAAGAATGTTATATGACTTGCTCAATTTAACCAAAACAGATTCTAAATACATAAATGTCCGTATTTGTTTGTATATAATAAAAAATAAATTATTTGCATTTACATTTCTGTTTGCTTGTTTACGGTACCTTCAAGGACATTTCCAGTGGAGTGCAATCTCCAACGTAGTGGAAAATAAGCTCTGAAATTTCTGATCTTCATCCTTTATTACTCACCCACTGACGAGACATCAAATAAATTGACAAACTGTTATACAAACGGGCAAATCCTTCCACAATTATTCTGTCTCTTCTGAAATTTTTGCCTGTTATTTCTTGATCCCCTGGTTGCATTGGATCATAGGGTTTATAAACATATGTATACTGAAGAAAGCTTCACAAGGAAATTATTTGTTAAAATGTTGTCTTCCCTAGAGTATATCTAATGTAAAATTTGTTTTCCTTACTTTCAGTTCTGATTTTGCTATAGTCTATCACACAGTGTCCTGCCTCCTTCTTTGCAGAGGGGAAGCGGTCTGGACCACCTTATTTTTACACCACTCATTCTGGCATTTCTGGAAACAGAGACTTTTCAACTAAGCTCAAGATTGTCCAGTCATCAACGTTCGAAAAAACTGACTAAAAACTACTAAATATTTATTATAGTTAAATTTGGCCACCGTACTACTAGTGTTGACACACAAAAATGGACCTTCAAGTTGAAGTGATGGATCCTGTGTTGTACCTGCAAGCCTGACTTTTGTGGAAG
Source organism: Anser anser (assembly GCF_964211835.1). Lineage (NCBI taxonomy): Eukaryota > Metazoa > Chordata > Aves > Anseriformes > Anatidae > Anser > Anser anser. The sequence continues at coordinate 16,653,812 of NC_139725.1, read as the reverse complement.
AAAATAGTCCAATGTTTTAAGTGCAAAACAAATACATGAGATAAATCACTTGGGGACAATGCAAGTAGCATCTGTAATGTCATTTTAATTCCTTTTTATATTAACACAATTGAATAATCATACAAACATAAATTTTATAAATGCACAAAATGAAGTCTTTAAGGAGATAGAAATCATCTGCCACCTGCTACTGTGTAGACCAAACCCAGGTGCTACGATCAGCTGGGTTAGGTGCCAGAAAAGCTAGCAGACATTTTCTTTAAGGAAGAGAGCAAGAATTTCACTGGAGTTTGGATCGAGGGCTGAAAATCCATCTGTGTTTGCCAAGCCTAAAGCCATAGACGAGAGCATGATCGGGGCAGACAGAAGTCATGAATGGTGGATCAAGGCTGGGTGAGCTGATCTGTAATCAGCAAGGCAGGATCAAGAGCCAGGATTGAGATCTAGGAGCAAGACAGCCTCAAAAGAAAGACTGCAGCTTGAGGCAGTTTAGAGGGAAAGTTTTTCCAGCTGATGCTTAAAATATCTGCACTAGGTGGGAAAGGATAGGTCTGTGCAAGCAGCAGCCACTGATGGGCTGTCTGAAAAATGACTCTTCCCCCTTCTGTTTGACGGATGACTCAGGATAAATCCACTGCTTATTATTTGTTGCTAAGTATTTGTAATATGGGTGTCATAAACTGATATGAAGTAGATGGCAAAATCATATTTTTTGCACTGAACAACCTTTCTTCATAACTTCTCATTAAGGAACTAGGCCATTAAAAATGATACAGAAAAATGTCCTCTGCTGATTTTTTTTATTTTTCCCATACAAAACAGGCAGAAGAAAAAATCTTACTCTAACACTCAGCCACATCACTTTTAAAAGCTTACTTGCTTTTAGTTACACATCAGTGCTAATGCTTTATAAGTTTAATGTGTGAAATAGCTTTGTAATAAATCAGTGCCTCCATTTTGTCTTTTACTTCATTTAAACTTTTTCTTCAAGAGCTCTGTTTGTAAATAATGATAGCATATTTGTGCCAAAATTTTTTCAATACTTTCATATCTCCGGAATAAATTATGGAACATTATGCTAGACAGGGAGCGAAGAAAAAATAGGCTTGATATAAATTTATTTCAGTCTTACGGTGTGTGTAGTGCAGGGGGTAAAACATATTTGTAGCTGGTGGTAAATTCCTGATATATGGAGCCTGGTGCAAGCAGCAGTTTGGCTGTAGGAGATGCACATGTTCTGGTGTTTCAGCCTCTTACCTCTATGCATGTGAGAATGAGCTAACATCGGCCCCTCTTCTGCCCAAATCAGACACAAAATTGACTGAGAGAAAAATTGCCTGTCATTAGTGAAAAAATATTTTTAGCTGAATATCAGATAAGAAGAGAGATGTGGTGATGTCTGACCATAAGCTTTAGGAATTTCTGATATTTGTATTGCAGCATACTGCTTGCTATTTGGTCCCCATAGATGCCTGTTATAGCATATGCCTGGTATAGAACTAGAAAGCTTAAAGTATCTCTACATTTTATTTAGACTGACTAGTGAGTAAGAATATGAGTCAATACTTCACTGACACAAGTTACATCTTTTCTGTTTAGCATGCTTTGGAAGATGCCTAAGTGCAACATGTAGGTCTACCACAGACTTTTTCCGTGAGTGTTTGCACGGTGCATAGACTATCTCCTGCTTCTTTAAAGTGAAGGTATTATTTTATTACCTAGGAGAGCAATTGTAAACTGCTGCAAACACAAATTATTGTGAGGTACTGGGATACTAACCTGATGAAAACCAGTGAGTGTTCTGTCAAGGGGTAAGAAGTCTTAAAGCATATTAAAGTATTTGATGCTTTTGGAAGTTACTAGATAAATAGCCAAAACCATGCAAGGTCCTAAATTGATCTGAAGAATAAACACAGTGTGTCAATCAGACAAACACATTGTCATCATGTTGTCTGCTCTACATTTTAAAAGGGTACATCCTAGAAATGAAGAAAGGTTCTAGAGAAGGAGAAAATACAGTATATTTGTAATTCAGCAATTGTAATATTAGTAATTACGTCTCTTGAGAATTATTTTTCTTTCTTTGACTCTTAAAAAGCATTTTCAGTAATTTCCCCTAATGACGATGCCATGCTTTAAGAAGCAATTGAATGTTAATGCTATTATCGTATATATACAAGCAATATGAACACGGTTTTTGACATGTAGTGATGCAGCTGTATGATTTTGTAGCCATATATCCTTTTAATTTACAGCCTACATATCTTGGTTCTCTCACTTGGTCTGCTGTTACTGCAACAATCAGAAGGCCATAAGAAAAAATAAATTTTATTGTGGGTTTTCCAAAGTATGGGTGTTTGTCCCACTTTCCCAGTTGGACAAATTAAACCGTGTATTGTTAACAGTTTATTTTCTGTATTTGGAGTTGGATATCCTATCTGTAGCTCACAAGCAAGGAAATAAAATGCCTGTTGAAACATACATGCTAATGTGACAGGGATTTGAACTGCAGAAGCCAAGATCGAAGAAGCAGTACAAAATATTCTTTCCTGGTTTTTTGTGTGTTTTTTTTTTAACTGTAAAAGATTATAAACTGATGACATTTTTATGTGTATATAATATAGCACCACTTACGAGAAGACAAAGACTGTCATCACTAGATGTCAGATAATTGTAATATGTCTGTAGCTGGAAGCATTAATGACCATTTTTTTAGTTGCTTAGTGGACTTGAAAATAAATATAATCTTCCAGTACAACAATACAATCCACATTAGTAAGAAATGGCAGGTTTGTTTAGCACCTATAGAAATCCCAAGCAATGCCTCAGGAAGTCACATTCAAGCCATTAAGCATACTGCAGTTTTCAGCACAAGTCTGGCATTTGATATTAGCACTTAAGATGAATACTTAATCTCTGCTATCCATTTTGTGAATTCTGGGTATTTGGAAGGGAATTTGGCAAACATTGCTAGCAAGTAAACAAGTAGCTGGCATTGTCATACTACAACTTCTCAGGTAAAACGTGTTTGTCTGCAGTCTTGGCAGCATAAGGCTTCGCATCATTTCTGACACTGTCCTATTGCTGAAGAAGTCAAATACCTTGTGGTATTTCCTTTGATTTCTGTATGAAAACAGAGCTACATACACAGATTCTTCCCTCTGATCGAAAATTTTCCCTCTGATCCAAGATATTCTTAGAGACTGATCCAAAGCCAACTTAATTCAACAAAACCTTTCATCCACTCTGTTTCTTGGATCATGTGCTTAACTAGTGTAGTCTATGATTTTTTCCAGCTTTTTATCAATATTTATTATGATAACTTAGTTGCCCTTAGATTCATTGACTTCCAGCTCATACTTTATTTTATATCTGAATTAGACCCCTTGTGTTTTACAATGTAAAACTGAAGTATAAATTCTACTTCATGTTACCGCTAACAGCTACCAACACTTTTGTGTGTACTAAAATGCATTCCTCGCAGTGCTTGACTCCAGTAAATGACATATATATATAGGGAACAGGCTGTACACAAGTACTGGCTGACAAATAGGTTTCCAGTCTGGAACAGCTAAGGCAGTTTCCCAGAGGCTTATGTTTGCCACAGAGGAATGAGTAAGCAGCTGGGCCATCCAGGCAGTGGCCGTGCCACGACATGCAATGAATCAAGGGTGCTGACACATCGGGTGTGGGCAGCACATTTCCTTTGTGGACAGGGAAAGGGGAATTTGTGTTGTAATGCCAGGAGATTTATGTCACCAAGAGGTGAATTACAGTTTCATTTCTGTTATGAAACAACTGCCAAATGGGTTGGTAAAAAAAATATAGTAACCTAACAAAATTAAGAGTCTCTTTTCTCTGCAAAGTTTTATTAATATTTGGAAAATCAGCCAGCTGGGTGCATTCAGTGCAGGTAGAGAAGGTTATAAAAAAATGGAAAGAAACCTGCAGGCGCAAACAGACCCCACTATTTACTGCTAACTGTGACAGCCATTATTCTACAATCACAGGCATTTAAGATCTGGCATGCTATTCATTTAATATTTAAACTTCCAGACATTGGGTCGGGACAGAAAGAACCTGTAGAGTTGCAAAGGGAAGCCACAGGCACCAAAGTAGACCTCCAGCCAAACAAGACCTTTGCAAAACTACAGCAGTGTGCTGTGTAAATTATTCAAGGGCAGCAAATCACTAGCAAAATAAATAAATAAGTATCCATGCACCAGCATGTAGCATAGCACTATTACGAGTACAGTGAAGGAAAAATGTAGACCAGGACGAGTAAAAGGGAAGAGCAGAAGAGAAGGACTAATAGTTACGTGCAGCTGGAGCTTAAGTGGATGGATTACATAGCTACATTATATCTATTCTATATATATTTAAAATGTTCGGAGTCACAATCAGTGGGGGCTACAGTAGAAAGATCATTATATTATACAGATGAGAGCATCTGCCACCTGCCCCAAGCAGGGCCATTTGTTTGGTTGAAGAAATCTATGACCACAGGGAATTTTTCCCAGCAAATTTACTGAGGCTGCCACTTGTGTTACAGGAGTAAAACTGAGGATCAACTTATCACATGATAAAGACGGCTGCTGAAGGAATACGCCATAATAGCTTTGATATGAATTACCTGAACTACTGGCATAGGCTCTGAAGTGACAACAACTCTGGAAGCGATAATTGAATTGAATTTTGTAAGGATTCTACTGCTCCATTATGCATAATATATCAGCTTTCCCAAAATATTTCAGAAGTGATTCAGAGCTCTGCTTAATTACTTGCACTTCCTTCTAGGCCATCCAAAAATGTAATATTTGATCATTTTTTAATGGTACATGTTAGCGCAATCTACTCTTCAGCAATCCAGATATGGAAATTTATGTGTGTTGGTAAATTACATCAATTTATTTACCGTGGTTTAATTTCATTAACACACACGATAAGAGAGATTGAGCTCAACATCTCTCCTTTTATGTACAAATAACCCCCTGGGTGACATATCACATGAAACCCAATTACCACACATAATAAAATGACACCACAAATAAAAATGTATTTCCTAATTTGGTTATACTCAGAGAGGAACATTTAGTAAACACGCTTTTGGCACGGCATCAATAATCAGCACAACTTCTTTGGTTAGGGAATAATCTAAAGCATATGATCCCTGGTAGCAGCAGAAGAGGGTGAGGAGCCCATGCTGGTTTCTTGGCCCATTTGCTCCTTGCTTCTGGCCCACTGGTTGCAGTGGGTAAAGTGAGGGCTGCTGTGGAGCAGCTCCTCGGGGCACTCCTGTGACAGGTCTGGGCTCTACACCAGCTCTCCATAGGATAAATTTCCAGTGCTCCTCCAAAACTGCAGCCAACTGATTTGTGAACCCATCTGTTTGCGACATGCAGATGCAGGTTTGGCATCTGTAAAATAAATGTGCCTCCATTTATTAGTAGCACTTGTCATTTCTATTGTAAAGCAGGATAGGTTAGTGATTTCTTGTCTACAGACTAGGAACTGATTTAGGAAGAGCTACTCCCTGTTCCAATACATGCATTTAACAGCTGCTTTTTAGAGCCCCTTTAAAGGACCAACATTGGTATAAAATGGACATTTGAACTATGGAAGAACTGAACTTTGTATGGAGATGTACCCCAGCGTGACTGTTACATCTCAAGTAGCAGAGATGGTCAGAAAGCCTGGCTGGTGGGTATTCAGCAGCCCTGGCACAAGGCCTCACAGGGAGTCAGCATGGTTGGAATGCATTTTCTTATGACTTTGAAATAATGCTCCTCTCTTTGCCATTTACTTCAGCTTCACCTGACATGCATTATCAATTTAGCTGTTTTGGTGTGTGAGACAGAACTGAGAAATGCAGTTAAATGAAAATTGTTTCAAAGGCTACTGCAAGCAGTCCAGTCTTTACAATCCCTGAAGCTCACCTTGTGATTCCTTACATAACCACCATGATATTTGTCCCAGCTGAATCAAGCTTAAACAGAAATGTACAACATAAAAGTAAGCGAGACAGAAAGCTTATATTTACTTTCTGTATTTTCAGTGCTCTGTCCTGATACTATAAGCAACATTTCCCTTCCATATTTGCTTCCAGAAACAAATATGTCATTTTACACTAATTAAAAATACAGGGCAAATGTATATATGCATATGTATATATGTGTATATATATATATATTATACAAATATATATATATAGCTTGCATGGCAGTAATCTTGATCCTTCTCTGGAAGTTTTTGAACTGCATCTTGTCATTATTAGAAATACACAATTTCATATCTAAAGGAGTTAATGACAAGAGATCAGATACCATCAATTGTCCCCTAAGGTTTAACTGATATAATAGCCTTTGCTTGTTGTTCCAGTTGCTGTTTCAGAATGTCATGATTTCATAAACTTATATAGGATCCAAATAAATACATTCCCTTCTACATGAAAACAGGACCATTTATCAACCCTGAGGATATTGTCAGGAGAAAATAAGGAAAGTCAAGTGCAGTAATGCTCTTGATATAGTGGCTGATGACACAACAAGATGTAAAACACAGCTAGGAAAAAAAACAGATACAACAAAGGGGTCGTTTTTCTCAAGGCTTAGCCCCCTCAGGGATATGTGAAATAGCCCTTGAGACCTTTGGAAAGAAGAGAGCAAAATTACACACAAACTTAAATGAGATAGAGTTCCTTCATTATTTTCCCTGAAATCTTTTTGGGTATCAAACATTGGCACTGCAGGAAGTGTCAAGTACATATTGTGCAAGTAAAGCAATTATTTATAGAAGAGTTGGAACCAATACTAAAAGATTCTGAGTTTGGACTTGGTTCACAGAGAATTTGAAAGTTTGGGAACTTAACTGCAGCTTTTGGGCAAAATCAAGTGTGTATGTGCATACCACTAACTTGCCTTTGCAATGGGACAGAGACAGAATAAAGAAAATCTTGAGATTGTGGCTAACTCTTAGACCCAGAATAAGGGTACGGTCAGTGGTTTAATATGCTCTCTTTACTTGATAATGCCCTACCATGACTAGGGACTGCAAAGAAAAGTATGAAAGTAAGATGTGTTGAAGATAAGAAGTGTTGATGTAAGGAGTGACACAGGAAAACTGGATACAATTTACCATCTGTAGCATGGCATTTTTAGCAACAGTTTTTATTTTGGCTAGATTTATATTTTTGATTCTATATCCTAGCCAGAAAAAAGGTTTTCAAGTATTCTAAAAGAATTAATGATAAAAACATACTGCAAATATTTTATCCAGCAGCCAAAAGAGGCTTCAGGTGAATGTCCTTTAATAAAGAAAGTCTGAGAAATGTGTTTGTGCTGAAGCAAACTGCTTATTTATTATTAAATTAAATAAATATAGCTCATGATATGCATCGGTATGTGCCTTATAAATATGTATCACCTAGATAAATTTACATTCTTTTCTTTAGTGTTTAAGCAATTCTGTCCTTGTTAATACAATCGCTATATTAATCTGACATGTACATAAGTTTACACAAACTTCCCCCTTAAAAGCAACAATTTACATTATTTTGCAAAGCACATTGGCTTGCAAATGTCAGTATGCAAAATATATAATGTGTCTGCCATGCAAAGAAAAGTAATCTGCTGCTCTATTTTATACACACATTTTTTTCCACTCAAAGATAAAAATAATGGATTTAGGTGAAATGAACAGTGTGTGAAAAAGTGACTCATGTTCAGCAGAACTAGTTTCAAATCAGGTAGTATTTTGCTGGCTGAAAGAGATGATTCTAGCACATAACAAAAAAGAACTGTAGTAGATCAACTGGTTCAACAGTAATTCAGAAAATTTGTGCCGTTTTGCTGTTACAAAAAGAAAACCCATATCTTTCTTGACAGATTTGTCACCGTAATTAAATAGTTCTATCCTACAGAAGTATTTTCACAATCATCTTCTCTACCATTGCATCTTATAAAAATATTTTAATGTTTTCCATCATTATTATTGCTAATGAGTTTTCTATACTCTTCTAAGAGCTTGTTTTGACTTTCCAAAGCCAGGGTTTTTTTACTGCATCACTGAGAAGGCAGTTAACCCCCAATTTCCTGTAAGGCATCAGTAAGCCATACTGTGCAATTGGGAATCAAATAATTTTAGAACTCATGAATTCCGTACACTCCCAAATTCCATAAAAAAATAAACATATTGTTAAGAAATAATAATTGAATCTCTTCAGCAGAATATTTAAAAAGACTATATCTAACAATGTTCTGCTACAGCTAAAGTGATACTTTTGAATCTTCAGTACTTTAAAAGAGAACCTCGTGGCATTCTGCACCTTATTCCAAGCATAGCCCTGCCTAGACACATGATGATTCTCCATTTTCAAGAATCTATATTAATATATGGAGAATGAGAAAGAAGCATGCATTAAAGCAAAACCGATATTGAAACCTCTCGAAGTGTGTTAGAAAAAATATTGGGGTCATGGTGTTTGTTTTTCAACTGCTTTATATCATGGGTAATAAAATAAATAGGGAAAAACTACTTTCCTTACTCTTTTATTTCACAAAATTTGAATTCACTAATACCTCTAGCTGATGACATTTAGGTACTGCCCATCAGAAGTACCTAAATCAGCTTTAAGTTGAGTGAAAGAATAGACTTATCAACTTTCATTGTTATTTATTTTGTTACATCTCTTTAGCATTTTTTTCTCCAAATAAGATTATATAGCAATTCTAAAGGAAGAAGAGGGATGATCAGGGTATCTCAACATTACTGTCAAAGTAGCTAGTGACAATTACTTAATGTATCTCATTATTTATTCTGGTTTAGTAATATATCAGCCACTTATTCTAATAGGTAAATGCACAGTGAAGTGAGTGGATTTGATTTTTCCAATATGTTAAATGATGTTCAACATATATGTATGCATAACACATTAACTATAAGGTTATATTTGCAACAATGTAAAATACTATCACCTTATGCTAGAAAATATAGGGGAAATTGGTAAAGTTTACTTGAAATAAGAAATGTAACATAGGTGTCCAATTTTTAACTAAACATCGGAACAATGTAATTTAAAAAGAATGCTAGTTCTCTAGACAGACAAAATCAATTCCCTAGGAAGACCATACTACTAAATTCCCCAGTCATTACCTTGGACTTGTCAAGAAATAAGCACGTGTGAGGGAAATGACTACAGAATAGAAGCAACTATGCTTAAATAACGTGAAATATATTCTATTCAAATAACAGTTTTCACTTCGTCCATCTAATGGACTCTCTTTTGAACAATCTAATGGACCATCTAATGATCCCTCTTTTCTATCTGTTGATTGGATTCAGGACACCAAATCCATGGGTGTAAATGCCAATGATTTATTTGGGAGCACCATAAAACAGCTAATAGAAAATGGAATCTCTGTCTATGTTTTCTGTGTGATGTCAGAATAATTGAATACTAAATCTCTGAATCCCACAGTAGATGAGTGGAAATCTAAGCTACCATTTCATTCTGAATGACTTTGTAACTGAAGGACAGAGTGGGAGACTGCCAAAACAGAAAATTAATCCCAGTTTTGGAGGAATGTTTATACAAGTTTCCAAATCTATTTCTATTATAATCCTTATAAATGGAATTAAAAGATTGTACTTGTGTGGTCCAGAAGTTTTATTTAATCCTTCTGTGACAAATTTAATTTCAACAAAAAAACAAACAAACAAAAATACCACAACCTACTGTGTTCTGGCAAAACAGAAGTACCTAGTCCCTTATAGAGAGCCCTTTTTAAACTTCTACCGAAAATAGATCAGTAGTAGCTGGGTTCTTCCAGCTCTAAACAGCATTTGGTTTAGCAAAACAGTTCTCTGGGCATTTTCATTAAAGTGAGTTTTATACAACAAGATCAGCAAGTCCTGACATAGATATTTAATTTCTGAATAAGACAAGGATAATTACAGATGTTGGACAAATTCTTAATAGACAAGATGCATAGATGTTTTCCAAAGATTTCTAAAGTGGCCACCCAAAAATAATTACAAACAACTGACAAATAGCCTCAGAGGCTGGGATCCTACTTCATCCATGGGCCCAAACCCTTGTTTTGAAAGCTTCAGTGGTACACAAGGCTTGAAAAAAAGTCTTGAAATAGGATGAATTTTGACCTAGCAAAATTATAGCAGTAATAAAATGGCATTGAAGAATTAGGCAATTTTACTAAGAACTGTGAATATGCTGTACAGATAAATGGGACCTTGATAGCAGGTCTGATAGACAAATCTGACAAATGCTGTGAGGAAATCTAAAATGAGATTGTATCAATACACATGAGTATAAATCATTTAAATAGCTGTACCAAGTAATGCAGCAGGATTACTTATGCTTTCAAGTTACAGATACATAATGGGGCACAAAGCCTAAAAGACTGCTGAAGTGAACAGCTTTATCTTCAAAGATGTGAACAGAATATGTATCTTCTAGTGGTAACTGGTTTATTGTAAAAGGCTAGTGATATGGCTGTAATACAAAAAACCTAAAACTTGAAAACAAATTAAGAAAAAATTAAAAATATATTCATTTCTTTGGTTCAAGAAGCTTGTATTTGGAAGCACCTGTCATCTCATCAGAGCCTTTCTGTTTGAGGAATCCTTAAATTTGACACACTTACTCCTCTACTCAGCTCAACAAATTGGTTTCATAAAGACATGACTCTTGCATGGCTGAAGATTATCTGTCAGAAAGGGATCCGCCTTCATATGCAGCCATCGAGTTAAAGAATCAATGTTTTCTTTCCACTGTGTGGTTAATTATTTGCACCATTAAAAATAATTGAATTTTATTTTAAACTTGTGATTTGAACAGGAATTTAGCCCTTAATAATTGTTACTTATTAAATGAAAAATAGCTTTGCAGTGCTTTGTTTGCCTTGTTTGTATTCTTCCATCAGTATGTCTTTGTTGAATAGGTAATCAAATTGCACTGTTTACTTTTCCAATAGCTGCACTAAATCATTTCCCTGGTTATCTGTAGAGTTTTCAGAAGTTCTGGGTAGCAAGCTGAATGTAGATATTTACAAATATTAAAAATGAATATGAAAACATTCACTGCTAAATAGAGGACAGGCTGACATTTATAAAGCTCACTCCAGGTTAGCTGAGATTTTTTTTTTGTTTGAACCCTGCTAAACTTTCAAGGTTGTTTTGTTGAACAAAACATGCTGAAAATCAGAATTGTATGCTTTCACAGAAGGGTATCTTCACAACATTTTGCAATTGTCTTCATAACAATTTAATTCTTCTATCTTTCCTTAAAATCAATTTCTTCTAAAATTCTTGGCTTCAGCTGCAGTCTGTAACTTTGAACAAGAGCTTCAATATATGTCGGATCCCATTGTCGGAAAAAAAATAATTCTTGGCAAGTATCCTCAAAAAAGAGAAAGTTCTGTATCCCGTATTTTGAACGGATCACTCTACCTTCTTTCCAGCACCAATTACAGTATTAAAGAGTGGATGGACAGCATTTTAGGGAGACATTTTCCTGGGAGTAACCTTTTCTTTTCATGTAGGCAGCTCCTTGCCTGGTCTCCAGGAGTCCAGAAAAGCAGCACACCATCTTGGAGGCTGCCTAGAATTACATAAAAGTGAGTCCTCTTCAAACAGTAATATATTTGGTCACAAATCATATAGTGTAATTAGGACTGGGAGGGAAACATGTTTTATCAGTGTGTTTCTGAAGCTACCTTTAAATTTGCGGTACTATGCAAATGGTTTGCAATGAATTAAACAGCAAAAAAAAATGCAATGAAAGTAGTTATCAGTATATTTTCCTGACAGTTCCTTTAAATGAAAACAATACCTGGTTAGCAGAATTAGAAACATTTCTGGATATCTCTTGAGTTATGGCAAATCCTTTGGATGAAGTAAGAACAGTATACATGGACAATTTCTTTGCTTGTATTTCTATACAATGAATTTTGATATTTATGTTTTTTTAGTTATTTTAAAATGCTTCACATAGTTTTATTTTTAAAGGCTTCCAGCAAAGTTCCATTTCATAAGATAATGCAGATCATATCAGAGATCTTTTGTATCACACAAATGCATTTACTTCAGATGTGCTGTCACAGTGGTTCATATTAACTTCTTCTACAAGTTGGTTAGGAATCATGGATGGTTATTCTGGCTAATGAGAAGCCAACCCAACCACACAACAGTCATTTCAAAAGGTAATGTTAAGTAGCCACCAGTTTTTAAAAACATCCCAACTTTAACATATCCTGAATATTTACTAGAAACCTAGAATGTTAAGTTGATGATTATGATTTATTTTATTTTGGGGGGGGGAGTTAATTTTGTACTGTAATAATATCTTACACTGCACTCAAACATGTGCCGAATTGGAAGCTTCCGATAATAAAAACAATTTATATGAGTGAGCAAAACCTAAGATATGAATTGAAGGTAAGCAGTCCATAATTGTTAAGTGCTGGAAATGTTTTTTTTCTTTTCTTTTCTTTTTGTAAGAATAAAAGGAATTTCTCCAAATTTATCTGAAACGATGGAATATTCTTTAACAGTTTTAACTTCTCCACCCATTTCAAGCATTTTAAATGAAAATTAAAATTATGATTTGTTCCAGCTGAAATAATTATTCTAAATCTACTTTTCTAAAACATGAATACTTTAAAAGATAAAAGTTTTAGCATAACTAGTCATTAGATTTGGAAAAATATTTTTAAGATCTTAGATATTTTAGTATGAAACACCCATTTTCTCACACTTGATTTTTTATTGAAAATCTGGTTTTCATACATACAAGAGACTAGAAATTAATGCAAAATGTTTATAACTGTGATAACCATTTAAGATTACTTTTATCTTTTGCTTTATGATCCAGGGAAATTTAATCAGATGCCTTAAAATGAATATTGGCCGCATGAGTATTGCATTTTACACCACTGGTTAACTGCATATTCATTTCAGAAAGTCATTGGGAGTAACAGCATGCTCTTTACATAGAATCGGTGATGATTGCCAGTACATCAGTTACACTTTCAAAAGAAAAGTGGGATGCTGTTGAAAGAAGCACCTTACTTAATTTATGTGCTGAACTTGTAAAGTCAACATTTTCACGCCATCAGTAGGAACTCCTGGCTATCTGTGCACAGGGCTGTAAATTCTGGTCAGTCCCTGTTGGGAGGTTCGCCCTCATGCCTTGCTCAGATGTGAGTACACTGCTTTCTTCCTTCTTCCAAGTTGTTTTCCACAGATGTATGTATAGTGCTGAGATTAAAGAGGACTGAAAATGCAATTTGGTTGACTTGCAGGGACAGAGGAGAAAGCAAAGACCTTAGTCCTTGGCTGTCACACAAGATCCCACAAGATCCAGCCCCAAGTGTTTCCCCTTCTCTCTGAGTCAGTAACATCCTACAACAGGCTTCACGTCCTTAAACACCTGTGGCTGAAAACTTCAAATTTTTGCAGTGATGGATTTGGATGGATTTGAAGCTGTTCTTGGACTGTTTTTCACAGAATCACATAATCACAGAATTGTAGGGGTTGGAAGGGACCTCGAAAGATCATCGGGTCCAACCCCCCCCTGCCAAAGCAGGTTCCTTACAGCAGGCTGCCCAGGTAGGTGTCCAGATGGGCCTTGAATATCTCCAGAGAAGGAGACTCCACAACCTCCCTGGGCAGCCTGTTCCAGTGCTCCGTCACCCTCACCGGGAAGAAGTTCTTTCTCATGTTGGTGCGGAACTTCCTGTGCTCCATCTTGTGGCCATTACCCCTTGTCCTGTCCCCACAAACCACTGAAAAGAGGTTGGCCAAATCCCTCTGTCTCCCATACCTCAGGTATATATTTATACACATTGATGAGATCCCCTCTCAGTCTTCCTTTCTCAAGGCTGAACAGACCCAGGTCTCTCAGCCTTTCCTCATAGGGAAGATGCTCTAGGCCCCGTATCACCTTTGTGGCCCTCCGCTGGACTCTTTCCAGGAGATCCCTGTCTTTTTTGTACTGGGGAGCCCAGAACTGGACACAGTACTCCAGGTGAGGCCTGACCAGGGCAGAGTAGAGGAGGAGGATCACCTCCCTTGACCTGCTGGCCACGCTCCTTTTAATGCACGCCAGGATCCCATTGGCCTTCTTGGCCACCAGGGCACACTACTGGCTCACGGTCAACCTGTTGTCCACCAGGACACCCAGGTCCTTCTCCTCAGAGCTCCTCTCCAGCAGGTCGTCCCCCAGCCTGTGCTGATACGTCTGGTTGTTCCTTCCCAGGTGCAGGACTCTACACTTGCTCTTATTAAACCTCATTTGGTTTCTTCCTGACTGTCTCTCCAGCTGGTCCAGGTCTCGCTGAATGGCAGCAAAGCCTTCTGGCGTGTTGGTCACTCCTCCCAGCTTTGTGTTATCAGCGTACTTGCTGAGGGCAGACACTATTCCCTCATCAAGGTCGTCGATGAAGATGTTGAACAAGACCGGACCCAGCACCGACCCCTGGGGAACACTGCTAGTCACAGGTCTCCAGCCGGACTCCGTGCCGCTGATCACCACCCTCTGAGCTCGGCCAGTCAGCTAGTTCTCAACCCACCTTACTGTCCACTCCTCTATCCCACACTTTCTCAGCTTTGCTAGCAGGATGTCATGGGAGACAGTATCGAAAGCCTTGCTAAAGTCAAGGTAGATGACATCCACTGCTCTCCCCCCATCTACCCAGCTGATGATGCTATCATAGAAGGCAACGAGGTTGGCTGAGCACGACTTCCCCTTGGTGAATCCATGCTGACTACTCCTCATAACCTTCTTCTCTTCCAATTGCTTGGAGATGGCATCCAGAACAAGCTGTTCCAACACCTTTCCAGGGACAGAGGTGAGACTTTGCTTTGGTTTGAAAGCAGTAGTTAAGAAGCAGACAAAAGAAAGTTGGTGTTTTTTCTTCTTTGATAAGATTTTAAAGAAGCATCAATAATAGTCAAGAAGCTATTAGAAACTGTGTATATAATGTATTGACCAAAATGAAGAATGGATTCTGACCATCAATTAGCTTATTTCTGAATTTTAATTATTGTCTTTCTTATTTTTTTATTTTTTTTTCTGGCACAAAATTGTGTGTTTTTCAGTGTTTCATGTATTCGTATTCTTACGTATACAAAATAAAAGCTTTTATTGTCTCAGTCTTTTCTGTTGACACCGGTGGCTACATAAAAATCAATTACAAGCCAGTTTTAAAGACAATGTGTAATGCCATACAGAGATACAGGGGATAAGGAAAATAAGCAAGACAGTATATATATATGTATATATATATACATATATATATAAAAGCCTCTGGAAGGAAATATATCCTGTAAACATTGCTTAATGTCAAAGCAAACCTAATGCTTTTGTTGTAGGAGAGCAGGTCTTTGGGAGGGAAAGCTCTTCACACAGAAATAGTTCTCATTCTGAAGAACATCATGTGCCAAATAAATTGTGAACAATTAAAGTTCCTTCACTCAGTTTTCACATTCTCTTTGAATTCCTTAGCTTTTGATTTTAGACTTTATAAATCTCAGCTAAGCATAAACTTTTCATTAACCTGCAAATATATTCCTGATGGACAGGAAATCAGAGAAGAAATCTGCTAAAAATATTTATGTTAGAGCTGAATGGGAGAGTAGGTCTGGAAACTAGCCCTAGATCCCCACACTTCTGTACTTATGAAAGAAGACTGGTGAAAACAGCTTTTTGCCATCCCTTCTTTGGACTTGCAGCATGATAGACTCACTAAGAGCTAGCCTGGTTAGGACTGAAATTACAATTTTAATTTCAGTGCGAAACATTGGAAAAGAGTTATGGGCACTAGAGGTGACAGACAAATAATAGAAGGCTCCATGTTAATATTTATTAGTGTCAAGCATGATGTAAAGTTGCAAAATAAATATACACTTGGTCCTTTTTCTTTTCTTTTTTTTTTTCTTTTCCTTTTTTTCTTTTTTTTTCTTTTTTTTTCCCCAGAACAGTTATTATCCAAGCATTCCTATTATAATAGAAATTGCAAAAACCTAATGATTTTCTCAAGAATTTCCACTATTGTTTAAAAGGCTTGAAATCTGATATTAATATTATAGATTTTTCATCAGAAAATCTGTGAAAATAAAAACAAACCAAAAACAATTTGAAGATTGAAATAGGAGGGCAACATATTTAATAACACCCAGTTAAGCCCATCCTTGAATTTTTATAATACTCTCTAGAAAGTAAAGATAACATAAAATTCAGGCTGCTTTGAGAAGGAAGGAAAGAAAAAAAAAAAAAAAAAAAACCAAAAACAAAACAACAAACCACTCTCTACCATGTGAATTAATTACTTCATCATTAAATTAAGATTCACTTCAGATCCGTATCCATTTGAAGATCACAGTCCTTAGCTATAAAACCTTAAATAGACTAAGCTCCCTTTATGCCAAAGACCTCTGCAGTTCTGTTAGGCGTCTGTATTTAATGGGGCTTCAGCAACCTCTTTTTTCACGTGGGTGAGCAGCAGTTGATTCTCACTGCAGTGACCCTGGCTGTAAACTTGTTACCACAAAGAATTATACAGCACGCAGATATGAGAATTTGGAGGGAGAACTTCATTTTCACTGAATTCATTCATCAGAGCTATGAGTACAGCTCTTACTACTGTGATATTTAAATCTTTGATTATTGAACCCCTGATCCTCATACTATGTGTTGCAATTGCATTGCTTTATAAGAACGTGAGGTTGCATTGGGAAATAAAAACCTTTTCTTGAAAACTGAAAATAAACACTTTCAACACAACAAAAGCAGTCACAATTGTGTTGTCTGATGAAACAGAGAAATATTATATTGTGTACCTTTCAGAGAACAAAACAAAACAAACTAGATTATCTCCTGTCTTATGGCATTGACTGGTGCCATTGTATCTGACACCTGCAGAATGTTCTGTTCTGGAGTAGTTGTGATTTATACTGTCATTGCATTTCTTTTGTCCAATTAAGTAGTTAATATAAGGTCAAAGCTGTTTAGAAACTCCTCCACGTCTTAAGAACAAGCAATATATATATGAATTTTCTCATAAACCTACACATTTTATTTCCTTTCAAGCAGGAAGCTTCTTGAGAACAGACTGGTTTTGATTCTCAAGTAAATGAAGGTGAATTTAGCTTTGAACTTCATAGGCTTTTCCTAGAATGCAGCATCTTACTCAGATAACACTGAATGCAGTGCTCAGTATTCAGTGAAATCTTCCTAAGTAGCTGCAAGCACAGCCTTCTGAGGAACAGAGAGAGGAACATCCTGAAATGCACTCAGAAGAGTCCTGTGGCTACACTCTTAACAAGTATACACTTGATTTCTGTGCATGTTATATGGAATACTGAATTGCTTAGTACATTGCATGGAGGAGGCTAAATTGAATGGTTATAGCTTGCAGAGAAATCAGAAACACAAAACCAGGAATCTACAAGAAAGAGGATAAAGAAGAAAATGGAAAACTGTTGGTATGCAGGAGAAAATATAAATGCAGGAAGCAGCATGGTGAAGTGCCAAATGAGTGGAGTGGATGGAAATGAGAGCATGACGGGCTGAGGTTATGTGAGGAAAAATTAGGGCAGAAGCTTTTGCAGAGAGAACACTATGAAAGGACTTAAAAACCCCTGACACTATGAAGTCAATTACTTCCCCAGCTAATAGAGAACTGTTCAAAGACAGCCAAGAGTGCAGAATTCTCAAACGACTTTGACCACTGCCAAAGCAGTAATAATAGAAAGCAAATACTATTTGTTATGCTTATTTTCCACTGTATGTATTTTTTCACTTCTCCTATCTCTTCCCCTCTATCTGAGCACATTCAGGTTAAATATTCTCTTCTATGGCAAAGTTTATGGAAAAAACAAATAATGAACTTCAAAGGCCAGTACTCGCAGGGGAGGGGATTCACTCAATGAAACCTGAAACAGGCAGTGACCTCCTACTTTCACCCTTAGTACTTTCATACCTTGATGCCTCTGTTTTGAATGACTTTTCACACAGCAACTCTTCAGGGTCTTTAAAGAAACCATGAAATGATGGGGTAAGAGAGAAAGACCTGTCATGGGCAAATAACTGCTTCAAACACAGAAGATACAGGAAACAAGAACAGTTAGTCACCTGTTGGGTTGGAAGGAGGTCCCTGGTGCAGTTCTGCATGGTGCTGTCTCACTGCTTAATGCTGCTTAACACATTTATAAAGGATGTGGAATGGGAGGTGAGCAGGAAGGTGACAGAGGTTGCTTCTGATATGAATTTACTCAAGATAGAAAGAATAAGGGCAGACAGTGAAGCACTGCTAAAGGACTATAGAAGACTGGCTGAGTAATGAAAATAGCATATGAAATTTACAGAATCACAGAATCTTCTAGGTTGGAAGAGACCTCCAAGATCACCTAGTCCAACCTCTGACCTAACACTAACAAATCCTCCACTAAACCATATCACTAAGTTCAACATCTAAATGTCTCTTAAAGACCTCCAGGGACGGTGACTCAACCACTTCCCTGGGCAGCCTATTCCAATGCCTAACAACCCTTTCAGTAAAGAAGTTCCTCCTAACATCCAACCTAAACCTCCCCTGGCACAACTTTAGCTCATTCCCCCTCGTCCTGTCACCAGGCACGTGGAAGAATAGACCAACCCCTACCTCGCTACAGCCTCCTTTAAGGTACCTATAGAGAGCGATGAGGTCTCCCCTGAGCCTCCTCTTCTCCAGGCTGAACAATCCCAGCTCCCTCAGCCACTCCTTGTACAACTTGTTCTCCAGACCCCTCACCAGCTTCGTTGCCCTTCTCTGGACTCTCTCGAGCACCTCCATGTCCTTCTTGTAGCGAGGGGCCCAAAACTGAACACAGTACTTGAGGTGCGGCCTCACCAGAGCCGAGTACAGGGGGACAGTCACTTCCCTAGACCTGCTGGCCACACTGCTTCTTATACAAGCCAGGATGCTGTTGGCCTTCTTGACTACCTGAGCACACTGCTGGCTCATATTCAGCCGACTATCAACCAGTACTCCCAGGTCCTTCTCTGCCAGGCAGCTTTCCAGCCACTCATCTCCCAGCCTGTAGCTCTGCTTGGGGTTGTTGCGCCCCAGGTGCAGGACCCGGCACTTGGCCTTGTTGAACTTCATGCAGTTGACTTCAGCCCATCGGTCCAGCCTATCCAGATCCTCCTGCAGAGCCTTCCTACCCTCAAGCAGATCGACACACACACCTAACTTGGTGTCATCTGCAAACTTACCGAGGGTGCACTCAATCCCCTCATCCAGATCATCGATAAAGATATTAAAGAGTACTGGCCTCAGTACTGAGCCCTGGGGGACTCCACTAGTGACCAGCCTCCAACTGGATTTGACTCCATTCACCACAACTCTTTGGGCCCGGCTATCCAGACAGTTTTTAACCCAATGACGCGTACGCCAGTCCAAGCCACGAGCAGCCAGCTTCTTGAGGAGAATGTTGTGGGAAACGGTGTCAAAAGCCTTACTGAAATCAAGGTAGACCACATCCACAGCATTTCCCTCATCCACTAAGCGTGTCACTTTGTCATAGAAGGAGATCAGGTTCGTCAAGCAGGACCTGCCCTTCATAAACCCATGCTGACTGGGCCTGATTGCCTGGTTGCCCTGTAAGTGCCGCATGATGACACTCAAGATAATCTGCTTCATGAGCTTCCCTGGCACTGACGTCAAACTAACAGGCCTATAGTTCCCCGGGTCTACCCTCCGACCCTTCTTGTAGATGGGCGTCACGTTTGCTAGCTGCCAGTTGACTGGGACCTCCCCTGATAGCCAGGACTGCTGATAAATGATGGAAAGCGGCTTGGCCAGCTCCTCTGCTGGTGGAGCACATTTAGTGTAAGGAATTGTAAAGTGATGCGCATGGGAAAAAGGCATTCTAGTTTCACATATAAAATGATGGGTTCTGGGCTGACCATTTGCACCGAGAAACACAGTCCTTATGTTATGATAAATAGCTTCAGGAAAAACCCACTTTCTTCTCATGGTTCTTGATGGACAATGACAGGACCAGCCTTTTATTTTCATTCTTTAGTTTTGCTTAAAAATGATGCTGCCAGAGGTACTCCAAGGGTTATCTCTAGATAATGGGCATTTTAAAGCACTACCTATTTTTCCAGTCTGGAAAGGCTGCAATGTTTGCCTTGTGCCACATTAATCTAATTCAATTTGTTCTATTGATAATTAGCAAAGGACACTTGTGGTGGCTCCTTAGTGTTGTGAAATGCTTTTTTATACTTGTGACACCATTCTGGGTACTCACGGCATTTTATATTAAGCTTCTGAGATGATACAAATGTCAGGATTTATAGTGGAAGCTGACAAGTGCACTTTAAAAAAGCCATAAATGTGAAGCCTATGGCCCAGTGAATAACAAAATGGTCAGTGACTGAGGACAAAGGTTAACAAGGTGGAAGCAATAAATCTGATTTAAGTGAAGGGCTCTTCAAATCTATCTCAATATCACATCTTAATTTACCAGTGTTTTCCACACCACATAGTTTTTTTTTTCCTTTCTTTTCAATAATTGGATAGATACTTGAAAGCACAATCAAGAAAACAGAGAGGTATAATAGAGTATGGAATTGCAGTCTGTTTATTATTGTTCTGCCTTTTCAAGGCATTGTAAGACATTTTTGCTTTAAAGATTGAGCTTCAGACTGAGCTTGAGTGGAAATTACACTGATTTAAAGACAGGTCTTTGGAGAGTTACATTTAAGGACAGTTCTACCAAGTGTCCAATGTCTTCAAAATAAACCTGCTACCTCTTAGATACAGAAGAATTTCAAACTCAGACTTCATTACAGCCTGTACTGGAACATAAGCTTTTCAATATTTCTTGTCTGCAGGCAGTCAGAGAAAAAAAAAGCATTAGAAGTAACCCTATTCCACTCAACAGGTTGGCTTTGGTGTAAATGAATCCAATTCCACCGCTTACTGACAAAAAAAAAAAAAAAAAAAAAAGTATGAGGATTTGAATAATTCAGACTCTAACAGAAAAAAAAAACACAACTTCATTTTGTCTATAGGGGACTGAGAGTTAATTGAATGTGATTTATAGTACTTGAATGAGCTGGTTCACGTCAGTTATAAATTGTGAAAAACAAGCTTTTGTGTTCACAAATGGGTATAAATGCAGATATATGAATATTTTAGTATAAACTTGTGCACCTGTGATGACTTACTTTCATATCATACATTCACTGTTCAAATATTCGTAGTCTGAACAGCTCCATGTTTTTTTTATTCACTTAGAATGAAGTGATATTAAATAATAATGAAACCTAATGTTGAACAGCAAGCATGAAAAACCTTCAACATAAAAAAATGGTAGGAAAAAGAGACAAAAAAATCAGAAGCAAAAAGCAATAGAAAACTTCTGGAGAAAAAAGAATGAAAGCCTAAATACATATTTATCAACATAAATGAAAAAAGAAGCTACATAAATGTCTTCAAGGTCAGCTGTCAATTTTCACAAACCAGCTGCTTAGAAATTACCAAAAAATCCTATCCATGAGTCCACTGGGAATTTTACAGAATTGTAGCATAATCCAGTCAGAAGGGCTCAGATTTCACTACCACCCAACTAGCAGTAAAAATCAGTTACTTGGTCTTTAACCACCTTGCCCAGGTAGTTAGGCTTTAGACAAAGAAAGAAAGAACAAACAAAAAATTCACCAAGAAAAACAACCCCACAACAAAATAAGCTAATCTGCAATGAATTATTGCCAATGCTGGACCTACGATACAGCTAAGCTGTTCTGATTATGTCTAATACCTAAAGAATAATTTTCACTGCATATACACAGCATTACAAGTGCTAAAATACTGTTTTTTAAAGAAAAATGCACTATCAGCACATTTTTTGTTTGTTTCTGTTCAAGAGCAGCATCAGCCCACTTTTATTGTGTTATACGCTTATCTATAGCAAAAGATTGTGAGACCTGCTCTGAGACAAGTAGATTACAGTAGAGTCAACTAAAGTCAACAAGACTAAGAAGGCAGATTTCAGCTGACAAAGCAAAGGATGAAATATCAAGAAACAAGGAGAGCTGTCCCAAGATTCATTCAAAATATTCTCTCCTTTGAAATCAACACAGAACTTGCAATAGATTGACAGGCTGCCTTGAAGTCTGAATCCTGTCATCCTCTAACTATTGTCCAGAACAAAGTCCTCATTGCATGATATTAAAGATGTTTTTTTGGGAGGTGAAGCCTGTTTTCCAGTTAACAGTCAAAGAATGACTTCAGCTAGAGATTAGAAAAACTAGGATTTCCTAGTGTCAGGTTTCTTTTGCATTGTGTGCATGTGCTCTAAATATGTAGTGGGTTTGTTTGTTTGTTTGTTTTTAACATATATATTATTATTATTATTTTCTAGCTATTCTGTCTGTAAATTTTCTCCCCTGCATCACACAACAGTCTCATTGGTATATGAATCTGCAAAAGTGAAAAATTAAAAACTACAAAAAGAAATGCAAATTCTTTAGGGAAAATTTTCACTAAGGTGACATTCTGGCCTTTTGATAAATGGATTCATTTGTTTTCAGAACTGGAGCCAGAATATTGTTACACTGAGTAGACTGCAATCTCTCTTTCTCTCTTACCCTTACCAACCTCTTCCCTAGCCATTTTTACTATAGTTTTTGGTTGCTGTTTGTTGAGGCTAACATCAAAAGAATTTTGAAGGAATAATACCAACAAATAATGTCAGAGCCTCAATGGAAAGATAAAAGAGAGTCTATCAACGGCTGGTCCTGTGAGTGCTCAAGAATTCAAGAAGTGTGACAATTGCTTTGTGGAAAAAGCACAGCAGCCAAGGCTTTTAAAACTGTCATCAAAGCATCAAAACAGAACAAAAGCATTACCAAAGACAATTCCAATCTGTAGGTTTATACTGTTTTTTATTTAAAGACAGATATCTTCGCATGCTAAAAATCATGACCCAAAGTCCCTGTGGTAGACAATGGATAAATAACCGTGTCTACACTTTATGGTATCCGTAATGAATGCAACTATAAGAAACCTACAAATGATCTCTACTTGGTGAAAAATCTAGTTTTAAGTATTTTTATGTATTCTTCTGCTGAAGGTCTGAGTGACTGAGCTTTACATATCTGATTGCTCACGTGAAGTACTTGTTCATTTGCAAAGGAAGCAATGCATCTTTCAGGATGAACCACAGCCTGGCAGAACAGGAGAGGGCACTGTTCCACACGGATGCTGGTCCACCTCTGCCTTCCTCGTAATTAAATGAGCTGCAGAGAAACTTGGCTGCAATTTGTACAACGAACACAGTTACTATCTGCAAACAGCCTGTGATAACAAATGGACGTGAAATTTGCTTGCTGCAGTTTGGACATCTTTGCACAGCGCCTACGTGAATGTACCAAGTTTTCTGAGCAGGGAGCGTGTGTACTGTGCATTTTTATAGACATTATGCATACTTTGTTTAGAATGTTTAGGTTAGTTCAAAGTTCTGGATAAGAAGAATGCTGACTTGTATGAAATTATCTGTAATGTGTATGCATCACTTATAACACTGACTGTTTCCTGCCTAGAAAATTCATACTGCTTCTCATGTGGAACCTCTACAGTATTTATCACAGGAATTCAGAAACAAACAAACAAACAGATAAACAAACAAACAAACAAACAAAACCCTAGTAATAGGGTTATAATTAAAGTAATTAAAAGAAGACCTAATAAGAGGTGGGTAGGAAGATATTAAAAATGACAAATTTAGAATAACAGGCAAATCAGATGTCCATATATCTTTCTTAATTTTGAAAAAATAATTAACAAGGTGGGAAAATTTATTTGCATTTGGAACAGATAAATGTTATTTTTTGATAGATAGGAAGCAAGGTTAAGAGTTTAGATTTGTACTGCAACTTTTTGTTAATTGTCTACATCTTACTGGAACTTAGAAATTCCAGTTTACTTAAAATCAGGGCACAACCACAGAACCTCTAGCCATGACAGTGCCCACACACCACCTTCTCTGGGGTCTTTGGTGTCATTGCTGTCATATGAAAATGTGCTACATCAGCAGCTAAACAGCATGAGAGAAGTAGACCTGCTTAAATCCAAAGATGTGCAAGATGTTCAAGTTATACTAGTATATTAATATGAATGATTCCTTTTCTGTTATGAACATATGATATTTCAGAATGATAGAGAATAACGTAAGATACCGCACTGTGAAATACACACATGAGAAAAAAAATCATATCAAAATATGGGGTAAAAAGCCATATACTCTGTGCACAAATCAAAGAACAGGTGTTTTACAGATAAGCTTTTATCATTGAAAATTTCAAAACTAATATAACTTCTCACATTCTCATCATGTTGTAAGGAAATTGAGGATGGAACTATTGATAAAAAAGTAAAACAGAAAGATGGAAATCTGTCTTTGCATATAGTAAAGCTCCTACTACATCTTTGTTTTCTGAAGAAGAAACAAGAAATAAGCTTGACAGTACTGAAATACCTTACTTGGAAAAACATCTTACTTAGAACAACTATTAAAAGCTCATCTTGTTCCCACTGAAAAATGGTTCCTTAAGGTTTTTAATTATAGCATAGAACACAGAATAAATTTGAGCAACTTTAAAAAATGTTAACATAAAAAATAAATTTCATGTTACCATAAATTGCTATATTCCTTAAATTATATTTTAAACTGTACAAAATTTCTTTTGATTCAGAATGAGTTTTTAAAAACTTTATGCTCTTTTTTTCAACAAGTCTAAGTGCAAGGTGCTGCACCTAGCTTTGGGCAATCCCAGACATGAGCACAGGCTCTTTGAGAGCAGCCCTGCAGAGAAGGACCTGGGGGTTCTGGTGGATGAAAAGCTCAACATGAGCCAGCACTGGTTGCTTGCAGCTCAGAAGGCCAACTGCGTCCTGGGCTGTATCAAGAGTTGTGACCAGCAGCTCAGGGGAGGTGACTGTGTCCCTCTGCTCTGCCCTTTTGAAGCCCCACCTGGAGTGCTGCATCCAGATCTGGGGCCTCCCAGCAAAAGAAGGGTGAGGACCTTTTAGAGTGGGTCCAGAGGAGACTATGAAGAAGATCAAGGGGCTGGAGCACCTCTACTGTGAAGAAAGGCTGAGAGAGCTGGGGCTGTTCAGACTGAAGAAGAGAAAGTTCCAGGGTGACCTCACTGCAGCTTTTCAGTACTTAAAGGGGGCTTATAAAAAAGATTGAGAGTGACTTTTTGCTCAGGCAGGTAACTATAGGACAAGAGGGAATGATTTTAAATTAAAAGAGGGGAGATTTAGATTAGAGGTTAGGAGAAACTTCTTCACTCAGAGGATGGTGAGGCACTGGAACAGGTTGCCTAGAGAAGTTGTGGATGCCCCATCCCTGGAGATGTTCAAGAACAGGTTTGATGAGACCCTGGGCAACCTGATCTAGTGGGTGGCATTCCTGCCCATGGAAGGGGGGTTGGAAATAGATGATCTGTAAGGTCCCTTCCAATCCGAGACATGCTATGATTCTATGAATGTAGTAATACACGGGATGTTTTAGACACAGTAATACATATTTCTGGTTTATAGTGACTGTCTTGAAGAATCTAAATTACAAACTCTATCAAATCTCTTATGAGAAGAGCTGTATGTTGCATTTATTCTTATCAAGTTTACTTTCTGTAATTTTATGGAACATTCCTTCATTTTCATTGCAGCAAATGGTAAATGAAGAAAATACTTAGAAACGTGAAACTGAAAAAAAAAACATTTTGTTTTGAACTCAGTACACTGAAAAGTTCTCCTAAGTCAGTGAAACTATTCAAAGCTCCAATTCAGGAAATCCTTAACAAAGTGCTGTCCCGAATAAGACCAAATATTACACACAGAATGAAGGTCTATAGGTAGCTGAGAATTTAAAATATTAGGAAACAAATCACCAATCCTTTCAAAGTCTAAACAAGGTCCATTTCTTTAGATACAG
Source organism: Anser anser (assembly GCF_964211835.1). Taxonomy (NCBI): domain Eukaryota; kingdom Metazoa; phylum Chordata; class Aves; order Anseriformes; family Anatidae; genus Anser; species Anser anser. Next base: position 16,627,802 of record NC_139725.1, on the reverse strand, counting down.
TGGCACATATCAAAATGGTTGATAGGTGTGACAATTACGACTATGCATGTCTCATTTCACTAGAAATGACATCACTACTTTTGCTGCACAATCTATAGTTTGCTCCTTAATGATAGTCTTGGGAGATATTCTGAAGAGAAAAAAAGATACTGGCTTTGGTAATTTATTGGATATCTTAATGTCTGGGAGCAAATATTTGGATTTATTTGATCCGTTTTGACAGTGGCATATTTTTCTGAGAAATAATGGGGAGAAAAAAAAACATTGGTGTGATGTTTATATTCATTATAACCACTTTTTTTTTTTTTCTATTGGATGTGGAAGATGACATCAGCTACAATCAAAGTGAAGGCTTAATAGGGACAATAAAGTTATAGTGTCCAAGACAAGGCCCTGTGGTGGCTAGTGCCATGTAACCTACCAAACTGAGAGATTGGCAAGGACAATCCTTTCCTGACATCCCATATGGGAATGATTAAACTTGGATTTTTAACAATATTGCACTTTTTTTTTTTTCTTTCCATAGATCAACAGAAGCCCTCAGTGTTAACTATATCCATTATACGGTCCTATAAGGAGTTAGAGGAGAACTACTGCTGGAAACACACTTGCCTTGATGTTCAGCCCAAGCAAGAGCAGGCAGCTGCTGCTGTGTGTGATTTATGTATCATTAGAAATGTGCTGCTTGTTTCAACTGCCTATTTTATCAAGAGATTTGCTGATTAAACTAGAAATCCAAGTTAATATCTGATTCATTACCACTGCAAAAATGAGGTCACGCACAATGATTTTGGAACCAGGGTCAGTTAGCCAGTGAAGGAGCAAGCTGAGCAGATGCAAGAAGGAATGCTCTGTAGTTGTATCACAGCATGTTTTATCAGAGGGCTTGAATGCAGTTGATTTCAGACCATTACAAAATATCATAGAGCTAACTCTGTAATACAGTACAATTGTTTTCACTCCAAAAAAAAATCTACATTTTGAACAATTCATACAATTAAGCTTGGGAACTATAATTAAGTTTTGTAAGAGTATTTGTACCAAAGATTTCCTGATCTTATCTTTTTGATAAATGGAGGTCAACAATTCACCAGTAAAAGTCTGCTCCATTAAGCAGACTAAGACATATGTTGAAAATTGTAAGCATCATCCTGAAAAGTTTCAGAGACTTTTATAATATTTGTAAAAATGTCACCAAAACCCGTGTCACCATTTCTATATTCTGGCACATACAATAATATGCTCTCCATTCTCTGGATATGTTTTTTCTGAAATGACTTTCATCACTGGAATCTATGTGACTGATGATGTAGGAAAGTATGTCCACATATAAGGCATCAGGGCAGTTAAAACCTGAAGGAACATTTAACACCTCCCAAAATGGATAAAGGTTGTTGTAGATGACCTGCAGGGATTTTTCAGTATGTTGATTTCTACTGAACACTTGTCATAATGGTTGGCTGTTGGATCAAGATGAATTTTCTTCTGGGATTTAAAAATCTGTAAGTTTATTCTTGGCTGTTTGTTAATGTTAATGAAACCCTATTTCATATTTCTAGTGATGTTACTCCCTTGGTGTTTCTACAAATAAGTTTTTGGTCCTCTCAGTGGATCCAAGAATAATCTTCACATCCACCACATGATACAGCCACCAGGAGAGAAGAACAAATTCCCCTTTTGCTTCCCAAAAATACAGCATTTGTACTCTGATATAGATATGTGTCTTGTAAGAAAATTATAAATTATGTCAAATTATATTCAGCCATGAATTTATACTATGATAAACTAGATATGAGGATAATAGGTGGAAGGCTTGTGCATGTGTACAATACAGCAGAACCATTTAATTTTCAAAAAATATGAAGATCCTTAAATCATAAGTGGGAAATAAAAGAAAACATATATTGAGATCTCTATCAAACTGGCTTATCTACTATCTAAATATAAGAAATTTTAAGCATAGATATGAAGAACATATCTTAACACTGTCCATGGATATTTGATACTATCATGTGCAGCATTTCTAACACTAAACTGATATATATTTTGTTTTATTTCTTTCTTACAGAAGTTGGCATACCCAGAAGCTTTTTGTTTTGTAAATGCATATACTTTGAAACCATTATATGTATATTTGACTAATACTTCAAACTCCTAGAAAGTCTATCTGACTTTGCATTTTATACGCCGCATAACATTTCACTTTTTTTATTTGCTTTTGGATGCACAAGTTCTTGTAAGTTTAATTTCCATAAATGTCAGATGAAAAATAAAGAGTTAGTAGGATGATGAGGAGGCAGACTTTAAGGAATAGTTACACTTAGCCATAACCAACTCAGATTACTAAGATCCTCGGTAGTTTCATAAATAATGTCAGGATATTCAATAAGACATATTTACTGATGAAAGAACATGGACTAGTATATTTTTACTAATGATTTTTTTTTCTTAGTTTTGGGTTGTAATTCAAACATTCATCATTTGCTCTCCAAAGGCCATCTCACCATATCAAAGGCCATAAGAGATCATTAGCTTCAATAACATGCAATTTCTCTTTTTTTCCCTGTTAAGTCCCTGCAAAGCTCCCTGTTCTGCCTTCTTATTTTTTTTCTGTCTGAAAAAAAATATTCCATCTTTCTGATCATGCAGGAGGCCATATGTCACTTTGTCGCAGAACTGGAGTTTCTTTCCAGTAACAGATTGGGCAAACATGGAAAAAACACCCACTGAACTCAAATCTAATGGTATCTGCAGGAGTTGGACTGGATGATCCTTGTGGGTCCCTTCCAACTCAGATATTCTATGATTCTATGATCTGGTTGAAGGGAGCATAACCATTCAAATGTAACAACCTAGTGGCATTTTTCAATCCCACAAGCCATGTTAGATTTGCAGATTGTCTCTGTGAGCATTGTATGGTAGCAACTGGACAGCTGGTGTGGATTTTCCTTCTTTTTACTCATTATTGTCAAGGGGCCAGAATGGTGTGCTGTTTAGCTTCCAAAAATGTAAGCTGGTACATGGGCTTGTATGTCAAGGTAGGCATTGAAACACAGCTGACCAGCCTGTTATTGCCTCCTCAGAGATCCAGGCTACCAAATCCAGCCTGGGTCACAATGATGACTTCATTTCTGAGCTTTAGGTAGGCCTTTCTCTGAATAATGGTGACAGAAACTCGCCAAGTCTCTTTGTGGGGTAGGTTTCTGACAGCTAGCTTGCTGCCAGTTCACAGATTGGCATCTCTTCTCCACATTGTAATTTCTTTAATAAATCCTGATTCTAAGCCTTAATGAAAACACAGTAAATTCTCCTGGGTGAAATGGAGGTGAATCTGTGGGTTAAAACTCCCAAATTATGAAAATTCATGAGCTTGTTGGGCAGGAAATTCTATGATCTATTAAACAATTTCAGTTTCTCAGTTTCATGTGCAAGCTTTTGTTATTCACTGTCAAATCCATTTCTATTTTTCTCTGGATTACTTGCCTTAGGACGCAATTAATGTAATAATCTTAGGTATCGCCAATAGCAAAAATGCATTTGGTTACAGGACTGCTCATAAAACCTCTCTTAAAATTCCAGACAAAATTTCCCTTTAAACACGCTTTTCCTCTACCATTGCCTCTATATGATGCAGAGATAGGACATAAAAACCTATCCTGCATATGCTGAAGACAGTAAAAGTAAAAATAAAGTCTATGGATAGTCACAGAAACAAACATTAGTAACGTTCATTCCTTATTGCCAGGTAAACAAAGGTTTGCATTTAGCCTGGCCCCTCCTGTTGAACTCTAGGGAGAGAATGTGTATGAACATAGTAATCTTTTCTTTACATTGATTTGAACAAAATATCATTTGTATGGCTTTTAGTTTTAACTTGTAGATATAGATGTTTTCTCCATATATTATTATGAGAGGGTATTACACCCACTGGAAATGAATTACAAACATTTTCTTTTAGGATGTCACATATAGCTCAAAAAGTTTACGTGGAATTTCACCAAATTTCCCTAGCTACTACCTTAAGAATATACCTGGTTGTATATGAAGTTGAAAAAAAGAGATACACAATTAGACCTGAATTCAAAAAAGAAATTATATTCACTGATATCAGAAAATGTTCCTGTAACAAGTTGGTCCTGACACTTTCTAGATGAATGTGTTTTTCCTATTTCTAAATCTGCAAGTTTTCATTTTTCTTGCATGGGTCTTTTTGTACTGTCTGCAATAGCAAGGCATGTGTTGTAGACTTTCTTGTATTTAGTTTCTGCATCCAAAGTCTACTGCCAACACGTAAACGAGGTTCAAGCCTGTGTACCCCTCCGTGTAACTCACTGTCTTTTCTTGGGAAGAGATGGGGAATTGATGTGAGCGCAGTGAATGGTGCCCAGGCAACTATCATGGCTGCTGCTGCTGCCTCCCAGAAGCAGAAAAGGAGGCAGCAGGATCAAGGGAAGGCTTAAAATATCTCCTCTGGCTTATACCACCCTGTTAGCTTGCCTCTCCTGGAAGGCTGGAAAGAGAAGTTGGACTTGGGCCAGTTCTGGGACTGGGGCCACCCAATACGGAATAGCTCAGTTAGCTCAGATTTTTAAATATATTGTTTCAGAAAGTTTTTCTTCCACATTGTTTAAGCTTCTGCTGTTTCAACATGTTGAATTTATTTTTTAAATTGTTTTAGTAGTATTTATTTTTGTTGCTGATGCTGTTACGGTGTATCAATTCCTGATGGTATTACTAATAGGGATCTGTCACATAGTCATTATCTTTTTGGTTTTTTTTTCCTAGATTGATATTTCATTATTTAAAACTTACTTGAATTGTTGTTACTAATTTTTCGTCTTGCTCTGATTTACCGCAAATGCTAGTTACACACATGTTCACAGAGCTGTGCACTATCTACAGTACAAGAATGTCTGTATTGAAGACACAGTTCATCAGACGTGCTTTGCCCTGCTTTGGAAACTTACAGCAAGACCTTGAAAATCCCCTGCTTTTCTTTCATCTTTCAAGGGTCAACAGTTTCAGCTATGGCAAATGAACCGCACTGTTTCAGTATTTATCTGCCTCAGGGTCTTATTCATTTAACATGTAAAATGAAAATAAAGGGAGACTTTTCATGAACTGTATCGATTTCGTCACTGTGAGATTGCTAGTGGGTGTATTTGACACAGCTTCTAAAAAGCCATAAAGTAATTAACACTTCTTCGAAGTGCTTTAAGGGCATATTCTGTCTTTAGCTCTATGAGAAGTTCCCTAGAGTCTTCACAACTCATCTGGTTTCTGCCTCTTAAAAAGAAAAAGGAAAAGTTAGTAAGTATACAGCTGTACATATGTATTTATGGAGGATGGAGTCAATTGATATGACAGCCCATATGCTGTTTTTGGTAAAAGCCATACAGGGTTAGGAATAAAATTTGTAACATAAGTTTTAAGATTTTAATGGTGTTTATTTATTTTTTTTTAAGAGAACTAAGTAAAAACTAGTGAGGATGATGCTGAGAAGGGTAGAATATATTGTGAAAGTTGTCTGGTTCTGATTTAAAAAACTGCATGGATTGATATATATATGTAATGTGAAAAGGACGAAACAACTGGATTTCCCACCCCTCCAAACCAGAGGAGTCTCTATTCAGGAGAAATGTCTTCAGGTAACCTCCACTTTCAAAGCTGAATAGGAGGTGTCAATGATTCAACTATATAAATATATTGCTGAAAAACAGATTCCATTTGTGTGATGCACGTTATTTCTTGATAAAAGAATAATAGAAAATATGAAAATAAAATGATGAAATGATTAAAAAGCCTTTTTTTTTCCATTTATATTCTCTCCATATTTGTCAGTCTTGAATAGCTGTGTGTCAGTTCTCAAGCTGTGAAAATGAAAGGTGTTGGCATGTCTTGTGGTTAGAACTCTTTTTTGGTAGGTTTTTGTATTTACAAACTGAATAAGCAGAAAAAAACAGAAGGTCATAGCATAATGTTTTTGCTCAAATAAGGATCACTGTAAGACAATATATTTGTGAAAACTGACTAGAGAGCTTTGAATTTTTCAGGATGTGGCTAAAATTATCAAATTGTCTGTGCTGCTGCTGTACTGAAACAATGTTTTGGTTTAGCAAGGTAGATTCTCCACTGTGTTATATATAACTGTGCAGAATGTCAAAACTCTGACACTAACGATAACTCTGCAGACTTGTCAAAAACAAAGCTGTTTGTTCTTTGAATTATCTGTCTTATTCCAGAATATGATAATTACCCATCTGATTTCACACTGATACAGGGTATATTGTTTGCACTCTGATCTCTGTACATTGATCCCCTCTACTGCATTGTCATGAAAGGAGGTGCTGACATTTATATAAAACCTGAACTAAGAAATTAATAGATGAATGCTGTAATCAGGGTTTTTTGAAGACTTAAGTGAATTTGGCATCAGTAATCAGTGGAGACCCAGAAAGGCCTGTTAAACAATTGTTAAAGTCTTTATTTTCTGTCTGTATAACAACAGTTGAAGTCTTTATTATTTAGCTATAAAAGACGGGTTGGTTGCTTTAAAACCACATTTCAGTTGCAAAATAGTAGATGTCTTTTAGGAGTCTGCTTGTTTAACAAAAAAGGTGTCATCTTTTATTGAATTAGAAAGTTAAATGTAGTAAAAACTGCATGCTTCAACTGCCAAACCACTTAACCAAGAGATTCAATTGTCTCAAATATCTTAACAAATATCTATTATTAAAAATAAGCTAATAGATATGACTGAGATTTAAATGAGTGAGCAGAAAGTGTCTTCTAACTCCTGCCTTATTTTTAAGACTGATTCCCACGTCTCAAAACATTTGAGGATTGGTTTATTTGAAACCTGCAACATTGCCACTGAAGATGGCAACTTTCATCCTTTAATTTAAACAAATACCAATGTGTGCTGCAAGTGAGAGCTTTTAGAACTCCTGTTTTCTGATATTCAAGCTGATATGTCATTCAAGAAAGATTAGTTTGGAAAAGGACACCCTCAAAAGAACACTACAAAGATAAACAGGTAATTGGAGAGTCTAACTTAGGATACTAAAAATGTTTGGCCTGTGTAGTCTGGAAAGAGGAGAGTGGTGTTTATTGTTCTCTATCAGTTCATCAAGGGAATAAACACCAGGGAAAGGGAAAAGCTATTAAAGTTAAGGACAAATTTGGCAAAAGAATAAATGAGTATAAATAGACTATGAATAAATAAGGTAGATATTGGAAGAAAGTTTCTAACCATTAAGGGAACGATGTTCTGGAAAAAAAAAGCCTTTGAACAAGAGAAAATGAGGAAAAAATATGTAATTAGTTTTACGAAGGAGCTACTTCTGTTTGCAATCAGCAGTTCCACTGTTGCCTGCAGTTTCCAAGGACTGTAATGATGAATCAGAATTTCTTGTCTAGCTCCATGCCCCAATCTTCTCTGTGTGATACAGAAAATGTGCAGTTCATATGCACTGCTAGCCCTACTCACATGCAGGTCTCAGACCTTTGCTTAAACCATTAAGAAAGATATGTAGGTGCAGAGAAACCTGAGAATATCGTGCATTTTTATGTAGCTGTAGGAGTCTTTGCTTCTTAGTCTTTGTATATGAATAGCTACACATTTACAGTAACATGCCTATATCTTACCTATCAATTCTATAGCAGATAAACTAGTATATTCACAACAAGCACTTTTAAAGTTTGCGCTTTTCATCTTACAAAGGGAAATTACCTTAAAAAATTGGGTATGACATACAGTTTAGTCTATAGACTACTGCTAACTTCACAATCAGAACCCTGAGGTTGTCTGTACCACGTCCTTTTTTCTCATAAAAAAAGTTATAGGACAAAACAGTCACTCACCTAAAAGCTTCCAGCTCAGCAAAGAACTGGAAATTACAGTTAACATCCTTCTCACAGGGAAACTCCAGAGGCACACTGTGTTGCAGAGACAGAACTAAACGATGTGTGAATTCAGGTTTGGGAAGAAAACTGCACAGACTGAACCCAGACTAAGCCAAGGGCCTTTGAATCCTAACACTTTCCCCTCTGCCTAAGAACGGAACACTGAAGAAAGGAGGTACTGCTGAATGTAGGAAATGGTAAGACGAATTATTTCTGCAGAGCCAGAAAAGAAGTTTTCAAGACTACAAACCAAGCAAATAGCATAATTAACTTAGTGGGGAAAAAAAAAATAAAAAGAATTAAGGAACATATGAATAAAGAGCTATTAAATTCTTTGCTACAATGCATTTTTTAAATATGAAGCTTTAGAAATCTGTTCTTATTTCTTCTTCTTTAAGTGAAAGTTCTTCAACTGACTCTGGGGACAACCACTTACTTTCCTGTGTCAAGAGCACTGAAAATAAAAATTCTGGCATCCTGCATACAGGTTTCTTCTTTGCCAGTATCCCAATACAAGTTCATGTTAGAACAAAGCTGGTAGATTAAGAGCTGTGACTACCCATGTAACTCTTGACAGAATAACTGATTGTGCCCAGTGTCAGTTATGCACTTTGGGTCATTTGAAATAGATATTCCCTCCAGGCTTGTCATCTCTTTGTGTTACCCTCTTCAACAGAGCACAGCAAGAGCAATTCAATTATGTTCAGAGACTCGAGGAAAATTAAGTATATGCAGTGCCAAAACGCAGTGCAACATGACATAGACGAAGCTAAACCTCCATGTAGCACATGCAGGACTTGCTCTCCAGTGGAGATCTCTATGCACAGAAGCAGTGTGCAGCCTGAGCCTTGCTGCACGCACGTCTTTCTGTTGCTTCTCAGTAACGACTTCCGTTTTAAGAGTATAAAACACTGAACTTTGTTTTCGGTTCACCAGGGAACAGAGCCCTTTGCTTTCAGATGAGCCCTGCTTCTGAGTTTGTCTCACTTTTAAGTGTGATTTGAAGCTTAACGTTCTGTGCCTGGAGGTAGGCTGCAAGTGAAGCTGTTGCTGGCGCATAGCAATACCGGTGTCATATAATGACATCAGTGAGAAACCAAGCGCAGAGCTTGGCAAAGATCACCTGATTCTATCTAGAATAATCCATTTATATCTTCCAAACGAACTCTGTAATAACTAAATTGGGACCACTCTCAAAGTATCTTTTAAGTGGGAAAGGCATTTAATAATGCAAAAATTGTACATTTATACTCCCTAGATCAGCAATAATACATTTTTCCCCCTATTTATTAAATGATCACCAGGAGCCTAAGATCTTCACTTAGCTTTCTTGTACAGGGAAATTAAACCAGCCCATTATTTCTGGTGTAAACCTCTCTCTGTAATCCATAGATACTCTTCCCACTGCCTGCTTCCAGCTTCCTGTGTACCAAGGACCAAAGGCCCAGCTCTGATGCTGCACAGATGCGTAGCCTTCACTCAGTCTGCTGAGGAAGAGCTGTGAGGAAGTTCATAGATGGATAAGAAATTAGACAGAGACAGGGCCGTTAGGATAAAATCATTGGATCAAGCAGTTAAAGGGAAAACTCCATCATGGGAAGGTATAAATATCTATTGGAGAAAAAAACGGGAGCCTGACTGGGGCTGTGTTATTGGGTCATCACATCAAGTTATCAACATCACCTATGTTGACAAGGTGGTGGAAAATTATATCTCAACAACACGGAGAAGCAAATTCACAAGAGCTTCAGGGGCCAGTCTTTCCCCGCTTGACTGGGGCTGCCTGACCAGCAAAGACTTTTCAGGTATTGTAGCAGAGGACATGAGCAATAAATAATTGCTTGGTATCTTTAACTTTGGTATATTCTGCTTGCAGAGTCTCCCTGCACCCAGCTAAAGAAGACCAACCAAACTGATCCACTGGAAAGCTTCCTTGAGACCTGTCACCTCTGTTACATTTGTGAAAAAAGAAAAAAAAAAATCTAACAGCCATAACTCAGCTGTATCTGTACTCCTGAAACACTAAAGAGTATTTGGAACTGGGTGGAAGATGGCAGATGTTTAATACCTCCTACGACTTGCATCAGCGAGCACATTTGGAGAGGAAGTGAAGAAGATTATTACACCCAGTTGGAGTTTCAAGGAGAATTTAGTATAAAGCATAAGTAAGTATCCTCATCAGAATTTGTTCAAGAGGACACAGTAGTTAATAACACTTTTATTCTTTTGAAGAGCACCAATTTTTTCTCCATTTATTTTCACTACTTTACATAAGAGAATTTCTGTTTTGAGATTGAAAATTGATTATAAGATGCTCAGAAGTACTGAGACAAACAAGAATGCCATCACATTATTGGTTCAGCAAACAAAGCCCTTTACCCATTACTATCACCTCATTTTCCTAGTGTCACAAAGGAAAAAAAATAAATTAAAAAAAAATCAAAAAGCAGGCAAAAAGGCTTTGAAATTTTAGCAATGCCTCTCCCCCCACTTTCTTTTTTGTTTGTTTTTTGTTGTTATTGGAGAAAAACATTTTAAACAATACACAAATTCATATTTCCAACTATGTCATTTCCAACTGCTCAAAAGAAAAGTAGTTTAAATGTTTGGCTAGGCTAGCTATTAGAAATGCATTCCAGCTCATGATTAAATTCCATGGTGTTTACTGAAATGTAAATATTTACCAGTACTGTCACTCACATCCTAACATTGCACCTATTGAAATTCCACTCCAGCAGGTGGCTAGTATTGTTTCTTATAGGCTACAGAATATCTAAGGTCTACCTGACAGACAGAAGAAGATGCCATACATAAGTTAATGGAGTTTATTTCAGCAGCATAACAAATAATAACAGAAAGATGGATAAAAAGAAGGAAAGTAGATATTCTATTTGCAACATTTTCATGCAGAAGAAAGATATATATAGAAGAAGGACCCATATGCTACTTTTTTCAAAACCGTATTGCCCATTTCAAAAATAAAAAAAAAATAAAAAATCTTCAGTTTGAGTCACTATAGACCTAATAGCTCACTGTTTTTTTTTCTTATAACAATTATAATTGCCATTTTCTTTTGAGAGAGAAACTTACTGTCTTCTCTTTTTTTTTGTTTGTTTTGTTTTTAAAACATTTTAACTTTTTTAACTGTATCTGCTTTGAACACTTCACTATTATACTATATATGCTAAGTAAACAACAATTCTTCATGAAAAGCACTTTATATGTTCAAAATGCTATGTAAACATTCACTACTGAAATTACAGAGATTAGAGTTGGAAGGAGCACTCTGGACTTTTTCCATAGCTCTATTTAATTAGGTACCATTTGAACCTATTTAGAAAACTTGCCTCCTTCTGACAATCAGTCTCAGCAGCCTCTCAAAATGAACCAACCTAACATAAAATAACTCTGTTTAACACCCAACCTTGCTACATGGATATCATATTTTCTTTCAACAAGCTTGTTCCTTTAAATTGGCAGCTGCCAACGACATTACAGAATAGATTTGCAGAGAGGCAGGAGGTGTTTTTACTATTTTTTTTTCAGCTAGTCAACTTTCAGTTGCTTTTGACTTCAAAACAATGAAAAGCTAGTTTTTTTGTTTGATTGTTTTTTTAACAGATGAAACATTATAATTTGCACTGTGTACATTACATATCAAGGGCTTTTTATATATTTTTGTCATCGTAATGATACATCTTTCACTTGATGTATGTATTCCTTTTTTTAAGCTAAGAAGACATTTTGTGGTGGTAAAAAGTAGTTGAGAATAAAGTGATCTGGCAGAAGAGAGGCCATTTTGTATGTGCAGGTATGGGTACAACACAGTTAATGGTGATTTGGAGGTCTTTCTATATTCACTATGGAAGTTGTTCACAGTGCTGTGGCAGAATCCTTCAGGAGAAGAGCCTATTTCTGCCTCTGTGCATTGTCACACCTTCCTAATGGGAAGCCTCCAGTAGAAGTAGCACTAAGAGAGGACAGTTGTGTAGACCCCTTTCTGCTGAGAAGTTATATATAAAAGTGCTGGTCTTGAATGAAACTTGTTCATAGGGTTATTCCAGCTCTGGATTGCACATAAAACTGTCAGGATAATGTTGATTTCAGGGCTAGTATTTGACTTTCTCTCTATCTGAATTCTAAAAGACTCTTCTGTCAGTTATTAATGGGCACAAGCACAAGATGATAGCTGTTTCTGGGCACTGTCAGCAGTCTCTGGCTACCACACAAAAAGAGTTCCTGTTCTGGAAGTACAAAAATGACATTACCACTTTGATAACTCATTCAGTGCCATCAACAGAAACTTCTACCCAGTGTATTTTAGTAGTATGAGATTTCAATAATAACGATCTTAAGTTGGGATCCTTTCAAAGAAAATTGATGAATTACTCAGAAGGTATGTTACTGAAAAACTACAAAAAGGTCAACAGAAAAATTGACGTACTTCTCTTTCAAAAATGAAATGAAAACTCTTGCATCGAGACACCCTTGTGCCATCAAGTAGCTACTTAAATCAAACAAAAATGAATGAATGTAAACTTCTTCTCAGTCACCCCCTGTGAAGAACACATAGAGTGCACTGAAAATTTTATGGTGCTGTAATTACTCTGATTTGTTTTAGCAGGCTCTGTCACTTACATGAAAACTGCCATGAACTGATGCAGCTGAGGATCACATATTCATTAGAGCTTCTTTTTTTGATTTATCCTTGTTATTTTCTCATCACTCCATAAATGACACCCAACCACTTCTGAGGACTTGCCAATGATAGTCGAGGAAATGATATTTGAGGTAAATCCTTCAAGGACACCCTCTTTTGTCCCAGAAGACCTAATGCATAGTTGCTTTTGACTTCCCTATGAAGAATTGAATTTCTTGTATACAATTTAAAGATAGTCTGTTACAGTGTCAATGTAACACCCAAATAATACACTGGAATCACTCACAATTATATAAATGAAGCATGTACATAGGCACATTTGGTTTCCTCTGAAGTCTGTTCAAACAGTCTTCAGTACAGATACTAGGACAGCACAGGCTCAGCCTGGTGGCTATCTTTAGACTGATTTCACAGTGCTACCTGCTCCTGTTGCAGTGTGTGCAGCCACAAGAACATCAAAATGTTCCCTCTCAAGGAAGCAGAACCCACTGCAATCAGATTGCCTTTCTACTTTTTCATATAATCGTCAAAATGCTGACTTTTTTATGAGCCTGTATAACTCTAGACCATTGTTATAAGATTTAAATGCTAACATGTATCTTGCAGCCTGCATAGGCTAGAACTGCAGTTGCTAGCACTAGCACAAACCAATTTGTTTGACAAATGTTCTAAGGTGAAGTGGTATTATTTTTAGAAATCAGGTCAGTGGATAATTATGGAGCAGAAAAAGCTGGTCTCATCCGTTAGCTTAATTCAGATGTTTTCCTACAGCTGGCTGCAAAATATTTAAAAGACTAATAGGAATTCAACACTTCAATAAATAAATTAAATGGAAAAAAGAAAAAAGAAAAAGATATAAAAAGGAAGGAAGCATGAGCTCTTTTGCTTCAAGGGATTTTACATTTTAGTCTTTTCCATTGTGATAGGTAATTCTCTAATCTTTTGTACCAGCATCCAAATTACATTTCTTATACACCTATATATGTTAATTCTACTAGGAAACCAAGATAATGAACAGCACTTAAGAGGAGCTTTAGAGATCTCAGTAAATGAAAAATAAAAAAAAAAATTAAAAAAAAAAAAGGATTTTCTTTAACTGAGGAAATCCACACTTCTTCACTGAGTACAAAATCTGACAATCTGTTGAGAAAGGATTAGTATATATATATGCCAACACTGAGGTACAATAATGGTTTCTTGGGATTGTTGTTCAGAGGGCTGCAGTACTTCTTGCCCCATTTAGAGCAATTCATGTCTCTATTTCTTGACTGATCAGCTGTGATAAACATACGCAGATAAGGAGCTGACGTGTTTCATTAGGCTTTGAACATATTGTCAGGAGAACTGTCATTATGTCTGATGCAAGAATAGGGTATATTTTATATATGTATATTTAGGCATACACATGCACGAGCATATATAAGTATATATATGTGTGTGTGTGTATATATATGTATGAATATTTACATATACAAGGTATGTTTGTAACTCTTGCACCTGCCCACTGGTGCACTGATTTAAGGGGATACTGCTGCGTGGAATACCCATCACAGTCAGGCTTAGATGATGCATATCAGCTCTTGAAGTGTAAGTCTGGAGTTATCCCCACTGATAGATCTATATGCATCACTTTTCAGCCTAATACAAGGATAGATTTTCTCTCTCTCTCTCTCTCTTTTTTTTTTTTTTAATTCTAAACACTTCATAAAATGTTACCCTCCTTTAATCTTTACTTATCTTTTAAAAATAAAGTCCAGGCCAGGTCTTTGTGAATTTAAAACAATTTCACATTACTCTGGCAGAATAGAAAGATGTGAAAGAGGAGGTAGATGAAACCCACATTGCCTTTACGCTTCCAGAACAAGGTGAAGTGCCTGTGGCCTTAATGAGAGCCTGAGCCTTCAGACTTTCTTCCTTTCTTTTTTACTGTGATGATATGAAAATTAGAAATACCTTATGTGTGCCCTGAAAAGCCTTCTAGGAAGTAGGCTGAGACCACTGGCATATTAACAAGGGTAAATGAACAGCCATATTCCCATCATCTGCTTCAGCTTTCTTCCTTTTGGCTAGCTGCCCAAGGTTACCCACTTCACTAGCCTGATTCCACTTAAAAGGATGTTGAACCAAACGGAAATTTAAGGAGAAGCCTAAAAGTGAAGGCAAACATTAACCATTACCCTTTAGTTCAGGAACAAGTATGTTCTGCAACACAGCAATGTTCTCTTATCACTGTGTAAGTGACTTGTTGCTGATAAAGAAAGCTCTGTCAGAACATGTAATCATGTAGAGATAGGAAACAAAGGCCAGCAGGACTAGAGAAAATCATATTAAAGAGTCAAGGTTTGACATTTACATTTAAGTTCTCCCTTCAGTCTTGGAAGACACTGGAAATAGACTCACAAAGAGAAACCTTGGTAGAAGTATGATATTACTTCATAAGATTTGCATAAATACACTCTTTTCATAAATATTGCATCTGTTGTATTTCCATGGTAACCATTTCAGAAAAAAAGTATAATATTGTTACTGCAGTAGTTTTAAACTTTGCTTGCAACCTTGTGTTTTGGCCCTATGCAGGGAATTCTAACAGCCTGCTTTTTTCGCCTATGTTGTATCTTTAGGGTGAAAAATGTGGTTTTTAAAAAAATGTGGTTCAGCTTTAGGGTGAAAAATGTGTTTTTTAAGGCAATCTCAGAGCTGTCGCCACATTGCATGCTATGATTTGCATCGCATAGCATTCTGAGCTGGGTTATTTTTGATGAAAACAAACAGATATGCACCAGCTGCTAGTGGGTTTTCAGTCTGAGAGACAAGTGCAATGATGGTCAAAATAAATTCCCAGCATCCTGTCCTCTGCTTGAGTGTGCATGTCAGGTCCTCAGCTCCAATTCTCTGCAGATCCTTCCTGTTGTACAAGACTACTTGTTGATGCAGACATTGCCTTAGTTATCTCTAGTGAACACCAAGGTTTAAGACTACAGGTTCAAAGACACTATTACAGAGAAGTAAGCTTGAGGAATATATTTATTACTTCGGTCTTCCTCCTGAGGAAATATTGGCTGATGGCTTCCTTTAGTGTTACATCAAACACTGACCTGAAAGTTATTTGGATATCAAATTGCCTTCTGCAACAGGCAGAATGTTTTTATCCGGGAGATTAAAAGAGTCAAAATCAAATAACTGATTTTCTGGTAGTGAGGAAGAGATGTATTATTTCAGAACTGATTAAACTTACAAAGTCACATCATACATAAGGCAGTATAAGTCCTGCCAGAGATCCTTTGGCCAAACTCTTCTCTGGCCGTTTCCAAACTCTAAACAAAAGTTTGGAAAGATACTGAGTGATACTGCAGTAATCATGGTGGAAATGATCTGTCCAAGATACATCAAAGAAAATGCATGATTGTCAGCAGGAAAATTTGTTGTCTGTCACAGATACCTTTGCAGTAGGTCCATAACCTTTTTTTCTGCTTCTGTTGCATTATATGCAAAGCTGGCATATTCAGCCACCTGATAGGTGGGAATCCCAGCCTAGTTTTAAAGTTTGTTCTGAGATTATTGGGTACAGGGTGATACGGAAGGTATTACTACATAAGAAAATACTTAAAACTAGAAAATTCATTGCCCACTTTAAATTATGATTTCTTGTTCACATTCTCACAGAGATAAGTAGAATAAAACCAAAAATACCCATTACTTCTAAAGACAGTCAGGATCCAATGGGGGAAAAAAAGATAAGAGAGATGGTTACCAGTCCCACTCACCTTCTTTCCTAATTTTCTCTATTGTACAGATTACTTAAAAGCACGCAAAATATATTTGGCATCCCGGTTGAGTGAAAAGGCTATTTGTGTATGACTGGAGAAAGCAGGTGGTTTATTTCATTTGTGAAAACCCCTTTTCACTCCCAGCTGGAAACACTGAAAAGTGGGAAAAAAGTGTCAGTTTCGCTTTTGGTACAAAAAAATCTCATTGCTCTTGGCAGTGACCTCAGCTTCCAAGAAGAGGTGTTAGTTTTGCATCATTTCACAGCACTGGCTGATCAGGAGTGGCATTAACCTAACTTTAGCAGAAGCTCATTTTAGCTCTCTCAGCCAGAAGAGAGTCAAAGTGACATGACACATATGAATGGTACAACAATGGAGAGATTACATTAAAGAAAAAAAAAAAGAAAAAAAAAAAAGCGTGACGTTTATGAAGGTTCGGGTCAGAATATATAATAGATGGAATATTAACGCAGCACTGCAAATTTTGTGCCAGCTCCAGATCTTGTTGAAACTGATGCAGCTTTAGACCCTAACAATGTAATACAGAGATACCATCATGGACACATACGTGATTAATAATCATAGCTTTCTTCAATACAATAATAAGCAACATTATACATTGGCTAGGAATTGTTTTAACAGAACATTTCAGGATTTTCTGTCTAGGCCAAAGAAAAAGGATGCACTTTGGTGTGGCAGATTTGTAAAATTTGAAGAATATTTTTTTCTTCATGAATGTTGCATTGTTGAAAAACAGTTTCATTATACATTTTTTCAAGCACATTGAATTTTACATTGTCTGATCTTTTGAGTTTAATAGTTGCATGTATATTTAAATAACCTGAACAAATACATCAACATCTATGTAGTTCCTAATTTGTAACTAAAGTTCCAAAAAGTATTTGAGACAATTTAAAATACTGTAATTTGAAGTATACACTTATTTTATATTCAAAAATATATTTGAATGTGAAATTCTAAATGAAATATTGGAATACTACACCATGACGAAATCACTTTTTTTCCCCAAAAATTTTATGTCTCAGGTTAAAAAGATATACAACCATCACTCATCATTCTGAATCAGAGCAAAGTAAATGTTGGTATTTCTCAGCAGATTCCCTTGAAGAACAGGGATGCAATAGGCAATGTCACTGCACACAACACAAAGGAGTGTACAGACAGATCTATCTTATATGAACGTTAGTGGCAAAATAACTGTGCATAGACATGCAATATCACTGTAAATATCTATGTGGTATGCATAATGACCCATTTGTTAGCATCTTTATATGTATTATATTGGTATAGCAGGCATTAGGTGGAGGCATAGCACTATGTTACCTACTTATATTGTTCAGTCAAACTACGTAGGTATCAAAGTTCATAGAATCAACAGAACAAGAGAGGTGGTAAGAAGCTTTCAGAGAAGAAAGTAGGTCAGTTGCATAGTGAGGTGACCAGAAATGATTCAAACCTTCACTGGATATCTTATTCTACCAGGTTTTATTCACTACCCAGGTTTTGCAACTTACTACACACACCTTCGTATTTCTAGTAAAGAATAATACAGGCTTTTGTATTTCTAGTAAAGAATAATACAGGCTTACATCTCTATTTTAGTTAGTTTATATTTTTTGTCTTCCTATTTTACTTACTATTTCAGCACAGCCAGTATTTACTTTAATTTCACATTTAAAAATTTAATTTTTACTGAATTCCTTCTTTAATGTATCTTGTTAAAATAGCTGCATTATTACAGTATACAGATTAAACTAGAGATAGAGAGCCTCTTCCTTGATATTTAATGAGATAAAGTTTCTATTCATTACATTAAAGACTGGTGGTAGCACAGATAACGTACTGACTCTCCTAATGCTCTTAACTCACGAATAGCAGATGTTTCAGCTCTTGCTAATTCCTCTTTTAATCCTCTTTCTTCCTTACACAATTTTGGAAAAAACTTTGCATGTAGTCTTGCCATGTCTGTTAATATTGTCTTTACATACGAATTCTTTCTTGTGTAAGAACTCTCTCTTTTATTTCTACAAATAATTACAGATTCATTATTGCCATTACCCTCTCCTCTGCTTTCACTGCTTTCCCTGAAAACAGCCATTTGCTGAATTTCATTAACATTAATAAATACAGGACAAAGCTTAAGAATTTCCGTTAACCTAAGTAGGACTAGCACATTACACTCTGTAGGAGGTCAGAAAGGACAAGTTTCTTTAGCAGAATTTTCCATCAATAAAATGAATGTGATAATTCACTGGAAAAAGTATTCACTGCTGCTGAAAGCCTATTCTGTGTATGTTGCATAGGCAACAATCACTAGGTAAAGGAAGTGTGTAGGTGTAGTACTTTGCTTTTCCAGAGTAAAGCTCTGATTTCAGAAATGCTGAACGTGAACAACTGAATGATTCCTGTTGGATTTCAGCAGGAGCTGTCAGTACCAGCAGTGAAAACATTATACCAGATTTGGTAGGCTCTTAGTAATTAATAAGCACGAACTGGGAATAGGTCTTTGCAAGTAGCACTGGACAAATACCAGTGGATAGTAAATTCCCTGGAAGTATTATTGTAGTTCTGAAATTATTCACAGAATTGACCTGAATTTAGTTCTGGCTGAAAGAAACCTCTCAAAATAAGACGGCTCACAACAGCTAACTCTAATAATTGAGAAGGTACTTAGAGCACTTAGAGAATATTTTTAAAGAATTCCTTCATCTATTTCAAGTTTGAACAATATTTTGAAAGAGAACCACAAGACTACAAAAGGTTTTCAGCGTCTCTTACTCTCACAAAGGAAGTCACATACGAATAAAATCTTCGCTGATGCTAGAAACACACAGCATCACTAGGTCAATATGTTCTATCAGGTAAGAAAGACAATCTCAATGACCTTTTTTGAGTAACAAGTACAAAATAGTGCACTTTCTCCAAAACCATCCTCAAAGAACTGGCTCCATAATATGCTTCAGAGGTAGTATGCATGTTGAAATACCATTATACAGTGGAAAGAACAGCCAACTGTGAGTGATAATTTTGGTAGTCTCATTACCGAACTTCTAGGCCACAAAGGGCATGGGCAGCTGATTTTGAGACATTTAGTGATCTCAGTAAATACCACCTTTGCATTTTGCATATCTGACAAAGTAGAGCTATTTAGTTTGGGCTCATGTCAGACTCTGAGCTAAAACCAAAGAGAGGTCCAGTAGTTACTAAGCCACATAAACACAAACTAGAATGAAGGCTGGCATGAAATTGATGAACATTCACAGCATTTTGTGTTTAACCCTGTGTAAAGTCAGCTGTTGAGCAGCCAGGGGAAAACTCTTGTTTCTGCAAGTTTGGACAGAGGTCTGTGGTTTGTTAGGAGGGATGACAGTGGCTTTGTTAGGGACCAATTTCCATTTATTTACTTTCCTGTCACTGAGTTCAAAAGGGTTTGTCCTGGCATGGAAAGCTGGCAGAGGAAAAGCAAAGTAAATGCACTGTTTGGCAGTTTGACTACTGCTTGCTTCTGCCTGTGAATAAAATTACTGTAAGAGACGTGTGTTAGTGACTATACAGTCTATAATATCCTTGTGAGATGAAATTGAGACAATCAGACATAATTCAATGATGTTTATAAAGGTGTATGTCACGTCAGACTTTTTCTTTTCACAATACTGGCCTTGTTATAAATGTTCTCAAACAAAACCTATTACTGACCTCTAAAAAATGAGGCTAAAAGCTTCCCCAGTTTTTCAGTGGGGCTTGATGACCCTGGAGAATTACTTCTGTCAGCATGTCTCGTGTACCGAGAGAAAAGGACAAGTAATCCTGTGCTTAATTCACATCTCTTTCATTGCTGAAGCTTTTTGTTAGTTACTGATACACTTCTGTGTGCACTGCAAGCAAGGGGTGAACAGTGATGGGCAAAATCTTGAGGCTTTCTCTTAAACGACATGATTTCATGGAGAACAGTCACTTCCCATTTTCCTCATTTAACAGTATGGATGCTTGAACATCAACACTTTTAAACAAGATTCCCTGTAGAGTTACAATCCTTAGTCAAATGTAAATGTTACTCCTACAATAGTAGGGTCTCCTTGACTTGGACGATGACAAGAAACCTAACTGGAGTTATCTGCATCATCACGCAGAGTGTTAATCATAACAGGCACATCAAAGAGTCTTTTCTCTCTCAGTTATGATGTTCTTGAGAATCACCTCTTTAGTGGTATTTGTAAATATATTGTAAAGTTTAATGATCCAGGCTCTGTTGAGAGCTTGCCACTGTGCTGCTTCTCTCAGATAATAAAAGTAGATTAGAGCTAATAGATTTATGATTGCATCTCATGTACAATAAAAAGCATGTTGTATTTAACAGTGCGTATTCTCTCACTCTTCCCTCTGGTATCTTTGTTGTTAAATTGTGACTGCTCCCACCTGAGACAACGTTGAGATTTGTAACTGGAAACAATTTTGGTTTTCCAGTTCAGTAGTTCAAACAACTACTTCAGATTCATAAATTGACATGTGTCTTGGCAATCCAAAAAGAAAGACATTTACTATTAACAGATAGTAATCTCTGCTTCAGCAGTGTCACCTGGCCTCCAGGAGACCTCAGCAAAGGCCGGTAAGCACCAGAGCCACAAGCTCCTATGGGTCTGTGAGAGGGAAGTTCATCTCAAAAGCTGAAGTCACAAGCAGCCTGCCCTGCAGAAGCTGTTCAACGTGGATGAATTGTAGTAGCATAGCCTTTATCAAGATTCTTTCCTGCTTTGGGTTGACTTGGAACACTATTATATATACTCTGACATCTAGTGTAAATTGGGCAAAAAATAAAAGGTGCCGCCTTCACTTCTTCCTTCCAGCATGTTTTAAATGCTGATGACTTGATCTAGAGGTTTAGTTTAGTCTCCAGTGGTACATAGCTTCTACTGAAACCGGACCCCTTCCAATGGTTTCACTAACCTGTTTTTCAGAAGTTATGAAGCTTTCCAAAACTCAAAAAAACATGCATTATTCTTTGCATTTTTACAGAAAATAATTGAATCATGTTTATAGAGTCATTATATGTATGTAGAACAAAAGCACAAAACACTAAGCTGAATGGTAAAAGGTTTGAACTACCACAGAGAAAGAGTAAAAAATCTAAATATGAGCCAAACACGATTCCACTTGCAGGGAAGTGTCCTAAAATAATTGAAGGGGGAAGGAAATGTTTTAAGAAGTGATAAGGAATCAGAACTGTTATTCAGCTGAACATTATTCATTGTTTCCCATGAGTTGTGGAGTACTCTTTAATTTATCATCTTAGCCTGGGTGTATGACACGACTTAAAAATTTAGAGGAAATGTACTTAGAGAGATGTCATTTTATTACTGTTATAAATAGAACATCATTTGGAAGTTTCTGCATTTATAAATATTTCATGGGGTTTGATGGTGTGCTAGAATGAAAACAGAATAAAGCCTTAGGGTCACAGGCAACCCCACAGGCATCTCTTTGCATTAGCAAAGGCTATTCACCCCAGGAAGATACTCCTTTCAGAAACCCAGACTGAGAAAGCTGCTATAAGCTTGGCTTTCTGAAGGGTACTGCTGACAGAGGCGATAGCTGCATTTCAGTCTTCTGATTGCTTCCAATTGCAGTTGCAAACTGCTTGCTAACACACCTCAGCTCATGTCACTCACCTTTTGGGACAAAGTCCACCCTTTCTCTTGACAGACAGCAGTGTATAGGCAGTTTGTATCCTCACTGTCACACCTGCCATAACCTTTAAAAGCCAAGGCCCATAAACTACAGTATTTGCTAAATACTGGCCACACTGCCCCTTCAAAGAATATAGCCTGTATTAAACTCAAGGGCTAGCTTTTAGTGAGAAGTCCTTTAGGGGTGAATCCTTCTGAACAAATGTTTCGAACTGAAAGAACAGCAACAGGTATTCAGTGCTCCACTTTCTAATAGACTTTCCCACAAATTACTCATTTAAGATGGATGCTGTTGTGCTCCTTAAATCCCCTATGTTAGAGAAGTTCATTTCCTCATTTTTTTCTAGATAGCTCATAACATATTTTAAACTTACACAGTACAAGATGTGGGCTTTCTTTTTTCTTTTTCTTCCTCAACCTTTAAGGAAAGTGGTGAACCCTTATTCTCTTTTCATTTCCTACAGCAAGGAAAAAGCCTAGTTTGTAATCACTGAGGAGAAACGAGTAACCTACTGCAGAGATCCTTTCAGGCTTTCTAATTCCTATTATTTTATACCAGCAATGAATAATTCTCAACCTGGCAAGATTTGTGTGTGTGTGGGGAGAGAAATGCAATCTTTCACCTAACTCAGATATGGAATTACTAAAGCACTACTTTATTAGTTGTCAACCATATCACCCTTAATTAGATCCAAAGGTCCAAGATATCACTCCATAAGACAATCAAAGTGTGAGAAAGAAAGAGAGAAGTGGCTGTAAGAGATTTCCTGTGGTACAGAACATTTTATGAGTTATCCAGCTAATGTTGGGAATTTGTTTAATGTCACCACAATATGCATTACCGTCACATTTAATTAAAAAAAAAAAAAAAAGCTCAGTTTTTTTAATACTGGTATCAGGGAGATTTATTTAATCTATCAATAGATTATTATTACAGGTTATACTTTTTCTTTCAAAATATTTAAATTGTTATCACCACAGAAGTAGAATCAGTTATAAAGGTACAAAGCTGCTTTATACCAATATGTGTGTGTGGTGTGTATGTGCACGTGTTTGTGTGTGCATACAAACACCTTTATTTTTACACAAAAAGGTAATAATAATATTTAGTTAGTGTTACAATCTATCCATAAAGACAAGGCCTTATCTGATTTTTCTGATAATTTTTGTTACTCAGAATTTCATTTTCCAATAGGTCTAGTCCAATCCCATAACCAAGAATTTTATTTAAATTTACTAAAATCAAAATGTAATCCTTTGGCTGATTAGCTTAGTTCTCAAGGAGTAACACTTGCAGCGTTCAGCAGTCTTTTCTCTGAACACTGAAGGGGATCCTTATCTGATCATATGTCTCTGCAGTGCCCTTTTCTAACATCTGCAAAGCTCAGTGTCTCACTGGTATGGCTTCCAGAGGAACCCACTGTATTCTAGACTGCTAGAAGTCTAGATTTTCATAAACATTAGTCATCCATGGTATACTGGCAAATTTACCTATATTTAATGGCTAGGAAATTTATTTTACAAATGATTTTAATGGATCTGTAAATGATTGCATAATCTTCCCGCCCATGGTCACTCTTAACACCAGAAGCTAAGCTAAGTCTTGCCGATTACTGTTTTTTGAACAGTGCTAAGAAATAATACTCTTGCATAACTAGCATTTCAGAAGGACTGGGTAAAGCCCGACAGTTTCAGAGTCTGCTCAGCTTTACTTCATGTAGTATCAGATGCTATATTACAGCTACTAGTGGCTTCCACTGAAGACAAGCAGAACCTTCAACTGTATTTACAGACCAGTAAATTTCTTTTCTCCCTTATTCTGCAATGTTTAGATTTTGAACAAGAGCTAGCACCAAATAATATATCAACCAAAACTGATGCACTGCATCCTTCACACTTCCATAGCAAGTTGCACTATGTCACCACATATTATAATAATTTATAGGTAAACATTACATCAAGTGCTAGAAATTATACCCTATAGCTTTATTAATTATTCAAAAAATATATATAGCCAAAAGGGAGCTCCTGTTATGCACTATTTTATTCATAAATTTATCTTGTCAAGCAAAGCTCTTTTAGCAGGAAAAATCTCCTCTCTCACTCTCATTTCTTCAGACTAAATTCAATAAAGACACTATACACTAGATTCTCTATTATTAGGTATTTTAAGAAATGTTATAGGCAAAATAAAATTGGTTAACAAAGGTTAGAAATGGTTAACCATGATTAAAACAAGCTAACAACTCCATGATCCTACCAAGTTTCATTGGCTCACTATGAGGGATATTTAAAAATGAAAATTTCCAAAGGTTGCAAACAAAACAAGCAAACAAACAAAAGGTTTTATCCTAGGACATACCACTAAAAGAGTAAGGAGGTAGGGCTGTTCTCTCTGATCTAGCGCATCAACAGGGTGCAGCAATTTATTTTTTTTTAGTATTCTTATTTTATTGTTTCTAGTTAACAATTTTAATTAAAGTGCAAAGGACAATGTCAGACTGTACTATGATTCTCAAGGCGTTCTTCAGATGTGCTAGATTTTTCCCTGAAAACACACTGAGAGTTTATTTTGCACCTCTTTCTGATGTGCTCAGTCTTACTAAAAGAACAGTTAAAAGTAGACCAAGGTTGAATTAAGCTTGCTGTGAGATGTTCTTGAAAGCTAAGGACAGCTTGAGCTCAGGAAGAAACTCAGCTTGACAGAGTTACTGGAGGAACCCAGAAGAACAGCAGTCAAATTGACTTCAGTCTACTGGGCATGACAATGGCTCAGGATTCAGGACACCTTTCTGTGCATTCAGAGATACAATTCGCTTGCTCTTAGGTGTAAGACAAAGTATGTAATTTATTTAAAATCAGCAATTTCCTGTCATGAGCAGGTGTATCAAATACTAGAATGTATCTGTCCTCAAACCTAATAATCTTTACCTATTTATGCTGTGTGGTTACTCTTGCACAAGTGAGTCCATGAGGATTTATTGACCTATCTGAGTTTTAAGCATGCAAAGGGTTGCAAGCTGTATGTTTGGAATGACCTTTCATGGACATGGCGTGGCTTAATTATTGAAAATTTACAAATTGCAAGTGAATCCATGGTTAATACAAGACATGGCAAAAAAAAAAAGTTATTTTGTTCTCTCTTAAAACTTTTTGACAACTTCTACAAGATAGGATTAAAGGTTATGACTTAAAGAAAACACAGTGTTCACTGGAGTAGTGATCACTATGAACTAGAAAGAGCAGACGAAAAAAGGGGGGGACTCACTGCCAAATTTTGGATCATCTGATGTGCTGATTCTGGTAGCTGTTATGCTTTTAATACTCAAATCCAGGCCACCCAATATTACAGAATGAAATTGCCTGATTGCGACACAGTAATAACTGCTGGAAGCAGAAAAACAGTCTTTTTTAAAGGAGTTATAGATTTGACAGAGTGCTATCCGGACTGCCACCCCTGCCCACATCACTGATTCATGAGTTCATCTCTGGTAAGACAGCAACAGAATTACTTTGCCACAGAGAAGTGCTAACATACTGGGGGAGAAGAGGGTCACCCTGCCACTTGGTGAATATCATACAACATAAAACTCAAACACTATAACCCTGTAAAAACTCATCAAGTATCTCAGAAAACAAGGGCCTTGCTGCTGGGATTCTGTCAGGCAGCAATTTTTACTTTGATTACCTAAAGTCGCTTCATCTGTCTCTCAGCATTACATTGCCTGTAGCCTCTCCCTCTTTCTCTAAAGGTTATTGAATAAAGTGTCAATCTTTCTCCATGAATTGTCATCTCTTACTCTATGCATAACCTTAAAAAATCATCTCTTTGTCCCTTTACTTTACAACCCAAGTTCTAATAAACTTTTCTAGGGAAAAAAAAAAACACCAAACATTCAGACACGTATGTTAATCTGTTTCCAAAATAATGATACTGACCTTTGCATATACCAGTGATAAGTTCCTGTGTTAAGGACAACATTTTTATGCCATGATCATTTCTCACAGGAAGGACAGACAACTATCCAAAACAGCTACGTGGTTTCATGCAGGGAAAGAGCAAATGAAAGGCAGGGCTAGAGCTGCAAGAGATCTTTCAAGAGAGTACGTGTAAATGTGATCCTGTCTTTCAAAATGTAGGTATATACATAATCCTGGAAACTTTGTTTAACAGTATTGACAATGATTAGCATTTCTTTGTACCAGACAAGAGACTATTTTATTTTACATTACTGAATTCATTTCTCTGTTGCTGGAAAATGGTTTCTAATGTTGTTTGTGTGCACTGATTTAGCACCGATCAGTTGACCACTAATATTCTGGTGTTTAATAAAGCTGCTAGGTATTTTTATGCTTTTTTTTTTCTTTTCTTTTTTTTCCATATTTAAATTCCTGCTCTGGCAGTAACCACTTACACAATACAATACTTGCAATGTTCTTACTCCCATTTCACAGATAGAGAAACAGATAAGAAGTGCAAGGGGTATGTCCAAAGCCACAGACTGATTCGGCAGCAATACTGGTGTTAGTGGTTTTAATACATAAACCACTTTAGAAGATTTAAGAGTGAGAAAGCTTAAACATGTGGCATTTAAGAAACAAAGCCATTTTTATCTCCTTAAAGATGTTTGTGCATAAATTGCTTTACGGATTAAAAGGTGCTTAAGTACTAAAGCCCCTTTAAAACCTTAAGCTCTTAAAATGTCTTATGAACATAGAAGTGATAGGTCACCCTGAGAATACAGAAATGGACTTTGCTTTTGATGGAGCTTGGTTTTGTAAAGAGAGAACTTGTGCCAAAAATGGTCAAAGCTGATGCTAATAAAGACAAAAATCTGACCAGTGGCTTTGTGATTCTTGGTCTGGATGTGTTGACTCTAGTTTTGTGAAAGGGCCTACAAAGAGGTCTTTTCAGACTGATGGTCTCCATGGAGATACCAGTTAGACTGGTCGAGGAACCACCAGTGGTGGAACCAAAGTGGAGAGGAAAAAGTCAGATAGAAATTGCTATTGATGGCACCAGTGAAGAACAGTTGTATGAGGATGGCTCTGTTCGGGACAGGGATTTTGCTGAGTGGAATTCCTCCAGAATCAGCGTTTTGGACCTGCACTAGACTGGGATTTGGGGGATGATGTCTGAATTAATTTTAACATTTGCTGTATGGAGCAAATTAATTTTAATTTGCTCCATACAGCAATGCCTTTCACTTAGCCCAGATCATGTTGCTGTTAACACTACTGATTGATACCTGGAGAACAACCCTCAGAGCTTCCTTAGCAGCTGAGAGAGCTTCAGATCTTTGAGGTCAGTTGGCACACACTTCCCATGTAAACTCAAAGCAGCAGCTTGCATACTGTATTTGAAGACAGCTTAGCAAAAGCGTATACAGAGGAAGTTTACTCTTTTCTCTGCTACAGACCCCCCACCCCCCCATCTGTGAAAAATGTATTTGTTCTTGTTTTGAACTTCCCTTGTTAGTCTGTCCATATAACGCTGCACTAGCAAACCCAGCTCTTTGTCTGTACCTGCTTATTAACTCCACTATTCAGAACAGTCTTCTCCATTCAAAAAAAAAATACATAAAACCTGCAGTTCTCTTCTGTGATGTTTACAATGAAACATTTCGAGATAATATTTCAATACCCTAATCCCACTAAAACATAATACAGATCATTACCTTTGCCTGCATCAGTATTTTTAGCCCTCTTTTCAAGGCCTTTTTACAGATTTTATTTATTTTTATTTTTTAACTTTCCATGAAATAAAAATTAGGGAGAGACCCCAGCCTTTGACATATTATTTAGTCCCCTGGGTAGCCACCCCTGTATTTGATTCAAGAAGGACAATACACCTACAGAAATTATTTTTGCACTTTGCTGTTTTCATTAGATCTAAGATAAATATTTAGTTGAGAGTCTATCCATACTGCCATCTGAGATTGCTTAAGACTGCATTAATAAATAACGATTTCTAACTAATGAGAAAGAAATAGTCTAATCTTCTTTAAAGATCTTGACCATAACAGCTAAACAGCTGATTCCATCTGCATTTTTGAATAAATAGAGAACAAGGGTAAGAGGGAAGGGAAGAGAGTACCATTTGAAAACTCTAAGAGATTTCTTATATCTCTTAAACAAAACAAAACAAAACACACTACTTCTCATTAAAACGTTAAAAACATCTAAAACCAAAACCAAGTTCTCAAAGATATGAAATACTTAATAGATATTTTTTGCTAGCAACCTAAACAACGTAATTTTCCTCAGGAAAAAAAAAAAAAAAAAAA
The DNA here is from genome assembly GCF_964211835.1 of Anser anser. Taxonomy (NCBI): domain Eukaryota; kingdom Metazoa; phylum Chordata; class Aves; order Anseriformes; family Anatidae; genus Anser; species Anser anser. The sequence goes on along the minus strand of NC_139725.1, from coordinate 16,599,478 downwards.
CAACAAACAAACTTGTATGTATATAATGCACTGACAAATGAGAGAAATATATGCAATTGAATGGCTTCTAGTAAGCTATTTAAATTGCTTTTGCAGCAAGATAACCACCTTTCACATTTTCTGAAGTTGCATATTTTGGATAGCTAAACTGATGATATTTTAGAAGGATTTCAAATTAATTCTTTTTGTCATTAGCTCTTTGCACATAGTCTGTTTCAAGGAAAAAAGAAACCTTTCAAGCTGTTGAAAGATTACCTTCATTTTAAATTGTCTTACAGTGCTTCCAAAGGTGGTGTCAAACTCTGCTGCATGTGAAGAATTAAGTAGGCTATCCCATCTTCAAAATGCCATTGTCTGATAGGAATGTTTTCTGCTACCCATTTGAGCCCATAAACTCTGCAGAAATGTGTTTTTGTGCATGTGTGATGGCAGGAAAACAATTAGCACTTATGATACTGCTAAAAAGAGATTTTTTTTTTTTCAGACGACCCAGAAGAATTGTCATCCCTTTGGCAAAGTGAAGTCACTTCTACTAGTGCTATTAGTCATATAAAATTATTTTGTAGGCTTGTCTGCAGCTAGAAGAGACCTTACATATTTACTGGAATGGGCTTAAGGCAAAGAGCATTCTCATCATCTTAGAAAGGTCCTTAGCTACTTGAATAAACATCAAGAAGTCAGCATGGTCCAGTGGACAGTGTAAGGGACTGAATGACAAAAAAACTGTTTACTGGGTTTGTTGCTGATTCACTTTCAGGGAATTTTAGCATCTGTGCATACAAATACAGTTCTGTGAGTGACAATATGATACGAACTTAGTATGTGCTATCTATTACATTTGCTTGTACATGTGGGATGTATAATGAGAACAGTATTCTGGATATCCCATTTCATACCATTGTTTTGTATATCTTTCAAAATTTCCGCTTTAAAACAAATATTTTACTCATTTTTTTTGCTTGTGTGTCTGATTTTTTTCTAACTGTTAGAAAGAAGTTAAATTAGTTAACCCTAACTTCATGTTTAGGGTACATGTGTGTATATGCAATAAAATTGTCAGAGCTCACCACTAAATTTCCAGATTCCAGTAAGAACATATTAGAGATCCATAGAGCTACATTTTAATAATCTGCAGCTTATTAATTATTGAATCCTAACACTCTTTGCTTTGCCTAAGATGAAGAAATTTTTTCAATCTTTCCATGTTTAGGTGAAGACATTTATATTCATGACAAGGAAATCATGTAATGGTAACTTGCAAAATGTGCAAGGCATAGAAACATGGAGAGACTGAAGCAGAAAAGGATGTAAACTTAGAGATGGAGTGATATATGATGTAGGGACAAAAACACTAGAATAAATGAGAGCAACAGATTTATGAATTCAGCCTCTCTGTGCAGGCTTTTGGACAAGTTTGAAGCATGAATCCTCTAATGCAATAACAGCATGATACTCAGTCATACTAAGATGTTCTTCAGTAATGTCTTGTGTTTTCTGAATGTCACTTAGAATCTCAGCAACAGTACTTGTTCATGATCATGACTGCTTAATGAATACGAGTTGTATTTTGCCATGAAGGCCTTTCTACTTACCAAGAATCTTGGTAGTCTGACAACAGCAGCAAGAATAACAGTGTCAGGCCATTCAAGGTATAGCTTGCACTGCTCACTCCTCCTTGGGACATGGCATTTCATCTGGTCCTTGTGGTGATGCTGAAAGCATAATCTTCTTTCTCTAGACGAAAACAGAGCAAGACAGAGGTCACGTCTCTGCTTGTTACAGGACAAAAGAGCTTTTGGCTGAGGCCCATGAGAAACTAGTTAATTCTGAAAAAAAAAAACAACTGCTGTCAAATCTGACTATAGATGTTTCCCACTTCAGTGCGACCTCTCCCTCTAACAAGGTAAGATACATTCCCTCTAGAACTGGGCTTGTCACTGAAACTCCTGCTGCTTGGGGACCACAAAGAAATCCTCCATCTTAATATTCCCCTGGCCAAAAGAGCTTTTGTCATGGTGCCTGTTGAACCACATTATGTATTACCTACTAAATGCTTACCTACCAGCTAATTTCAGACAAGCTTGGAGTGAGGAACCACTTTTTAGTTAGAAAGAACTGTGAAACTGAAGGAAAAGAAGTATTTGAAAGAAAGACAAAGTTCAGAAATGAAATTAAGGATTCAAATTTCTGTTTCCATTTACTAACAAAGTCAGACTTAAGTTATAGATCAATTTTGGCATCCACATACTGTGTTGCTTATATGGTTAGACTGTGAAAACCACGTTTTTAGGCTCAATATTTATTGGTTTTGTCTCTATTGCACAGTCTCAATTTCTTTCTCCTCATGCGTCTACTTTTTTTTTTTTTTTTTTTTTTTTTTTTTTAATGCTTTAGCCTTCTTACACTCCTCTGTATCCATCTTAGGCTCATTCCAGCAATAATAAATGGCAGTAAGCTGAAGATATACATAGATAAATAGCCCAGAAGGGACATAATTATTGGAATTAGGGAATTAATTCCCAATGAATTTTCCCTCACACCTTATTCCCTCAAATGTTTAACATGAGAACTGACAGTAGGAACAGCAAGTGCCTGTCTCAGTAGAGAATATGTTTCAAAATAAAGCTCCTGTGATAGTGAGAGACAGGAAGAGCGGTTGAATTTTCTGAAAAGTGGCTACTCCAATTAGGGCAGGCAAAACAGTGAGACATTCTCAGCAGTTTCTGAACTGCTGCAATTTTTGCAGTACATGTTCTGAATCAGCAAATAATGACGTTTTCTCGTTTCTGAAGCAGGGGAGGTCAACTAACCCAGTATCTTTACAGTAAAGTATTTTATAGTGCCACAAGCAAAGCATTTAGAGACATTGCTCTCTACTTGCATAGGTTACAAACATTTAGCTAAAAGTACGCCCCCAGAGCAGTGTGTTTTGTAGTATGTAGACAACTTCCAACTAGTTTCTATCAGTTAGTAAAAAAACAAAGAAAAGGATTGTTACTACTTCTTGCTGTTTGAGTAACCTCTCCCCAATTCCAAGGAAATGGATTGCAACACCACTGGAGTCTGAGAAGCCAGGATTTATTTCTGTTGGAGGTACTCAAAAACCATGATCAAAAAGGACTATTTAGATGGCAACAATAAGAACAAAAAGCTTGTTCACTTGCTAAAGAAGCTAATTATGTTGAGTTTATTTAGTAATTAATCATAAAGGTCAGTAGAAACAAACAAAAACCACCAACCACCTTTCAGCAGTGGTTTTCAAACCCACAATAATTTAAGAAAATCATCAGGAAACACCAAAACTGCTGTACCTGCAGCAGTCATTCATTTTACAAATTTCAAAAATAATTAGATCAATTTATGCAGATTTTTTTTATTACGCCGTAGGGATGTTCTGTTAGGCACTATATACCGTGAGACCCTGTAAGACCAGCAAAAAATATTTGATCATTAATTTCAAGCCAGATTCATCACTCCTTGAATGAAGTCAGTAAATGCCACTTACAGTATAAAAGATTAAAATTTCAGGTGATCACTGCACATAATATATCTAAATTTAATCTAACAATTGTTAATTCCAGAAATACTTTTCATATGCTGAACACCTTGCTTAAAATCACAGGTTTCATGCAGCCTATTCGACTGCAGGAAGAGTTCAGAAATACCCTTTTATTCCCTGGTTCATTTGCACATACCTGAATAGTTTAGGATTTTGCCTAAGAAATATGTAGACATTTGTGCACACAACACAGGTGTAGAGTTTTCATTGTATCTGGTTCAAATATTAACTATTAAAATTTCGACTAAATGACTTTGTTTCCAATTTACATTTCTGAAATTTATTTCTCAATGTACTTCCTCACATATTCTCATACATTAAACTTTCGCTGTTCCTTTTTCATCTATGACATCTACATGGCCCTTCTCGGTTCAACACAGAATGTTTTTTTACCCAAATGACTCTTCTTTGTTTGGAATTTCAAATTTTCTTTTGCATCTTTTGTGCTAATCTAAAATTCTACATAGTGACTGGACTATTAATGTCTCTTTAAATCTCTCAGGCTGGAGACAATTTATGTATTACCAAGCACTCCTGGCAGGAGCCTCTGCAGCTGCAGCCCAGTACAAATTCACTGTGACTTTTTGGCATTTTTAGGATGGAATAAAGTCTCATTTGTTTTCCTATGATGTAAAAATGCTTCCACAGTATTAAATGAGAGAGAATTATGCAAAGACACTGAGAATGTGAACTTCACCATGCTTATATTCAGCCTCATTATTGACCCGCTGGAGGAATCTGATCATACCAGCCTCATGTAAAAATATTTTACTGCATATGAAAATATTTATTTGACTCAGTGGAATGTTGTTAAGCTTAATTAATGTGCTGTGAATTTCTGAGATAACAAGTTCTACACAAAAGTGCAAAAATATTTGCTAGAGACTTGTTGCAGGAATACTAGTATTTTTTAAAGATTTTCTGAAATTGTGTGCTGCAGAATTTAAAATACACTGTAATAAGCCATGAGTATTCAAACTATCTTTTTCTTAAAACATTTTCATCACAGACAGTGCTGTAAAGTACTGGAGAGATAGCCATACAGATTCATGGACTTAATCAAGAAGAGATGTAAAGATGAGAAATCTAATAATTCTAATTTATAAGTATCAAAAAATGATTACACCTTGAGCCATTGCCCCAGAGTAGCACTTTCTAGTTAGACTTCTATCTTATTTCCTCTCTGATATGATTCAAATGTAATAATCAAATTCCCCTAAACTCCATGAAGAATCTGTAGAGACGTATTTGGCATAAAAATGACCTACAGGTCCTTCAGCGCTATATAATAATACTGCAAAATGTGAAATGTCAAAAGTAATAGCCATAGTGAAGAATCTAATAGTATCACAGAGGAATTCTCTACATGAAGTGGAAGCATAGAAAACTGTTACATACTTTCCTAACTGTTTAATTTCTCTTTTTTAGTTTTCCAGCTGAAATCTAAGATATTTTTTGACTTTCCACATTTGAGTGCACTGCACAGCAGCATGCAAAGAAGGTGCATGGATTCAGAATGTTGATTTCTTCTTCTGATTTATGTTAAGATTTTCCCCAAAACAGATCATAAGCTCCCTTTTCTACATGAAGTTCTCCTGTTGATAAATTAAGATCCTTCTGGTAGACTTGCTCACACTTAAGAAAAGTCCTGTGCTACACCACTTCAGAGATATTTGGTGATATTACTTCAGAGTACTGAATGGAAATACTGAAGAGTATTTCCTAAGTACTGTGGTACCTTCAAATTAAAGGTTTTCATCCTAAAAGGCTAAGCGGTATAGGAGACTGAACACTTCAGACATTTCTGCTTCCTTTCATTTGCCTTCTGTGCAATTTAAATAACTCTGAGGCTCCCATCTTTAATTTCTTTTTTCTGATGCTGAAAAATTCTGTAACTACTTTCATAAAGGACAAATTTTTAGGAAGCTAATTGCAATAATTATTTCAGAAGCATCCTATAACAGAGCTACTGTTCTAGTTGATTTAGAGCATGGTAGGATTCACTCATGCAAATTAATTTTGCTGCCATTCAGGTAATTAGGAGATAAAGAATAATGAATAAATGTGGGAAGATGTCATCTGACAAGACTCTACAATAAGTAATTGACTTTATAGACATAGGAATAATGATCCTGGGTAGAAAGCATTCTGGAACTCTTTCATATCTGTGTTCTGTTTCTGTGATTAATTTCTAGCAATTGTTTTGAAGTCTGAATTGAATAAACATGCAGAGAAAAAACATTCTATGGCTTACATTGATCATTTTTTTAGTAGTTAAGAAAACAGCTCAGTCAACACTGTGTCATTATCTTATAGTAAACAAGAAATTATAACTTTAATATTGTGTGTGATTTTATCTTCTTTTTGGCCTGATTCTTTCAAAGACATCTAAATCTATAGAACAGAAGAATCAGAAAGTTCAGAGTTCAGGATTCAGAATTTGCCTCCAGTTAATTTTTCTACCTCAGTAGCTTTTGCAAAATAAACTTGAAAATGTCATAAATACAAACTTTTACTGCATCGTTTATAACTCTGGGCTTATCTCTAAATAGTAATTTACAGTTATAGAAGTAAAGGAAGAGGGAAATTTCAACATGCAGAACTGAGAAGGTATCATAGGTCTTTTGAGAGGATGATGCAAACTTAAGGTTTTCATTTGTATTTAATCTTTACCGTCCCAAATGATGATAAATAAATACACATAAGACCAATGCATCATAAAGAATGCTTGCATTATATCAGCTTGAATTAAATCTTACCTATAATTAGTTTTACAAGCATCATGAATTACAACTGAGATTATTCTCCTCTGGTTTTGGACTAGTGTCAGCCGGCAATTTAAATAGGTCAGAGAATCAGCTTTCAAACCGAAAAATGAAAAAAAAAAAAAAAACAGCCTGCCCCAAAATGTTAACTTTGAGACTTCTTTGCAATTTCAAGATTCTGTGAATAGTCTGTGTATTTTGCAGAACTTTTCCAATTTGAACAGAAGATGAGTTAGGGTTCCAAACAGTGACTTGAATATGTGTTTAAAGATAGCCTTTTATGGACAGAGGTCTTTGGTCGTTAGGATTCCAGAGAAGAAACAATGACAATAAAAGAACAATTTAGAGTACCAATAGAACAGTTGACTGTACAAATCTCTTGAAGTCAAGATTGATCAAGCAAAAGATTTGTTGTATACAGTTCATCACATCCTCCATGAGGAAATAAAAGGTGCTTCAATCCCACAATCATCCCTTACACTCACTAAACGAATCAGCCGACTGTTAATTGTGACAAGAACAAGGAATAAATTGAGTATTATATGGAAAATAATGAAGAACATTGCATTACTGTTACTGAACACTGTAGATACAAATGTAGAAAACAGGAAATTATTAGCATTTACTCTATATAACAGACATCTGCTAATATTCTCTTCATTTCACTTAACAGATATGCGTAAATTATAGTGGAGAAAATGTACAAGTGAGAAGAATCAGATATGTTCAACTATCTCCACTCTGGAATGCTGTGTAGAATGTAGAGTTTCTCTCTGAACTGAACTTGTTTGTATTGACAGAACTAAGATTTTCCACATGCATTCTCCATGCACAGACTAAGATTCTGATTTGTCAAAGCATTTAAGTTAATGCTTAACTCTAAAAAGGTGCCATGTGTTATAGGACATGACAGCTATTTATAAGATAGTAAAAAAGAAGATAATGTGATCTTAAGTGTTATAGTGGTGAAATATGAAAAGTGCTAAAAGCCCTTAGTTAGGCTTAGTTATTTCATGTCACTCAGGCTATGTTTGACAGGCTGTGTTAATCTTTATGCCCTCAACATATTTGTATTTCTCAAGTTTATTAAGTACATCAAATAAATGTATGCATTTTTTAGACAACTGGTCCATAATCATAAAATACTTTAAAACACTGATATGAAATATATCTAAACAAAGTTTATGTAAGACATAATTAAAGAAAAAGAAGACAAAAAAGAAGACGAAAGGGAAAGGGAAAGGGAAAGGGAAAGGGAAAGGGAAAGGGAAAGGGAAAGGGAAAGGGAAAGGGAAAGGGAAAGGGAAAGGGAAAGAGAAAGGGAAAGAGAAAGGGAAAGAGAAAGGGAAAGAGAAAGAGAAGAGAAAGAAAAGAGAAAGAAAAGAGAAAGAGAAAGAGAAAGAGAAAGAGAAAGAGAAAGAGAAAGAGAAAGAGAAAGAGAAAGAGAAAGAGAAAGAAAAAGAAAAAGAAAAAGAAAAAGAAAAAGAAAAAGAAAAAGAAAAAGAAAAAGAAAAAGAAAAAGAAAAAGAAAAAGAAAAAGAAAAAGAAAAAGAAAAAGAAAAAACAACCTGCCCTGCTCCCCTCCTGCCTCCCCCTCCAAATAAAACCAAAAAGAAAGAAAGCTAAAGAGACTTCTCTAATTGCAATTGCAGGCGTTTTTGTTTTTTCCTATGCGTGTGGGACACTGTATACAGATTTGAAACCACGTGATTTTTGTAAACATCAGAGAAGTGTTTTTAGTACTTGTTCATATCTGTACTTAAGAGATAACTGTCTGCATGTGTTTTCTGGTAGTCTTTATAGACCCAAAATAGGAAATTGAATTATGCCTTCTTTAAAAGTCACTTGTATAATACATGTGCTCACATACTGGAGAGAAGAGTTTTATAAGGCACATAGAATAGATAACCTCCAAGATTTTAAAATTAATTTGTCATCCATCTGTGGAATATATCCCAGATCAGTGAGACAAAAAAATACTTAATTGGCATTGGTAATCTATATTTTCACCACGTCTTTAGCCATTTGAGATGAATGGCTCAATTGGCTGCTTAAAATTATATTAGTAGAAGTAATGTGACAAGAGACTACTAACAAGGCTTATTAATTGTCCCTAAGATTAAGCTTATTGTTGAATAGATTACAAGAAAAATGACCACCACCTGAGGCAAGCATTACTCTGAACCAATGACTGATCATTTAAGTCAAGGAAGAAGCTATAAAAAAACATCAAGCTTGTCTGCAATAACTTAAGCTAAAGGCTTAACATCATGTATTCAATAGCTTTAGTATTTGTACCTGTGAGAAATTTTTCAGGGATAGAAAGCATCCGTATTTCTGTGTCATTGCATATATGATGAAGAGATGCTGTTATCTAGAGGAAGACTCAAACAAGCAGATGACTTAACGAGACTGAAGTCAGGCTGTAGGGACAAATGAGAACAACAGCTGTGTCTGCTCACAGCCTTCCTTTTCTTGTGAGGAAGTGTGCCATAATGTTCTGTACTAACTGGAGTCCTTGCTCAAGTTTGAGCCTTTTGTGGTTCTTTTTCTTTACTGTAAAGACATGACTGTAGTGGGTTTACATGGCAAGGTTTTGGTAGCAGGGGGCCATAGGGGTGGCTTCTGTGAGAAGAATCTAGAAGCTGCCCCATGTTAGGTAAGGGCCCTGTTGCTGACCAGAGCCAAGCCAATAAGCGATGCTTGTGCCTCTGTGAGAGCATATTTAAGACGGAAAAAAAACACGCTGTGCCATACAGCAGCTGGGAGAGGAGTGAGAAACAGCCTCGCAGGTGCCAAGGTCAATGAAGAAGGAGGGGGAGATGTGCTCCAGGCACCAGAGAAGAAGTCCCTGCAGCGTGTGGTGAGGACCATGGTGAAGCAGGCTGTCCCCCTGCGGTCCATGGAGTACCATGGTGGAGCAGGGTTCCACGCTTCAGCCCGTGGAGGAGACCACAGTGGAGCAGGTGGACCTGCACTGACGGAGACTGCGGCCTGTGGAAGACCCCTGCCAGAGCAGATTCCGGGCCAGAGCTGCAGCCTGTGGAGAGGAGCCCACGCAGGAGCAGGTGACCTGGCAGGAGCTGCTGCCCGTGGGGGACCCAGGTTGGAGCAGTTTGCTCCTGAGGGATGGACCCTGTGGTACGGACCCATATCTGGAGCAGTTCTTGAAGAGCTGCTGCCTGTGGACAGCCCACACCGGATTAGTTCAGCAAGGACTGCGTCCCATGGGAGGGACCCCACAGCACAGGGGACGAGAGTGATTGAGAAGGAGCGGCGGCGAAGAAGCGCTATAGACTGACCATAACTCCCATTCCCCTGCGCCGCTCAGGGGAAGAAAGTGGAAGAGGGTAGATGGGGGGGGAGGTTTTTTTGGTTTCTTTCCTTTGTTTCTCACTTCTCTAGCTTGGTAGTAACAGGCAATAAATCTTACTATCTCCCTATGCTGAATCTGTTTTGCCCATCACGATAATTGTTGAGTGATCTCCCCATCCTTATCTCAACCCTTGAGCCCTTTTCATCGTATTTTCTCCCTGTTCCTCTTTGAGGAGGGGGAGTGAGAGAGTGGTTGTGGTGGAGCTCGGCTGCCCACCCGAGTAAAACGACCACAGTAACAAAAGCATGTACAGCCAATGATACACTATTGCTCATGGCTGACATTATATGCCAGAGCCTTCACACCACTGTGGAAGCCAGTAATATTCCTAAACATGAATTTGACATGACCTGTGGTGAGCATGTTTTTTTGGCAACAGGAAACAGCACCAACACTGTGGTCCCTTGAAGTACTGCTCCTAGCCTACTGACAAGCTATTTTTTTCTGTCTTTCTTTTCTTAAGTTCCAGACGTTGCTAGTAATTCAATGACTAGTTCAGGAAATCAAACATCAGATAATCCCGATGAGGCAAATTGTGAAAGAAACCAAAGATGAAAATATTAAGTAATTAAAATGTAGAATTGATCAGTTGATTTAAATGCTGTCCTGTAAGTAGGATTTTATACCCTTTCAAGGGGAAATTGATACTCCTCTGTGAAATTAATATATCGTTTCTCAGATCAGCTGAGAATATTGCTGGCTGATCTATGACAGCTGCCTTTCACTTCTTCTCTCAGCTCTGACATGGTAGTCTTATTAAGTTAGCGACACTAAGGAGCAGTCTCAGAAAACTGGTCACGTAACCCCCCATAAAATAAAATTATTTCATTAGTTAAGGCCTGACTCTCAACTTTCTGAAATCAGACCAAATTCTTCCATTGACTTCAGTGCCTATTAAAAGTTTTTGAGAAGTGCTAATCCAAATGCAGCTCTTAGTTCAAACTAAACATCTCTATAATACATAAATATCAAATACAATGATTATGCATAGAGAAATGCAAAATTACTCTTTGTAATTTTGTTTTTACTGGGCAAAAGTTAGAAAAAGTGAAAAAGACAAGGTCAAAAAATCTATATCCAACTGTCCGACTATTTTGTCATTAATTTTCATCTGACATGTAGGAAACAACTTCTCTAATTTTGTTTCTGCAACTGAGTTTTTTGTGAAGATAGAGTGCAGCACCAATATTGCTCCAAATATTTGCTCTTTTTTGCAAGAAAGAGGTACTGTATCGGTGAAAATTCTTTGACTCAAGCTCTGTTTAAATCACCAGCAAAGTGCAGATTTATGATGAATGATTTACAACACTTCCTTCTAGGGAGAAATAAAATGGTGTACAACTCATGCTGCCACAACATATCATTCCTGGAACATAGAAAACGAGTTTCTCAAAAGGTATCAAGATGATTTTAACTTCACATATGCTAGGAAATGTACAGAACAAGAAAAGCATTCGGAGACCATGTCACTTTCGAACAAAGAGTAGAAAAGGTCCACTGACATGTGGACCTTCCACTTACTATCCAATCAAACTGATTTTTGTGCAGTTAATGCTCTTATCTTTTTCAATGCAAAGACAAGAAAGAGCTGAGATAGGAAACTGAGACAGGAAGTAGTGAGAGGTGGTAGAGATGAAGGGACAGATGAACCACAAACAATGAAATCTTTAAGTACGGTAAAGATATCCAGAGCAAAATGTGGATTTCAGAATTTCAGGACAATGTTTTTTGTTTTTTGTTTTTTGTTTTGTGGTCCTGTGTGGACCCAGGAGTTTGACTTGATGATGCTTGTGCATCCATTCCAACTCAGGAAGGATATTTGGAATCATATTCTATGATTTTACGATCATGAGATCCAGAGAAAGACAATATGTATGGAATAAATCAGTGCTTTGATAGGATCCAAGTACCACTGGTTAGTTTAAGATGAGTGCACAAAGTATTAGGGGGAAAAAAAAAAAAAAGGAAGGGTAATCTGTAGCTTGGTAGTGAAATGAATAGAAGGTAATGAACTTGTCTGAGGCATTGGGTCACATAGCTGTTGAAAGAGTAATGGCTTTTTGCATTTAAATTTTATTTTATTTCTGTGCTATAAATGTAATCCTTAGCTGAGCTTATAGAGTAGCTTCAATATTTGATCTAAAGATTTTGGCACTAACAGAAAAGAAATGTTCACTTTCACTCGTGTAGACTTATTTTATGGACTTTACAGACATTTAAATTGGTGAGAAAGTAATTTCTTGCAGGACATGATACATTATAAGCTATGTATTCCTTGCTATGGGGCTGAAAGGAGCTCCCAAATAAATTTCTAGGTCATCCTTTTACTTCTACGGGCTTTGAGACAGGCTTAATATAACTAAACCATGACTAAAAGGATGTTTGCCAAATTTGTCTTTTTAAAATCTCTGCGAGGTGTGGGTTACAGTGTTTTGAAACTGTTTTGAGAAGCAGAAATGCTTTCCTCAAATCTAATCTAAATTCCACTTTTTATAAATGAAGTCAACTTCCATTTGTTATACTCTAGTTTGAAAACAGGTGGTTGGTGTTCTCTTTGTAAAAAAGCTTTTAACATTACGTTCAGGAAACAGAAAACAACAGTAGGATTCAAAGCATGGAACAGTTCCCATTGAAGGAGAAAGCAAGTTACTTAAGAGTGACAAACGATTTGGGGAAGATGCCCTGACACTTAGGAATGCTCTTTTTGGAGGTCGAAGGAAGACCCGCTCTCTTCCTCTGCTCTTTGATATTGCAGCACAGTCTCTCTCATGGGCTGGAGGCAGCTGCTCACTGAAACTCAATTTTGCTCTAAAATAAATCAATTTTGTGGACTGACCAAGAATAAATATCTTCATTTACTATTAGAAGCAGTCTGTTTTAATTTGTAATTGAGATATTTTCAGTTGATCCTTTAAGAAATGGGAAAATCAGTTTTGAAAAATGGTAACAAGCAATAGCATATTTGACTCTTTCACTCATAAAAGTGGTAATTACAGATCTGCCTATATCCCTTCAGGTCCAAGTGGTTTCTAAAGGATCTGTTGAAGCCTTAATCTTCTGAACTGTATTTAAAGTTGTATTGAAATTAGTTTTAGCATTCTTAAAATTAGCAATAAGCAAGATCAGTCCACAAGGATGAAGCACTCACTTAGAAGTTAAATCACCTTAAAATGCATGGAACATTTTATCTACAGAAGGAGTTCCAGGAAAAGATGATATTGAAAAAAATAAATAGCTCCTTAGGAAATCCTGAAACAATAACATTTTCCAGGTTTCCTCTAAACAGTTAAAAAGCACAGCATAATATAAGACTTCACCTCTTGATATACATATCTGAATCAGAAAATAAAATTTATAGACCTTGACGGCTACTAAGCTTGTTTGTACATAAAGACAATCCTGACCTGTATGATATACCATTTTACCACATGGCATATTTATCCAATTTTGTTTAAATCGATGACTTACCACAGCTCTTGTAGTAAACATAACCTTACTTCTTTTTCTAAAAAGCTAATTAGGTGACAATCTTAATCCATCTTAAAAGTACCTTCATTATCTCAAGTCAATTACTGGTTGATTTATCAATTACTTTTGTCACTGATGGTTCCAGAAGCATTCTGCATTGCAACGTGGTTCAATTTAATCACATCAGAGTCTATTAGTACAGGCTTTAAGGCACTCAGAGAAATCTCTGGTGGTTAATAATAATAAACTATATTCAGGTTAAAATTTGAAAATATAAATTAGGAATTTCAAATGTCAATACTACAAAGCACAAGAGTATAGTGAAATATATATTCTGATGTTGATATACTTATGTTTCAGTTCTTACTTATTGCATTTTGATATGCTTTTCACTCTTTTAACACTCTGCAATGTTGTATATTGTTGAGCATCAAACAAGATGAAACTACATAATAAGACTGAGTTTTCAAAAAAGTTTGCAGACTCATAAAAATACTGGGGAAAAATAATTTTATGGGATACATTTATTAACATCATACATTCCTTTAAGAAAAATCATGCTTAAATAAATTTCAGACAGCCCGATTACTTACACAACATTATTTTTTCTTCCCTCTCCCAAAACATGAGTTCATCAACATACAAAACTGAATATCTCATGGCTAATTTCATAATAATCTAGTAGGTGCTAAAAACCTGGTATTGATCTATGAGTTTCATCTGCACAGATCATTTCAGTAGGTTTCTCGAAGCAAGCTCGAGTGGAAAACCAACCTATTCAAGTGAATGTCCATGCATGTTACTTAGAGATTCCTGCTATCCAGCTCCAGTTGGGTCTAGTTGTTTTACACTTAGATCTCAACTAAAGAACTTGCAGAAGCAATTCAGAGGCTCATCTCAATAATGGAGTGTTTGAAGCGTTCTCAAGGGTTATCTTCCTATTTCTGAATTACTGATCTTATCCACAGCTTCCAAGTTCACATTTTATTAATTGTTTTCTGTATGAAGAATAAGAAATGTTCTTGGCAATGGTTCATTGTTGAGCGAACATTGCATGGATTTCCTTTTATTTGAGTGGATGAAGATTATGTTGAAATATGCAAACACTAAGATTTCTGGTGTTTTAAATTTTGTAGTTAAGGCCTAGAGATACTAATTCAGCTCTTAGTAACACAGCTTGGAATAGGCCTGGCTGTGGGACAAATTAAGCCCCAGCTCCACTTCAGTCCTACTTGTAAGAAGGCAGATGTCCTCTCATCACTTCTTCCCCAGCCCCGCACTTAAATTTGGTTCTTTTACAAGCTAATCCATTCTTTTGTGAAGAACTCTGTATGGCTTTTAGTAATAACAAGATTGGAGTCAGCTAAGAGGAAAAGAAATGGGAAAAGCAGAGGCAAGAGATCCATCTTGCTTTCCACAGCTTTCTGCTGTTAACATGTTTCCATAAACTGATTAATCATAAATTATTAATGTCAGCCTCGCTGAGATAGAGTGTATCTCCTTTATTGAAATCTGTCTCCCAGGCATTCTGGCAGTGTTTTTGACTGATAAGCCAATAGTACCGCTATTTGCATAATTGTGCTGGCACCTGGCTGCATAGCTAACTTACTGTAGTGTTGACACAATGGCATATGATATATTTGTGCCTGGCATAATCTTGATGGCCCACAAACAGTACTTTTGGATGAGAAGATTATAAATAAATCACAGTTTTAAGTTATAACTCTTTTTTGTTGTTAACACTTAGTTTTCATGATATGCCATCTAGAAGGAAGGAATTTCCTTTTGGTGCATGTGAAACAGGTGCAGAATGTGTTATGCTAGGAAAGTAGCTGTAGAGAAGAGCAAATACAGCAAAACAAACCACTCTGTTTTTATCATACCAGGATATTACTGCCTTTTTTTTTTTTTTTTTAATTATGTTCATAGATACAAGCACTGTAGAAACACAAGTTAAATTCTTGGTAACACTGAATCATTATTATTTGAATTCTGTCTGAAGACCGCTACTTCATTTTGCTTGAGTTTTCATACAAATTGAAGGTGCTCTTACAATAGCCAGAGCTTTACAGAAGATGGATCCTTCCTATTTCTCATGCAGACAGGCTGTCTTCGATAGAAGGATTCTTAAAGATGAAATAGTAGAGCTAGTCATAACTAAGTAATATTTTTGGCCAGAAAGTGAGATTTTAATAAAAATCTTTAAAAATCTATTAGATGGTGGAAATTATGACAAAAATGCTTGCAAAGGTTAAGAATGACTCAAAGCCAGTATATTTTTTGGCATTAACTTCTATTTATTTATTTCTAGTACTTCTTCCTGAGCTGGTCTCTCTATTTTATCCTGCTGTGTATATTCTAATTATCCAAGGGAAGGTACTTCAGTTTAGTCATTTACCTATTCTCTCCTAGGATAGGACACATTTTATGTACGTTCAGCAGATCAAAACCAGATGACTTGCATTGGAAATTTTAACAAGGTCTTTTAAACATGAGGCATGGAAACTATTGTTCTTCTCCACTTCCTACACTAATTTCACGCTGCTAATCACCTCAGCATCTTGTAGCTGTGAAGCTTGTATGCTCCTCTGCTGCTGCAAAATGAAAGTAGTGCTGTAAAACTGTGACTCCTATGCCCAGTCCCTGTCCATTTCATTTAGCTATAACTTGGTCACCCATCAGAAAATTTCAAAGCTATGATCTCCCACAGGAACCAGATGGGGCAATTCAGCAGTGCAAAAAAAACCTAGAAAGGTTTAAATAGAAAGCAGCCTTGCAGCATAAAGAGCCTGAAATGAAAGTCAGGAAACAAAATGAAAACCATTTTACCTGGTGCAAGGAAATTGTCTTCAAACGAATATTATTTGCATCTATTTACTCCCCCAGGTAAAACCAGTGGTAGTGAGAACATGGCAAGAGCTGTATCTGCTAAAAGCCCAAGAAGCTTTGTAGAAGTGGACCACTGCCTGGACCTGTAGACTCCTTCAATGACTTGTTTCACTATTTCACTTCAAGAAAGTCCCTCATTAGCACTGATACACACAATGTCCTGTCTCTGTAAAACTGTCTCCAATTCTTTTGGATAATTTTGAAGACATTAAACTGACTTTGCAAAATATTCTAGTAAGTTAGGGAGAAGTGATACAATGTTTGAAGTTCTACTGCTATTGGCTCCAGACTTTGACTCTAAATGCTCAAAAAAAAGCTCTCAGACATTCTACCATTAATTGGAAACAAGCGTCAGGTGAGTCTGCATTACTGTTTATGCCTGTCCAAGCTATTGTTTTGTAGCGAAAAGACATGACATTTGGGAATCATCTATAAACTTTAAAAAGGGAGCTATTAATGGGTACTAGGCTTTCCAGGGTAGATTAAAAGTAAGTTAAATTAACACAAAACAAAGAATCATACATACATTATTGACTCTTGTAGGTGAATTTAATTTACAAACATACAACACCTCTGAATAAATACATTGGCGCACTATGAATTCCATCAATATCTCATTGCTGTGACCATTGAAGATTACATACAGAGGCAATATTATTCCCCTAGTAACCATTTAAATGCATATTAGTCCTTTCTCTCTTTTGTGTTGGCAAAGAAGAGGCAGGAATGCAGCTACTGAAAGGCTGGAGATGAAAAATGAATTATTTTAAACAAGCAAGTTTTACTAGATACCTCATTGGTTGATTTTTTTCAGGCTTTGCACTTGAAATACGTATGTGTAAGTATATACATACATTCCAATTTGTACATATGAATTGCCTATATATACACATGTAAAATTCAAATATAAAAGTCTTTTTTGTCAACATAAATGCATACTAGTATTTTGACCTTGTCATATAGGACAGATGCTTATAGGACAGAAGAATAAGTACCAGCTGTTCATGGAGATCATATATTTATATCTTAGCGTAATAAAGTTATTCAAATATGCTGCCGCTTTTTTAAACTATTATTCTTTTTAACCTCTTTTAAACATTAGGCCCATGCATACCTTCTCTTCTACAACATACAAAGCCTATTAATTCTGTCCTTCAGTGACAAATCCCTTTGATTCCAACTGCTGCTCTGTTATGACTTTGGTCTTATCTATGCTCATTTTTAGACCAACCCTTAAGCTTTCTCATGGAAATACTTTAATCATGATCTTCCCTGCCTGTGAGATATCAAACCTTCACAGCACAGATTTTATATTCCTCAGTAGGCATTGAGAATTCTCAAAATTTTATTTTCATTTAAACTATGGTTAATTCTACTGCTTTTCAAGGTGCTTGCAGACTCAAATTTCTCATATGCATGAACAGCTATTTGTGTAGAGTGAGACAACTCTTGGTAGAATTTCTTCCTGGCAAAACTTTTCAGCATATAGCTATTATTCTCTTTTGGAGAATTTCTTTTGTAATATATGGGAAGGATGATGAAATGAAGAAAGCAACATCATTTGGACTGAAGACTTTTACAAAACAAATACAAAGTAAACATTTTTCTTATGCCTCCTATCAAAGGTATGAAGTGAGGTTTCTTTGTGTGCGTCAATTTGCAACTGTAAGAGTAGGTAGGTAAGGTTGTTTTCTGTTGAGCACTTCTGAGGTTTTCTCCTGAGACTTAGCAAAATCTTGACTATATTTGATATATGTCAACGCAGATATCTGTCAACCAGGAAGTGCTCTAACATTGACTCACTTTCTGCAAGGCTGAGAAGAACAGACTTCTGCAAAGTAGAAAAGCCAATATCAATTTGAGATACTTATAGTTCACTGATCTAAACAGAAGAGCAAGAAGATAAAAATAAATAAAAAAAAGAATTTGAAACCATTTAACACTTTAAGGACAACTTGGATGAAATTCATGTGCTTAAATCTCAGAGTTGAGTAAGTGAAATTCCTGTCTTTTTTAGTATCTGAGAGGTTATTTGCTAAGGTCATTTTCAATTTTTTGCCGTAACAATCTGGAAGGACATAGACTTCTACTCCTTTGCATGTCCAGAAGCACTTCTACTTTAACAAAGCTGGATATCTTAGTACCTAACTCATGCTTAAATCCAATTCAGACTAACAAGACAGGTCCTGCCCTGTACCAAGCCTGAAGTTCCTATATGAAAGATGTATGGTTTGAGCACAATCAATATATGCTGTCAGCACTAATCAGACAAAAACATAGCTTTACATCGAGGTCATAGCATTTTCTCCTTAACCAACTAGAACACAAGCTCAGAAGATGGGATACATTTGTGCACACCATATCTTGACAACTTCAAAACAGTGTCCTAACAATCACCCTGGAGATGCCCTGGAGCAGTCTCTACCCTTCTGCTTCATGCACATCCTTGAACAGTTGTAATAGTCTGATTCCCACAAGGCCAGAATCAACCTGAATTTTAATATACAGTCAGCTGGTTTAAAACATAGCTTCATGACCATGTGGCATGAGTATATCTACATGATAGAAAAATAAAGCTTCCAAGCACCAAGACTTGCTTTACTGAAAGTTACACGACGTACTGTTACTTTATACCAAGTTGAACAGCATCTTATTATGAGAAACAAATGACATAAGTTCACATGAAGTTAACAGCATTTCATTTTATGTTTAAAGAGATTTTCTTTGTCATTGCTTTCAATTTCCAAATGACAAAACTGAGAAATCACAGCAAGTGAATCTCAAAATCTGCTGAAGAAACATTCCTGATAATCCTTAATTGAGACAAAGCCAATATATTTTATGTGAAGTTGTTCTGGGACAGTTAAAAATGGAGGTTATAGGCTTTTAGGAATGCCCTTCAGAAACAAGGAAATCCTTGTAAAACTTTTATTGTTAGCACAGTGTACAAAATGGTTACAGAGGTGAATGTTTTTCTTTAGGACACCTGGGAGTCTGATGGGAAGTGAAAGGCCATTTACTTGCCCTTCCAGATGCAGAGGTAAGATAGCAGGGTGGTAGGATCCTCAGACAAGAGACCACAAAACTGTGATTCTGGAAATTACATGATATCGACTTTTAGTTTTAGCACTTTCATCAAGTGTTTCAGCTTTACACTAGCTGTGAAAACAAACTCTGAATTCTGTGTAAACAGAATATGAATAATGATCAGACCATTATTGAAACTAAAAATAGGCCTAAAAAGGCCTGTTTGCTCATCAGTCCATACCCAATATTGTAGAAAAAAACTTGGGAAGTAGGTTTTAGAAATTAAAAGATGAAGCTAGCTGCAGACCTTTGAGTCAAGTGTTGATATTAAAATCCTTATTCTCAGCAGAGGGACTACTTAAACAAGAGAGAGATGTTACTTTTAAACAGAAAGTTGACAGAAAGAAACTGAAATTTCAAATGAAAGTAAAAAGGACTGTGAAAACGGAAAGGTTATGAGCCAAGTGTGTATGCTTTGGAAACAGATAATCAAAACTAACACAATTATCATGCTCAGCCACAGTCGTCCTACCTATGAAAATACATGCTTCACTGTGTCTTAGGATACCTTGAAAAATGAAGGTTAACTTAGCAATATTTACATTTAGTGAAAGACATTTAGCTTGATTCCAATAAAATAAGAAAATGGCACTTGTCAATAATACTTATTTAATAATAGAGGCTATTAAAATCGAAGAGAAAAACACATTCTGCATATCTGGTCTGCAGAAATTTATCACAAAATGAGGTTGAGGGCAATGGTTAAAATGCATATAAATAAAGAAGAAAATAATTATTTCAAGGGAATTGTCAAAAATATGCATTTCAAAAAATGTAAGGAATTATACCCACTGCTTCTTAACACTGAGTTCCTTGAGACTTTCTCTTCAGAATCAAGATGCTATCCATACTATATTGTTTTACTGTATCAGAAGAAATATAAGTTTAAAGTATTTGCTGTTCCGCATTGGATTTGGACTATGATGAAAGAAATACTGGAATTACGAAGGAAATTAGTGTACCATATTAAAGGTCACAAGAGCGTGAAGGCTGATATTACTGCATAGGGAGGAGACACCTTGATCTACAATAAAGCTGCTCAGTAGGATAAGCAAAAAATATAAAGTACTTGTATACCATGAAAACTGTATTGGAGATTTTAAACTAATGGAACAGAACTTCAATCAAACATTAAACGTTCCTTTCAATCACACCAAATCCAGTGTTTGAGCAATGGCTTTGTCTTTGCTTGAATCTATGATAGCTATTTAAAAGACTCACAATGAATATTATTAGTCTACTTTTCAGTCTAGCTTTTAAACATTTTTCAGGAAAACAAAAAAAATCCAGCTGTGCTGCACAAAAATGTAATGTCAAAAACGTAGCAGCCTATTCATATCATAACTTGCTTGTTTCTCTCTTTTAATAGGTACACCACACCACATAATCTAAAAAATTGATTACAAAATGACTCTTAATATGCTTGCTGCTTTTTAGAAAAGTGTTTTCAAAGTCATAATAAAAAGAGATTGGTCCCATTTACATATGATAAAATAAGGCAGATAGGGTGCACGCTGGGTCCTGTATCATATAATGCATAAAAATGAGATAGCATAATACAAACATTAAAAATGTTCTTCATGTGCTCCTTTGTGTGCTCTGACCAGGGACAACCAGAGATTTAGACATTAAAATCCCATTATGAGACAAGAATTCAGAATTTTTGCTCTCATTTTCTTTACGCAAATCAATAAAAAAAATGACTAGGCTGGATGGCTGCAAGGAAATTCTTGGAATTACAAATGAACTTCATCAAACATGCTACCACTGGGGGAAAGGCAATGTCAAGGTCAGAATGGGAAGAAAATAAGTGTGTAGTAGCAGATTGTCTGTCACAGCATCACACTCAAGAGGATATATATTTGGCTACCATGTCAGAGAAAAATGATAGGACTTTGCACTGATGAATGTGTTCCTTTAAACCACAGATTACTTATTGTCTGCACCACTTTTATGAATCAAAATTCATGTGATAAAGACCCTAAAAGAATGCAACACAAAAGACAAAAGTTAGGTTCATCACTCTGTGTTTGCTCTTTGTCCTTGTTGGTGTTTCCTGACAATTTCTTATCTGTAAGAAAGCTTTTCTCATTTCTTTGGATTTTGCTTTTCCTTCAAGTTCTAATATATTTTCCAGATGAACTAAAATGGCAGCTGCACTAACATGAGAACAGTACGTTTAAAATAAATGTTTTTTAAACAATTCTTCAGTTCAAAATTAAAATCCACTCTAATGTTACTATTTGTAGCAGGAATTTTTGCAAGACAAAGGTTGACATTTCATTGATATTTTGCTTTAATATTGAGTGCATAGGTTTTCATGGTACTGGTACACTTTCCTAACATGGCACGGATGGATCGAAGCCTACAAATAGATCTCAATAGAATTAAAATTTATTCCCCTGGCATCTCTCTTTAGAAACATTTAACATTTTACACAGGACACCCTGGGTAGTATGAGGAGCCACACTACCTTTCAAGAAGTGGCAACAGACATTTGTGTCTTTTCACTATGAAAGAGGATGCATAACCCAGCCATGCCTATCACAAGCTGCAAGAAATGAATTCATTGCATGTAGCCAGATGCAGTGTGCTGATGGGGTATGATGCAACGCGATGGGGAAAAACGTTAAGGAACTCTTGAAAAAAGCTGATCCCATTATTATAATAAACTACCTACCCTGAAACCTGCTTCCTGAGCATTCTTATATTAACTCAGATAGGAGGACCTTCAGGATCATATCTACGCCAAACTATTCTGACAACCTACAAACCATGCACAGGTTAAATCACCTTTGCTTTTCAGAAAATATTTGGATATAAAGTGATCCTGGTGAAAGTAAAAGTTTTTACTTGCCTTATGTCCAGTTGTTAAAACAAACAAAAAGAGAACACACAACTCCAGAAGGTCCCTCAGTCTCAAAGATGTTTCTTCCAGTTCATAGTATAATGGGATGGTAGCAGCACTAAATATTATCTGGACTTCAAAGATTAAAAAAAAGTCATGCCCAAAGTTTAAGCTAATGAGAGGAAGCAACCAGTCGAGGAAGTTGTGTTGGTACTTCTATTTCCTCTTCTATAAGACAAAATTTGTTGCAGGCTGTACAACAGAAGAGTTCATTTTTTCTGATTACTTGCAAACATTTGCCTTAGTGGGAGATGTATGAAGAAACAGCTCAGATTTCATAATGAAATTTTACATTGGAGAAGCTTTCCTAGTAGCTAGTATGCTACAGGATGGACAGCAATCTCCCGTGATCAGGAGCTTCACTCCAAAGGTCTGTATAGGCACTGTTGGGATATACCTCACAAACCTATTTAACAAAAGTATTGGGACTGCTCTTACTGCCTGATAAGTAAGACACACAGTGTCCAGAAAGCTCTTAATCTCCAGCTATGTTTTCTGCCAGACATTGTTTCACAGACACTTCTTTTCCAACCCATTACCTGCAGGCAAATATTGACAGCCAAGCATGGTACCTGCAGTTTGACTGAAAACAAATCACACTGGCATTTTATCTGTACTCCTTTTCCACTGTTCAGGCTTTAAAGCCAAGCTGGTTTTCATGTGCACCCATTAATTAAGCAAAGACTTCTGCTGGTCTTGTGCAGATCTCCTCTTTCTAGTTTAGCAACTTTTCAGTAGACTACAGGAAGTTATCTATATTTATAAATATTGATATTTAGAGGGGATTTAATTTAGTCTTTGCTTTTAAACTATGACAAGCCTTTTTATGCACACTGATATTCATACACCACATTGCAGGTGTGTTATTGGAAGATAGCACATAGGGAATATATATATCCAAAGAGAAAAATGTTTACTCTCACTTTCAGTGATGAAAATCAGTTTTTCCTTTCTTCCCAGTATCAAACTGTCATTTTAAACTACCTGCTAAATTAGTTTACATACTAATACTCTATATGCAGTAGTATTAAATTCTGTACTGAGAAAAAATAACAAATTTTAAATGTCTTGACATTGAAAATCTGAAGTTTATTTAAAAATTATTGCACTTGATACTATTATAATCTGTTGTAATCTATGTATTGTTGTAAAGATTTCTGTTCTTAATGTTAGATTTTATGTCTTGTCTTCACAAAGTAGAGAAGAGCATCATTTGGGGATATGAAATGTTATTCTCCCTTCAATTCTATAATGGTGCCTTTTGCAATGGAAAGGGTTCATACATATTGTGAAATAGGGGATTTATCAGAAGATATACTGAACAGATTTGTGCAAATGGATTATCAAGAACTTTTCCAAGGTAGTTTCATTCACATATTGAAATTAATGCAGGGGATGATGCTTGAATACTACTTTTTAGGGAATACGAACCAAAGGATGCAGATCGTGAGACTGACCTTGGAAAACGGAGAAGACATGTCAGGATACCGCGATGAAACTTGGTAACCCAACAAGGAGAAAGATGGATTGAACACTTTAGGCAGGGAAGAAATAATGTTAATAAGTTTTATTTTCCCATCCTGTTACTGTAAGTTGCCTGACTAAATCAAAATGGTTTAAAAAAAGAAAAAAGATAAAAGTCTTCTCTCATAGACACCAAGAATTGGGTCTGTACCGGGAATTCATATTCTTTTGGATTTCCTAAACTTAGAAGAATGAGTTTTGCAGAAGCACAACCTCATCACTTAGTTTTTCTCACAACAATATGTAATATTTTTTCCACATTAATAATCATAACAAAGTGGTTGGGAAAACACTAGGACTAATAGAGTTCAATACTTTATATATAGGTCACAGGGAGGGTGAATGGAGACAGACACACTGAGCTGTTCTGCGTATTTGGAGTGACTTCACACTGATCATACTCTTCACTGGGGTACCCTTCTCTTGATCTGCTCCATTAGGAACACTGTATGTGAAGTTGGTGAGACGTTATCTGAGCAACTCTGGCCTAGTGTTCACTCAGGATGGATTCATCTTTGTTCATTTGCAATACCAAACACAGAACTTTTAAAATAAGTTCTGTTACATTATGGTGTTAATAAAGTCTCCTTGTTCCACTGAACACAGAACATCCTCTATATCACATCAAAACTGATATATCCCTATAAACTATTTCTGATGCAGCAAATACCAATTTCTACAAAACCTCAAAAAAAAAAAAAAAATCCAGTTTGATCCACTCATTAAAATTAAGTACACCAGCTTCTATGTAGAAGACTACTTTTTTTTTTTTGAAAAAAAAAAAAAAGCTAAAACTCTGCAAGCTGCAATGCTGCTGGTTAAATGTGACCTTTGTTTTTCTTACTTACTATCAGAGCAGTTGCAGAAACTATAGGCTCTAAAAACATCCTTACATGGTTTTACTTGGTGCAGTAAAATGATTTCAGAAGGATATTTGGAGGAAAAAAACGTCTCTACCTTGAACTCTTTTCCAATATTCCTACTGAGATTTATATGCTATGAAGCAAGGACTCTCATCTACAGAGATATTACTCACCCTTCTTAGTCTACATTAGAAGTAAAGTTCTGATTTTAAGATTTTTATTTCCCTCTCACTTTTCCAAGGAGAGATTTCTTATTTCTAACAGTTTATATGCTAGTCAAGAAATGTAAAATGTCCATCAGTGACTTGTAACTTTTCTGTTTCAGCAGTTCCTGTACATCGCATGTCAAGGACAAAAAAGCTTTCATATATACATTACATCTGAATCTCATCTAAAGCGCCTAAAACATACTGAACACTCCTGGAAGGTGCTGACAACAGTGAATAAACTATATACAAAGCTTGATGCATTTTTGTTTTAGTTAAATCTCTATGATGGTTTTAATTGGTTAGATATATACTTAGGAGAAAAAAAAGTAAGAATTATCAAGTAGGAAACAGATTTTCAGGCATATTAATCATCCTCAGAATGATCTGTTGTCATTTGATCTACAGCAAGCAGGTATTGCTAAAAAATGATTCAAAGATTGGCACAGAAGAAAACTTGGAATATTTTTCTCTTGGTCTTAAGATAAAAATTGTAATGTTATCTGAAGAGCAGCCTGTGACACTTTCCTGCAAGTGAATTATCTCCAAAGCATACTTTAAATTTGGATATGGAAGTACTGAAGGAAATTGGAATTCCATAATGTTCAGGTGGAAATTTGATCTTTAGATATACTTTTATTCTGCTTTTTAAAAATGTAATTGTATTGTAAACCCCAAGAGCATGGTGGTAGAAGTAAAAGGGTATCCAGAAGTTTACTTGCCAAATGATGCTTTTGTGTTAGTTTCCATTTTTATTCCAACTTTTCTTTGCCAAGGTATTCTTTCTAGACACTTTTAAGTCCCTGTTCAGTGCGTAGTCAAAGGAATACATTTAACAGTGGGAGGTACGAGAGAAAGAATGAAAAGATATATTCATAGTAGTCTGATAACTTTGAAAATGTTTTAGCAAGGAAAAGATCTTTCACACATTTTTGATTTGACGCAGTTGCTACAAAAAACTATTTACTATGTGTAAGACCATTCATCTGTAAACTTTCTTGTATGAAGGGAAATGTCAGATCCATATACTTCTCCAGTCTGTAAGTCAAAAATACTGAACTGCTTTTCCCACTTTGAACAGAATGAAGGAAGGGCAGTCTTGGTGATGTACCCCAGGCCAATATTTAAATGTGAAGTACAAGGTAGGAATGCTCAAAGTAGAAAAATATATATGGAACAAGTGAGGTACAAAATACTAATTTAAATAACTTCTGGCTGGATTTTTCAGTACAGCTACTGGGAAACTTATCCAAGTGTAGATGCAGAAGCTGCCTAAGAGCTATTTTTTTTTTCACTCTAAATTTTGTATCACCCATCTCACCTGATCAATACTAAGTCTAATTGTAAGATGCAATCTGATTAGCAAAGTAATAAAAATTAGGAGACTATGATGAATGCTTTACTCCAGAGATTCTCAACTATTAAAACTAAGGGTTTACTTAACCTTTTGAAAAAATCCTTGTGCTACGTACTGCTCCATACATTGGCTTTCATTCACAACAGACTGATGTGGCAACTTAGCTAAACTTTGTCTTTTACCACCGCTTTCTACTTTTTTGCCCCCCCTCCCTTTTTTTTTTTGCATTTTTTCTTGCTTGTATATGCAAAAAATATTACTGAAACCCTTTTGCAGATCCTCTGTCAAAGTCTCATGGACCACAGTTTGAGAAACACTGCTCTAGGTGTACTAACTAGAGAGTATCTGATACTCTTACCCAAGAAGTGCAAAGATAGTTTTGTAACCTTCATTAGAACAACTGCAGGGAAAAAAAAATGACATAAATGGTATGGAATAAGGGGTATGGAATAATATCTGTCCTGGTTTTAGTTAGGACAGAGTTAATTTTCCTCCTGCTAGCTGGTAGGGTGCTATGTTTTGGATTAGGATGAGAAGAGCGCTGATAACATGCTGATGTTTTAATTGTTGCAGAGCAGTGTTTACACCAAGCCAAGGACCTTTCAGCTTCTTGCTCTGTCCTGCCAGTGAGCAGGCTAGGGGTGCAGCAGGAGCTGGGAGGGGACAGACCCAGGACAGCTGCCCCAAACTGGCCAAAGGGGTATTCCGTACCATCTGACGTCATGCTAAACAATATATAGGGGTAGCTAGCCGGGGTGGGGGGCCGGCTTCTCGGGGATAGGCTGGGCATCGGTCAACGGGTGGTGAGCAATTGCATTGTGCATCACTTGTTTCGTACACATTATTATTAGTAATACTATTATTATTATTATTAATAATAATAATAATAATTTTCCTGTTTTAATAAACTGTCTTTATCTCAACTCACAGGCTTCACTTTCCCGTTTCTCTCCCCCATCCCAGAGAGGGAGGGGGGAGGGTGAGCAAACGGCTGTGTGGTGTTTCACTGCTGGCCAGGTTAAACCACAACAGTCCTGTTGGCTAGGACAAGAGGGAAAGACTTCTAAAAACATCACTGAATATGGATGAAAATATTTCAGATGAAAAGTTACTACATAAATAACTGAGAATAAAATAAAGGTTAATAAAAAAGCAATTCTTTCCCAGTAAACTCTCAGTTTTTCACCTCAGGCTTAAAGACACAGATTAGAGTGGGGAAAGGAAACATTATTTGCTCAGATATCTTCCAGTAATAAATGCCAGAGCTATCTTGAGCTATATTCTACTACCAGATGTTGTGAATTAAAGTTATGTGCATCAAAATAAATTACAGTCCATGGTTCTTCTGAATGATGGTCTTTGGATGTCTGAGTGTTAACATATTGATAATCTATAAAATAGGGAACAACTGCAACAGACCTAAACAGATCAATCCCCACTTCAGTCTAGAACTGCTGTCAGAATATTTGTTTAAGATATCATGATATGAACAGAAGAGATAAACCTAGCTGTCAACAGTCCCCATATTATGTAGGAGAATTTGCTTTGAACAACTTTCTGGAGGACAACAGAGAAAAGGACACAGAGCATATTTTAGAAACATCTGTCCCTGCTGTGTAAGTTTGCATAAATGAATAGTTAAAGCATTACCAATGCCTTAAGAAACTGATAGTAACTGAGTATCTTTCCTCATTTCTCCTTTTTAACTTCAGGTCACTTTCCTAAGTTTTCGCAAGTTCTAAATTCCTTTGGAGGATCATAGTGTAATTTTATGATTATTTTAAAATGCTTCTCTAAAGAAGTCTGTTATATTCCAAGCAATTTTAGTCTTACCTAATAAATGGTTAAACCTTGAAAAATCAGCCTAGACAATCTGCAAATGGAAAAATAAAGAGAAGAGACAGTAAGAGGGAAGTAATTCCTCCCTAGCTATTTAGTAAAATCTCAGAATACAAACTATTCTGATATTTGTATATAAAAAGGACTTAGTTTTATATGAACAACAAATGCAGTAAGCACAAATCTAGAAGCTTAGACAAGCAGCATATCCCTGCCTTTAGCCAAATTACATATTCTTGTCACCCCAAGTCAGTTCACGTGTGAGAGACTTATGTTGCTGGTCACATGATGTATGCTGCACACCTTGCTCAAAACAAATCGACAGAGCACTGTGCACAAAACCCAGTCTGTTGGTACCACACATTACTTTTCACATCTATATAGCATAATGTTCCATCTTGCAAGTTACAGAGTAAAGAAAATGAAGCAGTGAAATCATTTTATGTTTTTCACATTTTACTTACTCATCTGTCTAAGTTTGCTGAAAGAACTTGCCTTTTAGGAATTCAATTCACAAAAGTACAATTTTAAATTTATATATATGGAAGAGATGCAACAGGACCATGAATTTGACTGGGGATTTTAAACTGTCCTAGAAAAATAATTCTAATTATTATTGAAATTGTCCTATCTATGGCTACAAGAATGTTCTGTAGCAATTCTGAAGACAAAAAACACAAGTTAGAAAAAAAAAAAAAAGATTCTAAAAATTCTCCCAGTTGGCTAAAGCTAGTAAGGAAGGGAACACTTGATGCAATTAAAAAAATAGACAGTCTCCCCCAAACATCTGTAAGTTTCCATTAATTCTTTTTAACTCACTGAAAAACCTTAACAAAAAAAAAGTTTAAATGAGATCTAAGTGCTCCTAGTGTGAAGGATAGAAAGCTGGGGGAAGAACTTATTCACCTAGAGAGAAAAGGTTACCAGCACTATAAGAAAAACAAAAGCCCAGAGGAAACAAATATCAAAAATGGGAGTTATCCTATGTTGAAAGAGCCTTTACTTTGAATACACTGAGATCATTAAGTTGTCTCAAAAATATTTGAAAAAATGACATGCAGAGATATCTGTTTCAAGGAAAATGCTCTTAGGGAAATAAGATGACCTGATTTCCATCTCAACAAGTTTACCCTTGTCCCCGCTCAATACTTTAAAGCATTTTTGAGCTTGTTAAAGATGCAGTGAACCATCCAGGGTTCTCAATTAGGATACATTTCAAAAAGCTGCTTATAAAAGATAATAGGTCTATCTTGTGTTCTTAAAACATTAAACTTAGATTGAGATGCTCTATCAGTAGATCACCCTTTGAAAAAACGAAACATTACCATTTTAGATCAGAATTATATAGAAGTGATTTATGATTTTGTTGATTCCATCTTCAGGAACATATTTCCCTGAACCTGTCATAATGGAAGCATTGCTGCATGCATTTCATTATAATCCAGATAAATATATGAAATCATCATAGAATTTCCTTTTATTTCCAGTCTCAAATGCCTAAAAAAAGATTAGGACCTGTCTCATTTACGTGAAAAACGTTATTATAAAATAGTATAAACAATTTGAGGTGGCATAGCACACAGAATGGGGTTAATATTTTCTAACTTTTCAAACTATACGTTTTCGGATGTAAACTAAGAGGAGTTAGAGTTGTATACCCACTTAAGACTTATTTTTGTCTACATTGATGAAACCGTGTGTCCTGGTTCCAGTTAGGACAGAGTTAAGTAGCTCATAGTAGCTGGTAGGGTGCTATGTTTTGGATTAGGATGAGAAGAGCGCTGATAACATGCTGATGTTTTAATTGTTGCAGAGCAGTGTTTACACCAGGCCAAGGACTTTTCGGCTTCTTGCTCTGTCCTGCCAGCGAGCAGGCTGGGGGTGCAGCAGGAGCTGGGAGGGGACAGACCCAGGACAGCTGACCCAAACTGGCCAAAGGGGTATTCCATACCATCTGACGTCATGCTAAACAATATATAGGGGTGGCTGGCCGGGGTGGGGGGGCCGGCTGCTCGGGAATAGGCTGGGCATCGGTCAGCGGGTGGTGAGCAATTGCATTGTGCATCACTTGTTTTCTTACACATTATTATTGTTAATACTATTACCATTATCACTATTATTATTATTATTGTTATTATTATTTTCCTGTCTTAATAAACCGTCTTTATCTCAACTCACAGGCTTCACTTTCCCGTTTCTCTCCCCCCATCCCAGAGAGGGAGGGGGGAGGGTGAGCGAACGGCTGTGTGGTGTTTAGCTGCCAGCCGGGTTAAACCACAACAGTCTTTTTGGCGCCCAACGTGGGGCCCGAAGGGTTGAGATATCGACAAATCTGACCAGAGTGTGTTAAACTAAAATTGGTATAAGTATTGGACCTGCTTAATAGTTGCTAGTCACGATGTTGATTGCCTTAATCTCCAGTCTGCTGTACCTGTATTCCAAATTGAGTTTTATGGTGCGTTACTTTCTGTATGTGCTCCCTGTTGCACTGTTTATCCTTTCCGGGCCCTGGTTTAAGATTGTTATGGTACTGTGCGGTGTAACAATGGCTTATGAAATGATGAAATATCTGGTCACGACTTTAACCTGGTATTTGTACTCAGCACTGACGTCGACTCTATACTTTGGAACCCATATCTCGGAAACTATTAGCAATTACACCTATTGCCTGTTTTCGTTAGGGAGCCAATCTGTGAAGGGGACAGGGGAAGACATGTTTCCCTACCTGTTCACTCTCCCTTTCTCCTTCACCACCACCCTCTTATCCCCCGAGTTAGTTACGGTGGTTCTCCGAGATGTTGAATATCCTTGGGATACTCAGACCAGCCTGCTCTTGTTGTTATGTCTCCTGAATGCGCTTCAGATTTTGTGGAGGGTTAAACAACTACTTAGGAATCTCATCCGGAGATCTGTCTTGAGGCGGGATAGTTGCGAGTGGCAGGGAGTGTGGGAGGATATGGGCAGGTTTCTAGAGCAGTGGTCACCTCCAGTGTTTTGGACATTCACCCCTGAACAACTGCAAAATCCTAAAAAGCTGGAAGAATGCTTTTGAATGGGGCCCTGAGCAACGACAAGCCTTTGAACAAATTAAGCAGGAAATAGTTCATGCAGTAGCCCTCGGGCCAGTCCGAACAGGACCAGATGTAAAGAATGTGCTCTACACCGCAGCCGGAGAGAATGGTCCCACCTGGAGCCTCTGGCAGAAAGAACCTGGGGAAACTCGAGGTCGACCCCTGGGGTTTTGGAGTCGGGGATACAGAGGATCTGAAGCCCGCTATACTCCAACTGAAAAGGAGATATTGGCAGCATATGAAGGAGTTCGATCTGCTTCGGAAGTGGTCGGTACTGAAGCGCAGCTCCTCCTGGCACCCCGACTGCCGGTACTAGGCTGGATGTTCAAAGGAAGGGTCCCCTCTACGCATCATGCAACTGATGCTACATGGAGCAAGTGGGTTGCACTGATTACTCAGCGGGCTCGAATAGGAAACCCCAGTCGCCCAGGAATCTTGGAGGTGATTATGGACTGGCCAGAAGGCAAATACTTTGGGATATCACCAGAGGAGGAGGTGGTTCGTGCTGAAGAAGCCCCCCTGTACAACAAGCTACCGGAAAATGAGAAGAAATATGCCTTGTTCACTGACGGGTCCTGTCGTATTGTGGGAAAGCATCGGAGATGGAAAGCTGCTGTATGGAGTCCTACACGACGAGTTGCAGAAGCTGCTGAGGGAGAAGGTGAATCGAGTCAGTTTGCAGAAGTAAAAGCCATTCAGCTGGCTTTAGATATTGCTGAACGAGAAAAGTGGCCAGTTCTCTATCTCTATACTGATTCATGGATGGTAGCAAATGCCCTGTGGGGGTGGTTACAGCAATGGAAGCAGAACAACTGGCAGCGCAGGGGCAAGCCCATCTGGGCTGCGGCATTGTGGCAAGATATTGCTGCCCGGGTAGAGAACCTGGTTGTAAAGGTACGCCATGTAGATGCTCATGTGCCCAAGAATCGGGCTACTGAAGAACACCAAAACAACCAGCAGGTGGATCAGGCTGCTAAGATTGAAGTGGCTCAGGTGGACCTGGACTGGCAACATAAAGGTGAATTATTTATAGCCCGATGGGCCCATGACACCTCAGGCCATCAAGGTAGAGATGCAACCTACAGATGGGCTCGTGATCGAGGGGTGGACCTGACCATGGACACTATAGCACAGGTTATTCATGACTGTGAAACATGTGCTGCAATCAAGCAAGCCAAACGGTCAAAACCTCTTTGGTATGGAGGACGATGGCTGAAATATAAATATGGAGAGGCCTGGCAGATTGATTACATCACACTCCCTCAAACCCGCAACGGCAAGCGCCACGTACTTACAATGGTGGAAGCAACCACCGGATGGCTGGAAACATATCCTGTGCCCCATGCCACCGCCCGGAACACTATCCTGGGCCTTGAAAAGCAAGTCTTATGGCGACATGGCACCCCAGAGAGAATTGAGTCAGACAACGGGACTCATTTCCGAAACAACCTTATAGACACTTGGGCCAAAGAACATGGTATTGAGTGGGTGTATCACATCCCCTATCATGCACCAGCCTCTGGAAAAGTTGAACGATACAATGGACTGTTGAAGACTACACTGAAAGCAATGGGTGCTGGGACATTCAAAAATTGGGATACACATTTGGCAAAGGCCACCTGGTTAGTCAATACCAGGGGATCTGCCAACCGAGCTGGACCTGCCCAATCAAACCTGTTACGCACTGTAGAAGGGGATAAAGTTCCTGTAGTGCACGTAAGAAACATGCTGGGTAAAACAGTCTGGGCTACTCCTGCCTCAGGAAAAGGCAAACCTATTCGTGGAATTGCTTTTGCTCAGGGACCTGGATGCACTTGGTGGGTAATGCAAAAGAATGGGGAGGTCCGGTGTGTACCTCAAGGGGATTTGATACTGGGTGAGAATAGCCCATGAGTTGAATTGTAGTATGTTAATTATTATATAATAATGTATGTCATCACTACCATGATTGCTATATATCATAGATGAAAATGGTGATTAATTAGAATGTATTGGACAGAGTGTAACCTGAGCATGACATAAATGGTATGGAATAAGGGGTGGATATCTGTCCTGGTTCCAGTTAGGACAGAGTTAAGTAGCTCATAGTAGCTGGTAGGGTGCTATGTTTTGGATTAGGATGAGAAGAGCGCTGATAACATGCTGATGTTTTAATTGTTGCAGAGCAGTGTTTACACCAGGCCAAGGACTTTTCGGCTTCTTGCTCTGTCCTGCCAGCGAGCAGGCTGGGGGTGCAGCAGGAGCTGGGAGGGGACAGACCCAGGACAGCTGACCCAAACTGGCCAAAGGGGTATTCCATACCATCTGACGTCATGCTAAACAATATATAGGGGTGGCTGGCCGGGGTGGGGGGGCCGGCTGCTCGGGAATAGGCTGGGCATCGGTCAGCGGGTGGTGAGCAATTGCATTGTGCATCACTTGTTTTCTTACACATTATTATTGTTAATACTATTACCATTATCACTATTATTATTATTATTGTTATTATTATTTTCCTGTCTTAATAAACCGTCTTTATCTCAACTCACAGGCTTCACTTTCCCGTTTCTCTCCCCCCATCCCAGAGAGGGAGGGGGGAGGGTGAGCGAACGGCTGTGTGGTGTTTAGCTGCCAGCCGGGTTAAACCACAACACCGTGACTAATTTTTGGACAGCTAATATTAACATTCATAACAATCCTAAATCATAATCTGGATATCTCTGTGACAAAACAAGTCAAAACAGAGCTTCAGCTGGCCAATAACCATTTTGTATGTAAACCCTGTTCTGTGCTTTGATTCTGTGATGGTCAACACTTAAGATGACATCTGTGTTGGTTACATTTTGTTTTAGTTTTTAAGTCCTAAAAAAACGATGATATGAAAGAAGCCACTAGTAAACACACACAAACAGAAAAATCAGCAAACTTAAGAAATCCAACATAATCTTTTTCTTATCAGTTTTCACACATTCATGATTTCTCCACTCTCAGCAGGCACTAAGCACTTAATAGCAAGTCAAATAGTGTTCTCCTACTGAAGTGGCCAGGTTAAACGTCCAAGTGGGACAAGTATTGAAATAATGGATTTTGTACAGCATTAATGCACTCAATAGAAAAAAGTGAACCTTTTTCTCTCTTCCTAATTTTTAACAGGTTGAAGATTCTTAGCAAATATTCTGCAATTTTATGTTACAGAGCATCACTATTTGGATCACCACAACAAGAGTAAGAGTTGAGTTCTGACCTGTCTTTGACAAACACACAGGCTTCTAGTGATGAAAGTTAAAGGGACTCTCTTATCTGTCTATGCTCAACATGCAAAAAACAACTGAGTAAAACTCTGTCAGTGCAGCAGAAAGCAGAAAACACATCTCAGATGAAGCCTGCCTGCTGACTTGTCTGTAACCTTCTCTTTGTTTGTCCTTCCACGTTCTACAGTGGTTGTGTTTTCCTTTCTCTAGAGTTTATACCCCTAACTTTACACAAAAAGTTTAATTCTGATTGTGTAATCTTACTTCTTCATTAATTTAATTTGGGTCTAGCCTGTGACCACATGTATTTTCTTTTGGTTGAGATATAAAATAAACATCAACAATGCACTTTACACCTCTTGGAAGGTCCATCTGCCTTGGCTAAGCATCGACCTAAATGTCCTTGAAAGTTTCAATTAGACACTTAACCTCTCCAGTTGTTATCCCCTAAACTAATACTGCTTAAAGACTGTCACTTTACATGGCAAAGTTGGAACTGCATTTCAGTAATGGAAGAAATTATAATTTTCCTTCAGGTAGTATTGTTTGATGTGAAATTTGAAGATCATGTATTTATACCAAAGGTCAATCGGCAAATAAACAACTTTAAACAAAATGTATATTTTTATTACTTCAAGTCTGTAGATCACCCAGTAGCAAAGGTCAAAAATGATGTTTTTTAAAATCCTTTTTCTTCACTCAGTGCAATGTATGGGCAGGTCATTATAATGGTGTGAGTACACACACAGAGATAAGAATTGATCAATTCATTGAGAAAATAGGTTAAGTGATTTATTCAGCACATCAAGAGATTCCTTTTTATGGAAAATTTTCTTTTTAAGTTGTTCATACTCCAGAGATCCTGACTTTACAGCAAAGAAAATACATGCACTAAAATTAAACAAATTTTTAAACGCTTTTTGTCATGAAAAATGTATTTCAAAGTTAAGTATTAGACCTGTAGGCTTAATTACAATTCTAAACAGGAGGAAAAAATCTGAAATGTGAATGCACATTAGCATTTTAGTTTGGAGAAGGAATGTGCTTTTGAAGTGAATGTTCCAATCATCTCCATTTACTATGCTTCAGTTCACATTGTGGAGAAGTCTTAGAGTGCATGAACTGAATTTCTTTCAGGAAAAAGTAAACTGAAAAATGCAGTCCCACATCACAGATTGTGTTCCAGCCACTAACAAGCATTCAGTAGACAAACTGTCTGCGGTCTTTTCACAGCAAAAGGGATACCATGTTTTGTAATATTTGAAGAATGTACAGGATGCCATATTTATATAATTTAATGATACCAGTGATACTGATATATTGGATTGTATTGGCTGCAAGAGGACTCCAGATACTACTGCAAGGATTTTCCTCCTATTACAAACCTTCACAGCTCTCTCATACCAATAGATCATTTCTACTTAGAGTGATCTTCTAAATGTTCTTCTTAGTATTTATGGGATTAAAGTGCCCCAAAGCAATATGACCTTCCTGGCTGTGGTCTGGAGCATTATGAATATCTGATAATGTTCCTACATTCACTGAATGTTCAGTTCAGCTGAAAGGGACCGTCAAAGATTAAGTCCAACTGCCTGACCACTTCGGGACAAACCAAAACGTAAAGCATGCTATTGAGGGCATTGTCCAACTGCCTCTTGAACAGACATGGACATCAACCACCTCACTAGGAAGCTGGTTCCAGTGACTGATCACCCTCACGGTAAAGACAGTTTTCTTTGGATCTAGTCTGAACCTCCCCTGGTTCAGCTTTATGTTATTCCCAAGTCTCCTGTCATCAGTAACGAGAGAAAAAAAAAACAGCTTCTGCGCTTCCCCTCCTCAGGAAGGTGTAGAGAGATTGAAGTATACTTTGGCTTTGGATGCATTTTGGAAATAGGTCCTCTCCTGCTTGTTGATCACTGCATCGTTGTCTGAGCTGCACATTTGGGCACTGAAACACTGAACTGGGCATTTTTACAGACAGGTATATATATGAAACTCCTAATGGCCACATATAGTCAGAAGCAAAGTGTTTTGTAAGATGTAGTACCTGTAATTAAAGACTAATTCTTTACTTGCCAAGGAGCAGTGTTAGAATCAAAGGCAAGCAATATGGGATTCAAGAGTGTGTTCTGCTGAAAATAGATATCCTGCAAAACAGAAGTCTGAAAGAGAAATGAGTAGCTTTGTAGACATCTATGACAGATATCCTTATAGGACAAACTGGAAAGGATCCATTCTCCTGTCTGTAAGCAAGATTAATTATGCCTGCGTCATTTCTGCTTAATAGTCTGAACTTTTCTTAAAAGTCTCCCATGATATCTGAAAAATATTTCCTCTTTCAATCTTCCCTTGTAGGTCATATTTTCTAGTTCTATAATTGTTCCAACTTTCTAACAAAATCTCTGGAATCTTTCCTATCAGTCCACAACCTTCTCAAATTCTAGCAGAATCTATACACAGTACTTCAATTTAGGGACATACTAGCATGCATAGTAGAAAAGATACCTTGCCTATGTGATGATTTTCCTGCTTGTTACTTCACTCATTTCCTGAAATTCTAAAGCTCATAAACAAGGTGAATGAGGTGAAAACAAAATAGTATGTTTATCTGGATCAAGTAGTATGAGAATAAGTAGAAGCAGCTCTGGTGGATTTTTTTTGTTTGTTTCACTAGAGCAAAAAGAACACTTTGCTTTGCTTGTGCTTCATTTGAGGAATATGGCTAAATATTTTGTACTCTATTTGACACAACAGTTCTTCATTTTAAATCCTGACAGTCATACTTCCCTGTTTGTCCATTCCTGAAGGCTTACCTTAGGAGCAAAAGGTCTTTTATCACTTCATTTATGAATGCACAGTACTCTTCGTCCAGATGATACCTGTACCTAAGCATATCAAGAAATCTTATTTCATGGGTGCATAAGCATATTTATATTACTTGCAGTAATCTGCTGTTTATTTCCTTACATGCTATTTCCCATATAGTGACTGCATATTTTATATGCTCATATATCATACTTCAAGTACAGCAAGTAGCATAAAAAATTTGCCCAAAGTTACAGTAGTATCTTTGGTATTTCTTTCCTTTTTCATTTTAAGCCTAAGAAACCTTGGTTCATATGTAAAAACAAATGCCACTTCAGCTTAGGACTCAATGAACAAGATAAATTTTGGAAGAGATAATTTACACTGATAAAGGGAAAGAAAGTACAGAGAACATTGGCTGACAATGTATAGACAGCAAAGAAACAATGGCTTTGATATTGAAAATCTATATTTTGTAAGAGAAGAGTATTGTGCTTATGGCATGAAAGCAGATTGGAATGCTAAACAACAGATGAAAACTGCCAAAAATGTATGAGATTTCCATGGCAACAGGAGAGGCTAACACAAAAAGCTGTTCTACAAACACCAAAGTCCAGGTCCTGAGCTGCATCCCGGAGGCATAATAATAATAAAAAAAGATGGATAAAGGACTTAAGCCACAGGAATCTTCAGTTCTCCTGCACAGGCCTGAAGTAAGAGACCCTTCTTGTCTTAAGATCATTCCAGTAGATGGAACTTCCCTGGATGAAACTGGGATAACACTACCATCAGAAATAAGGACCATAGTAATATATGCAAAAGATTATCAACTCTGTCAGCATTAAGCATTGCTTCATTAGGACATTGCTTTAGCTTTTCTGTTTCATTCATAACTGTATTTAAAACCTAACTTCCTGAGGGCTCAAAATTGTAATGGTTTTGGACAAGATGGCAGTGCTGTGAGAATACACTACATAATTTCACATAATTCTTGGAAGTAATAAATAAGGTAAGATTCTGTAGAGATCAATGAGATTTTTGCATAATACTGTGTTCTAACATTGCCTTGGCACAGAGACAGTTTACTGCCAATTCAAGCTGGACAAGCATGGAACAGGAGTCACTGAAATGCCTGTAAACATCATCTTTTGTGGCATGGCTAGCTTACGCTGCTTTGGTGATGTTTTCTACTCCTTATAATAGACAGCAAAGTTAAGAAGCCAACAGTTTGTGCTGAGGAGAAAATTTCTGAATCACATCCAGTAATCTCATTATATTTTCTGCCACAGAAATATGTTACAAGGCAAAAATCTCATGACAAGTAGTGGAGAGGCAGTTTTGCATCTACCAGAAATGATGTTTAGTGACAGCTTTGTATAAAATATTTCAGTTCTATAAGATTTGAAATGAAAGTCTGGGTATGAGATGAAGCATTTAATTTTAACCGTTATTTTAAATTAATTTTAATTAGCTTAAGGTAAAACTTTTAATTAATGTAGTTTAATAAATATTTTCATTTTAAAAAAGCATGCAATGTTTGTCTGAATTATTTCATCAGATTCAATTAAATGAGAATAACGTTGCCCATTTCACCAGCTCTTCCCATAAATTCTTAAATATGTTTACCGTTTGTTGAAAGCATTTTATGCAATTTTATTATTAACCTTCTATTGAAGTAGGTAGAACAGTTGTTCTACATAATAAGTTTATTTTGAAGTCCTTGAGTTGGGTACCAAAAATCCTCTAGGCCAAAAGAAGCCCGTCTTACAGATGTTCACTTTCATCATGTTTCACTGACTTCATACTTGTTCTTTGGTACCAAACCTGCCAAGTTTTCTGATTTGGAAAGTTAGTACTTGAACCACACCAGATCAGTCCATTGGCGCAAAGTATTTTCACCATCCTATAATTACCCATACTCAGTAACACAAATATAAATCTTCCTTATGAATACCAGACAACTAAAGCAATGATTGTGTTTGACTAACTTGTTTGTAATATTAAAATACCAATCTCAGCCAAGGTCAAGAATAATTCCTCAGTTTGAAGTTAAACAGAATGTATCACAGGCTTATAAGGAAATATTCAATCTGAAATTTATTTCATCATGTACAAATGGGAGGCAGTTAACACTTTCTGTAATACAATGTCTAAAAGGCAAAGCACTACTGATAAATACCAGGAAGTTGCAGACCTTCAGGACTCAGCTGACCTGATCTATTTTGTGTGATAATCTCACTGTAAGGGAAAAGTGGGACGAGACGATCTTATAAGCAACTTCTCCATGAATCTGTGGCCAACTGAACAACTCAAGTACTCACAGATTGTTATTAATGTATTGCCAGATGTGGAAATCTGTATTATTTTCATTCCTATTATGCACTCGATATCCTGTTTCTCCTCAGAAATTGGATAATAGGTTTGTGCTTTGGTATTTTTGCACCAAGGGTGTTCCACTACAGTCTCTCACTAAGTTGATCTCAAATTCCGAATCTTTGGTATGAATTAAAACTCCCCATCTCCATGACCTAAATGTCCTTCCTGTAGAGTTGATAGCAATGTACTACAGTAACCCATTGATTTTTGCCAGACAACTTTGCTATCTGTAATAGCTATTATGCTATCAACGAATAATAGAACTGTCAAGGATTATGAATTGTAACCAAAGCCTTACCTTGTCACAGAAAAAGCAAAGCTTGCTTTGTTGTGTATTCATACTGTTTACATTTTCCATGAATTGCATGTATATTATTTTCTACTACACAGTATCATAAAGACTCAGAGTAGGAGACAACACAACAGACAATTCAGAACATTTAAAGAAATTCTTGTTCTGTTTTTTCCCTTCATCAGTTCAGTCACCCTACTCTTCATAATCATTCCTACCTCCTATTTGCACACTTTCTCTTCATGTTTGAAGGTCCTTCATACTATTTCATTATGAACTAAACCATCTTCTTTCAACTATATATCCCTACTTTTAATATATCCTTATTTTTCTAGATTCTTTCTGTAGATACCTATACGGCTGTTATATTATATAACAACAGACAACAAGATCCTTATTCTAAAAACAATGGTTGCCTTTTATTCTATACCACAAGAAGCACAAAGACTTTTTTTTTTTTTTTTAAACCAGTTCCAGTTAGGCTAGAGGACAGAAGCATGAGTCTGTAGTTCCTCCTAATACATAAATAGGCCCCTTTCTTAAGGAAAATTCTGTGATAAAGGATATGTTAAGATATTCTCATTTGGCAATGAATCAGTTCACTCCAAGGAAGAGTGGAAGGTTTTGTGTTAATCTGTAAGGGTTCATATGTCTTAGAGAAATATCCTGTCTATTCTCCATTCAGTTCTGGTCAGCATCAAAAACTTCACCGTAGCAAACAGCTACTTGGACTTTTTAGTTGGTATTTGAAGCATCAGAATGAAAAGACTCAAACTTGTGTAGGACTACTGGATAACAATTTGGTTGATACTTAAGTATCTGTGCTTCCAGACATTTCTCCAGATATATGTCTGGAGAATATATATTTTATATATATATATATATATAGTTGCTAGTAATTGCTAATAATTTTAAAACAGAAAAAAAGACTTGCAACTCATCACAACAAAGTTTTAAGAAGCTAAGGAACATGCTATGCATTTTTAAATGTTAATCACTACAGTAAATGATGACTCTCTAAACTAAATTTGCATTTGTGTTGACAAAGCAGGAAATCTTGAAAATCATTGAATTAAGCCAGATTGTTAATGTACTTTTTAAGCTGCCTGGAGAATATGCTTACAAAGTTATTCTGTGCTGAAATGCATGATAATCCTTAGCCTTCAAGTCATTGTTGCTCCTCACTATCTAATATGGGATCCAATAGTCTTTCAAAACAAATAGGAAAATCCATTCTCTACTTGTATCAACTTTTCTAGTTTTTCAGTCTTGAAAAAAAAAAAACAACATTTTGAAATACTTTATCTAGAGTATTT
This sequence comes from Anser anser, assembly GCF_964211835.1. Classification (NCBI taxonomy): domain Eukaryota; kingdom Metazoa; phylum Chordata; class Aves; order Anseriformes; family Anatidae; genus Anser; species Anser anser. The sequence continues at coordinate 16,558,544 of NC_139725.1, read as the reverse complement.
TACATCTAGATGGATTAAGACTTGCTAATGATAAATGCCATAACAAAATCAATGAGCAAGTCTCTTAATAGCTTGCAAGAAAACAAATGACAGCCTGTACCATGACTTTCTGAACAAAGATTAAGTACTTAATTTTCAGTTGCTTGGATGTGCATGTATGTGGTACTATGGCATAGTTACAGCCATTATAGATGAACTGGATTTCACTCATGGCCTGCAAGGGAAAAAGATTTTCCATACTGCATGGCAGATGCTATTGCAGGGCTGATACAGCAAACTTTACCTGTATCTGCATTCACATTTACAACTCCAGGCCCCATCTCTCTTAGGGACTAAGGTAGTTTGCAGTTACAGATTCAAGGACCCTGACTCTGTCTCTGAATTCAGCTGTTGACTTAAAGATAAGGATTCCACCTCAGTCATTGTACCAGTGTGACCTCCCTAGAAGAAGAAACAGGATCAAATGCCTGACAGCAGATGCACATTTCCTTTTGAATCCTCCTGTTGTGCTCCTACATATTTCAAAGAACTGCAGTGTGTACGCTGCTGATGGAGTCTCATAACTGGATGGACTCCCTGTCTCACTGGTTGCCTTCGTAAAGATAGATTTAAGACTATGCAGGTATAGGTCAGGTTTTATGTTAGGGCTATTCGTATCACTACCTTTACCAAAAAAAAAAAAAAGGTATATTTTCAGATGATTTATCCTGATCCCTGAGACACCCAGGCAACTCGTCTTCAAACAGAAGTTACACACAGAAAGCCAGGAAAAATAGAACTGAAAGAGACATCTGAAGAGTAGCTTCTGTCAAATGTTAGCCAAAAATATATCTCAAGATGCAGCTACAGATTGGTATTTGTTAGTGGAAGTTGCCAGTTTTCTGTCAGTTTTAAAACCTACAGAATATACAAACTTTATATAGTCAAGAACTTTCACCTTTTTATTGAGAATATTTGCAAGTGTCTGACCTTACTAATGCAAAGGTATTCAAGGTTTCTGAGCTAGAATTCTAAGAATAGGTTTAAAGAACAGCATTAGGCACAGGAGAACATGACACATCACTACAGATTAACATTTTTTTATCCCCCCCCCTCCCCCCCAACAGTAAATATATGTCAGACAGCACTAAAAGGTTAGGACAATATAGTCAGTTTGCTTAGGGAAAAAAGAAACTAAGCCTTTTGGTAGTCTGCTCCCTTCAAATAAATATATATATTTGCAATAGATGATACTTATAACTCTTATGATCTTGTTTTCTCTATACTGAACCTGTGAAATATCGACAGGTTTGTCTGCAGATAAGGCAGCTGACCTTCTATGATGCAGAAATGGCTGCTTGAAATCTCCCATTTTTTCTTGCTCTGAATTATAAAAGTCACTAAAATAATAAGTCTGTTCTTCACAGAAGAATAAGTACTCTTTAAACGAAAAAAAAAGAATGGAATTTAGAAAAAAGAATTGGAAGAATTTGAAAGGATGAACATGACGAGATGTGAGGTTTAAAAGAAAAATATCAACGTTTTAGAAATAAAAGATGGTGTTTGAGTAAATAAAAAGAGGGAAATTTGAATGATTATATTGTTTGATAAATATAAAAAATTGGAGAGCATGCTAAAACATTACCTATTTTATCTTGCGTTTATACTGAAACTTATGTTTTAATACAGCCTAGTTTTTGTATTAGAAGATACAGTTAATAAAAGCTCTGTTCTTAATCTTTCATTTTTGCTCAGGATGTTATAGACTTCCAGCAACACATCTCCCTTTAATTGTCTTTCCCAGCCTGAAAAGCCTTACTCTATGCAATTGTTCCTTGTATATAATTTATTCTGTATCTTTGACCATATTTATTGCCCTTTTCTGAAACTTTTCTGCTTATTCATCCTTTTTGAGATGTGGTAACAGATACTGCACATTGTATCAGAAGAGTGGACTAACTAAGTAGTATTTATAGCATCCTAATGAGTGTCTGTATGTCATCTTTCCTGCTATTGTCCTTATGTGATTGGTTACTGGCCACTACTGAACACCAAACTAACATTTTCCTAGCATTGTGTGTTATAGTCCCTAGATTTCATTCTGCATTGAAAAAAAAAAATATATATATTTTTCTGCATTAATCACTTAGTATTAACCTGTTAAATTACATCTACCATTTTAGAGCTCAGCCACACAGTCTTTTAAGCCTCCAAAATTCTTTATGCCTAGATTTTGTCTTCACTATTTTGAATATCTTAGTAATATTTCTTTCTGATATTTCCCTTGCCACTCCTTTTACAGACCGTTTATCAGTATGTCGATATGCACAGATCCCTCAGGAATTTCTACTGGTGACTACCCTACACTGTTTACTTCTGCTACTTCTTAAATTCAACCAATATTTCAAACAAGATAGAACCTTCCTTCTTAAAACATAATTGTTTTGTTTTGTGTTTTAATGAGATTTCAGTGAGAAGTATTGTAAAAGACATTTTTGAAATCCAGGTGAGCATTATGCTACTCATTTTTTTTTCAGTCAAATAAAGTTCGGGGGACCTTATGCTTTGGCTATAGCTTCTACTGGTATCTCCTTACAGCACAGATGAAGCTTTAAAAGCAGCAGCTTCTGTCCCTACCACCAGCTTTTCTCAATAATTGATCCTACCTATTACATAATCATCATAGACACTCTCCTACAAGCAAAGCTGTGTGGTCCTGAAATGAAAAATACAATATAACCAATCCATGCAAAGCTGGAATGTGCACCAGAGACAAAAAAAATGCTTTGACTAAATGAGAGAAGACCTATTGTAGCTGAAGGCTTTTCAGAAGTTGGGAAAAAATGAAGAGGGAAATCTTAAAAGATTAGTTTTATTCTGCCATAGATTTTTTTTTTTTTTGGGGGGGGGGGGGGTGTGGAGGACAAGTATCCAGATAATTTTATTGAAAAAAAAGTATGTCCTTCAGGGAATCTCCTCATCTTCACTAAAACACAGCCAACTGAGAAATAGCACACTATATACCAAAGAATTTCAAATTGCTACTAGTAAGGAAAATTTCCCAACTGAAATTTGAACAGTACACTGAGCAGCAATGCACTTCTCAAATATAAATGCCAAGGGAGCATGAGATGAGTAACTGTCAGGACAGCAATCTTGCTGTTTATGCTAGCCATTTTTTCTGTATTTTTTAATAGTAATTGCTTCCTCGTATTTGTGCAATGTCCTCTAAAGTACATGTACTAGCATCATTTTCCAGAAGTAACTGAGAATCATGAATCTGCACTAGAGAAAAAAAGATCTGTTCACATTTATTGTTGTTGTGAACAATATACAATAACAATATATTATTGTGAGGTAAATTATTACTATTGTGTTGGCTAAAAGAGGAAAGTGAATTGAGTTGATAATCAGGCTAGAAGTTAAATCAACACTGCTCTCAAACTAGCTAATTGTAGCCTTAAAAAGCACCATGCTAGTGCAATTCCCAAATATCATCATGACTGTGTATCCTAATGACAAATAGAAGTCAATGGCAATAGAAAACACAACAGATGTATTTTGCTTTTACTCGTGTTTCTTAAGTATTCTCCCCCTTCTTTGTAAATGCAAAATTTGCTTTTAAGTTCTCAAATGCTAATGCATTTGTTGAACTTGGAGATCTTTTTCTTTTTGAGTGATAGAGCTCCCTACTATTATATCACACAAGTAAGAAAGTTTGCATGAGCAGACCAGGTTTCCTACAGTATGAAAATGTCTGAAATATTCTAGCTCAATGAAATTATACTTATGAAGATCTCAGGAGGTATTAGCAGCTTCTAAGCTGCTCTTTCTGAAGAGAACTGTCTGAGACAAAGTTCTGTTAGCCCTTTATTTTTATATTAAATTATCTTTTCCTATTTCTTCATATATCACAGATGAATTAGAAGAGACAACAGAAAACCCACAAGGTATTCAGCTAAAATCAATGTCTTAGGTGGATATTTACTTAAAGAGTCTTGCTTCCTCAATACAGGACATAGGAGTCCTCTATCCCTTCTATTAGATATTCCTGGCTATTTTAGAATAGATAATTTGAAGAAAAATTCTTGCTTGCATCCACTGTATTTAAAATTAGGCTTCAGATATTAAATGGTACTAGAAAAAGAGAAAATGGATCTAGCTAACTGCAAATGCATATTATTCATATTTTGATATATTGAGTTAAGAGTTTAAGCACTTATGTGAGTGCATAATATTTTTTGAAACACAAGGGTAACTGAATGAACTGCAATGGCCTATAGTATGCAAGGGTGAGGCTGGATGTTGACATGATTACTTCTGGCCCCATGCACAGTGAAACCTTGAACAGTTTAACAATCACTGCCAGACTTAATAGGGTTTCAGGTTAGCAAAAGTGTGGTGAGCATCCTCTCAAACCAACACAAAAACCTACTTTCAGCTTTGCTGTCCTCATACAGAGACATATAGTTCTTTTAACCTGGAGATGCACATGGAGTTTGGGAGGTGGACCTTTGCTGCTGACAGCCCAGGACAAAGCAGTAAACATGTAGTTTTGTAAGAAGTTATTTCCAACCTGAAGAAGAGGTCAAAATAACTATTAAGTGAGCTGCAGCAAAATTACTGCCCTCTTACATACTTGAATGATGCTATAAGCTGAGAGGGACAAGCTGAGGAACAAAACACATGAATATGAAAAGTGCCTACTTGCTTTGGACATTGGTAGAATGAAGCACAAATCCTTCAACATGAGATAAAACTATCTGATGCAATTATAATTTCAGCATTATTGTACTGCAGCAAAACTTTACAACTGAAAGTCAGTGATAACAAGCAGCCTAATGAAGAGTCTGCAAAACATTCTCAGAATTACTGACATTATCACAGAAGTAGTGATAAAATGTGAAAAAATACTGGACAAATATCTGCTGCTTCCAAACTTAGACGATAACTTAAAATGAGCTTGGCCTTGTGCTGATAAATGAATCAATTTCCCCAGAAAACAAGGGAGAGGGTAGCTAGAAAACAGAAGGAAAAGACTGAGACAAGCTCACAGTGTTCCAGCAGAGTTAACTGCCTAAAAATGACTTCCTTGCATCTACTCACATAGAAGGGATGAAAGGATACCTAAGACAGCCCAGTGTTCTGTAATTATATGGGATGATCCATGACCAAGATATTATATAGATTGTTGAATGTGTCTTGTGTAGTTTATTAAGGAAAAAAAAAAAAAAAAAAAGACACTTAGGCACTTAGGAAGCATTTAATGACTTTTGGCAATGCTTATTCAAGCAGACAATCTCTCATTAAACCTTCATGTGCCAAGGGAATGAAAAATAACATTCTTTGGCTATATGACAGCAGAAACTAATTAATATGAGTTCTAATTTAAAGGCATGCTGTCAATTTATACATGAAAATTACTGAAGCTTGTTTTTGTTTTCCATCTACTACTTGCAATAGTCAAATGTTACTGGCATGATTGTAGCCAAAAGATTAGAGCAAAAGGTATTTTGCCTGCTTTAATTTTTCCATTATTCCTGCTGCTTGTATAGGTGTTTCACACAACAGCATAGGATAATATGCTTGAAAATGGGAGCAAAACACATACATGCACAGACAAGGATACTAAGAGATAGGGAATCTGAAATGGAATTTAACGCTACCTAGAAATTAACTAATTTTCCCATCTGACAGTTCAGTCCAAACCTTTATAATATTGGTCATATGCTATACTTCAGTCACAAACGTAACAGGAGGAACACTACAACTGATTGGTAAGTAGGCTCTGAAAAAAAATTGCTAATCAGTAATATGAACAATAAAGAAAAAATGTGGTTTCCATATTTGCATAGCTAGTTTTCATACCACTATGCTACCATCTTAATTGTCGTTCATAGGCTTGTGGACACTTGGAGAACAAAAACCAACCAGTTTTCTTGATTGGTGTTTTTAAAAATTCCTTTTTTGCAAACTCACAGTGCTCGTGTTGTGTGTGAAGTTTGGAAACGATTCATTAGAGAATTATGTAATTGCACATGCAATAAGGAAGAGTTCAATACTCTTGCCACAGAGCAAGCTTTTACTGTTTGATGAAAGATCTTGTCTATCAAAGTAGTTCACATGAAAGATGTGCAATCAGAATGGAAATAACATATACAGAGCTTTCTGACATATGCACCATTTGATTTTTTATAGGTATTCTAAGATAATGAGGAACACATATGCTCAATAATTTTATGCTTTAGTTACACATGGTATGACTTAACCAGTCAATTACTCCTGTTTCCAAGAGTAGGAGCTTCTGAATTCCATGTAGATTTCCAGTTAAATTTAAAATGAAGTTGAAGTATATGTGTTCTTTGTTAACTAAATAAGCAGATGTTTTCCCTTTTTGCATTTAGATTGTTGCATGTCCTTGGTGAGAAGAGGACACTATGTATTACCAGTATGAAAGGAATATCCAAAATTGATAGCATTTTAATACGCAGCTTGAAAGCTGATCTCATTTCTGAGACAGATTTATACCATTACCAACTTCCTAAGAATACATTTTTATTCAAATAAGAACAAACTGGACTTTTAGTTGATCTTTTTTACCCTCAATATAATGATA